>NC_053434.1:37258127-37984620 GCF_007990345.1 Gossypium hirsutum | reverse complement strand
GTGTTCAATTTCTTTACTACCCATTCATAGTCGAATCATTTTTTTGCTTATAGCAACCCACATTTTCCATTAAATCAGATTTTTAACACATATTTCATAGCTTTTACAAATAAGTCCTTTTATGCATTTTCACCGAAAATCACTTAGTAAAAGGTGTTTCTCTATCCATAAATATGCATTTTATACAATTAAACATCAAAATACACACATATTCATCATGGGTCAAAACCATAGACTTTAACCATATCTCAAATTAGTGGTAGAGATAGATAGATCTTGAACGAGGATTTTAAAAACGTAAAAATAATTAAAAACGGGGCTAGAACGGACTTAGAATCGAGCTTGGAACCTTGAAAAACCCTAGCCCTGGTTTCTCCATGCAAGTTTCAGCCAAAGGGTTGAAGATGGATAAAAATTGGCTTTTACTTTTGTTTTAAATTCATTTTAATAACTAAATGACCAAAATGCCCTTAATGAAAAACTTTGGAAACATGCCTAACCATGTCCATTTTTGAACACCAACTTAACCAACGGTCTAATTACCATATAAGGACCTCCAATTTAAAATTGCATAACAATTGGACACCTCTAACATGTAGAACTCAACTTTTGCACTTTTTACAATTTAGTGCTTTCGATTAAATTGAGTGCCCAAACGTCAAAATTTCAAACGAAATTTTCACAAAATCATTCTGTGAAATTTTAGACCATAAAAATATAATAAAAATAATTTTTTTCTCGTCGGATTTGTGGTCCCAAAACCACTGTTCTGACTAGGCCCAAAATCGGGTTGTTACAGGGTCAGTGGTTAGGTTGAAGAATTTTGTTTGTTTCTATGTTTTAGTGTCAGAATAAGCCTGCTTTCAGTGGTTATGAGTGTGGTAGGTTACTTTCAGGTCTCGTGTTCGAGTCCTTACGAGTGTTTTAGATATTTATGTCTTTTTAATTATTTTTCTATTTATTTATCTTATTTTAGTTAGTGAATTAAAAATTAAAGCATGTTCTTTTCTCCCTCTCTAACACATTTGTTTTTCTTTTTGTCTTCTCCCCGTTCTCCCTTTCATTTTTCTTGGTGGTTTTTTTTGGGGAATCGTGGTAGTTTGCTCTTTTTGTTTTCTTTCTGATTTCACATATCATTGCCCTTACATTTCTGTCTAATAGGATTTTGAATAGGGTAAGTGTCACATTTTGGTATGTTTTTCTATGAATTTTAACTTAAATTAGTCAAGTTCTTAGATTAGTTTCTTGCGGAATTGAGTTTTCAATTAGGTAGGTGGTGATGTTAGATCCGTTCGGGGGCTTTGGTTCGTGGAATCAGGTGTGTGTTCGAAAACTCTTTTGTTCCTTTATCAAATTGCTGCTTAAGTTCTATAAAAATCAATAATCTTTGTATGTTTCTGAAATTGACTAATCGAGATGTTGTGTTGGTTTTGAGTTATTTGTTCAATCATAGAAAATTCTACAACTTCTAGTATGTTTTTTTTTAGATTAAGCAACTGGGGTTAGTTTGGGGGTGAATTACGTGATTTTCAAGCTATTTCAGTGTGGTTTTGTGACTACATGGATTGTGTCGTACACAAGCGATACACACGACCGTGTGGAATTGGAAATTTAGGGTTTTGGGAAACTTTTAGAGCCACACGACCTGGCCACACGGCCGCGTGTCTGCGTCTTGGAGATTTTAATCGATATTCACATGGGCCTACGTTTTGGACACACGGCAATGTCCCTTAGCCACATGGGTGTGAGACTTCCATGCAATCGTATCTGCCTTGCACTGTATTTTAGCCATTTTGGGCAGAAAGTTACATAGGCTATTCACAAGGCCATGTCACTCGGTCACACGGCCATGTGCCTCCTCTCACACGGGCGTGTTCTACTCCACACAAGCATGTACATCTTCCATATGGGCGTGTAAACCTTTACATGGCCTAGGCACTTTCACACGACCAGGGCACACAGACGTGTGGCCATTTTTCACGAATTTTGTTTTGTGTCACGTTTTGAATCGTCTCATTTCGTATGTAGTGCAACATTCATTGAGGCCTATGTAAATGTGTAGGAATTGTACTTCTGCTTAGATTTGAGTGTGTGTCCTAACTAATGTGTGACTTGTGCGTGTGTTTATGGTATTGATTGAAAGGATTTGTGCTCTTAATGGCATTGGTTGAAAGTTTATGTGCACTCGGTGATGTTAGGTGAATGTGAAATTGTGCTTAATGCTATGTTGTCGAATACTCCTATAAGCATTGCTTCTGTTAGTCTGAATGTACTATAAGCTTGTTTTATTCACTATGTCTGTATACAATAAGTATGTTTGATTTGCGCATACAGTAAATTGTGGTTTTGGTTGCGAAGAGAAGGAATTCTGCTTTGATTTTGGCAGTTTTAACTGCAATTCATTGTACAACGGTTTACCGCACTGTACTACACATATGCTAACTCAGCTACATAGTGTTACTTTAGTGGCATAGTTTCACTTTGCTTGGTGTGTAAGATGGATGAGCCTTTTATGGTTCTATGTGGTGTGCAGGGTGGATGGGCCTTTTGTAGCCTTTATGTGGTGTGCAGGGTGGATGAAGTGGTGTCTGGTTGGTGGGGAAGGGTTTTGTTTTTCACTCATTACATACGATAAGCATCTGAACATATTTCTGATTGTGTGAGCATTGTAACATGGCAATATGGTCGATGTTATAATTAGTGTGTAAATAAATGCATGATTTGGTATGCGTTGATTGCACTTTCTGTATACTGTATTACTAATTTGAGTTTTCCTTGGTATGTGATTCGTCTGCATGCATCTTGAATATTCGATATGTATTCCCTTTAGGTACTCTCATATTCTGAAGTTGGACTCGGCATACTGGAGGTCTCTGAATGCTACGTTTTAAGTCAGGCTAATAAAATGATTCTTCAAATAATTAAATTTTGAACTGTTGTAGACTGTAAAAAAAAATTTATAGGGACTGTGGTATAATTCTATTTTGGGGTTTTCTTAAATTGCTTTTGGACTAAATTCTAGAAACTACGTAACTTTATTCCAGCATTTTTTTGCATAATTGAAATTTTTTGTTTTGAATTCTAAATGGTTAAATGATTTTGTACGAATCAAGCAAATTACGTTCGAAATGATATTTCGACAAGTCATTTTGTAAACTGCTTTTAGATCAATTCAGTGATTAATGTAACCTTCCAGATTCAGTCTAAACTTCCAGGCTGAGTACTGAGGTGTTTCATAAATGCTCAATAAATCTAGCTTGTGAAGCATCTAGTACATTGGCAGATATTGAGCCAGTTGCAATTGGGGCAAGAAATAGTGCAAGTTCATCATCATCATTATAGATGAATGCATGAATGGGTTAAAACTGGTTCAACTGAAGTCACCTAAGCTGTCAATTTTCACATCTAAAATATCAGTCAACTTGCAACACATTTTTATATGGGATCCAGGTACTTCTGGGTTAATATATTTGCATTCCAATCAAAGAGCTATCTCTTAGCTTTAAAACATACTTTTGAATCACCTTATTTAGATTTCGAGAGCTCAAGATATGGTCATTTTAGTAAAGATTGTACAAGAAATTTTATTTCTAGATATGATTACTTTGGGAATGACAAGTTTTTGAGTTTGGATAAGCTTTTAAGTCATATTAGGTTCAAATTTAGGCCTTATTTTTATTATATATAAGTTCAGCAATTTATTTGTTATGTCTTATATTTTATGTAATTATTTATTCTGGATTTTGAAGTATTTAGGTTAATTTAGCTTAAAGAGTAAGAGTATGACTAAGTCAATTGCTTGTAGACAAAAGAAGGGTTGTTTCATTATTTTCCAAGTAGTTTAGATCTCTCACTCTCTCTATATATATGACTCTATGTTTTATTTCTATAACCATCTTATATTGTAATCTTGATTATTTTATTCATAAAATTGCTCATAGAAAGTTTGGGAATTATATGATTATTGATCTTATGATAAGGTAAAGTAATATAATTAATGTCATATTTATGCATTTACTTTAATTTAATCATAATATATTGATTTTAAATTAAATTAGCACCATTGAGTATTCAATACTCAATATACAGTTATATTTGTTTCCTTGTGGAGTTCTCAGACAAGAATTGACATAGATTTGAAGTGGTCAAGCATCCAACTCAACAACTCAACTCGATAATCATCATTACCTATTTTGCATGTGTATACATGGTTGTGTTAAATGGCATGTACCTAGGTTGTTGTTTGTGGCTTGTTGATATGTTAATATTTTGGTAACTTGGTTTATAATTTTCTAGTTGAATTTCATATTTAATTTAGAAGTTAACCATGCTTGTTATTATATGTTTGAATAACCAATTAGTTAATCATGTTATGATACATTTACAGCTACAAATGATGATATATAATTGCTTTTTGTGTATACAAATTGGGTGTTTTGAATTGATGTAATGTTTAAATATGTTTAGATAGGTTATGACTATGATTGAATACCTATGAAATGTTTACTTTAGGTAATTTTACCTTTTAGTATCGAGACAAGAAGAACACGTCTCAAAACCCTAAGCATAAAAGTTAAAAATTGTGATGATGTATTGGACATTATCTCGATCCATTGGACATATCTCTCAAGCCAAATACTCCTTGTCTCGAGACAACAAAACATCAAAGCTAAAATAAGAAAAAAATGGAAGCCTATCTTGAGACTTAGTATCGAGACATGTTATTTTTCAAAACAAAAATTATCAAAAATAAGTATGGCTTGTCTCGAGACATGAAGATCCCTGCCTTGAGACATAATATTAAAATCTAGAAATGGAATTTAGATTCGATTCCTAACTCTCAAATTGACTTAACATAATCCACATACTTTGATGAACTAAATTATTAGACATTATGAATATATGGGTGTGACTATATTAGATAATTAAATTGATAGAAATTATTAAATACTAAACGATGTGTTTAAGTACTAATATAGCCTAAGTTGCTCAGCAATGTTATTGCATCTGGTGTCCTAAGTGTAGTATTTTCATCTAAGTACACTTGTACTTTATCGAACAGATTGGTTAATAAAATTATTCATGAATTACATTAATACTTTGTATATTATCCTCACATGGTTTTTGCACACAAAGAAAAATGGAAGAAAATGTTACTCACTGGCTGTCTAATGTTTGACTAGTACTAAGCGGTATTACATGGTCGAATCATAATACATAAAGATAACTTATATTAGTATACGAACCTAAACATGTCCTTAGTCTAATTGGAAATGAGCAAACCAATTGAAACACTAATATGTTATCTATCAAGTCCAATTGGGGAGCTACTTTGTCTTGGGCATCAGAGCTGATGACTCCTAAAAGATAGAGACATAGATGTGACTATCTAGACTGATAATACATCATACTAGACCCAAGAAGAATAAATCCGAAATTCATTTATGGATTTATTGACTTGTGACATTCATAGTGTGGCATACCTAAAAGCCTGTGTTTGAATAGATAAGGAACCGAAAGATGGTGATTGGGTGTACGACTTCTACAATACGTAGTATTATTTATAACAATGGAATTCATAGCCAGAGACATGGGTAAATGATATCCTCAAATTGGCATTGCATAGTTGATGAAAAGTAAATGTGGCCACGAGTCGTTTGTCTTTATGATGAATGACTTGATATTATCTTTATATTACTATTATACATCCTTACACATTGAAGGCAATGTACATCTTAAGTGTGGGGAGTTATCTATATCATTATCAGAAAAAATCCCTGAATTTTGTCTTATTCTCATGTGAATCACTCATATCATTATTAGAACGAATTTTGATTAATTTATGATTCTTATTGATATGTCTTGAATTAAAACATAGGCATTTATGCATTGACTATTTAAACTTTAAGGAATTAAGGAATCAAGCATGATAAGTTGATTTTTGAAATTAAAATTTTTAGGTTGTTTCCCTAAGTTTAGGTATTATCTTGAGTTGAAATTCATAGGATTAACATCAAAAAGCCATAATTTTTGTGAGATCTTGAGCCTTTAGAGCATATATTATTTCTTTCATGCTCACTTTTATTGTTGCTATGAGTGCGTCAATATTGATTTGTTATTCTAGAACTTGCTTCGATCATGCATGTCAAGACCACACCATTTTATTCGATATGTCGAGATGATAAAAGCACTTAGTTTAACCCACCTACTCTATAAACTTCTACCTTCATATTTAACCCTTAGTGAACCCCCTTTAGCCTAACAAGCCATTCATTGATTTACCCGCAATACTAACCCATAAACCATTATTTTTGAAATCCCCTCATTTAATTTGATCCTTATTTTTGTCGAGATTTGATTTGAATAAATTACTTAGCTATGTTTTATTTTTAGAAAAGTTCTATGTTAATTTGATTTGTTCTAAAAAAAATTATGTAATGCTTAGATTAGAACGATGTTATCCATGAAGAAAAGCTCAATTAGGAATGTAATTTGTCAGTTGTATTATTTTTCTAGTTAGGTAATTTTTCAATTCAATCTTGATTCTAACTTTCTCTTTTAACTTGTGACCACACCCCCTAACCAACGCTACGTTACAACCCTCTAAAGACCTTTTGATTGATGTATCATCTCAATATATAGTGGTGGAGATTTGATTTTCACAGAAGACTATGGTAATAACTTTTCATATTGACTAATGAGTGCTTAATTTGTTATCCTTAAACACCTCAAGTGATTTGAGTGAATCTTTATTGAAGATGTTGAAACTCTATGATATTTTGAATCAAAGGTGATTACTTAGATGAGGGGAGACACCTATGTTTTCGTGAAAAAATGCTCAACTTGGAATGTTTGAATCTTTGATGTTCATTGAGTTGAATTTTCAATGTATGATTACTTATGGATTATTATGAGATACTATTGATGAGAATTATAAGTTGAGAAGAATTTATTTTGATCGTGAGTTGAGGATTTTGCTTGAGAACAAGCAAACGCTTAAGTGTGGGGGTATTTGATAAGTCGTAATTTATACATATTTGTATCCCATGATTAGCATATTTTTGGATGAATTATCATCAGATTTATGGAATTCAATGCTCTGAATCCTTTAATTTCATGTTTTATACTTAGGTGAGCATAGGAGAGTAAAAAGAGCGAGAAACGCGCCAAAAATAGAGAAAATGGGTCAACGTGGGAAATCAACATGGCCTGGACTTCCTCACACGGGTAGTTCACACACCCGTGTCTATTTAACAAATTACAACACAGCCTAAGCCACCTCACACGGGCGTGTCACACGGGCATGTCCCAGTTGAGCTCAAATCTAATCCTATTCGGAAAAGGCCACTCTTGAGGGTTTTGAAGCATTCTAAAGCCTATATAAACACCCCAGGAGGTATCTAGAAAAGACACACGGAGTAGGAGGTAAGGAATTACTCGAAGAAAGCTGATTTATCCATCTCAGAAGAAGGATTCTCCTTCAAGACTGAAGATCTCATTTCAATTTCCTTCAGGGTTTTTTGGGTTTTCTTTATGTTTTGTTATTATTCTTCTGAGATGTTTCCTTTTACACTTATGAACTAAATCCCCTAAATGCCTAAGAGGAATGAAACCTAAGAATGATCTTGTTATTATTTTCTGAATTATATGATAAATATTTGATTTGATCTTAATTATGTGTTCTTAATTCTTGCTTTAGTATTCTAAGATATTGATTCAAGTATTGATGTGCTTATTCAAAGGAGCAAAAGTCCCAGTCTAAGAGTAGATCTAGCATAATTAAGCGGATTTGATTGCACCCCTAGACATAGGGCGACATAAATCTACCAGATTAGGGTTAAACCTAATAAGGGAATCCATAGATCGAGTTAATGAGACACTAGGGGTTTTAATTAGAAAGAGATTTCAATTAATCAACCTAGGGTTAGACGTTGTTAGTCTCGAGAGAGATAATAATATAAATTACGGATTTCTACGGATCACGTTAAATGAATAAATTGTCTAATTCAGAGTCAAATAACAAGTGAAGTCTAGGTGGATTTTTCCCTTGGGTATTGTCTAAATCAATCAGTTTTCCAAAAAGTATTTCCCCAATTTACTTTCTGTGCATTCTTAGTTTAGTTAATTAGTTTAGATAAAACAAATCCCCTTATTTTTAGGCTAGATAATAAAAAGAAAGTTAATACTAGTACTTTTAGTTCTTGTGGGCTTGACATTCCGGTCTTGCTATAAACTATACTACTGTTTGATAGGTGCGCTTACCTTCATCGTGATGATAGTGAGTTTTCAAGTACGGTCAATCATAAATATAAAACTTATCACACACATCAGTTTTCTCCAAAACGAAAATGAAAATGGAGAAATGAAATCATTTGGAAATGAATGTGGTTTTCTCCAAAATGAAAATGAGAAATGAATTCATTTAGAAATGAATAATGATTTCTCAAAAATGTTCATAAGATTGATCTTATGTTTTTGAGCTATTTTAAAGTCTGAAAATGAAAATAAATCATATGATTGTAGTAAACAAGGTGAATGGTGAAATAATAACTATATTCTCTTGGAAATTTTATCAATGGTCAAATCGTCATAATTTTATCGATGGTAAAATTGAGATGAGAAAATTATTTACTTAAATATAAATATTCATGCTTATTTAGAGAAATATAATAAAAAAATCGAGTTGGATCATATTACAAAGTGTTGGCTCACAAAGTCTGGGAACTACTCGTAATTGGACACGATCTGGGAGAGGCCCAAAATCCCCTTATGGAATATGAAGGGACGGCAACCCTAGTAGGAATACTATGGGTGTGTCGCCCACCCTAATCCTACTCTAAGTAGGAAGAATTTTTCTATTTGGAATATATATTTTTTAATTCAACATGGGTTTTACCTTCTATCCCTATAAATAGATGACACCGGTAGGAATATTTACACAACTTTCAGATATTGTTATTCTACCCAAAAATAGAGACTTTTGGTCTCTTAGAATTAAATATATTTTTAGGAATAAAGATTCTGCCGGTTTCTAAGAGAATTTTCATTTTCACCCCAAAAGAAAAGAAAATTATTTCTATTTTCTGTGAGAAATTGTGGTACAAGAATAGCCGAGAAAATCATTTGCTTGAATTCTAGGAACAATAAAGATCTGTCTATTTGAAAAAATTGGTACAATTTTGGTCAAGGATTTATTGTTATAAATATCACAAACCGAGTCAAATTTCAAAATTTTTATTTTTTGTTGTTCAAGAAAATTGTTTTCAAACTAGAATTTTTCCAACAAATGTAATTTGACATCACATATTCAGATCTGGCAACTGGGTCGAGTGTGGGGTGTCACATTGGTGATCAACCATTAATGATTCAAGCACCTCAACGATAGAGGAGGTATATTGATTACAACATGCCTTTGCATGAGGAATATCACTCAAGTATTGTCAAAACTACTATTGAAGCCAATAATTTTTAGTTTGATCCTGGGACTATGCAGTTGACCTAGAATAATAATGTGACAGCCCTAATTTGACCTTAGTCAGAATGTGGTCTCGGGACCCCAAAACCAAGTCATAAAATTTATTTAAAATTTATTTGCATATCTTCTATGTGTGATAGTGCATGTGTGAAAATTTGATGTTTTAATTTAGTCTTATGAATGTGAATTTTACTTGAAAGGACTTAGTTGAGAAACTTAGAAAATTTGATAGGTAAATTGTAAGGATCAAATAATTGCAAGGTGGGAAAGCTTGGGTTTGCATGTCAAAATGCCCAAAATTCATTAATGGCCATCCAAGTAATGATGTTTCTCCCACTAAGTTAAATTTATTATAATTTTATGATGGCAAATGGTTAAAATAATCTAAATAAAAAAAATGAATTAATAGGAAAAGATGAATAAAAGAAGAAAGGAGAGAGAGAGTATTCATCTTCTTCCTCTTGCAAGCCGTAACTTAAATGAAATAGGAGGGAAACTCTCAAGGACATTCGGCCATCCTAAGGGTTGATTAAGGTAAGGTTTCATTTTAACTCCATTAAATTAAATAAAAATATAGTTAGTAGTCCATTTTTTATTATAACCCATATGTTGATATTTTACTTAATTAGGTGACAAAATGAGCATACGGTTAAATTGGATGAATGCTAGGAGGATGGTGTTTTTGATGTTTTGGATAGAAATAGTAGAAAGGTGAAAAAGGAGCTAGATAAATGGATATATGTGAATTTAGATGATGTTATGAATAGATGTGAAGCTTATGCTAGTTTAGAAAAATTCAGTCAAAGTGTTCATGAGATGAAATTATGTGTTAAATGACAAATGGTGAGTAATTGCTATTTTGATAGTGATAATGTATTCGGCCTTGAGGCATTAGATAAACATTTGTTGAAGTTCTAATGTCTTGAACAATGACGGTTGTAAGATGTAGTGGAAATCATTAAATTATATATGTGAGAAATTAGCAAGGGTGGTTGTTGTATGTACAAAAATATATATGTGTGTTTATTTGAAGTAATGATTGGATTATTAATAGTAACGTGATCCTAGGTGGTCAATAGCCGAATAGCTTAAAAACATAAGGTAGAAAGATCACATTTTACCGTGTGGTTCTTGTGATAAAAAGTCTGTAATATTATGGGATATAAATAACTAGCAAGGTGATTAAATTAGTTAATTTATTTATTTTAGCTCAAGAACCCAAAGGAGGGGAATCAAGCAAGGGCAAAGCAAAGAATATCGAGTAGCCAATTGGAACCGTTTCATCTAACACAAAGTAAGTCTATAAGCAACTAAGCTTGGTTATTCTATACATAATTGGTGTATGCATATCGTGAAGAAATTTCTCTCGTTCATGTATTCTTTTGATTGAAAGGCATGTGACCGATTATACTTAGTTAATTAAACAAATCACTTTGTTAAAACGAAATGACTTTGGCACTATGTGTGCTAATTTGAATGGCACTATGTGTACGAATTTGTATGGCACTGTGTGTGCGGATTTGAATGTCAGTATGTATGTGAATTACTAAGGCACTATGTGTGCGAATTTGTATGGCACTATATGTGCGGATTTATATGCCACTATGTGTGCGGATTTGAATGTCAATATGTATGTGAATTACTAAGGCACTATGTGTGTGAATTTGTATGGCACTATATGTGCGGATTTATATGGCACTATGTGTGCGGATTTTAATGTCAATATGTATGTGAATTACTAAGTCACTATGTGTGCGGGTTAACATGGCACTATGGGTGCGAATTTCCTTGCTTGAGCACTACGTGTATGAAATTGGTTGTTGATAAAATAAATGCAGGAACTAAATGAAGGGAAAAAACTATTGTCCGAATAAGAAATTAGAGACATGAAAATTGAAACATAGGTACATGAATGCATCTATTTCATTGTTGTTAAATATTGTAGGAAGGAATTAAGGTATCTGGTTATATGATACTTTGAGTTAATAGTATGACCTGACTAGTAGTTGAATTGATAATTTCGATAATCTATGGAACTTTCTAGTTTCTAGATCGACATATTCAGTTAATTGTTTGCATTACATGGCTTACGACTTACTAGGTTGAAAACTCATTTGGTGTGTTTGCTTGTCTCTTATTTAGATTTCTTTTTGATCTGTTTCATACTCGGGACCATCCTCGAAGTCATCACACCTGCCTGCAATGTTTTGGTATCCCTTCTTAGTTAATTCTAAGTTAACATTATGGCATGTATAGGATAGCATTTTGGTAGATTTTGTTGTTTTGATAGTATTGTACATAAAGGCCATGAGAAAATGGCTTAACTTTCATGCTTAAATTCAATTTTGTTGGATTATGATTAAGCTCTTTGTGGTTAATTGGCAATGTGTTATGGGGGAGTGGTATATTTGATATTTATTATGAGTGTCAAATTTGTTTAATGATTTTGAATATGTGAAGTGGGTTGATTCGATTTTTGTTTTGCATATTGAATGGATTATTTGAATTTTGATTGTTGTATTGGTTAATGTGTTATATGTGATATGGCATTGAAAGTAGTTTAGTTATATCCGAACATGTATATGTTTGTTTTAACATGTTCACGGCTTTTTATGGGTGATTCATGTTTTCAAATATATATATATATGTTAGTAGTTAAGGACATACCCTTATGAAGTATAAATTGTAGTGTGAGATTGTTTGAAAGTTACATAATCATATACTATAGATTCGGATATAAGATAAATCTATGTGGAGTGGGTATGATAAATCTACGATTCAATATTTACTTATATAAATCTTATGTATATGAGGAAATGGTTTATGATAATGTGTTTCGATTATATATTAAATAACGATGTGTTTTGTGATATAAAATGTTATGCACTAATAAATAAAAATGCATGTTATTATATGAGGTATATTCGGTGTGTACTTTTTGTGTAATATAATTTTAGATATTGACTTATAAAATTTATATGTTTTAATATTATACTAGAATGTGTCTAAGTTTCAATCGGCTATGTGATATTAATAAATTGTTTGGTTTATTTTTTTTTAAAACAAAAAGATATTTTGTTCAAGTAATACCTTGTAATCCCAATCTGGCGACGGATACGGGTTAGGGGTGTTACAAACAAGTTCTTCAGATTACCGAGCGAAGGCCCCAACTCTCATATAGGAACTTTCTTAGAGATTTTTGATACTGTGAAGTATAATGGGTATTTACAAAGACAATTACACTTAGATTATTCAAGTTTTCTTTGCATTGGAGAGTAAAAGATTGACTCAACTTTATTCCTTATGCATTTTTCACCTAATGGGATCAGCTGGTGGAGAAATTTCTAGCTAAATGTTTCCCTCTCCCTAAGACGGTTGGACTTTTTAGGGATATTCACACTTTCACTTAGTATGATGGGGAAACTTTGTACAATGCATGCAAAAGGTATAAGGAACTTTTCAGAAAGTGCCCACACTGTGGTTTGGAAAATTGGTCTGCAACAATTTGTTTTGTTAAATTAAGCTCTTGTATTCAAGTGATTGTATATCTTTTTAGTTCATTTTTAGACTTAGTTTTGCATTTAAGTTTAATAAATTGAGCTTTCAGTGTTGTTTTATGACCTTTTAGGCTGATCCAAGCCTGAAAAGGAACTAACATGTTGGTTAAGCGTGTGGGACCATAATTTAGGTCAAAAAGTCAATGGACTGCCCCGAATGTTACAACATTCAAAGGAAATGTAGCGAAAATCAATCAAGCCTCAACACTTAGCTAAATTTTGAGCACAACTCCAATAGGTGAGCTACGGCCCCGATGTCATGGCATCCACAAGCCCAAGTAACGACATACAACTTTAAACCAATAGCGGAGCATACGGCCATCGATGTCACAAAATTCTCAAGCCATCATCGCGACATCCAACCTTGAACTTAAAGGGGGAGTATACGGCCTTCAAAGTTGTGACACTGGCTATAGGGTGTCACGACACTGGTCCATTGAGGCTTAATTGATTGTTAAGGGTGTTTTTCATCTGCACAATCTTAACTAACATGTTAAGTAGCTTGTAATTGACTAATTTGGTCTCCTAACACAAACACTATAAATGTTAGCTCTTAGAACCTAATTGGGGAGTTCAACTGGTCATTCAAACTTTAGATTTTGTTCTTAGTAAGGGGTTATTTCTAGTTTCAATTTCTTTTCAGTTGTAAACATTTTTCTTTAATTTTAATATCAATTCAATTTATTTTCTTTTCTATTTCGTTTCTATTATTTTTTCTTCACCAAATTCAATAATCAACTCATCCTACATGGGTTTCAAGATTCAAACGCAACTCAAGATCTTTGAATTCTAAGCATCTTTTCTCTATTCTCTTTATATTTACATCTCTTTGAATGTTTAATAATTTGATAGGATAATTTGCATGTAGAATAACCTGGAACTAAACCTTAGGAAGGTTGTTGATCTGAAGTAGGATTGATTAGCTTGGGTTAAGGGTTTCACATCTAGTTAGATGGATTAGATTAAGTGGAATAAACCATAGAATTGGTGAATCTAGGAAGTCACTTAGGCAGATGAGGTGAAAGGATAGTCTTCTTGGAATCAACCTAATCTAACCCTGTTTAGTTTAACAAGTCAAAATATAAGTAAACTAAGTAAATCAGTTAATCTAGTTATAGGCTGAAAGGCATTAATTAGTTTAATTATTAGCTAATTGGTGAAAAACCCTAGACTTAAATTAATCATGAACATGAAAGTGATTCGCCCTTCTGTTTACTTTAATTTATTTTTATTTTGGTACTTTTCTGTTATTTTATTTTGCAACCCATTTGCTTGATTCTGTCGTAATTTGATCTCGATGAACCTAGTTAATGTGTGAGTTCGTGCTTATAATTTAGTTTAAACAAACCTCCTTTGGATACAATCCTCGAAATACTTCCAATATTTTGTTCTAAGTAAACTGTATTAAATTTTGACCTATACACTTGTAGGCACCGCACAAAATTTCTATATTCAATTGTAGTTTTCTTAGCCTAAAGGCACACATGCTGAGGAGCGATGAAAAATGCTTAATAGATTTTGACCTTTTATAATGGGCTTGACATTGCAATGAAAATTCAACTTGATGGTGCATTTGGAGTTTCAATAGGGAGAAAGTTTCTAAAAGATGCCTAGGAAATTTTGGAAGAACTAACCTTTTAAAATTATAAGGTTTATGAGCATACTACATCGAAGAAACCAATGAATGATAATGAAGTAAGTCAAGCTTCCAACCTTTTTACACAGTTGATGACCTAGTTGAACTCGATCAATAAAATGTTAGATGATTTGTCTTTAAAATAGGGTTGACCAAGTCAATCAATGAATAGTACAACATTAGGGTATGATTTTTGTGGTTGTGCTTATCCTACCGAGAAGTGTTATGGATATGTTGAAGATGTAAATTACATGGGTAAACAAAATTCTCAACAGAAAAATGCTTTTGCCAACACCTATTATCTTGTAACACCCTTAACCCGTTTTCGTCGTCGATCTAGGGTTATGGAGCGTTATCGTACAATCAGAACAGTCAACATCAAAACAACTTAATAATATTATTTAATAAAAATTTAATAAATCTTATTACAAACCCAACTAACATACACATTTGGGCTTTAAATCGAGCTTTTGAAGCCCTAAAAATAGTTCAGGATCAAATTGGGACTAATTCAAAACAATTCAGAAAGACAGAGGAAAAGTTGAAAATTGCCAAGCCGTCTGACATAGCCCATACCATGTAGTGTTTGAAAAATAAGACACATGGACGTGTCCTAGCCCATGTCTTAAACCATGTAACTCACTGCCTTAGGTCACACGGCCGTGTCGCAGGCCGTGTGCTAGATCATGTAACTCTCTAACTTGTGTCACACTGTTGTGTCGTAAGTCGCGTGCTAGATCATGTAACTCACTGACTTAATAAACATGGTTGTGTCTTAGACCGTGTTATACTTGCATCTGAAATAAAAAGTAACACACGGTCGTTTAGCCAGGCCATCTGTGTCACACGACCATGTGACAGCCTATGTCCCAGGCCATGTGCTCCATAATTAGACCCTAAAACAAGCCATTTTATGACCAAAACTAGCCCAACAAACTACATCATTTGTGCATACATCAAATGGACCTAAACAAATTTCAAACACATATAAATATATCGATTCAATCAATTTCTTTTTCCTAACCAATATTTCATTCAAAGGCACTTCACCTAAACTAAAACAAAATAAATCAAAACAAGGTTATAATGCCACATCTCTAACACAAAACATAAGTAATTTAGCTACCTAATGACAACATTTGTCAATCTATTCAACTTTCAAAATAAACATAACAGATTAACCATAATCATTTAGCTTTTAACATAAAAACAAACCAACTACACCATATATTTCAAAGTACCTAAAAGTAACCAAAGGACATAAACTTGCCAAAGCACTAAAAGTCCAAAGAGCCAAAAAGTATAGTCCAAATGCATATTCAAATCAAATTGATTATTACTGGACTTAAACATACACATACATGTAAAACTAGGCCATAAAATTTCCTTTAAATACAAAACTATACATACACATTCAACTCGTCCCTTATACAAGCCTACGAGGCCCAAAACATACATCGAGAGTGGTTCGGGACAAAACCGAGAACTTCTAACAATTTTACAACACTTAGAGAAATTTTTCCATATTTAGAGAGTTCATGCCCGTGTGGGTTAGGCTGTGTGGGCACAAACGCCCGTATGGCTTGGGACACGCTCGTGTAACTCTCTGTTTATGACGTCAGCGATGAAATAGGGTCACACGACCAAGTCACACGCCCGTGTGCTAAGGCCGTGTCCCCCACGCGGCTGAGACACACAGCCGTGTCTCTACCCGTATGGTCAACACTTAGGCTATTTTCCAAGCCTTGGTCAACCATAAACCCTCATACATTTATACAACATCAAGGACATATAACATGGCATCCATTATGATTATAAATCTTCAATTAGGCCACAAACATAGCATCTGCATGTCATGATACATTTGTTTTACATACTCATTTTATACAAAGTTAAACACACCAATTCACACTCATTTGGCCTTGTCCATTATGTTATCACTTATACTTTTATACCATGGTTATCATCATACCAAAAAATTTCAACTTAATCATCAAACGTTCATATTCAAGGCTAACTCATGACTTTATAAAATACCAACATATTGTACATGCGTAGAATAACATGCTTGTCTAAGACATTGCACACCATATCAAGTCACATACTCACATCACATGAAACATTTAAGCTTGGCATGCACATATAATAGGGTTACAACCTGTAACGCCCCGTATCCGAGACCATCGCCGGAGTCGAACATGAGGTGTTAACGGACTTAATTCATTACTTAAACAGCTCAAACAATTTATTTTTAAAACTTCCAGAGAAGCTAGCAATCTGCGTCACAGTTTCTTAAAAATTCATATCTCAAGTTATGAAACTAGAAATCCAATTCTGTAAATTTTCCATGAAACTAGATTCATATATCTATCAACTAATTTTTTTTTTAGAATTTTTGGTAGGGCCAACTGGTACATTTTATTAGTTAAAGTCTCCCCTATTTTAGGGTTCGACTGCTCTGAACACTGTATATTACGAATCAGATATCTCTCTGTATATAATTTCAATGACTATGGAGTTTCTTTCTCTTAAAACTATACTAAATAAGGAATCTGCACATATAAAGAATGACTTCTAATTATTTTTTTTCAATTTATGATGAATTTTTAAATTTCTGAACAGGGGATCCAGAAATCGCTCTGGCCCTGTTTCACAAAAATTTAAATATCTCATAAAATATATCTCATTTACCTATTTTGTTTCTTCCATTAGAAAATAGGCATAATAATATTTGATTTCATAACTTATTCATCATTTAATTCCATTTCTACTATTTTTAGTGATTTTTCAAATTCACGTCACTGCTACTGTCTGATTCTGTTTTGTGCTAATTTCACCTTTTTCATGATTTCCATGGAATAACTAGCATTTAGACATACATAACACCAAACATGTCTTTGATTAGCCATTCCAACAGCTAATCATTATCAAGCATTTACATACCAATCATTAGCCATATCATAAGATCATACACACAAAATGGCTACGATGCTATACATGCCATACTTAAAATGAAACGTCTAGCTATACCAAAATAATCTTTGTGATAGTGTGCCCGGACCTCCGACATACTTTACGATCCCTGAGTTAGCTTGACAAAACTATAAAAGAAGGAAAATAAAGGGGGTAAGCATTAAGCTTAGTAAGTTTGCATGCAAATAAATAACAACATTCATAAGAATTATCTTACTACTTAATGCAACTTCATTAATTGTCATAGACATATTTAAAACTTCTTCACTTACTCACTTACTTAAATACTTGCTTACTTAATCAAATTTATTAATACATTTTACTTACCTTTTTCCTTATCAAGCATACATGAACATTATGTACTTACCTTTACTCTTCTAGCATGAACTTGTCTTACCTTTTTAGTATAACTCGTCTTACCTTACCTTACCTTGATATTCTCTTTAAATTTTCCCGTTGAACCACTTGGAATACTAAGAATACACGGGTACCTTACCATTGCCATGACTTGTCATGGTCTTACATGGTATCCTTTTGAAACTTACCATTGCCATGTCTTGGCAGGGTCTTATATGGTATCCTTGCCTTGGCATGGTTTTACATGGGACCTTTGCCTTATAGTAACTTATCAATGCCATGTCTTGACATGGTCTTACATGATTTCCTTGCCTTAGAAACCTTACCAATTGCCATACCTTAGCATGGTCTTACATGGTATCCTTGAACCCTAATGTCATGACATTTGTAACCTACACATTCCTAAGGTTCAACCGGGACTTTTTGAAATTTCTTCTCCGTCAATTCATGCTTAAGTCTTCTTTGAATAGTTTCATAAAATAAATTTACACATGCTGGAAATTAACAACATTAACATAAAATAATAGAATATTGCATTTATTTACCGCAAACTTACCTCGAAACAAAATACGATCAACTATATCGATTTAGTCCACTATCTTTTTCCTTCCCCGGTCTAACTCTAGATTTTGTTCTTCTTGATCTATGATAAAAAAATTTAGCTTATTTAATACTCACATTTACTAAAAAAATCATTGACCCAAACTTTGGCAAAATTATATTTTTGCCCCTAAACTTTCACATATTTGCACTTTTGCCCTAAGGCTCGTAATTTAAACTTCATCCTATTTTCTTATGTTTTATGACATGCTGATCATTTTTCCCTTCTATGACAACATCAAATTCACACTCTAACATGTACTTATGACTATTAGGTATTTTTACCGATTAAGCCCTTTTACTCGTTTTCACTTAAAACCGAGTAGCACAAGTTGTCTAACATAATTTAAAACCTCATATTCTATCATAAAACACCAAAATACACAAATTTCACCTATCGGTATTTTTCCAAATATGAACCCTAGGTTGAATTATTGCTAGAATAAGCTTAATCAAGTTATCGGGACTCCAAAAAACGTAAAGATCATTAAAAACGGGGCTTGGAATCACTTACTATGGAGCTTGAAAGCTTGAAACAAACCCTAGCTATGGAGAACCCTTAAAATTTCGTCCTGATGAAGAAGATGGACAAAAATTGGCTTTTAATTTTGTTTTTAATTCATTTTAATAACTAAATGACCAAAATGCCCTTACTACTAAACTTTCCAAAAATTCCATCCATGTCCAATTTTTGTCCATAGACTTAGAAATTAGTCAATTCCTATTTAAGACCTTCTCATTAATATTCCAAAGCAATTTCATACTAAAAACTTCTAGAATGCATGTTTTGCAAGTTATTCGATTTAGTCCCTAATCTCAACTTAAGCACTTTATGCATACAATTTCATCCCGAAATTTTCACACAATCATGCAATCATATCATGAACCTCAAAATAATAATAAAATAAATTTTCTACCTCAGATTTGTGGTTTCACAACCACTGTTCCATTTAAGCCCTATTTCGGGATGTTACATTTCTCCCCTCTTTAGGGATTTTCGTCCCCGAAAATCTTACCTGTGAAGAGATTTGGGTACTATTTTCACAAAGCCTCTTCGGGCTTCCATGTATCCTTGTCTACCCCATGTCTATTCCATAGCACTTTCACAAGTGCAATACTTTTGTTCCTTAATTGCTTTAATTCTCGAGCTAGAATCTTTACCGGTTCTTCACCGTAAGTCATGTCTGGCTGAATCTCAACCTCTGTCTGAGAAATCACATGTGACGGATCTGAATGATAATGACGTAGCATAGACACATGAAATACATTATGAATCTTCTCTAACTTAATCGGCAAAGCTAACCGATATGCTAATGGTCCGACTCTCTCAATCACTTCAAACGGTCCAATAAAACGTAGACTTAGTTTGCCTTTCTTGCCAAATCTGAGAACTTTCTTCCACGGGGATACTTTCAAAAACACTTTGTCACCAACTTGATACTCAATCTCTTTTCTCTTCAAATCTGCATACGACTTTTGTCTGTCTGAAGTTGCTTTCAAGCAATCTCTAATGATTTTTACTTTCTCTTCTATTTCCTTAACTAGATCAACCCCGTAAATCTGATTTTCCTTAAGCTCTATCCAATACAAAGGTGTGCGAAATTTACGTCCATACAAAGCTTCATAATGTGCCATCTTCAAACTCGACTGATAACTATTATTGTAGGCAAACTCTACTAATGGTAAATATTTTTCCCAACTGCCTTGAAATTCTAGTACACAGCATCTAAGCATATCTTTAAGTACCTGAATAACTCTCTCTGACTGACCGTCGGTTTGAGGATGGAAAGCTATACTAAAACTCAACTTTGTGCCCAAAGCCTCCTGTAATTTTTTCCAAAAATGTGAAGAAAATCTTGGATCTCAGTCTGAAATGATCGATAATGGTACCCCGTGTAGTCTGACTATCTCCGAAATATACAATTCGGCCAACTTTTCAAGTGAATAATCCATACGAACTGGAATAAAATGAGCTGACTTCATTAACTTATCAATCACAACCCATATTGCATCTTTCTTTCTTGGTGTCAATGGTAATCCTGTCACAAAATCCATAGTAACTCGATCCTATTTCCACTCAGAGACTAGCACAGGCTGCAATAAACCTGAAGGTACCTGATGTCCGGCCTTTACCTGCTGACAGATCAAGCATCTAGAAACAAACTCTGAAATGTCCCTTTTCATTCCTACCCACCAGTACATTTTCTTCAAATCATTATACATCTTTGTACTACCTGGATGAATAGACAAAGAACTACTATGTGCTTCCTGTAAGATCTTTTGAATAAGCTCATCAATCTTTGGTACGCATACCCTGTCTCAGAACATCAAACAACCGTCAAAACTGATCTGAAAATCTGACTCTATATCCGACCCACACTGATCTCTTTTGGCTAACAACTCACTTTCATTTTTATGAGCTTCACAAATTTCTTCAAGAAACATTGGTTTAGCTCTCAACTCAGCTAAGATAAAACCATCATCTGATAAGGATAGACTAGTGTTCAAAGCTCTTAATGTAAACAAAGATTTCCTACTCAAAGCATCATCAACAACGTTTGCCTTACCTGGGTGATAATCGATCACTAGCTCATAATCTTTAATCAACTCTAACCATCTTCTTTGCCTCAAATTCAAATCTTTTTGAGTCATCAAATATTTCAAACTTTTGTGATCAGTGAATATGTGGGACTTCTCACCGTACAAATGATGTCTCTAAATCATCAGCGCAAAAACAATGGCAGCTAGCTCTAAATCATGTGTCGGATAGTTCTTCTCATGTGGCATTAGCTGTCTAGAGGCATAAGCAATTACCTTCCCTTCCTGCATAAGTACACAACCAAGTCCATTCATGGACGCATCACTGTAAATCACAAACTCCTTACCTGGTTCTGGTTGTACTAAAACAGGAGCTTTAGTCAACAATGCTTTTAACTTGTCAAAACTCTATTGACACTTCTCAGTCCATTCAAACTTGACATCCTTTCGCAACAATCTTGTCAGTGGGGTAGCTATCATGGAAAATCCCTCTACAAATCGTCTATAATATCCGGCAAGACCAAGAAAACTTCTAACTTCTGATACATTTCTAGGAGACTTCCAATCACCAATGGCTGAAATCTTGCTCGGATCAACCTTAATACCTTCACCTGAGACAATATGTCCAAGAAAACCAACTTCTCGTAACCAGAACTCACTTTTGCTGAACTTGGCATACAACTGATTATCTCTTAGATTCTGTAAAACTGTTCTCAAATGCTCTGCATACTCAGTCTCATCATGAGAATAAATCAAGATATCATCAATGAACACAACTACAAACTTATCCAAGTACGGTCTGAAAATTCAGTTCATTAAGTCTATGAAAATGGCAGGAGCATTAGTCAAGTCAAATGGCATCACAAGGAACTCATAATGACCATACCTAGTCCGGAAAGTAGTCTTCAGGACATCTAACTCTTTAACTCGCAACTGATAGTATCCGGATCTCAAATCTATCTTGGAGAACATAGTAGCTCCCTTCAATTGATCAAACAGATCATCAATTCTAGGTAATGGATACTTGTTCTTTACTATTACCTTGTTAAGTTGCCGATAATCTATGCACAATCTCATCGATTCGTCTTTCTTTTTCACAAATAGCACTGGTTCACCCCATGGTGAACTACTGGGTCTTACAAAGCCTTTATCTATTAATTCCTGCAACTGAGCTTTCAATTCTTTCAATTCCAACGGAGCCATTCTATAAGGAGTAATAGAAATGAGCGTGGTACTTGGAATCAACTCAATACCAAACTCAACTTCTCTAACAGAAGGCAAACCTAGTAGTTCTTCTGGAAACACATTGGGAAACTCACATACCACATGCACTGATTCAATTTTCAATTCTGGATCTTTAGTGTTTAACACAAAAGCAAGATAAGCTTCATACCCTTTTCTCAAACATTTCTGAGCAGACATAACAGAAATTATGGGAAATCAACTATCTGACTTTTCTGAATTAACTCGAAGAATTTCACCATTTTCACACTTCAACTCAATGAATTTCTTTCCATAATTCACTATCACATCATGTGTAGTCAACCAATCCATACCAAGAATCACATCAAATTCATCAAATGGCAATAGCATGAGATCGGCCGGAAAATAGTAGCCTCTAATTATCAAAGGCGATTTCTACATACTTTATCTACTAATACATGCTTGCCTAATGGATTCGATACTTTAATCACAAATTCTGTAGATTCTATAGGCATACTTATACTAGGCATCAATTTCATGCAAACATATGAATGGGTTGAACCCGGATCAATCAAAGCAATAACTCTAGTATCATGGAGAGAAAATGTACCCGTAATCACATCGGGGGAGGATGCCTCTTCGCGAGTACGGATAGCATAAGTCCTCGCAGGTACTCTAACATCTGGCCTTACTGCTAAATCTCTAGATGCACCTCTATTATTTGCCCCAGCTCTCAGATTTCTCAGTGGTCTGCCTCTGACAGGAGCTTTTCCTGATCTTACATTCGGTATTGCTTCCCTTTTAATCATCTCGGGACACTCCCGAATAAAATGGTCTGGTGCACCATATCGGAAACAACCTGTCTCAGTTGCTCGACATTGACCTGGGTGATGTTGACCACATCGGGGACACTCTGGTCTATCAGGCTCAACACTGCCAACACTTGCAATCGAAGTGGTTTGAGCTTTCGGACTCATAAATCTTCTGCTTTTGTTTCGGCTAGAATATCCAGATGAAAAATTAGATCTAGTGGAGAACTCTCTAGGCCTCTTGGATGTAGACTGAAATGACTTGCTCATTAGTCTTTTCTTCGTGTCTTGCATCTCAATTTCACTTTGCTCTTTCTTTTTAATAGCTCCTCTGCCTTACAGGCTCTCTCAACTAGGATAACAAACTCTTTTATTTCTAGGACACCAACGGACAATCGGATATCATCATTAAGCCCATCCTCAAATCTTTTGCACATAATAGCCTCTGTAGACACACACTCTCGAGCATAATTACTGAGTCTAACAAACTCGCGCTCATATTCAGTCACTGTCATATTGCCCTGTTTCAACTCAAGAAACTCTTTTCTTTTCTGGTCAACAAACTTCTGACTGATGTACTTTTTACGGAATTCCTCCTAAAAGAAGTCCCAAGTGACTCTCTCTTTCGGTACAACTGATACAAGTGTCTTCCACCAATGGTAGGGCGAATCTCTAAGGAGTGATACAACACATTTCATACATTCCTCAGGTGTTCAGGATAACTTATCAAAGACTCTGATAGTATTCTTGAGCCAAAATTCTGTCTTTTCTGCATCATCATCTTTTGTAGCTCGAAACTCTTCGGCTCCTTGTTTTCTGATTTTATCAAGTGGTTGTTTTTCTCTTATAACCGTACTTGTGATTGGGGGAGCTACATGGGTGGTCTGATGATCATGAGGGGGTGGAGGTCTAACAGTCAGATTCGTTCGAACGAACTCAGCAATCCATTCATTCATAGCTTGGAAGACGGCTTCTTGAGCCCCTCCTCCTTGACTAATTGTAACGGGCCTTTCACTACTATTTGGTGGCACCATCCCTTCTGCGGGAGTGGGCACGTTACTCTGTACATCATCTGCACCAACTTGTTCGGGATCCATAACTATAAAAGAAAACATTTTAAAATCGTCAGGAGTCGTCACACTATCAACACATAAGTATGGCATGTATAGCTAGGCTCTTACTCATACTAAATATTCCGAGAACTGACTAAACCTTTGCTCTGATACTAATAAAATTTAACGCCCCGTATCCAATACCATCCCCGGAGTCGAACACGAGGTGTTAACGGACTTAATTCATTACTTAAACAGCTCAAACAATTTATTTTTAAAACTTCCAGAGAAGCTGGCAATCTGCGTCACAGTCTCTTAAAAATTCATATCTCGAGTTACGAAACTAGAAATCCAATTTTGTAAATTTTCCCTGAAACTAGACTCATATATCTATCAACTAATTTTTTTCTAGAATTTTTGGGCAGGCCAACTGGTACAGTTTATTAGTTAAAGTCTCCCCTATTTCAGGGTTCAACTACTCTGACCTCTGTATATTACGAATTAGATATCTCTTTGTATAGAATTTCAATGACTATGAAGTTTGTTTTTCTTAAAACTATACTCAATAAGGAATCTGTACATATAAAGAACTTCTAATTATTTTTTTACAATTTAAGATACATTTTTAAAGTCAGAATAGGGGATCCAGAAATCGCTCTGGCCCTGTTTCACAAAAATTTAAATATCACATAAAATATATCTCATTTACCTATTTTGTTTCTTCCATTAGAAAATAGGCATAATAATATTTGATTTCATAACTTATTCATCATTTAATTCCATTTCTACTATTTTTAGTGATTTTTCAAATTCATGCAACTGCTACTGTCTGATTCTGTTTTGTGCTAATTTCAACTTTTTCATGATTTCCATGGAATAACTAGCATTTAGGCATACATAACACAAAACATGTCTTTGATTAGCCATTCCAACAGCTAATCATTATCAAGCATTTACATACCAATCATTAGCCATATCATAAGATCATACACACAAAATGGCTACGATGCTCTACATGCCATACTCAAAATGAAACGTCTAGCTATACCAAAATAATCTTTGTGATAGTGTGCCCGGACCTCTGACGTACTTTACAATCCCCGAGTTAGCTTGACAAAACTATAAAAGAAGGAAAATAAAGGGGGTAAGCATTAAGCTTAGTAAGTTTGCATGCAAATAAATAACAACATTCATAAGAATTATCTTACTACTTAATGCAACTTCATTAATTGTCATAGACATATTTAAAACTTCTTCACTTACTCACTTAAATACTTACTTACTTAATCAAATTTATTAATACATTTTACTTACCTTTTTCCTTATCAAGCATACATGAACATTATGTACTTACCTTTACTCTTCTAGCATGAACTTGTCTTACCTTTTTAGTATAACTCGTCTTACCTTACCATACCTTGATATTCTCTTTAAATTTTCCCGTTGAACCACTTGGAATACTAAGAATACACGGGTACCTTACCATTGCCATGACTTGTCATGGTCTTACGTGATATCCTTTTGAAACTTACCATTGCTATGTCTTGACATGGTCTTACATGGTATCCTTGCCTTATGAACTCACCAATGCCATGCCTTGGCATGGTCTTACATGTGACCTTTACCTTATAGTAACTTATCAATGCCATGTCATGACATGGTCTTACATGATTTCCTTGCCTTAGAAACCTTACCAATTGCCATACCTTAGCATGGTCTTACATGGTATCCTTGAACCCTAATGTCATGACATTTGTATCCTACACATTCCTAAGGTTCAACCGGGACTTTCTGAAATTTCTTCTCCGTCAATTCATGCTTAAGTCTTATTTGAATAATTTCATAAAATAAATTTACACATGCTGGAAGTTAACAATATTAACATAAAATAATAGAATATTGCATTTATTTACCACAAACTTACCTCGAAACAAAATACGATCAATTATATCGATTTAGTCCACTATCTTTTTCTTTCCCCGGTCTAACTCTGAATTTTGTTCTTCTTGATCTATAATAAAAAAATTTATCTTATTTAATACTCACATTTATTAAAACAATCCTTGACCCAAACTTTGGCAAAATTACATTTTTGCCCCTAAACTTTCACATATTTGCACTTTTGCCCCAAGGCTCATAATTTAAACTTCATCCTATTTTCTTATGTTTTATGACATGCTGATCATTTTTCCCTTCTATGACAACATCAAATTCACACTCTAACATGTACTTATGACTATTAGGTATTTTTACCGATTAAGCCCTTTTACTCGTTTTCATTTAAAACCGAGTAGCACATGTTGTCTAACATAATTTAAAACCTCATGTTCTATCATAAAACACCAAAATACACAAATTTCACCTATCGGTATTTTTCCAAATATGAACCCTAGGTTGAATTATTGCTAAAATAAGCTTAATCAAGTTATCGGGACTCCAAAAACGTAAAGATCATTAAAAACGGGGCTTGGAATCACTTACTATGGAGCTTGAAAGCTTGAAACAAACCCTAGCTATGGAGAACCCTTGAAATTTCGTCCTAATGAAGAAGATGGACAAAAATTGGTTTTTAATTTTGTTTTTAATTCATTTTAATAACTAAATGACCAAAATGCCCTTACTACTAAACTTTCCAAAAATTCCATCCATGTCCAATTTTTGTCCATAGACTTAGAAATTGGTCAAATTCATATTTAAGACCTCCTCATTAATATTCCAAAGCAATTTCATACTAAAAACTTCTAGAATGCAAGTTTTGCAAATTATACAATTTAGTCCCTAATATCAACTTAAGCACTTTTTGCATAGAATTTCATCACGAAAATTTCACACAATCATGCAATCATATCATGAACCTCAAAATAATAATAAAATAAATTCTCTACCTCAGATTTGTGGTTTCGCAACCACTGTTCCATTTAGGCCCTATTTCAGGATGTTACACAACCCAGTAATCAACATATGCCACATCTCATGGCTATATACAATTGAATCATTATAAGCCAATACATTTGACCTAATGATAAAACACATATCACAAGAACTAAGTCTCTATACATGCCACTCATTTGAAAACACTTAAGGTTTATTAATACCACAAATTGATAATTTGATAGTGTGATCTTGCCTCCGACGATCTCCAACCCCGAGCTAACCTGACAACACTAAAGAAATGGAAAGGAGGGGGTAAGATTTATAGCTTAGTAAGTCCATATGAAAATAATAAGCAATTTATTAACGTGCTTTTGCCAAATTCTTACAACATGTCCTCATGGTAACACAATCAAAATTGCCCATAATTCCACTATTTGCTCATATTCCAATCAAGCTGTCTACTCGAGTCATAGTCACTAAATTATTTATAACTTGAGCTATAGAATTCTAAACTTAGATCCATTAAAAGAATTTGAAACTAGATTCATATATCTTTCTACCATGAAATTTGTAGAATTTATGGATTTTCCAATAAGTACAGTTTATTCTTCAAAGTTACCCCTATTCTACTGTTTGACAGCTTCGACCTTTCTTCACTAAAATTTATTTATCTCTTAGTACAGAATCCAGATCATGTTCTTGTATGTTTCTTTTGAAACAAGACTCATTAATAACTTATTCATATCAGTTCTAACCCATAATTATTCTTGTACAATATTTAGTGATTTTCCAAATTTAAGATAGGGGAGCCTAAAATCACTTTTACCCTGTCTCACAAAAATTCAAATATCTCATTATATGAAATTCTTTAGCTTACATCATTTCCTCTATGTGAAGCTAGACTCAATAATTTTTAATTTCATGTCTTATTCAGTCTCTAATTCGATTTCCACAATTTTTGGTGGATTTTCGAAGTCGGATTATTGCTACTGCCCAAAATTGTTTTAGTGCAATATGATGATAACTATCATAAGTTCATTTTCAACTAATTATGACCACATCATTTCATGGATTCCATGTTCAATTACACAATGTAAGTTAGCATGATATTGCAACAAAATTCATAATCATAATTCATACATCTTAGCTCACCGAGGTCTTGACATTTCAAAGTCTCAATAACCATAAGCTTAGTGTACATACCTGTACCCTTTCAACACTTTTCACATATTACTCCACTTCTTAACCATAATCTTGAATGACCCATTGGACCACCCGGAATACTGAAGGACATTTGGATTATCATACACCAAATAGAGAGCCAAAGCCATGTGCCAGACATGGTCTTGTATGGGTTTGCATATCGATGACATATCCCAGATATGGTCTTATACGAAGTCTCATATCAGTGC
This sequence comes from Gossypium hirsutum, assembly GCF_007990345.1. NCBI lineage: Eukaryota > Viridiplantae > Streptophyta > Magnoliopsida > Malvales > Malvaceae > Gossypium > Gossypium hirsutum. The sequence continues at coordinate 37,956,134 of NC_053434.1, read as the reverse complement.
CGATGCCATATCCCAGACATGGTCTTATACGGGACCTCATATCAATGTCATGTCCTAGACATGGTCTTATATGAAATCACTTAACATTGCCAAAGCCATATCCTAGATATGTTCTTATACGGGATCACATATTGGTGCCGATGCCATGTCCCAGACATGGTCTTACACTAGCACACATACCAACATCGATGCCATGTCCTAGACATGGTCTTACACTGGCTCTCATCTCGTATACAATGCCCTGTCCCAGACATGGTCTTACACGGGATCTCATTAACCATGGTGTCATAATGTCCAAATCCTAAGTATTCCTCAGGGTCCCTTGGGATTTTCGAGATACAAGGCTATCATCAAGATTCCATTGAATCATCAAAAATCAATTTCATTAGGGCATACATACATATATTATATGATATCGAATGTTAAACACATAATAATGGAATTGTTGAATTACTTACAAGCAAACTTACAATTCATGTAATATCAAGCATTAACATTCAAGTATAATATTGCATTATTATTATCACACGAACTTACCTCGATACCAAAAATGGTGAAAAAGGACTTAACCGTCAATTTCTCGTTTTTCCCCCGTTCTAGGTCTGAACCTCGTTTTCTTCGATCTATAATATCACATTTAGTATATTTATTAGTCACATTGTCAATGTGATCCAAAAATTATATTATGGAAAAAATTACATTTTTGCCCCTAAACTTTATCATATTTACACTTTTGCCCCTAAGCTCGTAAAATTATTTTCATTCAACTTCTTTGTACTTTAACCCTAGGCGAATCATTTTGATAACTATAGCAGCCCACAATTTCCACTAAATCGCATTTTTATGAAACTTTTATGTTGTTTTTTACAAAATGGTCCTTTTAAACATTTTCACCGAAAATCACTTAGTAAAAGTCGTTTACTTAACACCCAACATTGATTTTCTACCATTGGACATAAAACACATGCATATCACTCATGGGTAAATTTTTAAACATGAACCCTAGCTCAAAATAATGGTAGAAATAGGTAAATCGAGTTACGGAGACTTCAAATATGTAAAGAACATAAAAAATAGGACTAGGATGCACTTACTATGGAGCTTGGAAGCTTGAACCAAACCCTAGCCATGGCTTCCATGGTAGATTCAGCTGGAACAAGAAGAAGATGAACAATTTGGCTTATTTTGGCTTTTTAATTCTTTTAATTATTAGATTACCAAAATGCCCCTAACTTAAAAAATATTCTATTTCACCTATTTCATGCCCATTTTTGTCCAAAAAATTAACCGATGGTCTAATTGCCATGTAAGGACCTCCAATTTAAAATTTCATAACAATTGGACATCTCTAGCATGTAGAACTCAACTTTTGCACTTTTTACAATTTAGTCCTTTTGACTAAATTGAGTGCCCGAACGTCAAAATTTGCTAACGAGATTTTCATGAAATCATTCCGTGAAATTTTAGACCATAAAAATATAATAAAAATGGATTTTCTTACATTGGATTTGTGGTCCCGAAACCACGGTTCTGACTAGGCCAAAATTTGGGTTGTTACAACTCTCCCCCTTTAGGGATTTTCGTCCCCGGAAATCTTACCAAAAATGAGGTTTAATTTTCATATACGCTCATTTATTTAAAACATCATTAGAGAACCTTAACTAATACTGAACATTTAGTTCCTAACACTTCAATCCTTCGTTCCAAGGTCATGAGCATTTCTTCATTATCCAACACATCAACTGAATCTTGACTTATGTTGGAGAACTCATATACACGAAGAATCTGATCCATACCGTCATAACACACATACAAATAACATACTTGAATCCTTTCAAATTAGAATGGAAACTAGCTAGTTCATCACAACCTTATATTCTCTATAATTTCATATGGCTTGATAGTTTGCAAATTCGATCCCTTAGTTGTCTGTAAATTTTCAGAGCTTCTTTTAAATTTCCCAAGAAATTAAGATATAAACTTTGGATCTCAATTCGATCAATGAAGACTAGCATTTAAAGAAATCTGACAACATCAAAGACACATAGTTCCATTTTACTTGTCAAGTGAGAATTCTGTACATGCCGAAATGATTTGCAATTTTGCTAAACAGAGGACAACAATTCACATAACATTTCTGTTTTTCAAAGACGGGGATAATCTAGATATGAAATCTATAGTAGCTCTTTCCCATTTCATTCTAGTATCAATACTGTACTCCCTTAGTTCACGGATTACTTACGCACTTCCCATCTACAGAAACTTACAATAAAACTTCAGTTTTGAGTTTTGAATTTAGCTAAGATCGAACCGTCAATAGATAAGATCAACCGTATAACCATTATTCTCAATGAAATCGAGGGTTTTCAACCCCAATACTAGTAACTGTATTTTGCTATTCTCAAAGATCATCTTTCAATGGTCTAAATTATCTATGCTATCTCAGATTCAGATCTTTCTATAACATCGGATACTTTAAACTATCACGTTGCTTTCTGGCCTTGAAACACATCCTAATTTATTCAATATCGTATCTCGAGGAATCGAGAACACTATGCCCAAGGTAGGCTGTTTCAAATCTAATATTTCGATCAATAATACTTCCAACCGTTTAAAACTTTACTAGCATGTAACGGACCATCCAAATTTTCATAAAGGCAATAACTTTATCAATCAGTACAACTTTGACTCATAATAATGTCTTTTAAAATATACATCATTCATTTTGAATACTCGTATTTTACTCATAAAGAAATGAAATTCTGTTTCCAAACATGGGAATAGACTCAAATATAAATATCTCATTTAATCTTTCAAACAAATAACCCATATAGTTTGAAAAATCGAGTCGATCTTATCAATCAATAATAATTCGAGTATTCCCCTCATACTGATGATAGAACAATTCAAACATACAATCTTTTATAATTCTTTCACAACACAAGTCAAAATTCTCTATAAACTGTTTCAGCTCAAACAAAACATAAAGCTTCTTTCCAATCCAATAGAAATCAAGATTACCGGTAAAAATGAAAACCAATATACAATTTGAACTCGAATTGTTGCAATCTATACTTTGGCCAATTTCAACCCTTCTTATAAAGACTAGAAAACCTCATACCAGTGTCACTGTGTTCCAATGATTAGACTAGAGATATAGCCATATAGACATATTTAGTTCCGACCCATGAATATCCCATGCAAACAAATCACATTTTATACATTTTAACATTAGGAATTACAAGAAAACATAAACATTAGCATTCAAGATAGGTAGACATACAGAATTTCTGAGAACACAGCCCAAATGAAATAATAAAGATCTCTATGATCCTCTCAAAGAAAAGAAATCCAGAAGAAAATGCCATTCAAGAAATTCAGAAGAAAATACCATTCAGATTCGCTGAAACCAAATGCTAAAAAGACAATGCATTTTCCGTATATATGCCGAATAGGACAACAATCATTAAAATTAGAATCATAGCATCATATGCATTTTCTCACTGATTTCCAGCAGACAGATGGTAATAAAATACCAAGGAGAATTAAAGCAATGCAAAACATAAACCATTCAGACTAATAATGCTTTTGTCTACTATCATGATTATAAAACATTCCCCTACAATAAGGATTTGATCAGAAGATAGATAGCCACATGAATACCTCTGAGAACAATTAAACACACAAAATACCCCAAAAGAGATGGTCATAATCTACTCAACTGCAACTGTCATACTCAGACATCTTACTATACAAACATTATTCTTTAACTATTTCTCTCATTATTAATTCTATATTATTCCATTCATTAATGAAAACCAATCCGGAAGGAATCCCAATTAATACATTCTTTCAACATCGTACCTGAATAAGTTGATTTGTCAAATTAACTTCTTCTCTAATTGTGATATTGCGAGATCCGAAAAATCTTTAGAACAATCTGCTATCTTTTCTAGTTCTGTCTTTACTCGACAACACATTCTCAATCTCTGACCATGTTTATAATTACTCTACCACTGAACTCTTTGATTTCTCTCTCAAGAGCTCGTTCAACATAATTCTCGTAAAATTTCATTATAAAACACCACATTGGCAATGGGGCCAAGTTGTGAAGCCTCTAACTTGACTCTCATATATATACACATATGTAACTTAACATTCATCATCATCATAATAATATCATCACCTGATCAACTTCCATTTTGTACATCATCATATACAAATCATAGACCTTTACTCCTACCTTTATAAGTCTCATTTCATCATAAGTATACTCTACTCAGATACTTTAGCATCACAACCAACATCATCGGGTGTAGCTCGGTTGGAGAGTATCTCTATCTAAGCAAGATAAATCTCATCCACGTTGGGAGACATCACACTATCACAGATTATATGTGGCATGTATAGTTAGACTCTCACACGTGCTAAGTTAGTCTAAAAACTAACTAAACCATAGCTCTGATACCACTAAGTATAACACCCCTTACCCGTGTCTGACGCTGGAACAGGATACGAGACATTACCGGACTTAAACATATACATACAAGTAAAATTGGACCATAAAATTTCCTTTAAATACAAAACTATACATACACATTCAACTTGTCCTTTATACGTTCCTACGAGGCCCAAACATAGATCGAGGGTGGTTCGAGACTAAACCGAGAACTTCTAAAAATTTTGCAACACTTAGAGAAATTTTTCCATATTTAGGGAGTTACACACCCTTGTAGGTTAGGCCGTGTAATCACACAAGCCCGTGTGGCTTGGGAAACGCCCGTGTCTTTAGCCCATATAACTCTCTATTTATGATGTCAACGACAAAATAGGGTCACGCTGCCAAGTCTCACGCCCTTATGCTAAGGCCGTGACCCCCATATGGCTGAGACACACGGCCGTGTCTCTGCCCGTATGGTTAACACTTAGGCTATTTTCCAAGCCTTGGTCAACCATAAACCCTCATACATTTATAAAACATCAAGGACATATAACATGGCATCCATTTAATGATTAAACATCTCCAATTATGCCACGAACATAGCATTTGCATGTCATGATACATGTTTTTTACATACTCATTTTATACTAAGTTAAACATACCAATTCACACTCATTTGGCCTTGTCCATTATGTTATCACTTATACTTTTATACCATGGTTACCATCATACCAAAAAATTTCAACTTAATCATCAAACATTCATATTCAAGGCTAACTCATGACTTTATAAAACACCAACATATTGTACATGTGTAGAATAACATGCTTGTCTAAGACATTGCACACCATATCAAGTCACATACTCACATCACACGAAACATTTAAGCTTGTGCATGCACATATAATAGGGTTACAACCCAATAATCAATATAAGCCACATCTCATGGCTATATACAATTGAACTATTATAAGGTAATACATTTGGCCAAATCATAAAACACATATCACAAGAACTAAGTCTCTATACATGCCACTCACTTGAAAACACTTAAGGTTTATTAGTACCCTAACCTGATAATTTGATAGTGTGATGCTGCCTCCGACGATCTCCAACCCTGAGCTAACCTGGCAACACTAAAGAAATGGAAAGGAGGGGGTAAGCTTTATAGGTTAGTAAGTCGATATGAAAATAATAAGCAACTTATTAACGTGCTCTTTCCAAATTCTTACAACATGTTCTCATGGTAACACAATCAAAATTGCACATAATTCCACTATTTGCTCATATTCCAGTCAAGCTATCTACTCGAGTCATAGTAACTAAATTACTTATAACTTGAGCTAAACAATTCTAAATTTAGATCCATTAAAAGAATTTGAAACTAGACTCATATATCTCTCTACCATGAAATTTTTAGAATTTACGGATCGGCCAATAAGTACAGTTTATTCTTCAAAGTTACCCATGTTTTATTGTTTGACGGCTTTGACCTTTCTTCACTAAAATTTATTTATCTCTTAGTACGAGATCCAGATGATGTTCCCATCTATTTCTTTTCCAAATATACTCATTAAGAACTTAGTCATATTAGTTCTAATCCGTAATTATTCTTGTACAATATTTAGTGCTTTTCCAAATTTAAGACAGGGGAGCCCGAAATCACTCTTACCTTGTCTCACAAAAATTCAAATATCTTATAATATGAAATTATTTTGCTTGCGCCATTTCCTCCATTTGAAACTAGGCTCAATAACTTTAATTTCGTATCTTATTCAGTTTATAAATCTATTTCCACAATTTTTGGTGGATTTTCGAAGTCGAATTATTGCTACTGCCCAAAATTGTTTTAGTGCAATATGATAATAACTATCATAAGTTCATTTTCAACTAATTATGACCACATCATTTCATGGATTCCATGTTCAATTACACAATGTAAGTTAGCATGATATTGCAACAAAATTCATAATCATAATTCATACATCTTAGCTCACCGAGGTCTCGACATTTCAAAGTCTCAATAACCATAAGCTTAGTGTACATACCTGTAACCTTTCAACACTTTTCACATATTACTCCACTTCTTAACCATAATCTTGAATGACCCATTGGACCACCCGGAATACTGAAGGACATTTGGATTATCATACACCAAATAGAGAGCCAAAGCCATGTGCCAGACATGGTCTTGCATGGGTTTGCATATCGATGACATATCCCAGATATGGTCTTATACGAAGTCTCATATCGGTGCTGATGTCATATCCTAGACATGGTCTTATACGGGACCTCATATTAATGCCATGTCCTACACATGGTTTGATACGAAATCACTTAACAATGACGAAGCCATATCTAAGATATTGTCTTATACGGGATCACATATTGGTTCTGATGCCATGTCCCAGACATGGTCTTAGACTAGCATACATACGAACATCGATGCCATTTCCCAGACATGGTCTTACACTGGCTCTCATCTCAGATGCCAATGCCATGTCCTAGACATGGTCTTACATGGGATCTCATTAACCATGGTGTCATGATATCCAAATCCTAAGCATTCCTCAGGGTCCCCCAGGATTTTCGAGATACAAAGTTATCATCAAGATTCTATTGAATCATCATAAATCAATTTCATTATGGCATACATACATATATTATATGATATCAAATGTTAAACACATAATAATGAAATTGTTGAATTACTTACACATAAACTTACAATTCATGTAACATCAAGCATTAACATTCAAGTATAATATTGCATTATTATTATCACAAGAACTTACCTCGATACCAAAAATGGTGAAAAAGGACTTAACAGTCAATTTCTTGTTTTTCCCCCGTTCTAGGTCTGAACCTCATTTTCTTCAGTTTATAATATCACATTTAGTCTATTTATTAGTCACATTAGCCAATGTGATCCAAAAATCATACTATTCAAAATTACATTTTTGCCCCTAAACTTTGTCAATTTTACACTTTTGCCCCTAAGCTCGTAAAATGATTTTCATTCAACTTCTTTACACTTTAACCCTACCCAAATCATTTTGATAACTATAGCAACCCACAATTTCCACTAAATCACATTTTTATGGCATTTTTATGTTGTTTTTTTACAAAATGGTCCTTTTAGACATTTTCACCGAAAACACTTAGTAAAAGTCGTTTACTTAACACCCAACATTCGTTTTCTACCATTAGACATCAAAACACAGGCATATCACTCATGGGTAAATTTTTTAAACATGAACTCTAGCTCAAAATAATGGTAGAAATAGGTAAATCGAGTTTTGGGGACTTCAAAAATGTAAAGAACATAAAAAATAGAGCTAGGATGCACTTACTATGGAGCTTGGAAGCTTGAACCAAACCCTAGCCATGGCTTCCATGGTAGATTTGGCTGGAACAAGAAGAAGATGAACAATTTGGCTTATTTTGGCTTTTTAATTCTTTTAATTATTAGATTACCAAAATGTCCCTAACTTAAAAAGTATTCCATTTCACCTATTTCATGCCTATTTTTGTCCAACAAATTAACCAATGGTCTAATTACCATGTAAAGACCTCCAATTTAAAATTTCATAACAATTGGACACCTCTAGCATGTAGAACTCAACTTTTTTACTTTTTACAATTTAGTCCTTTGACTAAATTGAGTGCCCAAACATTAAAATTTTCGAATGAGATTTTCACAAAATCATTCCATGAAATTATAGACCATAAAAATATAATAAAAATGGATTTTCTTACATTAAATTGATGGTCCCAAAACCACTGTTCCGATTAGGCCCAAAATTGGGTTATTACGTCTGAAATGTTGACTTATAGGTCTTGGAAGGCTGGGGATAGTTTTCGCAACAAATCGATACCAGGTGTGTACCCGAAATTTAGAGTTCAAGGTTTTGAAAAAAGCCAAAAATGGCCACTGTCGACGCCACACGGGCGTGTGGTTGCTCGTGTGATAGGCTGTGTACGAGGAAACAGGCGTGTGATCGACGATGTAACACTTTAAACTTGGCCTAGACGTTATGGTCGAATCTGGCGGTGTCACATGATAGTGTTTGAAACTAGGTTGTTACGATAAAATAATTTTCCATTTTTTTACACTTGTTATGTAACGCCCCAAAAATCCTAAAATCCTGAACTTTTTTTATTTTTGGATTTGATAAAAATTTTGTTTAATATTCTTATCCAAGCGATAATTTTAGTAGGTCTTAGTTAAGGTTTGAGTTCGAACCTAGGAATAAATGAAATTATAGTTTAATTATTAAAAGTATCAGGGTTGGCAAGTAGTTGGGCTTTTAAATAAAGATAGGGAAAAATAGCATCAAAAAGCCTAGTAGAAGAGTGGCTAAGTGACGCCACTTAGAGTGTAGGGAAGTGGCGTTAATAGCTAGCAAGGAGGTCCAAGGTTCGAATCCTAGCTTAGTGTTTTTAGAAGTTTAATTTTGGCCTTCTAGAAGGATGGAAGTGGTTTGAAAGTGGACTCCAAGGGAAGTGTTCAGGAGAGAAAATTATGGAAAGGATCAAGGGGTTATTAGGGAGAAAAACGAGGAGATGAGAAGGGAGAAGTGATGGAGCCGAATGGGGAATCGGGCATGGGAAAATACGGCTATAAGGCTTATAAATAGGTACCGAATGCTAGGGTGTGAAGCTAATGTCAAATTTCCTCCACCGTATTACCTGAAACTCTTTTCTCTAAAAGCCAAAAACTCTCTACCTTCTTTTCTTTTTATTCTTCCTTGTGGCGAGTTCTATTTTTCCTCTACCTCATAGTTCACTTTTCTTTCTTTTTCCTTGGAGCCGAATAACCCTCATTTGCCCTACAAAATCATAAAGGGCCGAACCTCTTTGGCCGAGTACCCTTGGTGCAATCACTACTCCTTCTACTTCGGTCAAATCTAGTAGAATTAGTATAGGATCTTGGATCTTAGCTCATTGCTGAATTGCTCCTTAGGTGCTACGGTTTTGGTAAATATTCATCTTCCATTAGCTAAGGTTGGCCGAATAGCCACAGTAAGGTAAGGGGGCTTGTGTTGGATACGAATCACCTATTATTCTGATTTTAATAGTTACGATTGGTGCAGATCTAAGAGTTGATCGTGGTTAGTGAAGGGGCTGTTACACTTATCGCGCAAGGTAAGGTTAAGGTGAGATTTTAGCTTTTGGTAAAGTATTAGATAAGTATTTGAGATTAATCTTTGGGTGATATCGATTGTCGGTTTGGGCTAAGGAAATCGCAGCACGCTTGCCTACTAGGTGTGTACATACACTGCACACACACAATGAAACGGCAAAAGCTGAAATGCCGAAATGTTGAAAAGCCGAAATGCCGAAAAGTCGAAATGCTGAAAAGTCAAAAGTTAAGCTACGGTAGTCACACGAGTGCACGAACACTCGTGGAGAGGAAACTGATAGGTTGCCTGAGGCCCATGGGTGATTTCGTGGACTTGGGTTGAGAATTGGCCAAATGGGTCGAAATGCACTAAATGGGCCTGATGGGCTGTTGGGCCCATAATAGGCAAAGATTGATAAGTGATGTTATGTGTTAGAAAATTTGTATGTGAGCATGAATATAATATGATTTGGGCCTAATGGGCCATATGAATGTGAATTGGGCCTAGTGGGCCATAAGAATATGAACTGGGCCAGATGGGGCATTTGGATGAGATTGGGCCTAGTGGGCCATATGCATGTATGTAGGGGTATTGGGCCTAGTATATGATGACTACATAAAACTTAATTAATTAATTGAGATCGTGGACAAGTCATAGGGTTAAGGTGTGGTAACAGGTATATGCATGTCTAAGATTAGATCTAGGGAGAGCTTGGTACTTAAGCGGTCTTAATGACCCACCTTCTCTTCTTTGGAATCCTACCTGATGCATAGTATTCGTTCATCTTAGCTCGCAGGACTTGTTAATGGGCCAAGGTTAGTGGAAACCATAATTAAGAGAAAATTACTAAAATGCCCCTAAGGGCAAAAATGACCAAAATACCTCTAGGTGTTGAATGTAAGTTTTGTGGATGTGACATGCATACATATGATATTCTGCTTAGGTTGCATATGGGTTGGGAATTATTGTACGGAGGAAGTATATGAGAATCGCATGGTTGCCTGACAATCGTGGATCCACCAATGGCTTTTAAAGCCCAATATTTAAATGAAGGTAGTTCCGCAACTGGGCTACCCTTGGTGTGTGGGCTGGGTGAGTCGATCTTTATATCCCCACATGGTGTGATAGGGGACGGAGGTGGTGTGTAGCGGATGGATAATTTGAATGGGATTGCAGTGCATGTTTAATGTATGATGATTTTTGAATGCTTGTTTTCCGTCAAGGGTTGTACACGCTGAGTTTGCGAAAACTCACCCCCTCTTTTATTTTATTTTCAGGTGATGCTCAATAGACGGTTCGATGTTTGGAGGGACTCTAGGTGGTTAGCTAGCAAGACAAATTTGGATTTTTTTCTAAGCTTATAAGTTTTATTTTATTAAGTATGTTTCAAACCAGATCGTAATAAGGTTTTCATTATGCTATTATTACTTGAATTATTATTATTTTCATTGTAATTACGAGAAGTTGAACTTGGGATTCTTAAATTATAGTATGTTTTCTACGTTTCCACAACTTAATTTTTAAATGATAAAGTTTTCTTAAATCAAATGTTTTAAACAAGGCTTTCGCAACTGAAAGGTGTGTGTTTTTTTTAAGTTAATTAGGGTTTTCTTTTGTTTAAGAATGGTTTTCAATGAAAACAAGGTTTTTTGCTAAAATACTTCAATGTAACACGTCAGATTTGGCCAGAGCATCTGGGCTGGGTTTGGGGTGTTACATTTAGTGGTATCAGAGCCCAGGTTGAAAAACTTGGGCTGTGAATTCGGCTTTATTACTTGGTTTCTTTTTTGTTTTTTTAAAAAAATTATAATGTTTTGGGAAAGAGGAAGTCTTGCTGAGCGGCACACGAAGTCTCCGATGTCGACCCGAGTAAGTTTTCTATTCATAAGCTTGTTTGAATTATTATACATTAAGTTAGAGGGCTACTTTAGATGATTATGTTAGAGTGGAACCGAAGCCCGTAGGATCTTGAAACTGTAGAGGATTTTTTAGAACAATCTTCTCTTTAAATATCTTCATAAGACATCGGTGTAAATTATGAAACTAATTAAGAGTTCATAAAATTTTTAATTCAAAAAACTCACAAATCGACGATGAGGGATAAAAGGGGTACGAGAGGTCGTGGCCGAGGCCGCGGCCGCGAAGGTGTTAGGGCTGAATCGTTGACATCGAGCCATATGCCTGATGTTGGAGTAGAAGAGGCTTTGGCCTCACCTGTGGCTGGGAGTGGACCGTATGATCGGGCCGCGGGAGAAGATGTATTGTTGCAGGCAATGCTAAGAATTTTGGAAAGGGTCGCTGGGCCCAATAATGGTAGCGAAAATCGGGGGTCCATTCCGGAGCCATTTCGATCGAACGGGGCTGAGATCTTTAAGGGCAAGGATGGCGTGGCTCCTAACTTGGTTGAATATTGGTTGGAGGCCATTAAAAGAATAATGGAGGATTTCGACTACTCACCAAAACAAAAGCTGAAAGGATCCGTGTCACTACTAAGGGAAGAAGTCTACCAGTAGTGGTTGACAGTGAAAGAGGGCAGCCAACCCAAGCGGGTCACTTGGGAGTTCTTCAAAGTTGCTTTCCAAGGGAAGTATGTGGGGGCAAGCTATATGGATGCTAGAAGAAAGGAGTTCCTGAACCTGACCCAAGGAAACAAATTGGTGGCGGAGTATGAGGCGAAGTTTCTACGCCTTAGTAGGTATGCAAAAGTAATGGTGGCAACAGAGTATAAGAGTTGCGTTAGATTTGAGGATGGACTTAGAGATAGCCTGAAGGTACTGATAGCTCTACAAAGGGAGCAAGTTTTCTCGGAGTTGGTGGAGAAGCCAAAGATAGTAGAGAGGTAAAATGTACTGAGCACTTAAATCGGGAGAAAGAAAGGGGTAAGAATAAAAGGAACGCTGAGACTCTGGGTGTTGGGCAGAAGCCTAGGGCTAGGGCCAGAAATAATGGGCCAGTTAGAGTAGGGCCCCCTGCTGCTAATCCAGGGTTGCCACCTTGTGTTGGCTGTGGGATAACCCATAGAGGCGAGTGTTGGAAGAGGATGGGAGCTTGTTTTGCTTGTGGGTCTATAAAGCATAGGATCAGTGATTGCCCCTGAACGCTAAGTCAAGAGCCAATAGTGGGCCAAGGTGGTGCTCAGCCGCCAAGGGGTCATGGACAGGCTAGGGGCGGTACCAGTAATGGACGTGGACACAGAGCACTAGGCAAAAATGCGAGCCATGCTGAGGTGAGACAGCTAGCTTTGGTTTATGCTGCTCATCATCGAGAAGACGGGGATGCCGCAGATGTGATAACGGGTATGTTCTTTATATATGAGTTACCTTACACAGCCTTGATTGATATTGGATCGACCCATTTATATGTTGCATGCAATAAGACTGAGTCTTTGGGTTATTTTTTTGAGATTATCGGGAATGAGATGACTGTGATAAGTCTGTTAGGGTAGTCAGTAAGAGTGAATAAGTTGTTTAGGGAGGTACGCTTAGTAGTCCAAGGAGTTACCTTTTTAGCGAACTTGATGGAGCTGCCATTTAATGAGTTCGACTTAATCTTGAGTATGGATTGACTGGTGAAGCACCAAGCCACCTTGGATTGTGCTGCAAAGTGAAAGGTGTTAAGAACAACAGAGGATAAGGAAGTAGTGGTGATTGGTGAACGCCAGAATTATCTGTCAAACGTGATTTCGGTATTAAGGGCTGAGAAGTTAGTATGAAAGGGATGCGAAGCCTTTTTGGCTTACATTAGTGACACGGAGGCTAAGAGCCCTACTGTTGGGGAGTTGAGAACAATTAGGGAATTTCTGGATGTCTTTTCTGAGGAGCTGCCTGGGTTGTCACTCAGCAGGGAAATAGAATTTGGAATTGAGTTGTTACCTGGGACAGCACCGGTGTCTATCGCTCTTTATCAGATGGCACCAAAAGATTTGGTGGAACTTAAGGCACAAATTCAAGAATTGTTGGATCAAGGATTCATCCGACCAAGTGTGTCTCCATGGGGAGCACCGGTGTTATTCGTGAAGAAGAAGGATGGAACCTTGCAAATGTGCATCGACTATCGACAGTTAAACAAGTTAACTGTTAAAAACAAGAACCTTCTACCGAGAATCGATGACCTTTTTGATCAGTTTAGAGGAGCTTCTGTTTCCTCAAAGATTGATCTGTGTTCAAGATATCACCAATTGAGGGTGAAGGAGGCAAACATTCATAAGACAGCTTTCAAAATTCGTTATGGGCACTACGAGTTCTTGGTGATGCCATTCGGGCTGACGAACGTACATGCCGCTTTCATGGATCTCATGAATTGCGTCTTTCAACCCTACTTGGATCGGTTCGTGGTAGTCTTTATAGATGATATTCTGGTGTACTCAAAAGAAAGGATGAGCATGATGCAAACTTAAGGATTTTGTTGCAGACTTTAAGGGAGAAGCAGTTGTATGCCAAATTTAGTAAGTGTGAATTTTGGCTAAATGAGGTTACTTTTCTTGGACATGTGGTGTCAGACGAGGGGATTAAGGTGGATCCTCGGAAAATTGAAGCAGTGTTAGACTTAAAAACACCTAAGTCGATATCAGAAATATGAAGTTTTCTGGGCTTGGTAGGATATTATAGGCGGTTTGTTGAGGGTTTTTCCGTAATTGCTGCACCCTTAACTAAGTTGTTGAGGAAAGGGGTACTGTTTGTTTGGACGAACAAGCAGCAAGAGAGTTTTGGAAAACTCAAGAAAGTTTTAACGGATGCCCCTGTATTGATTCAGCCAGTGCCTGGAAAGGAGTTTACGGTATATAGTGACACGTCGCATGTGGGCTTAGGTTGTGTATTAATGCAAGAAGGGAAAGTGGTCACGTATGCTTCACGGCAACTTAAGACTCATGAGGTGAATTACCCAACCCATGGTTTGGAACTAGCTGCGGTGGTGTTTGCGCTTAAGATATGGAGGCATTACTTATACGGGGAGAAATGCGTAATTTATTTGGACCAAAAGAGTTTGAAGTATCTCCTTACCCAAAAGGAGCTAAACCTTAGGCAATGTAGGTGGGTGGAATTATTGAAGGATTATGATTGCACGATACAATACCACCCTGGCAAAATGAATGTGGTAGCTGACACGTTGAGTCGTAGGACTAAGTCAAACTTGAGAGCTATGTCCGCCCGTTTAATCTTGTTGGATGATGGTAGCTTGTTAGTGGAGCTTCAAGTTAAGCTAGTGTAGGTTGAACAGATAAGGAGTAAGCAGTTAATGGATGAGACCTTAGGTGCTCGTTTTAGACAAGTGGAGAGTGGGGAGACATCGGACTTTGGGATAAATAGTGAAGGAGTATTGTGCTTCCGTAGGAGAATTTGTATACCCAAGGACGATGATCTAAGGCAGTCTATTCTGCGAGAGGCACATGGCAGTCTCTGTGCTATGCATCCTAGCGGGAACAAGATGTATCAGAATTTGCATGAGCTTTATTGGTGGCCTAGACTTAAGCGCGAGGTTATGGAGTTTGTAAGTAAGTGTTTGGTCTGTCAAAAGGTGAAGGCGGAACATCAGTTGCCTTTAGGATTGCTTCAGCCAGTGAAGATTCCACTCTGGAAGTGGGAAAAGATAACTATGGACTTTATTAGTGGGCTACCCTTGATGCCTACTAAGAAAGACTCGATATGGGTTATAGTGGATCGGTTAACTAAGTCTGCCCATTTTATACCAGTTCGCACTGACTACTCGTTACAAAGGCTGGTGAGGTTGTATGTGGTGGAGATTGTGAGATTGCATGGAGTGCCAATCTCCATAATATCGGACAAAGACCCACATTTCACTTCGCAATTTTGGAAGAAGCTGCATGAGGCGTTGGGTACTAGATTGAACTTCAGTATGGCTTTCCACCCTCAAACTGATGGACAGTCAGAAAGGGTGATTCAAGTATTGGAAGATATGTTAAGGGGATGTGTGATTGAGTTCCGAGATATTTGGGAGGACTATTTACCATTTGCCGAATTCGCATACAATAATAGCTATCAAGCAAGCATTGGGATGGCTCCATACGAGGCACTATATAGGTGAAGGTGTTGAACTCCAACATGTTGGACGGAGTTAGGTGAACGAAGAGTTTTATGCTCTGAGTTAGTAACCGATACTGAGGATAAGGTAAAATTGATTCAGGATCATTTAAAGGAGGCCTCGGATAGGCAGAAGTCGTATGCTGGCCTTAAATGATGAGAGATAGATTATACAGTGGGAGACTTAGTTTTTCTTAAGGTCTCTCCGTGGAAGAAGGTATTAAGGTTTGGGCGGAAGGGAAAGCTAAGCCTAAGGTTCATTGGGGCATATCTGGTTGTAAGGCAAATTGGGCCAGTCAATTATCAGCTAGAATTACCTCCTAAACTGAGCCAGATCCACGACGTGTTCCATGTTTCTATACTGAGACGGTATCGCTCGGATCCTTCGCATGTTGTGGTGATTGAAGAAATCGAGGTCAGACCAGACCTAACTTTCGAGGAAGAGCCCATACAAATATTTGGTCGAGATGTCAAGGT
Organism: Gossypium hirsutum; assembly: GCF_007990345.1. Classification (NCBI taxonomy): domain Eukaryota; kingdom Viridiplantae; phylum Streptophyta; class Magnoliopsida; order Malvales; family Malvaceae; genus Gossypium; species Gossypium hirsutum. The sequence goes on along the minus strand of NC_053434.1, from coordinate 37,940,052 downwards.
ATTAAGAAGGAAGTCCATCCCATTAGTCAAAGTACTTTGGCAGAATCACAAGGCTGAGGAGGCTACTTGGGAACCTGAGGAAGCGATACGACGTCAATATCCTCAACTGTTTGAATCAAGTATGAATTTCGAGGACAAAATTTCTTTTAGGGGGTAGAGTTGTAATGCCCCAAAAATCTGAACTTTCTTTGTTTTCGGGTTTGATAAAAATTGTGTTTAATATTCTTATCCAAGCGATAATTTTAGTAGGTGTTAGTTAAGGTTTGAATTTGAACCTAGGAATAAATAAAATTATAGTTTAATTATTAAAAGTATCAGGGTTGGCAAGTAGTTGGGCTTTTAAATAAAGATAGGGTAAAATAGCATTAAAAAGCCTATTAGAAGAGTGGCTAAATGATGCCACTTAGAGTGTAGGGAGGTGGCGTTAATAGCTAGCAATGAGGTGCAAGGTTTGAATCCTAGCTTGGTGTTTTTAGAAGTTTAATTTTGGCCTTCTAGAAGGATGGAAGTGGCGTGAAAGTGGACTCCAAGGGAAGTGTTCAGGAGAGAAAATTATGGAAAGGATCAAGGGGTTATCAAGGAGAAAAAAGAGGAGATGGGAAGGGAGAAGTGATGGAGCTGAATGGGGAATTGGGCATGGGAAAATTTGACTATATGGCTTATAAATAGGTGCCGAATGCTAGGGTTGAAGCTAATGTTGAATTTCCTCCACCCTGTTACCAGAAACTCTTTTCTCTAAAAGCCGAAAACTCTGCCTTCTTTTCTTTTTCTTCTTCCTTGTGCCAAAGTCTATTTTCCTCTACCTCATTGCTAACTTTTCTTTCTTTTTCCTTGAAGCCGAATAATCCTCTTTTTCCATACAAAATCGTAAAGGGCCGAATCTCTTTGGCCAAGTACCCTTGGTGCAATCACTACTCATTCTACTTCAGTCAAATCTAGTGGAATTAGTATCGGATCTCGGATCTTAGTTCATTACCGAATTGCTCCTTAGGTGTTGCGATTTTGGTAAGTATTCCTCTTCCATTGGCTAAGGTTCGCCGAATAGCCATAGTAAGGGAAGGGGGCTTTTGTTGGATAGGAGTCACCCATTATTCTGATTTTAATAGTTACGATTGGTGCAGATCTAGGCGTTGATCGTGGTTAGTGAAGGGGCTATTATACTTATCGCTCAAGGTATGGTTAAGGTGAGATTCTGAATTTTGGTAAAGTATTCGATAAGTATGTGAGATTAATCTTTAGGTGATATTGATTGTAGGTTTGGGCTAAGGTAATCACCGCACGCCTGCGTACCAGGTGTGTACATACACTGCACACACAATGAAACAGCAAAAGCCGAAATGTCGAAAAGCCGAAAAGTTGAAATGCCGAAAGCCAAAAGTTGGGCTATGGTAGTTACACGAGTGTGCGAACACTCGTGGAGGGGAAACCGATGGTTGCTTGAGGCCCACGGGTGATTCCGTGGACTTGGGTTGAGAATTGCCCAAATGGGCCGGAATAGGCTAAATGGGTCTGATGGGCTGTTGGGCCCATAATAGGCAAAGATTGATAAGTGATGTTATGTGTTAGAAAATTTGTATGTGAGCATGAATATAATATGACTTGGGCCTAATGGGCCATATGAATGTGAATTGGGCCTAGTGGGCAATAAGAATATGAACTCGGCCAGATGGGGCATTTGGATGAGATTGGGCCTAGTGGGCCATATGCATGTATGTAGGGGTGTTGGGCCTAGTATATGATGACTACATAAAACTTAATTAATTAATTGAGACCGTGGACAAGTCATAGGGTTAAGGTGTAGCAACGGGTATATGCATGTCTAGGATTGGATCTAGGGAGAGCTTGGTACTTAAGCGGTCTTAATGACCCACCTTCTCTTCTCTGGAATCCTACCTAGTGCATAGTATTTGTTCATCTTAGCTCACGGGACTTGTTAACGGGCCAAGGTCAGTGGAAACCATAATTAAAGAAAAATTATCGAAATACCCCTAAGGGCGAAAATGACCAAAATACACCTAGGTGTTGAATGTAAGTTTTGCGGATGTGACATGCATACATATGATATTCTGCTTATGTTGCATATGGGTTGGGAATTATGGTACGGAGGAAGTATATGAGGATCGCATGGTTGCCTGACAATCGTGGATCCACCAACGACTTTTAAAGCCCAATATGTAAATGAAGGTAGTTCCGCAACTGGGCTACCCTTGGTGTGTGAGCTGGGTGGGTCGATATTTATATCCCCACATGGTGTGATGGGGGACGGAGCTGGTGTGTAGCGGATGGATAATTTGAATGGGATTGCATTGCATGTTTGATGTATGATGGTTTTTGAATGCTTGTTTTCCATCGAGGGTTGTACACACTAAGTTTGCAAAAACTCACCCCCTCTTTTATTTTATTTCCAGGTGATGCTCCGTAGACGGTTCGATGTTTGGAGGGACTCTGGGTGGCCAGCTAGCAAGACAAATTTGGATTTTTTCTAAGCTTATAAGTTTTATTTTATTAAGTATGTTTCAGACCGGATTGTAATAAGGTTTTCATTATGCTATTATTACTTGAATTATTATTATTTTTATTGTAATTACGAGAAGTTGAACTTGGGATTCTTAAATTATAGTATGTTTTCATTATGCTATTATTACTTGAATTATTATTATTTTCATTGTAATTACGAGAAGTTGAACTTGGGATTCTTAAATTATTGTATGTTTTCTACTTTTCCGCAACTTAATTTTTAAATGATAAAGTTTTCTTAAATCAAATGTTTTAAACAAGGCTTTCGCAACAGAAAGGTGTTTTTATTTTTTTAAGTTAATTAGGGTTTTCTTTTGTTTAAGAAGGATTTTCAATAGAAACACGATTTCCGCTAAAACACTTTAATGTAACACGTCAGATTCAGCCATAGCATCTGGGCCAGGTTTGGGGTGTTACATGTTAATCCCAAAATCGTTACCTATCTAGTCGTACGTTTTTACACATTTCATTGCAGAAGATTTTAAAAGCCGTTTTGAGTAAATCGCGTGTTTATGGAAAACTTTTCCTTTTTGAAAATTGAGTTTTTAAACGTCTTAGCAGTTATAAATCCATAAAAATAAATAATAACCCAAATTACATAAAAGTCCCTAAAATTTCGCAATTTACATCAAAAATTACCCCAGAATATAACCAAAAATTAAATACCCTAAGTTGAATAAAAAGTTTAGGATCGTGTGGCCACCACCAAGTCTTCTGTTGCACCGATTCGTCAAATCAGGGGATTACCTGCATAGATTAAGCAGAAGGGTTGAGTTTACATAAACTCAGTGTGTAATTCCCCGTGCAAACAAACAAATAGTATACAAAATAAACTTAGTCTGGGCCTAAGCCTTTTTCAGTGTCAGTGACAGTATCAGTTAGGGCTTTTGCCCATCTCAGTACAAAAATAGTCATGCATTTGGGCCTTCGCCCATTACAATATTAGTAATTAGTACAGTAACAGATTATGCAGTAAACCCTACACTCCAAATTAGTATCAAAAGTGGCACTAGACAGTGCAGCTGAGTCGCCAGCATATTAGGCTTAAAGCCTTTCAGTACAATTCCTCCACATATATCATCCCATCCCCATGCAATGCAACATACAATCATGGCATACTATCGCATAGTGTCATGCATATAATCAGTACAACATTCTAATCATGCTCAATAAACAGTCATACATATGTCATTCAGTCAATTAGGGAATCAAAGCATTGCTTACCAACCCCATAGTAGTTCACAGTCAACTCAGGCGACTCATGCAATCTTAGCAAACAAATCAGTAAATTGGGCTCACACGTCCATGTGATCTGCTCGTGTGGGCACACATGGTTGGCCTTGGCCGTGTGGATCACACGGCCTGGCCTAGAATCCCACAAGCCCGTGTGGCCCACACGACCCAAATTGGTCTAGCCCGTGGGTTGCACACGGCCTACTTGGCCATCACACGCTCATGTTTAGTCACACGGCCTACCACATGAGCGACCACACGCCTGTGTGATGTCGACAGATTACTTTTTCGGCTTTTAGCTGAATCTTATTTTCTACATTTCAGGTACACACCTAGTTCAATTTTGATGCATAATCACTCCCAAGAACTCCATAACCTTTATTGGACAATAAATCCCAACTTTAGTCACTTCATCCAAATTGCTACGAACAGACAATTCTCGAAAGCCATTGACAACCTTACCTTCTAACAAATAACAGGAACTCCATGCCCTTAGAATGTTGATGTACGATATTCAGCCCTTCAATTAACACCTATAACCAGCCGAAACCCCTCGTTAACTAATACTCAGAAAATAAAAAGATCAACAAGATCAATCAGAAACCACTTACCAGATTCAAAAAAGCACTAGCCACGTTGCAGAAACAAAGGAAAATAAAAGAGTGAAAGAATAAAAAGCAGAAAAAGGGGAAACCTCAGTGAAATTTCGGCAAGAGGAAGAATAGGGTGAAGAAACTGTAGAGAATTTTATAAAATAAGGAAAGCTAAATTTTTTTGAAAACTAAACTGTTTAGAAAATCTAATAACTCTCTAACTTCCCTTCCACTAACTCTACTAACATACCACCACTCAGTTCCCCATATCAACATAACTCTAGCCGAAATTTAGCGCAAAAACTATTACTTATTGCATTGTCGGGATTCGAACTCAGGACTTCCAACACTTAACACTCCACTTAACCACCAGACCAGCAGGCCCATTCTGACATATTTTACCAACATATATTAATAATCCTACTGATTAGAGCTAGGGGTTTATTCCTTAAAAAGAAAAATTTTGCCCAAGATAAAGCTTGAACTTAGGACCTCTCACACACACCCAGAACACTTAACCACTGAAGTAGATACACACTTGTGTCAAATTTTAACAGAACCAAAAATATAAATTTTAAGGCGTTACAACTCTACCCACTAAAAGAAAATTTCAGCCTCAAAATTTACCTAATCAGAATAGGTGAGGGTATTGCTGACGCATTGCATCCTCGGGCTCCCACGTGGCCTCCTTGGTGCTATGATTACGCCAGAAAACCTTAACTAGTGGAATCAATTTCCTCCTCAGAACCTTTACATCCCTATCCAATATCTATACCGGCTCCTGCTCGAAAGTTAGATCTGGCCTAATCTCAATCTCCTCAATTGGCATAACATGTGTCGGATCAGAGCGGTAACGCCTTAACATAGAGACGTCGAACACGTCGTGAATCCGATCCAACTCTGGAGGTAGCTCCAACTGGTAAGCAACTAGTCCCACTCGTCTTAGGATGTGGTAAGGCCCAATAATTCTAGGGCTCAGCTTGCTCTTACGACCAAACCTTAGAACCTTCTTCCAAAGCGAGGCCTTCAGAAACACGAAATTCCCCATAGAATACTCAATCTCACGCCTCTTTAGATCATCATAAGACTTCTACCTATTAGAAGCTGCCTTTAGGCGATCCCTAATCAACCGAACATTATCATCAGTATCAGAAACTAGCTCAGGGCCCAAAACACGCTGCTTACCCAACTCAGTCCAACATGAAGGAGTGCGGCAATTACGCCCATACAGAGCCTCGTAAGGTGCCATCTGTATACTAGACTGATAACTGTTATTATAAGCAGACTCTACTGGCAGCAAGTACTCCTCCCATCTGCCACAGAAATCAATCATTCAACTTCTTAACATGTCCTCCAGTATCTGAATCACCCTCTCTGACTGACCATCTGTCTGAGGATGAAAAGCAATATTGAAGTCTAATCTAGTACCCAGAGCTTCATAAAGCTTCTCCTAGAACCCAAACGTGAAACGAGGATCCTTGTCGGAGATGATCGAAATCGGTACCCCATGCAGTCTCACTATCGCAGACACATACAATTTAGCCAACTTTTATAGAGAGTAGTCAATGCGAACAGGTATGAAATGGGAAGACTTGGTCAATTGATCCACGATGACCCATACTAAATCCTTCTTCGTAGGCGTTAGGGGAAACCCACTAACAAAGTCCAAAGTCACTTGCTCTCATTTCCAAAGTGGAATCTTAACTGGCTGAAGCAACCCCGAAGGTAACTAATGCTCAGCCTTAACCTGCTGTCATGTCAAACATTTACCCACAAAGTCTGTAACCTCACCCTTAAGACTTGGCCACCAATACAACTTACGATGGTCTCGGTACATCTTATTTCCACTAGGATGCATAGCATAAGGGCTACATGCGCCTCTCGTAGTACAGGGTATAAGGTATTACCGGGCATAAACACATGCAATCGTATAAAACCGTGCGTTCAAATTTAAAACTTTTCGAATTTCATCTTAAAGTCCCTAATATGGGCCTATGAAGCCTAAATCATGATTTGGAAACGGTTCGGGACCTAATCGAGAACTTTAGAAAACTTTGGAAAATTTCATGAAAAACAGGGGGACACTCCCGTGTGATATTAGGACACGGCCGTGTGGCTTGCATGGCCATGTCCCTAGCCCGTACACTAATCTGACTTGTCGTTGCGAACAAATTTACGTCACACATAGATATCACCACTCATTCATCCACATATGTAAGCATACACATCCTTGAAATGCATCATCATGGACTTATAATATAGCCAATCTACCACATCAAATGGCCTTACACAACAATGACCTTTCAAATAGCATAGGCCAACATTTTAGGCCAAAACAATTATGACACATACAAAAAAAACCAAGTCCCTTATACATGCCATGACCTTAAGTATAAGAATTATCAATACCCAATTTGTTAGTTTGATAGTATGATAGGTTCTCCGGTGACTTCCAACCCGAGCTAACCTGAGGACATTACAAACACAGAAAATAAATGGAGTAAGCTATATAGCTTAGTAAGTTGGCATGCAAATAATAAGAAATTTATTAACATGCTTTTACCAATTCTCACAATATGTTCTCAAGATAATACAATCATAATTCCACATAGTTCCACTATTTACACTTGCTCATCTCAAGTTGTCTACTCAAGTCATAGTCGCTAAATTATTTATATTTTGATCTACAGAACTCCAAATTAAGATCCGATAATTTTCCCTGAAACAAGACTCATATATCCTCTTACCATAAAATTTTTAGAATTTTTGGTCTCGCCAATAAGTATATTTTATTCTTTAAAGTCTCCCTTATTCTGCTGTTTGACAGTTTCAACCCTTCTTTACTAAAAATTAATTATCTCATCGTATGAGATTCAGATGATGTTCCTATTTGTTTTTCTTGAAAATAGACTCAATAATATTTAATTTCATGTCTTATTCAACCTCTAATTCAATTTCCACCATTTTTTTATAATTTTTCAAAGTCACACAACTGCTGCTGTCCAAAACTATTTTATTGCTAATTTTACTCTCTCACGTTTTCTTTATATTAACTTTCATTCAACATTCACATAGATTTCGTACGTGCCTGTATCACTTAAATTAGTTATACTTTCATTTTTTTATCCTGGCTATGTCAATTGATTCACTTAAAACTCAATGAAAACACATTATTTCAATTCAACATTAAATAATTTTATTGGTTCATAATTCTTCATATTTAATCATCACATAGTCATATTCGTTTACACTTAGTCATTTCCCGTTGAACACATCGGAATAATAACGGATACATAGTTGCCTTCACATAGTACCACCCTTGTAACCAAAGCTATTTTATTCTCAAAGTGACCTTCACATAGTACCACACTTGTGTCCAAAGCTATTATATTCACAAAGTGGCTTTCACATAGTACCACACCTGTGTCCAAAGCTATTATATTCACAAAGTGGCCTTCACATAGTACCACACTTATGTCTAAAGCTATTTTATTTCTAAGGTTCAACCAGAAAATTTCTCACCTAGCACAATGCAATAGACTTATTTCACTTAGATGCCATGGGCTTATTTCACTTAGCACATTGCCATGGACTTATTTCACTTAGATGCCATGGTCTAATTTCACTTAGCACAATGTCATATCCTAGATATGGTCTTACATGCGAATCACTTATTTCACTTAGCATATTGCCATGGTCTAACCATGGTCTTTTACTGTCAATTCATATTTCACTACGCAATGATTGTGATCGATCCTGCGTTTTTACTCAATTTGAACATTTACTTTAATTTTCACAATTTAATCAAATATATAACAATATTGCATAATTAACACAAATTAATAACCTTTATTAACATACAAACTTACCTCGACCTAAAATGGCGAAAAGGACCAAATTGTCCAATATTCGTTTTTCCCCATTCTAAGTCCGAACTTCATTTTTCTTGATTTATAATTCCAAATTCGACTTATTAAATCCAAAAATCATATTATGGAAAATTATATTTTTGCCCATAAAGTTTCACATATTTATAAATTTACCGCTAGGCTCGTAAAATACAATGTATCCATTTTTCTCAATACCCAAGCCTAGCCAATTCATATTCCCTCTTATAGCAGCCCACATTTTCCACTAAATTCCTACACATATTTTACAACTTTTACAAATAGGTCCTTTTATGAAATTTCATCAAAAATCTCTTAGTAAAAGTTATTTATCACACTCCAAACTTTCATATTCTTCCATTAAACATCAAAACAGATGTAAGTCATCCATGGGTAAATTTTAAAGGCAAACCCTAGCTCAAAATAATGGTAGAAATAGCTAAACTGAGTTACAAGGATCTCAAAAATTTAAAAATCATTAGAAACGGGGATAGAACGGACTTACAATCGAGTTGGAAGCTTGAAAAACCCTAGCCATGGTTTCCCCTTGTAAAATTTGGCCATGGGGTTGAAGATGGACAAAATTTGGCTTTAATTTTGTTTTTAATTCATTTTAATTACTAAATGACCAAAATACCCCTAACTTAAAAATATTCTATTTCACCTATTTCATGTTCATTTTTGTCCAACAAATTAACCGATGGTCTAATTACCATTTAAGTACCTCCAATTTAAAATTTCATAAGAATTGGACACCTCTAACATGTAGAACTCAACTTTTACACTTTTTACAATTTAATCCTTTTGACTAAATTGAGTGCCCAAACATCAAAATTTTTGAACAAATTTTCATGAAATAATTTCGTGAAACCGTAGACCATAAAAATATATTAAAAATAATTTTTTTCCTCGTCTAATTTGTGGTCCTGAAACTATTGTTCCGACTATGCCCAAAATCGGGTTGTTACAACTCTCCCCATTTTAGGGATTTTCGTCCCCGAAAATTTTACCAGAAGAAATTGCTTTCAACTATCATGAACCACTTTCACTAATTTTCTTAGAATTACATATCATATCAACCTTGTATATCTCTTTCTAATCACCTTTGAACTTTAACACATAGTGTCGGAGCATATCGTCAAAGTTTTGAATTACTCTCTCAGACTTATCACCGATTTACAGGTGTATTACTGTGCCAAGATGCAACTACGTATTCATAGTTTTTTGTAGCTCTTTCCATAATTGGGATATAGCCCTCGGATTTCTATCCGTAATAATGGAGTCTGATACTTCACATAATCAAATAATCCCAGAAACATCTTACTCAGCTGGTTTGTTAAACAAGAAATCTGTACACGATCGATCAATCACAATCCGATAACATCTTCATTTTTGGAGAGAAAGATAATTTAGATACAAAATCTATAGTAATTCTATCTCATATCACATCAAGGTTATCACTGATTGCAATAGACCTAAATGCTCTTGATATTTGACTTTTATCCATTATCAAATCAACATCTAAGCATAAACTCAAAAATATCAGGTTACATACTCGATCACCAAAACATCTATTTCAAATAATTGCACATTTTTATTACTCCAAAAATGAACCAACGAGCTATTACTGAGCCTCATACAAAAATTTCATGCATAAGCTTTGAATTCATCTACACGCAATTTCTATCTCAGAACAATAACATCAATCATCAGGTTAGGCTTGAAATTCAGAATAAAAAATCTACTCATACTTAACTCGTTTAACTTACCATTCATTAGCACATTTCTGAGATTCTCAATCTTGCAATGAAAACATCTCTTTAGCTTTTAACCTAGCTAAAATCAAATCATCATCAATTCAGATCAATCGTGTAACCCACTCACAAAATAAACAAAGATTTTTCCATTCAGTATCTGTAACTATATCTGCTTTCCTAGAGATTAATTAATAATTGCTCGCGATCTTTCAATAGTTTAATTCTTTAACACTATCTTAACTTCGGATCTTTCTATGACATTCGATACTTTAATTCTTGAAATTAGGGAACATGTGACACTTTTCGTCGATTAAATGATATCACCGAATTCTCAATACGGCATAAAAGCGACCATCTCTAAATCACTAGTCAAACAGTTCTTTTTAATGTGACATTAACCGTATGAAAACATGAACCATCACTTTACATTCTAGTAATAAAACACATTCCAATCCGTTCAATAGTGCATCACTAAAAAATCATAAAATCATTATACAATTCAAACTGAACTCAAAACCAGAGCTTTGGTTAATAATATCTTCAACTGATTTCAACTTAGCTAACATGCATAGACCATCCAAATTTTCATAAATGTGATAACCATATCATTTAGAACAGCTTTAACTCATAATAACATCATCAGATTAGAACAAATCTAATAGGAATATCTCGGTATCATACTCTCTAGAATATCAGTCCTTTAGTCAGACTGCCCATCATTATACTCATGAATGCACAAAATTTATTACCATAACTGAGGATACTTTAACTACATGTAACTCAAATCACATTTTAACTAACCAGCTCACTCTGATAAAAACAACCTTATCGATTTCAACTATAAAATAATAACATAACAAAATGCTCCTTTCTTCACGCTATTAAAACAACTCAAACACACAATCTTCCAAAATTCTCTTATCATGCTAATCAAAACCTTTACGACTGCATTTGCTCAAGGAAACAAAATATCTCAATTGAACTCATTGGATTTAATCAAACTTGCCTGAGGAAAGAAAACCTTTATACCATTTGAGTTTGAACTTTCACTATCCATACCTCTTCCGATAGTAATTCTTTTCACAAAAATTTAAGGAATCATGATGCCAGAATCACCACGTTCCCGTGATAAAACCGGGATAACATCCATAATAGACATAGCCATCACAAGTTAAAGAATACACATACAAAAAGTCTGAGAACACAATTCAGAAGGAAATAATAATAAAGACCTTGACGTTCCTTAGAGAAATCCAAAAGAAAATTATGCTTACTCGTTCTGAATCAATTGTAACAAAGGTAACATATTTACAATTATACATATCTAAACTAAATCAATGCTCAATATTAGCAGAAGTATAGCCTCACATAATTTTCACCATTAGCTTTTAATACCAAACATATTAGAATAGACTCCAAAGAGAACGGTAAGATATACTAATCATCAATCAGCCAAAACACAGTGCTTTCATCTAACATTATTAGCAGTCCTCATTCTTATATGGTAAGAATTTCATTAGATAATGAACAATCACACATATATATAATCTACTCAATCACTATTGTCATACTTAGACATCTTTACAAGTCGTAATTCGTTTCTCTGACCATTTCTGTCATTACCAATCCTGTATTATTCAATTCACTAACGTAAATCAATCTGGAAGAAATTCCAGCAAGCACATACTTTAGTCATCATACATGTTTAAGCTGATTAACCGAGATTAACTTTTTCTCTAACCGTGACTTTTCGAAGTCTAAATAGTCTTTAGAATAACCTGGCATCCTTTCCAAAATTGTATTTACTTACTCAACTATTTTCAACTCTTTCCACATTATTAGCAAATCCGCTACTAAACTCTTTAATCTTTCACTGGTGAACTCATGCAGCACAAATCTTATGAAATTTCATTATAAGATATCACATTAGTAAGGGGTAAGGTCGTAAAGCCTCTAACTTGACTCTCATACATACACATATAGCTTAACATTCATCATCATCAGCACAATTATACAATTCACTTCAGGCAGTTTAACACACATATTTATGTTACACTAACTTTCCAATTATCTTATTCAAACAATTGCACTTATGCATGCATTCCACAAATATTGAGCAAGTTTACTTACTACATTCACTTAATCATAAAAGTCAAACACATAACATCATATGAAGGTCAAACAAACATGAATGCTTGTCATAATACAAACTTGCATTTTATGTTACTTTCCCATATTTCAAGAATAATTTCCCTTTACACTATTTTAATTTCAAGGAATATTTAGATAGTATGCTCAAGGTATGTATATTAACAATCTATCATTTCATTTTAAAAAATGCCCCTTTTTGACACATATTCATAATACACACTCTAGAGTCACATACGTTATAACAATACTACCAGTCCAGGTTAAAACCTTTGGATAACATTTATAACATTTTACCCATTTCATAAAATCATCACAATCAATCGAAATACTACATTCAACCAAAATAATAACATCTTACTCATAATTCTCAACTTATGGATGTTTCATTGTTGTACCTTATCACATACACATCATGAACTATTATTCATAGCCTTTCAAGTTTCAATTTATCACAAACACATTTTCAAATATCCCAATGTCATTTGTAGCGTTTTCAAAAATAGCTCAGTTGGAAAGCACCTCTGTCTCAACAAAACAATTTCATCAGAGTTGGGAGATATCACACTATCACGATTCATAAATGGAATGTATAGCTAGTCTCTTACACATGCTAAGTTAGTCTGAGAACCGACAAAACCATAGCATTGATACCACTAAATGTAAAACCCCTTACCCATGTTCGACACTGGAACAGGTATGAGGCATTACCGAACATAAACACATGCAATCGTATAAAACCGAGTCATGAATTTGCATTCAAATTTAAAACTTTTCACATTTCATCTTAAAGTCCCTAATATGGGCCTACGAAGCCCAAATCATGCTTTGGAAACGGTTCGAGACCAAACCGAGAACTTTAGAAAAGTTTGAAAATTTTCATGAAAAACAAGGGCACACGCCCGTGTGATATTAGGACACGGCAGTGTGGCTCGCATGGCCATGTCCCTAGCCCGTGCAGTAATCTGACTTGCTGTTGCAAACAAATTTACGTCACACATAAATATCACCACTCATTCATCCACATATGTAAGCATACACATCCTTGAAATGCATCAACATGGACTTATAATATAGCCAATATACCAACATCAAATGGCCTTACACAACAATGAACTTTCAAATAGCATAGGCCAACATTTTAGGCCAAAAAAATTATGACACATACAAAAATAACCATGTACCCTATACATGCCATGACCTTAAGTATATGAATTATCCATACCCAATTTTTAGTTTGATAGTGTGATAGGTTCTCCGGTGACTTCCAACTCGAGCTAACCTGAGGACATTACAAACACAGAAAATAAATGGAGTAAGCTATATAGCTTAGTAAGTTGGTATGTAAATAATAAGAAAATTATTAACATGCTTTTACCAATTCTCACAATATGTTCTCAAGATAATACAATCATAATTGCACATAGTTCCACTATTTACCATTGTTCATCTCAAGCTATCTACTCGAGTCACAGTCACTAAATTATTTATATCTTAAGCTACAGAACTCCAAATTAAGATCCGCCTGAAACTAGACTCACATATCTTCTTACCATAAAATTTTCAGAATTTTTGGTCTAGCTAATAAGTACAGTTTATTCTTTAAAGTCTCCCTTGTTCTGTTGTTTGATAGTTTCAACCCTTCCTTACTAAAAATTAATTATCTCATCGTATGAGATTCAGATGATATTCCCATTTATTTCTATTGAAAACAGACTAAATAAGCTTTACTTCATATCTTATTAAACCTCTAAATCTATTTCCACCATTTTTGATGATTTTTCAAAGTCACACAACTGCTGCTATCCAAAACTATTTTATTGCTAATTTTACTCTCACATGTTTTCTTTGTATTAAGTTTCATTCAACACTCACATAGATTTCGTACATACCTGTATCGCTTAAATCAGTTATACTTTCATTTTTTTATCTTGGCTATGTCAGTTGATACACTTAAAACTCAATAAAAACACATTATTTCAATTCAACATCAAATAATATTATTGGTTCATAATTCTTTCACATTTAATTATCACATAGTCATATTCGTTTACACTTAGTCATTTCTCGTTGAACACATCGGAATAATAGCAGATACACGGTGACCTTCACATAGTACCACCCTTGTAGCCAAAGCTATTTTATTCACAAAGTGCCATTCACATAGTACCACACTTGTGCCCAAAGCTATTATATTAACAAAGTGGCCTTCACATAGTACCACACTTGTGTCCAAAGCTATTTTATTCCTAAGGTTCAACTGGGAAGTTTGTCACTTAGCACAATGCCATGGACTTATTTCACTTAGATGCCATAGACTTATTTTACATAGATGCCACGGTCTTATTTCACTTAGCACAATGTCATATCCTAGATATGGTCTTACATGCGAATCACTTATTTCACTTAGCACATTGCCATGGTCTAACCATGGTCTTTTACGATCAATTTATATTTCACTACGCAGCGATCGTGATCGATCTTGCGTTTTTACTTAATTCAAACGTTTATTTAATTTTCAAAATTTAATCAAATATATAATAATATTGCATAATTACCACAAATCAATAATGTTTATTAACATATGAACTTACCTTGATCTAAAATGGCGAAAAGGACCCAATTGCCCAATACTCGTTTTTCACTCGTTCTAAATCCGAACTTCATTTTTCTTGATCTATAACATCACATTCGACTTATTAAATTATTATACTATTCAAAACATTCCAAAAATCATATAATGGAAAATTTATATTTTTCCCCTAAAGTTTCACATATTTACAAATTTGCCCCTAGGCTCGTAAAATGAAATGTATCCATTTTTCTCAATACCCAAGCCTAGCCGATTCATATTTCATCTTATAGCAGCCAACATTTTTCACTAAATCACATTTTCTACACATATTTTACAACTTTTACAAATAGGTCGTTTTATGAAATTTCATCAAAAACTAATTAGTAAAAGTTGTTTATCACACTCCAAACTTTCATATTCTTCCATAAAACATCAAAAGACATGTATTTCATCCATGGGTAAATTTTAAAGACAAACCCTAACTCAAAATAATGGTAGAAATAGCTAAACTTAGTTACGAAGATCTCAAAAATGTAAAATCATTAAAAACGGGGCTAGAATGGACTTGCAATCGAGCTTGGAAGCTTGAAAAACCCTAGCCATGGTTTCCCCTTCTGAAATTCGGCCATGGGGTTGAAGATGGACAAAAATTGGCTTTTAATTTTTTTTAATTCATTTTAATTACTAAGTGACCAAAATGCCCCTAACTTAAAAATATTCTATTTCACCTATTTCATGTCCAGTTTTATCCAAAAAAATTAACCAATGATCTAGCTACCATTTAAGGGCATCCAATTTAAATTTTCATAACAATTGGACACCTCTAACATGTAGAACTCAACTTTTGCACTTTTTACAATTAGTCCTTTTGACTAAATTGAGTGCCCAAACGTCAAAATTTTTTGAACGAAATTTTCATGAAATCATGTCGTGAAACCTTAGACCATAAAAATATAATAAAAATAATTTTCTTTCCTTGCCGAATTTGTAGTCCCAAAACCACTGTTCCGACTAGGCCCAAAATAAGGCTGTTACACAACTAGCAACTTCTTTCAGTAGTCAAAAACATAAGAAAATTTGTTGGCTAACACTCAACCAAATTCTAAAATGGACGATCGAAATGAGCATTGTAAGTCAATTCTTCTAAAAAGAGGTAAAGTGACTCCTAGTGGTAGTGGGTTGAATAAAAAGGTTATTCAGTCTGACAAACAAAGCTAAAAAGTGGAACAAATTTTGAGTAAGAAATCTAATAGAGAAAAAGAGAAAAGTAAAGAATCATAGTTAGAAATTGTTGAGATTAAGGCTCCAGTTTATCCACCTTTCCATTTCCATAGCATTTGCAAAAAAAAAACAAAAAAATTGGATAAGTGTCTCAGAATTATTCGATTGATGTGAAAGTGTACACAATTGTTGACAAGTGATAAGTAGAGAGTGAGAGTTATCGCCTCTACAGGGACTGTTTATACAAATCAATTATTGCAAAATTAAAACTCAGCAAATTAGTCGGTGATGAAAATAAATTAAAGCATGACGTATTTCAAATTTATACTAAAAATATCCTAAAAATGCGTAAAATTAAAATAAACACAGAAGAAATAAGTATGCAAGTTTTAAAGAGAAATCACAATAGCATGCATGTGTTAGAATAATTTTCTTTCCTAACTTAGAATTATTTAAACAATCTTAAGAGATGTTACGAAGATTTGGTAGCATATTGATAATTTACTAACCCTAAGATTACGAGTGCTTGGCTTCTCTTGAATACCTAAGCTTAACCATTTAGTATGCATATTTCTATGTCTATTCCAACTTCAAGATTACATTTCCAGCCATCTTCTAAGGAACCACATTTATTAAAATATTAAGTTTTTCTAGCATATGTCTATGTCAATTAACTTGGTGTTTTAATAAGTAGGAATCAAATTATGTGAGGTCACAGTAGTATTTCTATACTGAAATAGTTTAATCACATAAGTCCTAGGGTTGTGCAAGGTAATAAAGTTCTTTTGATATTATTACTAATTTGACCTAATTTCATCATAAAAATATCAAACATGAACCATTCAGATATTATGTCAATTAATTACAATCTAGTTCTAATTTAATAATTAATTCAATTGCATCTCTACATTTATAATGCAGGAATAAGATGTTCATGATTTTATTTGAATGAATGAATAAATCAACTACACAGAACACCTCTTAACAGAATTAAATAATCTAAACTACGGAATTTAAATCTTTCTAACACCAACAAAATTAAGCAACCATAATTTTATTAAAATCAAATAACTTATCTACAATCATATTTCTTGAATTGAACAAAAATAAAAGATTGAATGGATAAGAAATGCTAAGTCGTTTCCAGTGGTTCTCCAAGGCACAAATAACTTTTTCCCTCCTTTAATGTTCACTTTCTATGAAAACCAAGCTGAAAACTCCTAATATGGCCAATTGGGGCTGCTCTCAAAGCCTTGTGAAACTCTTTTGAAGAAAATGGAAAATGGGAAGTGAAAAGAGAGAAAAGAGAAAAGAGATGGTCAGTGAGTGACGAATGAAATGGGTGATTGGTTTGGGGTATTTATACTTGTGAGGATGCCCTTAATTTTACTAAATATAGCATGTCAATTCCCCTTTTTTTTCTCTCATGTATGGTCGACCCCTTGAGTTGTGGAAGAAAGGTGGATGAATTTGCTAACTTAGGCTAGTCAAAGCTTGATTAATGGAAAGGATTTGAACAGTCACATAGGGAAGTTTTTGTGGCTGATTTGTGATTTTTTAACAAGTATTGGGTACCTAATTAAATTATTTTATGGACGGTCGGGCTTTCATAGTTGAATTGGGCTCTTTTCCTCCCTTAGTGGATGGTTTGGGCTTCAAATTAAGCAGCAGGCTTGTCCACTTCAGTGATCCAATTACGAGTTGGGTTAAATTTACTTTGGAATCCAATAAATGATTTTAGGATGCCTCATGTTGGTCAACCATCAGCCCACATCTGCATAGTCTTTGCTGCAGGAAATACTGCGGCATCTAACATCGAACATTGAACCAATGAGCTTCAAAACTAACTTTCTTCCTATTGCACCAAATTACGTCAAATTGGAAAAAAATATTTGTCAAATTTGCATGTAAATAAGTAAGATTACAAATTTTTCTTTAATTTTTTCCTACTTTAAAATTTGTAATAAAACTATTTTTTTGTACTCAGAATTTGCATGAATTATTAGTCAGAATATGCTATAAATTTCTATATAATTATGAATTATCAATAAGCAATTCCAATGGATTCTAGATATCTTCATAAATTGACAGTGAATATTCCATTTGTCGAGCTATGTCAAGTTCATGAAGGACATCCTATTGAATAAAAGGCATCATGGAGACTATGAGATTGTGGCTTTAACCGATGAGTGTAGTGCTATAATGCAACATAAATTGCCTTCAAGACTTAAGTACCCGGGTAGTTTCAATATCCCTTGCTTCATTCGTGTTAATTTTTACAATAAAGCTTTGTGTGATCTAGGAGCAATCATAAACTTGATGATGATGTCAATTTATAATAAGCTCAGACTAGGGGAGGTAATGCCTGCATTAGTTACATTATAGCTAAATGATAGAACTTTAGCATATCCTAAGGGTGTTGTAGGAAATGCAATTGTGTAGGTGGGAAAATTTTATTTTCTTATTAACTTTGTAGTTTTAGATATTGAGAAAGATAGGGATGTTTCATTGATCCTTTGAAGACCTTTCTTAGCAATAGGACAATCACTTATTTATGTCGAGAATGGTGAACTCACTATGATAGTAAAAAATGAATAAACAACATTTAAGGTTTTCCATGCATTAAAATTGAAACAAGTTTAGGAAGAGTGTTGTACAATTTGAGTTCTTGAAAATACTACAAAGAAGATAGTTTTAAAACAACATCCCTTTGATGATGCGAAAAAGGGAGTGATGATTCAAAGGTTTTTAAGCCCTTTGTTGTTAAGTCGCCACCTTTAAATATCAACTTGACATCTAATCTATCATAATTTAACATGGCCAATTAGGTTCTTTTCAATACTTAAGCAGCTTGTAACCAAGCATTTTTTATACATGGACGGATGGGTGAAATTTATTAAATTTCATTCACCGATGCTGCAAATTTTCAAGCTTGGGAAATTAGTAGACTTGCAATGAATTTTTGGATGGAATCCTATCATTTTTTTGTTTAGATGTCTCATGGAGTTTAAAGATCTATCCCTTATCTTCAAACATACTTTAAATCATTCAATTTTGAGTTCAGGAGCTCAAGTTATGACTGTTTTAGTGAAGATTGTGCAAGTAGAATTTTTTAATGAGATTATGACGGGAATTATGAGTTTCGGGCTTTTAATTCGAATTTAAATCATGTTGGGTTTCAATTTTAGGTTTAATTTTTATTATATATAAGCCCAATTATTTATTTATCAACTCTTTTATTTTATTATTTTATTATTCTAAATTTGTAATCATTATTAAGTAGTTTAAGTTATTCAAGAGTTTATGCCAATAAGAAAAGTTTAGTTTAAAACTACTTCTTGTCTAGATTAATTAGAGTTCTAATATACTTAAGAGTTTTATTTAGATTTATTTAGCTAGCCTAGATGTAGACCTTTGCATTGGACACAAATCTTTCAATTTCATTATTATTCAGCTTCTCTTTTGAGTCAATAAATTCTATTTAAATTTTCTTTTCAAGAATTTCTCTTAAGTTTCTTTTCAAGAATTTCTCTTAAGTTTCTTTTAGAAGAGTTTTAACAATCTTTTCAGATTGTGGTGATCATCTTCGAACTTTTTCTTGCCAAGTTTTCTTTCTTAGAGGGGAAATTAGAGCTGCTTGAAGAGGGTTGTGGATTCTTCGTGTTTCCATGCCTTCTTAGGACTTCTCCATACCACGTTCTATCTTTCCATCTATCTTCTTTATTTTCTTCCTTATTGTTCTAATTGTAGATTTATTATTCCATTTTAATTACCTTAGTTATTTATTTTAATTTTTTATCTGACTTGGATTTGATTACGTTTCAGGTTGTGTCAAAATCCAAGTTTTTCTCCTAACGTCTAGAATGGTAAGTTAAATCCATGACTTAAACAAACTTTTCGATCCACTTCCGCGTTCATCCATATTATTCTTTATCATTTGGTATCATGTTTGGGCATTTTAGGTGTACTTTGTGTTCTTATAAAATTGATTTCCAGAAAACAGCATCAAAACAATTTTTTTATACTGGAAGTTTTCAGAAAAAATATTTTTCATTGGGTAAATGTTTTTCAAACGATCTAAAATTTTACATACTATTTATTGGAACTATTTTAAAATATAAAAAAAAATATTTTCCACAAAAAAAAGTGATTGAAAAAGTATAGGAAAAAAAATACAAAAAAAGAAAAAAAATTCTATGGGTTGAATTTTGTGTTGAAACTCTCTAGATCAGACCTACATTGTTTGAGGAGGCTCCAGTTTAAATTTCATGATTATTGGAAATTGGGAACACCATGAATGAAGTTTGTCAAGTAGCTTCACAATTTTTTGAGTTTTCTGGTTTCAACAATTTTCATTGACTCTTTGCCTTAGGTTTTCCTTTTATTTTATTTTCTTTATTGTTTCTTCACACATTATAACACTTTATTATTTCTTCTGTTAGTAGGATAAGGCATGTTGCGCATTCCTTCCTCCGTGCAAAATAATTCTTTGGTGTCTAGCCAATTTTGGACTCCTAGTGCTATTAGGTTAGCTTTGTTATTTTGATTCTAATACATTTTAATTGATTGATATACACACTTTTAAATGACTCACAGGATTAATTCTTACCTCATTGAGAATTTCATTTTATTTCTAAGTGCATAATAGTGAGATTTGCTTATTTTTTTCATTTCTTGAGTGTTGTGTTCTTTTCAGGCTTTCATAATGATCAGCGATACTATGATCAGAAAGTTACAAAGGGTCAAGAGGTTAAAGAGGTTCAAGTTGCTCAAGATCAGCAATGGGACACTATTTGATACATGATCAGCAAAAATTTGGAATGTTTAACTACCAAAATTAAGCATCTGAATCGTAATTGGGGAGATAAGGTTGATCAACCTCATTTTTGTACAAATAATGCTCAACGTGTCTCTCATGAAAACGATGAGACTTAGACTAATAATGATCGTGGGCAATGTTTTTTAGCTAATCAAAGTTCTCAGTTCCATAATTTCGTGGAAGGAATGATCCCGAGGCATATTCTGAGTGGGACTAAAAAATTGAACTTATGTTTCGTTACTATAAATGCCAGGAATAGGAAAAAGTCCCATTAGCGACCCGTGGATTTTTAGATTATGCGTTGAGTTGGTGGATTCAACTTGGAATTAACTGTCAAATAAATCGCGAAATAGTAATTGAAACATGGGACGAGTTGAAGTAAGTGATGCAAAAGTGTTACATTTATTCTCATTACTACAGAGAGGTCAAAAGAAAACTTCGACGCCTTATTGAAGGTAATCGATCTGTTGATGAGTACTTTAAGGAGATGGAGATTCTTATGTAAAGAGAAAATGTGCAAGAAGATCAAGACGCTACCATAGTGCAGTTTGTAGATGGCTTTAAAGTTTCAATAGCCAATGCTTTTAATATTCAAACCTATATTGATCTTGAGGAGGTGGTACACAAGGCAATTGAGATTGAGCAACAATTTCAACAACGCCAATCTCGTCCATTTGGTGCATCACAATATTATAAACGTACAAGTCTAATTCTACTTTTTTCAAGCCTCCTTATGCTACTACTAACTTGCTACCAAAACATGATGAGACTAAGCTTTTTGAGTCAAAAAGTACGGCTCCACAAAACCTTCTTCTACATCTTCTAATCAGCCCACTTCTACTAATTTTTCACCACAACAAAAAAAAAGCGCATGACATTGAATGTTTTACGTATAAAGGGCGTGGGCACTATAGTCGTGATTGTGCCAACACGAGATTTTTGTTGATAAAAAACTATGATAGTGAAAATTTTTCCTCGAATTTATGGAGTTAGATGAGATAGAAATCTCATGTTCTCCTACTATGATGTATTTTACTAAATGAATATTCATAATACTTGTGAAGGGGATATGGGAATCGAGGAAGACAAAAATGAAAAGACAAAGAGACAAGAGACCTTTAGTGATAAAATTCTTCTTGATGGTCCAAATTGGGTGAGTGAAAATCCATATGAGGTAAAATTGGAGAGTTCTCAAGTGGAAAAGGAAAATAAAAATCAAGAAAATACCCATACAAAAGTGAGAAATGATTATGTTTTAACTAACCCTAACTTAAATTTGTTTAGTGGTGTTTCTTACAGGATTTTAAAGATCCATTGATAGACTCTCAATTATAATTACTCTGCCATCAATAGACGATTTTACTTGTAGGAAAGAGGTAAGTTGAACATTGATAATTCTCCACATGCTAGAAAGTAAGAAAAATAATGATACATAAGTAAGAAAAATAATGATACATTGGAAATTGAAATATGTAGGCATACGTTGAATGTTTTTTATAAGTATGCTACTGATTTTTTTTACGACACGATTTATCATTGGTCAAGTTTTAATAAATAATGGTCTGAAAGTTCAAATGATTTTATGGGTTTATATAGGTATTTAAAGCTTACTTTTGTTGCACTCGATATGTTTATTAAAGAACCTCATGCATTTGATATAGCAATAAAATTTTCTACCTTAGACTTTAAATATGAATTTGTACATAATAATATTAAACTACTTGATTTTTATAATTATGTGAAATTATTGACTCATCATTAGAAATTCTTATGGATGACCATGCATATTCAAAGAAAGTTACAGGTTATTTTTTACTTGAACACTTATGTGCCTAATATTTCTTTGTTTAGTGTTGATGATTTGTTTTTGAAAGAGAGGTCCTTGATCCATGCCGATTTGTTTTTGAAAGAGAGGTACTTATGACAAAATTTTGGAAGGATCTTGGCATTTTAGGGTTCAGATGTCTTCATGATGTTCAAATATCAATCTCTTAGCTTTCAAATGCACTTTTAATTACTCAAATTTGAGTTCGGTAGCTCAAGTTATGACTATTTTAGTGAAGACTACGGGAGTAGAATTTTTGGATAGGATTATGACAGGAAATATGAGTTTCGGGCTTTTAGTTCGAGTTTAAATCATATTGTGTTCCTATTTTGGGTTCAATTTTTATTATATATAAGCGCAATATTGTATTTATCAACTCTTATTATTTTATTATTCCAAATTTTTAATAATTATTAAGTAGTTTAAGGTATTTAGGAGTTTTATGCCAACAAGAAAGTTTAGTTTAAAACTACTTCTTGTTTAGATTAATTAGAATTCTAGTATACTTAAGAGTTTTATTTAGATTTATTTAACTAGCCTATATATAAGACTTTGCATTATACACAAATCATTCAATTTCATTATTATTCAACTTCTCTTTCGAGTTAATAAATTCTCTTTGAGTTTGCTTTTCAAGAATTTCTCTTGAGTTTCTTTTAGAAGAGTTTTAACAATCTTTTTAGATTGTGGGGATCATCTTCAAAATTTCTCTTGCCAATTTTTATTTCTTGGAAGAGAAATTAGAGCTGCTTGAAGGGAGTTGTGGATTCTTCTTGTTTTCGTGCCTTCTTAGGACTTTTATATACCATGTTCTATCTTTCCATCTATCATCTCTATTTTTTTCCTTATTGTTCTAATTGTAGATTTAGTATTATATTTTAATTATCTTAGTTATTTATTTTAATTTTTTTCTCTGACTTGGATTTGATTTCATTTTAGGTTGTGTCAAAATCCAAGCTTCTTTCCCAACATCTAAAGCCCTAAGTTAACTTCATGACTTGAACACTTTACAATTTTCTTCTGCGTTCATCCACATCATTCCTTATCAATATTTATGTTATTTTCTTAGTTTTATGAATTTAACGTTATTTATGTTTAATTGAATAAAATAATTCTTTTTATGATGTTTATCAACCAATTAGGCCAACTCGAGCCTAAAGAAGTTCTAACAAAGTGATGTACTGGTGCAGGAAACAACTTGAACCAAATAACAAAGATGTTAGGGGACTACACAAAATGTCGTAACATGAAGGACGTGAAGTCGCAACATTGAAGCTGCACACGCACTTAAAAGGAGTTTCGAGCAACACCAACAATGCAAGTAGACTGTGGCGGAGGTTGCAACATTGGAAGTTAGAAGTCGCGACATCAACAAGCAAAGTCTTGGCATTCGATGGATGAAGTCATGAGATCCACGATAGTAAACAGAGGTGGAAGTTGATCACAAGGTTGTAGCTAAGTCATGACATTGAGAAACAAAGTCACAACACCCAAGTCATTGTACAAAGACTCGAGCAAACTACCTAGAAAGTTGTGACACTGGACATGTGTTGTCGCAACATTGAAGCTCGACGAACCTGAAATCTACAAGGGTATTTCAGTCTTCACAATCAAACTATCACTTGTAATTCAAGGCAGAATCATCCCAATTTGGTCAAACAGCCAAATTATTATAAATTTACATCTTAAACATTATGAGGCTTTTATGATTAGTAATTACTAACTAGTTAGTTATTAGGATTTTTCTTACAACTTTGTTGTGTTGATTATTGTTTCTAGTAATTTCAGTTTTTATATGTTTTCCTCTTCTATATTTATATTTTTTACTTTCATTTATTGGGGATTTATCATTGTAAAAGTGATCAAACGCTTCCAGTTACGAGAATTTCGGTTGCTTCCCAAAGATGACCTCACAACCAGCAGTCTTTGTATTACTGAACATCTCTCAATCCTCTACTTTCTTTTCA
This sequence comes from Gossypium hirsutum, assembly GCF_007990345.1. Taxonomy (NCBI): domain Eukaryota; kingdom Viridiplantae; phylum Streptophyta; class Magnoliopsida; order Malvales; family Malvaceae; genus Gossypium; species Gossypium hirsutum. Next base: position 37,915,510 of record NC_053434.1, on the reverse strand, counting down.
TTTAACTTTTTAATGGCTTGAAAATTAAGTGGCTTTGGCATAACTATTATAGGTCGTAACTAAAATCTTACAAAAGTTGGTTAATTGAAGTGGGAATAGTTAATCAAGTTTAAGGTTTTAAACTAATTAATTGGATGAAATTGAATAAGCTTAAAAACCTAGAATTGAAAATCTAGGGTGAAATTTAGGTAAACAAGACCAAAAGAAGACTTTACTTGGAACCGATTTAATTGTCCCGTTTTGGTCGAAAGATAAGTGAACTAAATCGTTAATTGGTAGAATTATAGGCCGAAAGGTATTAATGAGATTAGTAAAGAAATTGTCTATAAAAATCACTAAGTCTAGATTAATTACAACCATGGAAATTGATTCATTGTATATAGCCATGAGATGTGGCTCATATTGAAGGTGCTTAATACATATATGCCAATACTCCAAAGCTGATGGCTTGATAGTGTGATGCTATCGCTAACGATCTCCAACCCTGAGCTAACCTGACAACACTAAAGAAATGAAAAAGAGGGACTAAGCTTTACACTTAGTAAGTCCATATGACAATAATTAGCAATATGCCAACATGCTTCTCAAGGTAATGCGACCATAATTACATTTTTACTTATATTCTTGTCATGTTGTTTTCTCGATACATAGTTACTAATTTTTTTATACCTGGAGCTAAGGAACTCCAAATTACGATATGCTGATTTTCCCTGAAACTAGACTCACATATATTCTTACCATAAAATGTTTAGAATTTTTGGTCTAGACAATAAGTACAGTTTATTCTTTAAAGTCTCCCCTGTTTTGCTGTTTGACAGCTTCGACCTTTCTTCACTAAAATTTATTTATCCCTTAGTAGGGATTTAGATAATGTTCTTGTCTATTTCTATTGAAGATAGACTCATTTAATATTTATTCATATAAATTCTAACCCATAATTATTTTCATACAAGTTTTAATGATTTTCTAAATTTAAGATAGGGGAGCCCAGAATCACTTTGACCCTATCTCACAAAAATTCAAATATCTAACAATATGAAATTCGTTTTCTTACACCGTTTCCTCTATATGAAACTAGACTCAATAATATTTAACTTCATATCTTATTAAGTCTCTAATTTGATTTCTACAATTTTTGGTGGATTTTAAAATTTGGGCTACTGTTGCTGTCCCAAAACTGTTTTAGTGCAATAGAACAATAACTATCATGAGTTCACTTTCAACTAATCGTGAGCTCACCATTCATGAATTCCATGTTCAAATACACAATATAAGTTAACATGATATTGCAACAAAATTCATAATCATAATTCATACATCTTAGTTCACCGATATCTCGACATCTCAAAGTCTCAATAACCATAAGCTTAGTGTACATACCTATACCATACACTCTTACCCATTTTATTCCACTTTTTATCCCAACATCTTTAATGGCCCGTTGAACCACTGAAATACTAAAGGACACTCGAGATTATCATACACCAAATAAAGTACCAATGCCATTTCCTCGACATGGTCTTACATGAATCCACATATCATCGCTGATGCCATGTCCCAAACATGGCCTTACACTGGCACACATATCATTGCCGATTCCATGTCCTAGACATGGTCTTACATAGGAACATATATCATCGTCGATGCCATATCCCAGACATGGTCTTACACAGGCACATACATCATCGTCGATGCCATGTCCAAGACTTGGTCTTACACAGGCACAAATATCATTACCGATGCCATGTCCCAGACATGGTCTTACACAGGAACATATATCATCGCCGATGCCATGTCCCAGACATGGTCTTACACGGAATCTTATTTAACACGGTGTCACACCATCAAGTCTAAGCATTCCTTTGGGTCACCCAGGCTTTCAAGACACAAGGCTATCACTAAACTTCCATTGGATCATCACAAGTCAATTTCATTTAAGCATACATACATGTATCATATAATGTCAAATATTAAATACATAATATTGGAGTTATTGAATTACTTACACACAAACTTACAATTCATGTAATATCAAGCATATTCACATTTCAAGTATAACATTGCATTATTATTATCACATGGACTTACCTCAAATCCGAGCACGGCTAATTATTCTATTTTCTTCCATAACTTTGAACCTTCCGGATTTATGCCCGAATCTCAGTTTTCTTGATCTAACATTTCAAATATAGCTTATTTATTATTCAAATTATTCAAATTGACCCAAAAATTATACTTTTACAAATTTTCATTTTCCCCTAAACTTTCACTTATTTACACTTTGGCCCCTAGGCTTATAAAATGATTTTTATTCAATTTCTTTGCACTTTAAGCCAAGCCGAATAATTTTCATAACTATAGCAGCCCGTAAATTCCATTAAATCACACTTTTATGACAAATTTTATAACTTTTACAAAAAGGTCCTTTTAAGCATTTTCACTGAAAATCAATTAGCAAAAGTCATTTATTTAACACCCAACATTCATTTTCTACCATTAGACATCAAAACACATGCATATCATTCATGGGTTAAATTTTAAACATGAACCCTAGCTCAAAATAATGGTAGAAATAGGTAAATCGAGTTATCGAGACTTCAATGTAAAGAACATTAAAAACGGGACTCAGGTTTACTTACAAATGAGCTTGGAAGCTTGAACCAAACCCTAGCCATGGCTTCCATGGTAGACTCGGTTGGAAAAGAAGAAGATGGACAAATTTGGCTTTTTTTATTTCACCCATTGCATGTTTATTTTTGTCCAAAAATTAACCAATGGTCTAATTACCATTTAAGGACCTCTAATTTAAAATTTCATAACAATTAGACACCTCTAACATGTAGAACTCAACTTTCACACTTTTTACAATTTAGTCTTTTTGAGTGCCCTAACGTCAAAATTTTTGAACGAGATTTTCACGAAATCATTCTGTGAAATTGTAGACCATAAAAATATAATAAAAATAAACTTTCTTACATTGGATTTGTGGTCCCAAAATCACTGTTCCGTCTAAGCCCTAATTCGGGATGTTACACCACCACTTGTTGATGTTTTCGTTCCATGATACCATTTTGTTTAGAAGTATATGGACAGGAGACTCAATGCTTAATTCCAAAAGATGTGAGCTGAGATAACAAACTTCAAAATTCTCCCCCAAATAAGATTGAACCTCCGTAATTTTGGTATCAAATCCTAACTCATCCTGCTTTTTCAAATGTAAGAAGGCAATAACAACATCAGATTTGTATTGTAGAAAATAAATCCAAGTATAACGTGAGTAGGCATCAACAAATGTGGCATAATATCAAAAACCACTTGAATATTTAGGAGCTGAACCCTAGACATCAGTCTCAGTGAGCTGCAAAGGCATGGTAGAGATTGTTTTTAAAAGTGAGAAAAGAAGTTCATGACTCTTTCCCATCTGAAAGCTACACAAAAAGTAAAATCTTTATTCTTAGGAACATTCATTTTACAATAAAAAAAAAATTTAAGCCATCACATCTGAAGAGGAATGGCCAAGTCTTTTATGCCATTTGTCATAAGAAACACCAACACTGTATACACTGACATTTGATTTTTCAACATTCATTAAATAATCAAATTCACTAGTATTAACAACCTTTAGTTTGTAAAGCCCATCTTGCTAAACTCTTTGCAACAAGACCTGATGAGAGCTTGCATCATTAACAAACCATTTTGTAGCATAAAATTTGAAATACACCTTTTATCCTTTGAGAACTGTGACATAGACATCAAGTTCTTTATTATGCCAGGTACATTGTACCAGCCCGATTTAGACCCTATTCTGAACGGTGGTTTTGAGAGCACGAAACCAAGTCAAAAAAATATTTTAAAATTATTTTCTGTGTTTATTATGTGTGAATTTATATCTGTGAAATTTTTGTGTTTAAATTTTGTTATTTGAGTGTTGATTTAATACAAAGGGCTTAATCGCGTAAAATGAAAATTCGATAGTTAAATTTTAAAAGGGCCGAATTGATGTTGCCTTTATTGTATGAGGCATTTAAGTTGCAATTAGACCATAATTATATATGATGGACGGTTGTGACCTTAAATTATTATTTTTTGTATATTTTAGACTAAAGGTTAAATATGTAAAGCATGTAATAACATGTATATAATAAAACATAAAAATTAAAATAAGCATGCATATTACTTTGTTGTTGCCGAAACATGAGAAAGAAAGAAAGAAAATATAGCTTAGGGCGTTCGGCACTTTGGATGTTTGATTCAAGGTTAGTTTTTGTTCAGTTTTTGATAGTTTTTACGTTTTTGAGATCGTTGCAGTGTAATGTACAAAGCCCATGCTTGAATTTCAAATTTTGATGAATATTTTGAGTTATGTCATTGATTAATAATTGAGTTTTGTGATGTTAGTTGATGAATTATGAAAGATAGGTTTTGGATTAATATGTTTTGTGTTGGAATTTTTGATGATTTTGAGTAATTAGGACTAAATTGCAAAAATAATAAATTGAGGGACTAAAATGTGAAATAAATAAAATTTATGGACTTGTATGAATATAAGCACATTCTGCCTAAGCATAGTGTATTCAAATTTTGCATGTTTTGCGTTTTGTGCAATTTGGACTAAATTGTAAAAAGTGTAAAATGTCAGGGGTAAAATGGTAATTTGCCCATTTATGTGTTTTTGGACTAAATTGAGTGAAAATATGTTGGAATGAGTTTAATTTGAATATGTTTAGATTAAGTACCAAAGAAATCGAATTTGGATCGGGAAAAAACCAAAGTTGTCGATTAGTCGTCCCGTTTTGATTACTATTGTCCGAGGTAAGTTTATAAGCAAATAGATGTGATTTATAAGTAAATATGAACTATATATGCTGAAATGTATAATGTGATAGTATATATGTGAAAGTTGAATATGTTTAAGAAAAAATCAATTCAATATACATATTGGTAACTTAAATTTCAAAATCTATATGTCTCCAAAAAAAAAAGTCACAATTTATATTGAACAATTATCTTAAATTTAATTTTTACAATTAAATATGTTCATGAGTCTCTATATATACATATCTCATATCCCATACTTAAGAAAAATAAGGGAAATAAGACTTTGGGTCTATATAAAATCCTATTTTGTAAGTTTTATTTACACGTTAATAGGTGGCATTAAAAAAAAATTGGTGTTGCTAGTTGTAGTGTTGATGTCGCGTGTTGCTAGTTGTAGTGTTGATGTCGCAAAAATGCTTGCTTACTGGTCAGAGGGGAAAAATATTTCTAGCTTGACGTACTTTTTCAAGTTTTCCCTGAAAACAGCACCAACTGAGTGTGTTTTAGTAAAATCAGCTCATTTTCATTAATTTTAACAAAAGTAACCTATTTTCATTATTTTAAAAAATAGGACTTTTCTGGTAATTCAGCCATTTTTATCGTCTAAATTTTTCATAATATAAAAAGATCCAAGAATTGTTTCGTTGGAGAAAATTTATTTCATCCACCGTAATCGAATTAATTATTCTTCATAATAATTTGTTTATTATTATTATCAATGGCGAAATGCCATTCATTTCTTCTCTTGTAAAGCCGCATGGCTAATTATTAATTTTTTAATCAGATTTTTTATTATATATATATATGAAAGGATGTTCCTTATTTATTTAGTAACTGGCAACAGCAGATTTTTTTTTTATTTTATAAAAGGAAGAATTACAAAAAAAGGAAAACTACATAGACTAGTCTAACCCCAATGGGACCTTACAAATATTCACAATCCTTGACTTCTCGAGTAAGTCAACTTAGCGAGACTATCAACTTCTTAATTTTCTATTTTGAGTATGAGATAAATATTTTAATATGAAAATTGAGACAATAAATGAAGAATTCACCTAATCATAATTGAATTAGATTGTCTTATAGAACTCATCTGAATAGCCATAACCACTTTAAAATTATCAATCTGAATCATCACGTTATCCAAGTCACAATTAATTAGGATGTTTAACCCATCTAAAATACCTCATAATTTCACCTAGAAAATTGAACAACTTCCCAAGAATATATTAAAACTAATGATCCATTCCCAATTTCGGTTTCTCACAACTTTGCGGCTGCAGAATCATCCTTAACCCTAACGGAAGCAATGGGTAGTTTTCTTTGAATTTCAAATGGCAAGAGCAGTATTTTTATATAACTTTTCTTTGAATTTCTTTTTATAACTACCAATGGGTAGTTTTATTATAATTTCAAATGGATAGGGTTCCAACTGCCACCCATTAATGGCAGACCTTACCTAACTTTTCCAACAGAAAAATTAAGCTAAAACCAGCCTTGCAATATTATTAATTAGAATTCCATTGAATTCTACAACAACGACATGCCAAAACATTTAATTATGTTTATTCTTCGCTCACTAACATCAAATTAAATCAACAAAGTATAACATCATCTTTAGGAATCAAAAAATTATTTATTATTTAAATTTGAATTATATACTATTATCTTTTTTATATCCAAATTCTAAAATATTCGTTTTTAAAATTTTCAATCATTTTTTAATATATTTTTAAAATTTTAAATTTAAATATGCTAAAAATTATAAACATTGAAATTAGTGGATTCAGATATTCGAATTTACATCCATTATCCAAATAAGCAATACAATTTTGAATAATGAGTATTTAAGGATATTATTCAAACCTGAATAATGATTAATATTTGAAAACAAATGGTTTCTAAACTATATTAGTTTTCACAAATTGGTACTTAATTTTTTTTTAGCTAAAATTGGTACCTAAATTATTAAACCGTTACCCATTTCACCCCAACTGTTAGTACTTAGAAAAAAAATTCAGCCAATCCCAACTTGGGACATATACATCTATTTTTTTTCAAAATATTAGTAAAATTCATAAATGCATTTAAAAATAGTTAAAAAATTAAAATAATTTTAATTGTAAGTAAAAATTTACTTCTTCAATATATCCCCAAAACATTTCACGAACCCTATTTGGTTCAAAAATTTTCAGCAACTCTCTTTACTTCAAAAATTGCATCAACCCTTTCAATCATCTTCTTAGAACCTTCAATCCCTTGTAGAATTGATAGGAGGGTAAGTTTGAATAACCAATTTTTTATTAAAACTCTTGTTTGACTGAAGATTTTTTTTTTTTTGGTGTAGAGCAAAAACTTAAGGTTCTTTCTTTCTTTCTTGGCTGAATGTAGTAGATGTTGACTGCAAGCTCAAAAACTCAAGGTGGGTTGAGGGTTGTCCATTGTTATTGTGGATTAAGAGCATCGATTTGTACTTCAAATACTCTTTGGAGCAAAGGGATTAAATTCTATGGTTGTTCAATGTATAAAGAGGTATTTTAATTTGTTTTATTTTTTGTTTTTGTTTCACACCATATTTGGCGTAAATAAATTTTAGGTAATTATATATATCTATGAGTTTTTATGTTAAAGGCTTAACTTGACAGGAATTTAGTTTTGTTCTGAATTTGATATGTACTAAAAATTGGCTAAGGAATGTTTACTGTTAATATTATAGGGTTGTTTTTTTAAATGAGTTTTTTTTATATGAAGTTTAGTTTGATGATGTTATTTAGTTAAAATGAGAGATTTGATTTTTTAATTAAATTGATTTGTATATTCGATTGGTGTAGGGTAGATGTGATTTCTTTGAATAGATTGAAAAGTAATATGGCAATGGAAATCTTGATGAACTAAAAGGGCAGATCCAAATGCTATTGGTTGAGAATAGAGAAATTAGAATTGAGAGCACCTAATTGAAGAAAATGGTAAAGGTGGATGAAATAGAGAAGTTAGTGAGGAATGTTGCAATACAAAAAGTGAAATTAAGAGGGTATAAATTGTTGGTGACAAAGACTAAGAATGATGTGTACTTCTCTAAGGTTACTTTCATTGCATCATGGATAGTTTTTGTTGTCCTTAAATTTGTGGTCTAAAGAGTAGAATAATTATTTGTAATGCTTTTGCATTGTTTATTGACTTTAGAATAGAATGGAAGTTATGGGACTTATGAATTGTAATGAGAAGATTTACCTTTTGAAAATATGTTTACGAATTATGTTTATGAGCAAATTTATGTCAGATTTATGTAACACCCCTTACCCGTATCTAACGCCAGAATAGGGTACGAGGCATTACCGGACTTATACACAAGCAATCATACAAAACCGAGACATAAATTTCCATCCAAATTTAAAACTTTTCATATACATTTATATCGTCCCTAAAACGAGCCTACGAGGCCCAAAACATGCTTTGGAAGTAATTCGGGACTAAACCATGAACTTTAGAAAATTTTTCATGTTTTAAAGCCACACGCCTGTGTGGATTGGGACACGCCCGTCTGGGCAGGCCGTGTGGTCACACACGCCTATGTCCCTAACCCGTGTAACTTTCTGTTTGTCACCCAAGAACAAATTGAAGTCACATGGCCAAGACACACACCCGTGTCCTGAGTATTGTCCTTCACACAGTTGAGACACACGGCCATGTCTCATGCCCATGTACTCAATACTGAGCATTCTATTTTGCAACAATTTAAGTGCAGGAGACACATGGCCGGATCACACGCCTATAGGGTTGACCGTGTGTCACACATGGCCTAGACACACGCCCATGTGTCTACACGTATGGACAATAATAAGGCTATTTACCAAGCCATTTTCCACCCTTATTCACACATACACTTACCCTAATTCAAAGGCACAAAACAATACATACTTAGGCAACCAAAACATCCACATTCATGGTTAAAACATATCAACTTTATATCTTTATCTAACATATACACTACATTTATTAAGCCCTAAATCAAACATTCAAATCTCACATTCATTAGGCTTCATTCAATTACTATCTAGTTACCAAATTGTACCCAAATTCCTCGTCTCATCAATAGGTCACAATTCCAAACATTACACAATTATGCTAGAAATCACATTTCCAAATATTTCACATTCACCAAGCATACCATGATCATTTCACCATAGACATTGACACATATATGAATATACATAGGCTTACAACCATGCTGCCACTATAAGCCAACTTACATGGCCAAATAGCAAAACAAGCCTTTGACGATTATAAGCCATTATATTGGATAAAATCATATGACACATATAACAAAATGACCAAGTCCCTATACACGCCATAACTCAAAATACTTGAATTCATCAATACCCAAAATGATAGCTTGATAGTGTGATAGGATCTTCAGCGAATTCCAACTCGAGCTAGCTTGATAGCACTATAAAAATATGGGAAAGGAAGGGGGTAAGCTATATAGCTTAGTAAGTCCGTATGAACATAATAAGCAACTCTTACCAATCATTTACCAAGTCTACAATATAAACACAAAATAAAATGGTATAAATTGCTATAAGCCTCATAGCTATAATTTATCCAGTCACATTGTTTGTTATATCAATTTGCAAGCATAATTTAACTTGTCTTGACTTTAGCCTAACAACCATAATCTCTCCATTATAATCGATTACCACAATCAACCAGTCATTTCAAACCTCATAATAAACATACACATTAATTATGAGTATTCACTTTTCAAGCATATATGTAACACCCTATGTAATATCCCGAATTAGGGCCTAAACAGAATAGTGGTTTCGTGACCACAAATGTGACACCCCTAATTTGACCCTAGTCGAAAAGTGGTTTCGGGACCACAAAATCGAGTCATAAAAATAATTAACCGTTATAGTTGATGCTTATTATATGTATATATGCATGTGTGAAAATTTCATGTTTGAATTTTGTTAATTGTAAGTGAATTTTATTAAATAGGACTTATGTGAGAAAATTTAGAAATGTGCTAGGCAAATGTAAAGTGGCCTATTAATGCATGTTATGAAAATGATGGGTTTGCATGTCAAATTACCCAAAATTAGAGCTAGTGGCCGGCCATGCTATGGGGTGAAACATGTTGGAAACATGTTGTGTTAGTGTGTTATGTTAGAAAGAATAAAATAAGAGGTTAGTAATAAAGTAATGAAAAGAGAGGGGTGATGAAAACAAAGTTGTCTCATCCATGCCCCCCCTCCATTGCCGTGAATTGAAGGAAGAAAACAAAAGAAAAGAAAAAAAATGTTCATCTTCTTCTCCTACCTCTCTCAAGCCGAAACTAACCAAGAAATGGAAGAAAGCACACCTAAGGCATTCGGCCATCTTGTGTGGGGAATTAAGGTATGATATCATGTGATTCTTTTGGAATTTTTGTGAAGTTGAGTTTGTTTTGGTGCTCATAACATGACCCATGTGTTAATTTTTGAGTTTGTGTTGCAAGAAACATTTGGTTATGTCCTTATATGTCAAATTGATGATAAATTTTGATATTTGGTGAATGAATATGGGTTTCGGTCATGGTAGATAACAAAGAATGTGGTTGTTATTCTTGTTAATTTGGATGAATTTTTGGTGGATAGGTGCTTGAATCAAACAAATGATCATGTGTGTACACTAGGTGCTAGTTGAAAAGAATCGGTCACTATATTGGAGGCCATTGCCGAATATGAGTTTAGTTATTGAGAGTGATGAATGTGTTTTGAGTTGATGGAATAAAAGAATGCTTAAAGATGCGTCACAACAAATTATATGTTAAGCTAAGGCTGTTAAATTATCAATCTTTCTTCCTAGCCGAATATGTGTTTATAAAGTTGAGTTGTTAAATAGATTTTGAAGTTAGCCCATGTATTTATTTTTGAATTTAAGAAGAATGATACATTCGACTATGCTTTGATGTGCTTGAATTGTTGTTATGTGAATAAATATTTGTTTGATGATATATATATGTATTCGGCAATGGGATAAAATGTGTATTAAGGTAAGTTTCATGGTGATTATGCTTGTGATGTTGGGTTAATATTCGGCATTGAGTAATGTGGGGTAAGGTGATTAATCGGCTATGAAATTAGCTAAATTGAATAGGTATGTTTAATGATATGCTTAGTATAATGTATGATCGTATAACTCGGTTTGGTATTGAGATAAAGGTTAGATGTATGATTGGATTTTGGTATGTGTTAAATTGGTTAATCAAAGATTAAATGATATGTGATTGCCAAATGTGATTGTTAAGTGAATAATATTAGTTAAGTACTTAAGCAATCTATTGTTTTACTTAAGCTTAAGAGCAAAGAGGATCAAAGTTGGATAGGGGAAAAGAGAAAGTAAACGAATAGCCGTGGACATCTAATCGTCGACCACTTCCGAGGTAAGTTTTAAGTGATTAAACGTTGATTAAATTAAATCATAATAGGACATAATGAGTTGATTTAATGAGATATGATGTGGCCATGATATGTCTTAAACTCAAATGGTAAGTTCATAAGTGTTTGGACTTGGAAATTCAAGAGCAAATTGTAATAATTTGCTTTGGACAGCAGCAGTAACGTGATTTTAGAAAATCACTATAAATTGTTGATGTGGAATTATAGGCTGAATAAAATATGTAATCAAAGCTTAGTTAGTCTAGTTTCTTATAAAAGAGACCGTGGAAGCAAAGAAATTTCCTATAAAGAGATATTTAAAGTTGTGTGGGACAGTGTCAGAATGACTCCGAAATCCCCTGTTATGTTTTTGGAAAATCATTATAATTTGTACAAAAATGGTTATAAGATAATATTTATATGCTTAGACTCCTTAATGAGTCTAGTTTCAAATGAAATCAAATAGAACACATTATGAATTCTGTACAATGAAAAATTTGATTCGTAGTGAAGAGTGGTCAGATTAGTCAAACAGTGAAATAGGGGAAACTTTAAGAAAAATCTGGTATTGATTGGCCAAACCTAAAATTTTGTAAATTTTATGGATGGAAGATATACGAGTCTATATTTAGGGAAAATTAACGGCAAGTGATTTGGAGTTTTGTAGCTCCAGTTATAAATAATTTAGTGACTATTTCTCTGGAAAACAACTCGTAGTGAATATGTGATTTTGTTGTAAACATGGATAAAACTTGTTTTAGTCGCTCATAAGATATTGATTAAACCCATACGTGAATTCTAAATCATTATATTGTAAAACTATATATGAGTGTTAGACAGATCTTTGATATTAAAATTTGTGAAATTGTAAGTTTATGAGTACTCGATTATGAAATGATAGTATGACGTGAAATTGAATTATTCACTGGAAAAAGATTGATGTAGATTCGGCCAAGACAAAGTGTATACATGATAGTATATGTGGTATGTGAAGTATATTTGGATAATTGTGATGTGAATACATGAAAATTTATATTTTGATTTAGGATTTTATGTGATGAATGTGAATGTGTATATATGTGATAAGGCCGAATGGCCAATGTGATGAATGTGAGCATGCATATGTGTGATAAGGCCAAATGGCCAATGTGGTGAATATGAACATGCATATATGTGGTAAAGCCGAATGGCTAATGTGAAATATGTATGAGAAATGTATATGTGGTAAAGCCGAATGGCTAATGTGAAATATGTATGAGAAATGTATATGTGGTAAAGCCGAATGGCTAATGTGAAATATGTATGAGATATGCATATGTGGTAAAGCTGAATGGTCGATGTGAAATATATATATGAGATATGTATATGTGGTAAAGTCGAATGGCTAGTGTGAAATATGTAGGCGATGTGCGTATATTGTGGCCGAACGACCAATGTGAAAGGTGTGTATTATTAGATATTTGATGAGGCAAATGAATTACAAATATGACAGTCGATGTGAATGTTGTAACATGTGATTAAATGTACATGAAACTTGGAAATATATTCCGGGTAAGACCCGATGACTACGTGTGGAGATTTTGTCCGGGTAAGACCCGATGACTACGTGTGGAGATTTTGTCCGGGTAAGACCCGATAACTTCGTGTGGAGATTTCGTCTGAGCTAAAGGTCTCGCCGATAATCCGAGTAGAGGTTAAAGCTATAAGACTTCGTAATAAGAATTGCTTATAAATATATTCAATCCGAAAGGTTAAACAGGTATGTACTCCAAGTTTATATGTGAGCTTGATTTGAACTAAATCATAAGGTAGTTATGTGATGCATACGAGAGCAATCTATGAGACTATTCCTACGATTATGTGACATCGGATCAGTGTGAGAGGTTATGTGAAATCATACGATATATCTATGTCACATGAGCTCACTTTTATGTGAAAGTTTATCTGCCTATTGTATATGATGAGATGTGCATATTCGGTAAAGGGATGGTATGCCCGAAGGAAGAGTGAAATAAAAATACGAACAACTATGTTATAATTTGATTGTTATCTGTTGACACTGCTTAAAACTTACTAAGCATTGTAATGCTTACTCCGTTTACTCTGTTTCCTCTGTTTTATAGATCTCATTGCGAAGCTACAGGCTCGGGGATCGTCAGCAACTAGTCACACTATCACTATCCACCGCTTGTTACTGTTATGTTTAGAATTATTTTATGGCATGTATAGAATAGACTAGTGGCGGAAGAATATTTTTGGTTAATATATATAAGCCATGCGAAAATGGCATCTTTTGAATGTTTACTTAGTGAAGTTTAAATTTTACCTCTGGCTGTGCTTAGTACTTATTTAAATGAACGATCTTTATTTCAAGAAAAAGTTCAAAATTTTACTGTTCTGACATGAGTTACAAGTCCGGTAATGCCCCTTACCTATTCTGGCGACGGTTACGGGATAGGGGTGTTACAACAAATCTGAGATAGAAATAACTATTTTATAATTATTTTGATGTTTATGATATGATTACATGATTTTGTGAAAATTTCGCGATGAAATCCTATGCCTAAAGTGCTTAAATTGAAATTAGGGACTAAATCGAATAATTTACAAAACTTGTATTCTAGGAGTTTTTAGTATGAAATTGCTTTCGAATATTAATGAGGATGTCTTAAATAGAAATTTTACCAATTTCTAAGTCTATGGACAAAAATTGGACATGGATGGAATTTTTTTGAAAGTTTAGTATGAAGGGCATTTTGGTCATTTAGTTATTAAAATGAATTAAAAACAAAATTAAAAGCCAATTTTTGTCCATCTTCTTCATTAGGCCGAAATTTCAAGGGTTCTCCATAGCTATGGTTTGTTTCAAGATTCCAAGCTCTATAGTAAGTGATTCCAAGCCCCGTTTTTAATGTTCTTTACGTTTTTGGAATCATGGTAGCTCGATTAAGCTTATGCTAGCAATAATTCAACCTAGGGTTCATATTTTGAAAAATACCCCTAGGTGAAATTTGTGTATTTTGGTGTTTTATGATAGAATATGAGGTTTTAAATTATGTTAGACAACTTGTACTACTCGGTTTTAAGTGAAAACGAGTAAAAGGGCTTAATCGGTAAAAGTACCTAATAGTCATAAGTGCATGTTAGAGTGTGAATTTGATGTTGCTATAGAAGGGAAAAATGATAAGCATGTCATAAAACATAAGAATAAGGGATGAAGTTTAATTCCCGAGCCTAAGGGCAAAGTGTAATTATGCAAAAGTTTAGGGACAAAAATCTAATTTTTCCAAAGTTCGTATTAAATGCTATTTTGATGAATGTATGTATTAAATAAGATTAATTTGGCATTATAGATCAAGAGAAATGAGATTCAAGTCGCAATAGAGGGAAAAATAAAGTTTATGAAGAATAGGCTCGATTGCTAATATTTTGTATCGAGGTAAGTTCATGTGTAAATGTAGTAACATAATTGTCATTTTGAGAAATTTAATGTTGTTTATATGATATGATGCTTATTATTATCATGAAATGTTATGTTTTGTGGTTATTGTTGAATAATATATAATTATGTGAATTACTTGATAAGTATGAACTATCACCAAAGTATCGATTTCGATATTCCGTGGAAGACGGAAAAGATGTGTAATCAAGGATAAAGCCCGTTTGAACCTTAGGAATAGATTAGAATACAAGTGACATGTCACTAGGATACTTGAGTTCCAAACTCGTTGAGTTGAGTCCGAGTTCGTGAGATGTAACTAGGCATCCGAACTCATTGAGTTGAGTCCAAGTTCACTTATGGATGCGAACACCCGAGCTCGTTGAGTTGAGTCCGAGTTCACTTATGGGCGGGTTACATGGTAGCTTGGCTACATAAGTTTCGCAGGCTATTGAGTTTGTCTAGCTGCAGGTATGCCACCTATGTTCATGAAATCCGCGTATTCGAATTATATTCCGATGTATTCAACGGGTGAATCTTAAGTGAATGAGAAGAATGCCTAAAATGAAGGTGATATATTGGTAAGTGTGGTGAATGAGAAAATTTGGCAGGTATGTGCTTAAATCCTCGAGTTGAGAACTTGGTATGATGAAATCGTAGAAAGATATTAAATGCAAATGAAACATGAATGTCTTGATGTTGTTTATGCAAATGATGTTTTATGTGGAATTGCATGATTATGTTACTTGCTATTTGCATGTGAACTTACTAAGCATTTATGCTTACCCCCTTATTTTCATTCATTGTAGTTGTTGACAAGCCGGCTTGAGAATCGGGATAGGTCGAAGACTCGTTCACACTATCCGAAGGCCTAAATTGGTAAAATGGCTTGTGTGTTTTGAATGTGGCATGTATGGCAAAATACTCACTTTGTGTAAATGATCTTATGATATGGCTATGGTTTGGCAAAAAAAGGGTTTGTAAATGATTAGCCATTAGAATGGCCAATGTAAGTCATATTTGATGTTATGTATGTTTAAAATGCTATTTAGTCCATGAAAATCTATAGTAAAGTGAAATTTGTTATAAAACAAAATATTGCTGTAGCAATGATGTGAAATTGAAAAATCACTAAAAATAATAGAAATTGACTTAAATGATGAATAAGTTAAGGAATCGAAGCTTAGTGAGTCTATTTTCATATGGATTGAACAAAACAGGTATATGAATTATATTTTATGAGATATTTGAATTTTTGTGAAATAGGGCCAGAGTGATTTCTGGATCCCCTGTTCTGAATTTAAGAGTTCACCATAAATTGTAAAAAACTAATTAGAAGTCATTGAAATTCTGTACAGAGAGAAATTTGATTCATAATACACAGAGGTCAGAGAAGTCAAACCCTGAAGTAGGGGAGACTTTAACTAATAAATTGTACTAATTGGCCCGACCAAAAATTCTAAAAAAAATTTTGTAAATAGATATATGAGTCTAGTTTTAGGGAAAATTTACGGATCTTAATTTCGAGTTTCGGAACTCGAGATATGAATTTTTAAGCGAATGTGATGCAGTTGGCCAGCTTGTCTGGAAATTTTAAAAATAAATTGTTTGAGCTGTTAAATTGATGAATTAAGTGTAGTAACACCTCAAGCTCGACTCTGGCGATGGTCTCAGGCGTGAGGGTGTTACACCCTACACCTGTGCCCTAGGCCGGGACGGAATATGAGGCATTACCTAACTTGAACTCATGCATACAAACTTTCCATATCACCAAAACATGGTCAAATTAAAAAAAATTCAATTTTTATTATAAACTCCTTAATAAGAGCCTACGAGGCTCAAAACATCCATTGGAACCCATTCAGAATAAATCTAGGTCCTTCAAAGCATTCTGAAAATAACACTTAACATAGGGGCACACGCCTGTGTGAGAGGGGAAACACGCTCGTATGACCATTTAGGCATGGTCGTGCTAATGGGCCTTGTGTCTCACACGACCTAAGCACATTGGGACACGCCCGTGTCCCTTACCCGTATGGACTTGTTTTCTAATTCGAACCTACAGGGGCTTTCACACGGCCTGACACACGCCTGTGTCTTAGTCCGTGTTCAAAAACTTGGACATTCTGTTTCTAACGTCAGCAATCCTTAAGGGCCACACGGCCAAGGCACATGCTCGTGTGCTAGGTCATGCCCTTCACATGGCTGAGACACACGGCCATGTCTTTGCCTATGTGTTTACTACCATGCATACTGACTTGAACAACATACCCATGGGGTTGACCGTGTGTTGCACACGGCCTAGACACATGCCCGTGTGTCTACCCGTGTGGACAAAATAAAGCTATTTACCAAGCCTCTTTGCCACCCTTACATACCCATATAAGATCAACCAAGATCAATACGAACGTAACATGCATAACCAAAATAGCCACAACCATTAGAAATTTGCAACATTGCATTGAATAATACTTGGTGTTAGCCAACATTCATGGTCTATACAAAATGAGTATCATTTTTATCATATGAGCCAACACATTATGGCTAACTAACAAAATAATAAATAAAAGACTCGAGCCCTTATACATGCCAGAAAACAAAATAATTAAACTAGCTATACCAAGGTCTTAAGTGATAGTGTGATCGAAGCTTTAAGACGTCACTGGATCCCCGATGCTAGCTTGGCGGCACTATAAGGAAAAAAAAGAAAGGAGGGTAAGCGTGGGAACTTAGTAAGTACATATATGCAAATAAAGTGTAATTAAAAGAAAATCATATTCGTCAAACGGTAACTTGTCATGCTTAAAAGATATAAATCCTTTAACATCTCTATCTTACTCTTCCTTTCATTCATGTATACTTAATGTATCTTGTCCCTTACTCAGGTACTATCCATAAGTTCAGTATACATACCTCATCAAGTTTTCACCAATTAAATCTTCAATGTTACCCGTTGAACTCTCGGAATACATATGGATACGCGAGGAATTTGCATCTAATTACCATATAAGAAATCAGGGCTACCTCATGCTATGAAATTCTCACATTTGAGCTACTCACAGGCCTTTTTATCAGGTCAGGACCCGGACCCCATAGGTATCATGTAACGTTCGCTCATTGAGCCGCTCACGGGGCTGTACATAAAGCCAGTACCCAGACCCACGTTTCCTATAACATTCATCTCATGAACTCAGACTCAACTCATGAGTTCAAACCACATCATTTTTATAACATACCCCTTTGTATCCTATGCTATGTCTAAGGTCCAACGAGATTTCATAACTAGCCGAATAGCATCGTACTTGCTCACAATGTACTTTACTCGCATAAGATGTCATTTATATATTCATGGCAACAAATAGAATTTAGATACATAACAACAATGAGCCAATTGCACATGTATATTATCAAAATATTCCCAAGTAAGCTTTAATAACACATTATTCACATATGTACTTACCTCGATACAAAATGATGAAGATGAGCTTAATCCTCGTAAACTTTGTTCTTACCTCGATCAAGACCCGAATCACGCTTCTCTTGATTTGTAGAGAGACTAAGTGGCTAAAAATTTTGAAGCTCAAAAACCCTCTAATGGCTGCATTTTTTGGTGATGAAGAAGAAGAGGAAAAGATGATATATTTTTCTCTTTATTTTATTCTTATTCTAGTCAAAATTGGTCACCAACCCACCTAATTTTGACCATTTCTCTTTCTTTTGTCTCCTATGGCCAGCTAGCCTAAGCATTGGGGGTCTAATTGCTCTTTAAAGAACCCCAATTTAGGTTCTTTAGCTAATTGATACCCTTATCTAACAAAATAGGACTTTTGCACGTTATGCGATTTAGTCTTTTTTCGTAATTAAGCAAGTCATCGCTAAAATTAATTCACCAAAATTTTCATGCAGTTATCTAATCCTGCTACAATACATAAAATAATATTTAAAATAATTTCCTCGACCTCGGGTTAGTGGTTTCGAAACCTCTTTTTCGATTAGCCCCAAAATTGGCATGTTACAATATATTTTAACATCTTTCAATTGTTAAAACTCATATCTTCCCATACTTCTATAGTCATTTTAATAGTGTAACATCCCCAATTAAGGTCTAAACGAAATAGTAGTTTCAAAACCATAAATCCGAGGTAGAAATACTCATATCGATAAAGTTTTAAGGTCTACTGTGTGAAAATATCGATGAGAAATTTTATCAATAAGGTGTTCAATTGAGTTATTAGGACTAAATTGCAATAAGTGAAAAATATGAGTTTTAATTATTAAGGGGCTTAAATGTGATGAGATTTGAAATCTTATAATCCTTATTTGACAATTAGACCATTATATGTCATTATGGACAAAAATGGACATAGGAGGGATAAAATATCAAGGTTTTAATGGAAGGGCATTTTGGTCCATTGGTTAATAAAATAATTCAAAAGGGAAAAATAGTCAAAAATTGTGTCCATCTTCATTCTCCTTAGCCGAATATCACAAGAAGCCATAGCTAAGGTTTCTTTCATCTTCAAGCTTAAAAGTAAGTGTATCCTAGCTTCGTTTTTAATTTTTTTTATATTTTTGAAATCCTCGTAGCTCGATTTAGCCATTTCTACCCTTAATTTGAGCTAGGGTTTATGTTAAAAAATATACCCATGAATGACATGCTTGTGCTTTGATGTCTAATGAAAGAATATGAAAGTTTGATGTGTGATAAACAACTTTTACTAGGTAGTTTTTGGTGAAATTAATAAAAAGGACTTAATTGTAAAAGTTGTAAAAACTGTGTAAATGTATGAATAAATGAAAAATGTGGGTTGATATAGAGAGAAAATGATTCGGCTAGGCTTGAATAATGAGAAAAATAGGGTACTTTTCATTTTACGAGCCTAGGGGCAATTTCATAATTTTGTGGAACTTTAGGGGAAAAATTGTAAATTAAATGAGATAAATGTGCTATTATAGATCAAGAGGGACGAGGAAGCGACCTTGACAGAGGAAAAGGCAAGGTTTTGGATTAAATTGAAAATTGTCACATTTTGCCCCAAGGTAAGTTTATGTGTAAGTAATTCAACAATTTCATTATTATATGTTTAATACTTCATATTATATGAAATGTGTACATATGCCTTGATGGAATTGACTTGTGATGATTCAATGAAAATGTGATGATAGCTTTATATCTCAAAAGTCCCGGGTGACCCCGAGGAATACTTAGGATTCGGATATCATGACACCATGGTTAATAAGATCCCAATTAAGACCATGTCTAGGACATGGCATCAACATCAAGATATGATCCGTATAAGACATATCAGGGATATGGCTTCGGCATCGTTAAGTGATTTCGTATAAGACCATGTCTGGGACATGGCATCGATAAGAGATCACGTATAAGACCATGTCTAGGACATGACATCGGCATCAGTATGAGATCCCATGTAAGGCATTGGGATCGATGTGAGGTCCCGTTAAGACCATGTATGGGACATGGCATCGGCACCGATATGAGACTTCGTATAAGACCGAATCTGGGATATGGCATCAATATGTGGTCCCATGTAAGACCATGTCTGGTACATGGCTTTGGCACTCTATTTGGTGTATGATAATCTTGAACGTCCTTCCGTATTCTAGGAGGTTCAACGGGCCATTCAAGATTATGGTTAATAAGTGGAGTAATATGGGTAAGATATATGTGGTACACGTATTTACGTAAACCTCATGAGTATTGAACTCGAGTCATGACGGGAAATTTAGCATGAGTAGGAAAGAGCAAGATAAGTATGATGTTCAAGGACACTTATTGTCAATCCTCACTATGTCCATTATGTGTAAAATGCTAATGTGATGGAAATTGATAGTATGTTTAATTCATGAATTTCCTGATCAGTGTTGCTTATTATTTACACACAACTTACTAAGCTTTATGCTTACTCTCTCTCGTTTCCTTTTTCTTTTAGCATCGCCAAGCTAGCTCGGGGATTGTGGGCGTCGGAGCTCAAGTCACACTATCAACAAATCTTTTGGGGTGTAGTTGATTTAGCACACTTAAGTATAGCATATATAGGGGACTTAGTATTTTGTTAAATGTGTCATATTTGTTAACCAAAGTGATGGCCCATGTTGTTATATTATTTCATTTTGTATATGGCCATGAAATATGGCTCATATTGAGTATTGGGTTAAAATCCCTAAATATTGATCCATGCATGAAATGTGTTATTATTCTTATGGTGTGTGCCAAATTAGTTGTTAATAATGGATGATAAAATATGGAACTTATTCTAGATAGATAAAGGATGTCAATTAGCATAGTCATATTATGAATAAAGGTAAAGAAATGGATTGAATGAACCTAACAAGTAATGGAGTCCTAATTATGTATACTTGACATAAATTTATTATGCATGAGTTAAAGCTATGAAAGTCTAAGTAGCCCATTTATGCCTTGATAATCACCATTGACATATGAATGTGTGTAAGGGTTGTTGAGGGTGACAAGAGGGCTAGGGAAATAGCCTCAAAGTTGTCCACACGGGTAGACGCATGGGCATGTGTCTAGGCCGTGTGTGACACACGGTCAGCTCTATGGGCTTGTGGTCCAACCGTGTGTTCCCTGCACCCTAGTTTTATAAGTCAGTATGCATGGTAGTAATGCACGGGCAGAGACACGGTAGTGTGTCTCAGCCGTGTGGGGGACACGGCCTTAGGACATAGGCTTGTGCCCAGGCCGTGTGAAGTCCGCACCTTAAATGCGAAAATTAAATTCTCCACACGGCCTAGCACACAGGCGTGTGACTTGGCCGTGTGATCTTTAATTGATGCTAACGTCATAAACAGAGAGTTACATGGCCTGGAGACACAAATGTGTCTGGGGCACACGGGCCTGTCCCTGTGCCCACACGGGCGTGTGACCCTGTTTTAAGAAAATTTCTCCAAGTTTTCCTAAAGTTCTCGATTTAGTCCCTAACCGCCCTCGATGCATGTTTTGGGCTTCGTAGGCCCGTAACGAGATAATTTGCATGTGTATGAACATTTATGTATTTAAAGAAATTTTATAGCCCGATTTTGTGAGTAGGTTTATATTTAAGTCCGGCAATGCCTCGTATCCTGTCCCGGTATAGGACACGGGTAAGGGGTGTTACAAATAGGCAATTATGCCAATCTTTCCTTTTCTCATATTCGATAAATCACAATTTGTGTGAAATAAATATGCTATATCATAACTCAATTTGGCTTGAAAGCCAATCACATGATCTTCAACAAAATTTGCCATAAATTTCATACATCACAAGTATGGACCAATAATCACAAGGTTTTCACAAAATCATTATCGTGGAAATCATGAACTCACAATTTCATGAAGTCAATGCTTATAAACTTTACGCACATACCTGTACCAATTCGTAATACTTACATACACTTTCTCTTCTTTGACATACATATTAAATTACCCATTGAACCACTTGGAATACTAAAGGATACTCAGGAATCTCGTACACACAATACTGTACCAATGCCATATCCCAGATATGGTCTTACATGTAATCTCGTATTGATGCCAATAGCCCAACTATGGTCTTACATGAAGTCTCATATCGATGCCATATCCCAGATATGGTCTTACACGTAATCTCAGTAACCCTAATGTCATGACATTTGTTTCCTATCTATTTCTAAGGTTTAAATGGGACTTTCTCTATATCAAATCTTTGTCGGTCATTTCCGAAGTATCATACTCAATAGCATTCACATTACATTTCAATAATATAACATTTGCCATAATTATATCAATTAAGCATTTATACATATATAATTTAATGCTTATTAAACATACAAACTTACCTCGGCATAAAATTGCCAAAAAGGGTCTAACTGTCAAATACTTGTTTTTCCTCCGCTCTATTTGTGAACCTCGTTTTTCTTGATCCATATTATCACATTTAACTTATTTAATAATTATACTATTCAAATCAGCCCAAAATCATATTGTGACAAAAATTACATTTTTGCCCCTAAAGTTTCACATTTTTACATTTTAGTCCCTAGGCTCGTAAAATGAAATGTACTTAATTTCTTCAATACCCATGCCTAGTCGAACCTTATACATGCTTATAGAAGACCAAATTTTTATTTTATTTACATTTTAACACCCATTTTACAACTTTTTACAAATAGGTCCTTTTAAGCATTTTCATCGAAAATCACCTAGCAAAAGTCGTTAAACAAACAACTAACATGCATTTTTTTACCATTAAACATCAAAATGCACAAATATCCATCATGGGTAAAATTTTAGACTTCGATTATGTCTTAAATTAATGGTAGAAATAGATAGATCATGTTACAAGGATTTCAAAAACATAAAAATCATTAAAAACGGGGCTAGAATGGACTTACAATCGAGCTTGGAAGCTTGAAAAACCCTAGCCATGGTTTTTCCTTTTAAAATTCAGCCATGGAAGGAAGATGGACAAAAATTGGCTTTTAATTTGGCTTTTTAATTCATTTGATTACCAGATTACTAAAATGCCCTTAATGAAAAACTTTAGAAACATACCTAACGATGTCAATTTTTTCCACCAACTTAACAAATGGTCTAATTACCATTTAAGGACATCCAATTTAAAATTTCATAACAATTAGACACCTCTAGCTTATAGAACTCAAGTTTTACATTTTTCAATTTAGTCCTTTCGACCAAATTGAGTCCCCAAACGTCAAAAATTTTCAACGAAATTTACACAAAATCATTTCATAAAATTGTAGACCATAAAAATATAATAAAAATAAATTTTATGTGTTGAATTTGTGGTCCCGAAACCACTATTCCGACTAGACTCAAAATCGGGTTGTTACAACATAAATTTGACATCTTTTTTTACTGGGAAACAACACAAACAATATTTTAGAATTGCACTTACAATTATTAACAATTGATATAAAACCTCATTGAAAGGAATAGGCTTCTTGCAGATGTCGGATTACATTGCAAGTAATGATCAAGTATGGTTGATGTAGTTGCCAAAGTACTTAAAAATAGCCCTCTTGCATATGTGATGATAAGAAACAACCAAAATCCCACAAGAAATGAGAAGCAAGTTCAACATATGAAAGTTCAACAATTGATTAATAGATTTTAATGTTTTGCCCAACGTATGAAAGTTCAATAGTCCATCTTTATGATTTAAAAAAAATTGATAATAAAACAAAATTAAGTATAATAGTAAAAAAAGAATCATACGCTATTTTCTATTGGCATTATAACACCCCAAAACCCATCCTAAAAGTTTAGACCAAATCCTGGAGGTTACATTGGCAACCAAATGTGACAGAAACAAAAACTTTAATTCAAACCAAGAAAATCTTTTTGTTCATTATGTTTGAAACAATATTAAACTGACGCCAAACATTCAAAAATAAATTCCACAATTTCTAAAGTTCAGTCCAAATAACATCTTACGAAAGTCCACCATAAAAACTTGTACCATTGTTTATAAAATCATTTTACAAACCGACTTAAAATTAACCGTATAAAACTTATGAGATTTTACTTAAACCAAATCAAACCATATCTTTCTAAAGCTCCGGTATGCCGAGTCCAGCTTCAAAATAAGGAATGTACCTGAAAGGAAAAACACTACAGAGATGAGCTACATGAGCTCAGTGTGAGTCCGAAACATAAACAGAAGGAAAAAGACGGAGTGACACAATAAATACTTTAGACAAGCATATGTATAAAAATATCACTTACGAAAGTCTCAATCGGTAAGTCAAATACAATATCAAACCACAAAAATGATGTTCCAATCATACGCAATAATCAGAACATATTACATGACATTAACTATATTGTCAATAACTAAAAGTTCACACAAACAGACAAAATGTTCTGACCAACAGACGTATATTCAGATGCAAATGGATGCACAAGTCAAAATTCCACCCCACCAACCAAACACCACTTCGTCCATCCAGCACACCACATAAAGGCTATGGTAGGTCCATCCACCATGCACACTACATAGAACCAAAATAGGTTCATCCACCCTACACACCACAATGTGGAACTATGCGACTTGAGTAACTGTATACAGCTGAGCTGATATATGTATAGGATAGTGCGGTAAACCACTATACAAAAGTATCGCAGTTAAAAACTACTAAGTCTATCTTCCTTCTCTTCGTAACTAGATCTCAAAATTTTCATGCTATGCAACAATGCACACTGTAACAGCCTGTTTTTAGTGAAATCGAAATAGTGGTTTCGAGACCACAAATCCGAGACAGAAAGAAAATTTATTTAATTAATATTGCATGGTCTGCATTATGATAGGAAAGACATATAAAAATTTTGAGAATAAAATTTTACCAATTTCATGTTTAATTATAGAAAGGACCAAATTGCATGAAATACCAAAGTTGAGTTCTAGTAGCTATAAATATCAAATACCTATGAAATTCAAAACTTGAGGTCCTTATATGGTAATTAGACCATTAAGAAAAGTTAGTAGATATTTTTGATGATTCATTCATGGAAATTTAGAAAAAGAAAAGGACTAAATTGGAAATTGAAATAAATAAAAGATGATAAATAAAATAAATGTTTAATATCAACATTTTATATCATCTTCATCCCTAAATTCTATGGAAACCCTAGGAAAGAGAAAGAAAATCAAGCAACCCTAATTGGGTAAGTAATCTTGTCCCGTTTTTAGTAATTTTCATATTTTTGTGATCAGAATAACCTAATCTAACTATTTTGGGGATCAATTTGTAAAGTTATCAAAGTATTAAAATTTTTCCATGGATGGATATGCTGAAATTTTTAAATTTATGGTAGAAAATGAAAGATTGTTGATAAATAAACAACTTTTGTAAAGTGAATTTTCATGAAATTGTGATTTAGGGACTAAATTGTAAGATTAAATTGCATGAATTTTATTTTCTGAGTCTAAAGATGAAATCGTCATTTATGAAAAGTATAGGGGCAAAATTGTAATTTTTCCTAAGATGTGAATTGAATTAAATTGAGTATGAAATGAATTAAATTGATGTTAAATTCATTTATATAGATCTTTAAAGATCTAATACAGAGTTGGATCAAGGAAAACAAAAAGTATCGGATTTGTAGATTTCTGTATACGAACAAGTGACGAGGTAAGTTCGTGTAACTAAAATTATATACATTTATATGTTTAAATTAAATATTGTATATGTGAATTATATTACTGCCATGTATATGAAATTGATTGAATATCCGGCAATGCCCGGTAAATGTTTAATGTATGAAATTAATTACATGCCCAATATTGATCGATAAGTAATAAGTCCCGTTTGGATAAATGAAATTCGATGGATACAGGATTTCCCATATTGGTTGTGGTCTTGCATATGTTGCGAACACACCATAGCTCGAAAAAGCATCCTGTTATAAGCCCTCTCGAGCTTTCTGTTACATGGTTCCTACGAGCAGCCTAATCAGTAGTGATCCTGCATGTGTTGCAGACTACCGCATCTTTTTGTTAGTGTCCTGCTATATGATCGGTTGTGATCCTGCATATATTGCGGACACAAACGCAGCTCTTTGTGAGCGTCCTGATATAGGCTTTTGTGAGTTTCCTGACATGTCTCGCTTGAACATCCTGTTATATGGCTATCTAGAGCTCCCTGATGATAACTCTTCAGAGTTACCTATTAAGCTCAATGAACTTCCTCTTTTAAATTCTTATGAGTTTCTTGATTTAGCCCGGATAAGCTTCCTATTACATGGCTCACACGAGTATCCTGTTATATGGCTCGAGAGAGTGTTTCTTGATTATTTGTCCTAATCAGGTACCCCTGAATAAGAGTTGAAGGTTTACAGTTTTATACACTTTGAGTGTACTCCATGTGCATCCATCAATATTTCAAATAAATTCAACGGGAATAGTTTTTATATGGTTGAATTGAACTTAAGATGATTGATTATGGAAATGCACATGCTATATGGAAATATGATATGAAAAGCACATGTTTGTGAAAGTTATTACATGATGAGCTCATCTTTGATTTTTGATGTTCACAAAATATACATGACTAACAAGTTTTTTGAGATCATCTGTGTCTAGGCAAATGGCCATAATGATTTGGATGCATGTTTGAATACTTATTTTGAATGTACATGATTGGTAAGTTAAATTCTTGTTATACGAACTTATTAAGCATTTGAAATGCTTACTTGGTTTTCTTTTCTCTATTTTGTAGTGCTCGAAAGCTCGTAAAGGTTGGAATCGGTCGGAGTATTATCACACTATCCTTCAGTTTGTTTTGGTATAAATATTAAACTTGTTTTGGTAGAATGACATGTATAGGTTAACTTGGCCAAATGTTGGCATGTAAATGGTTGTTTGAAATCTAGCCATTGGAATGACTAGTTGGAACGATGAAAATGTGCAAGTGTACACAATTGCAACAAGTAATAAAGTGACAAGTAAATGTCGAGTTATCGTACCCACAGGGACTATGAAAAGAATTATTTATGAATGCAATTTAAAACACTTTGGTGAAAAAAATATTTTGTTTTATGAGGGTGATTAAAAACTAAGATTTTAAACTAAGTAAACTAAATAAATAAATCTCAAATGCACGATTTCAAAATACGATTTTAATCAAGATGATATAATTGTGTTGGATTAATTACATTTCTTTAACTTAGAATTATTAAACTCATGTTTATGTTGTTACAAATAAATTCACGGCAACTCGGTAATTTGCTAACTTATGAACATACTCACCTACACAAATCCATTCATTTCTTAACATATTCCTATGTTAATTCAAACGATTAAATAGATTTTAATAAGCAAACATGTTATGGCACATACATACTCATTAAATTGAACTAATCTCTTGTATATCCTTATGTCAATTCAAACGATTAATTAAATCCAATAAGCACATAAAAGACTATGTGAGGTAACAAGGTATCCTTACCTTGAAACAATTTAATCACAATAATCTTGCCAGTTATGCAAGGCAAGTGTATAGCCAGATACATTGCTAATTTAACCTTCAGCTACCTTAGAAGAATAAACATGCACTGATTATGTATTGTGTTAATTAATTATAATTTCAATCTGTTTAAATAATTAATTCATTAGCTACCTCACAATTGTAATGCAAGAATAACTTAGGCGTGATTTTACTTAATCAAGCATTTTACCGAGGCCTATAACAGCATAAACACAATTTTAATAATTTACGCAGATGAAATGCAATCAAACCAACATGAATTAAACTAAAGCTAAGTTGATTAAATTAACAACCAATTGATGTAATCAAATTATAACAAATATATATTTACTTTTATGGTATCCTTTATCTCCTTTTAATAGTTTGTGGAAATATTTTTTTTAAACTTCGAATTTATATTTTTTATTTATGAGTACAATGTGTCTTACTTGGGTGTTTAGGAAATGATGAGATCTTGAGAAAAGGGTTTTCCAGTTTGTTCATGTTATATGATGGCCATTTCCCCCATTTTCTAATATCAACTTCATCACCCAAATACAAAATTTAAATAAATAAACAAAACCAATATTGTTAATTTTCACCTACTTACTATTCATATACAACACTTGCTGTTGTTGACCAGTATTTAAATCTATTAACCATTTCTAAAAAAAGAATCATTTACCCCGTGATGTAAGAGCAATGAATTTTTACTGAAGTGCAATTGTATTTTGACATCAAATCTTAAATTTGATCCTTTACATTCTCCTATTATTAAATTTGATCCTTTACATTCTTCTCAAAACATACTATTTAGTTACTAAGTTTAGTTTCAATCTCCAATTAAGCAAGCTGAGAAGTTTGATCATATCTTTAGATGAAATTGTGACAGATCATAAAGTTAGTGTGATTCCACTTTGGCTAGAGGAATTCTTGCTCAGTTGGCAAATTTGCTAGCTTTCATACACTAAAGCAATACACAGAAAGGCAAGATAAGCAAAAGGTTAGTTAATCTTTTATTTTCTTTTTCTTTTTTTTTTCGTTTTTTAAATTTATGTTTGAATTTGGTATCTTTGTAGTTGGGACTATTTTATTTAGGAATTTGGTATCTTTACATTCCATGGAGAGAATTACTCATCCATTAGCCTGTTACTTTATCAGAATGTGTTATATTTCCTCAACAATGTCTAATTTGAGTTTAAAGAAGCAATAAACCCATGTTGTAAACGGTGGACGTAGTAAACCCATGTTAGTCTAATTTCAAAGGGTTTTTGAATTTCCATTTTAGTCTATAAATTTTCAAGTTTATTATTGTACATTTTTTTAATGTAAAAATCAAATTACTATTCTTATTTATCCTTAGATTATTTTTTAATTTCATGGCTGTTCATTGTTTGCAGGTGTAATTTAATTTGCTGCAATTGACTTTACCATCCAATTTACAATTTCTAAGAGGTATGTATATTTAATTTCCTAAATCTTTATTTGATGTCTCTCCATTGAAATCTGCCATGTATTCCAAGAGCTAAGTACAAGCTAAGTACAATTTCTAAGAGGTATGTATATCTAATTTGCTAAATCTGTTGATAAACTGTTTGTCATTGTTTTCCTCTACAATACATAGATACAATAATACTCAAATTTACAAGTCATCACGTACAAAACTTAGGTTCATCAAAATTTATCATATATACCTTTCTAGGCCTTAAGGATGTCACACATATGTTTGCACATGTACACCAACTTCCACTTCATTTGCCTCGCTTCGCTTGGGGATCTTTGCTACTCGTTCCAATGCGTATGTTCTTGCTTGTATTAATACTGTAAAAGGGATCATTTCTGCTCAATTTGCAACCTTTTAATAATATTATACCTCTCTACATGTATGCTTGCCACGTGAATTTTTTCTACCCTATTTTTGTAATTTGTGATTTAAGATTTCTATATTTCTATCACGATTTTTAATAAATTTAATTATTAGTGTAATATGTCCCATCTCCTATACAAATATTTAATAAAATATTTTATATATTTTTATAATTAAATTTAAATTATTATTGAAATATTCTCATCCGTTTTATCACAAATATTATCGTCCGTTTTATCATTTAAGTTAAACTTTTTTATTCAAAATAAATCATAGCTTTTAAGCTAAATACAGATGTTCACACAATGCTTTAACATGTACTTAAGAAAAGATAACTTGTAAAACATAAATTAAATTAAGTGTGGACTATTGTACATCTATATTTTAACTGCACATGTGATTTGTCAAATAAAAGCAAAAGACATGTCTATATTAAAACAAGGTTCAATCTTATTTGAAATTATATAATTTGGATTAATTTATTTAAATATTATTTAATTAAAATAAGTTTTTATAAATATTATTTAATTAAAATAAATTTCTTTCCATGTTATTTTCCACATCATCAATTTTTATTTTTATTTTTTCCAAGGAACAAAGTTGACTTTCATCTTATACGGTTTTCAACTTTTTTATACATAATTTTTTAAATTATATAATTTCGATTAATTTATTTAAATATTATTTAATTAAAATAATTAAATACATGATATCATAACTTACATAACTTACAAAACTTACATAATATATAAATATATATGATATCATAAATTACATAACTTACAAAACTTACATAATACATAAATATATATGATATCATAAATTACATAACTTACAAAACTTACAAAATACATAAATATATATGATATCATAACTTACATAACTTACATAATACATAAATATATATCATATAATAACTTACATAACTTACATAACTTACATAACTTACATACCTTACATAAATTTATATCATATCATAACTTACATAACTTACAAAACTTACTTAACTTATGTAATACATAAATATACACTTGAAAATCTCGCAACTTACCTGAATTAGTTTACACCCATTAGATACTTGATACTTGATATGTATTATCTATTTTAGTAACCGTAATTTATTGTCAACTTTAGACTTCAAGAACAACGAAATGGATAAGAGTTGTATGAATTTGTTAAGGGCAAGCAACGACTATCGAAATGGAGTAAAAACTTTTTAAAATTTTGCATTTCAAAATGCAAGCCAAGAGAATATGATTCTTTGCCCGTGTAAGAAGTGTAGCAACATCAATTGGCATTTTGTGAAGTTGTCTACGAACATCTAATTGTTGATGGCTTTATTCGGGGTATAAAAAATGGATTTTCCATAGAAAGTGTACATCTAGTAGAACCTCTTCAACGATTAATCCTTCCTATCTTGATATGGCTTACCATTAGTATGTTAGACAAGATGACATGGAATGTATGTTGCGGGATGCATTTAATATGCACAGTCATGGTTTGCAACCATTTCCACCTGACTTTATTGCATCTGATGATTGTAATATAGGTGGAATTTTTTTACTGACACGGGAAGAAGTGTACCTGATGAGGAGCCAAATGAAGAAGCGACAAAGTTCTACACTTTACTTAAAGAAATGAACGAAGAACTTTATGAGGGATCAAAATATTCGAAATTGTCCTTTTGCATTCATCTATTTCACTTAAAATGTTTGGGAGGTGGACCGGAAACTCTTTTTCAATGTTGTTAGAGTTTTTGGGAGAGATGTTTTCGTTTGTAAAAATCTTTCAGTCTTGTTAAGATATGAAGAAACCAATAAAAAATTTAGGCCTTGGGTACGAAAAAATTCATAGTTGCCCAAATGACTTCATGTTATACTGGGGTGATCGGAAAAACCAACAGTCTTGTCATGTTTGCGGTTATTCTCGTTGGATGAATAAGAATACAGAAGATGTGAATGCAAATGAAGGTGAGGCACAGTTAAGAAAGAAGCAAGTGAAGATTTTGCAATATTTTCCACTAATACCAAGGCTTCAAAGGCTTTTCATGTTGTCAAAGACAGCTGAGTCTATGAGGTGGCATAATGATCAATGAACTGATGATGGATTATTAAGGCATCCTGCAGATTCCTTAGCTTGGAAATTATTTGAAAGTAAATTTCCAAGCTTTGCAAGCGATCCTTGGAATGTGAGGCTTGGGCTAGCAGCTGACGGATTTAATCCTTTTAAAGTCATGAGTACTTTGTACATTACTTTGCCTGTAGTGCTTGTTCCTTACAATTTGCCTCCTTGGATTTGCATGAAACAATATTCTTTTATCTTATCTATGATTATCCTTGGAGAGAAAGGTCTCAAAAATGATATTGACATTTATATGCAGCCACTTATTGAAGAGTTGAAATAGTTATGGGCGGGTGTTGAAACATATGATGTCTTCAGAAAAGAGAACTTTTATTTACGTGCAGCGTTTTTATGGACTATTAATGATTTCTTGGCTTATGCCAATTTATCTGGTTGGAGTACCAAAGGACGTTATGCTTGTCCTTGTCGTGCGGTGCAAACATGTTCAAAGTGGTTATATAATGGGAAGAAGTTCTCTTATATGGGGCATCGTCGGTGGCTAGATGGAAATCATAGATTTAGATTTCAGATGACTCTATTTGATGGTACTGAAGATTTCAAAGAAGCTTCTGAGCAAACCATTGGATCTGAAATCTTGTTCATGTTGAAAGATATCAATTTCATTTATGGAAAGATGAATCAACCATTCAACATGCAAACAAAGAGAAAATCAAGGGATGAATCTGATGATGAATCTGATGAAGAGGATGATCCTAATGAGGCGGACTTGTGGAAAAAAAGAAGTATTTCTTTTGAGTTACCTTATTGGGAGCATCACATTTTACGACACAATCTTGATGTCATGCATATTGAGAAAAATGTCTGCGAAAACATCATTGGGACAATTTTGAATGTCGATGGAAAATCGAAAGACAATCTTCAGAGTCGACTTGATTTAGTTAACATGGGAATTCGGCGTGATCTTCATCCCCAAGTACTTCCGAATGGGAAATATCGATTGTCGCCTTCTATTTTTGCAATGTCAAAGAAAGAGAAAGAAATGTTCTATATGGTGTTAAAGGATATAAATGTCCCAGATGCGTATGCATCATACATATCTCGATGTGTGAGTCTTAATGATCGAAGACTATATTCCTTAAAATCACATGATTATCACATCTTGATGCAAGATTTATTGCCAGTTGCTTTACGGTGTTGTTTGTCAAAAAAGATGATGTCTTGTATAATTGAACTATCCAATATAATGAAAGCTATTTGTGGCAAAGTTTTGAATGATGAAGAACTTGAGAAAGTACAAGATCGATCTACTTTGACTTTATGCAAATTGGAAACGATCTTTCCACATTCCTTTTTCACTATTATGGTGCACTTGCTAATCCATCTCCCTCGTGAAGCAATACTTGGTGGATCAGTTTTCTATCGATGGATGTATCCTATAGAAAGGTGCTAATTTACTTGTAAAGTATTCATTCATTCACCTCTATACCTTTAGTTACAACTTGTGATAATGTTGTATATCGTGTTTAGGTTCCTATGCAAATTGAAGTCTTATTGTCGTAATAAACGTTATCCAGAAGGATCAATTGCTGAAGGTTACTTGGCGGAGGAGTGTATGACTTTCTATTCTCGATATTTAGAAGATGTTGAAACAAGAATGAATAGACCAAGTAGAAATGCTGGGCTCTCTGATCATAACTTGGCCGAAACTTATTTATTTCAAAGTTATGGAGAACCAACCAGTAAAGTTGAAATTGCAGAATTAGATGATAGATCTTGAGTATAAGCACATCGATATGTTCTTTTTAACCACAATTCAATTGAACCATACGCACGTAAGTTCTAGAATTTCATAAATATTCATCTTTTTAATTTGTCTGTCTTCTAACAAATTAAACCTCTTTTTAACATAGTGAATACAAACAAATCTTAAGATCTCGTTCATGCTCCCGAAGATTACAACATCGAGAGATTAATAAGTTATTCACAAAATCTTTTCATGAATGGTTAAACCAAACGGTATGTAATTGAAGCTTTCATTGACAAATAATAATGTATTTTCATAACATTTATAATTACTCAATTTACTTTCTGTTCAATAGGTTTGGAGTGGGAAGGACATCAATGATGAAGTTAAATGGCTTTCCCAAGGTCCGAATAGAGTAGTAAAAAGATATAGTGCCTTCCTCATAAATGGATTCAGATTTCATACAAAATATTGCGAGAGATTGAGGAGAACTCAAAATTGTAATTGTTATTAATTCTTCAATTACAAGTTATGCTGTGCTAAGGACAGTAATCCTGTTGAGGGAAATGTGGAGTATTACGGACTTCTTACTGAATTATTGAGTTGGATTACTATGGAAAATGGAGTGTTGTCTTATTTCAATGTGATTGGGTTGATGTTAATACTGCTCGCGAAATTAAAAAAGATCAATTTGGTTTTACAATGGTGAATTTCTCTCGCTTGATATAGACGAGCCGTATGTATTTTCTTCTCAAGTGAAATAAGTTTTTTATTCGAAAGATCCAACTGATGAGGGTTGGTACGTTGTATTCTGAAACACCCCTAGAGACTTGTTTGACATGGGCAATGAAAGTAGAGATGACATCGTCGAAAGATTAGAAACTTTGCCTTTTCCAGAACAAAACTTAAATGAAAATATCCCTATACTAGTACACAATTTCAATGGGTTCGCTAGGATGTGGATGAAGATGTTTACGAATTATGATGTAGTAAGATTTTACGATTTTTTAATTATCTGTAATATTATGTCTTGTTAAATATTTCAACTATTTTATATGTACTATTATTGTTGTAATTAGTTACTAAAATTTCAACTATTTTATGTGTATTGTAGAAAAAATGCCTAGAAGAAGATTATGAGACCTAAGTATTGTTCAGAATACTCCAAATTCGGAAGAAACAAATAGAGAACAACAGACTGCTATTGGATCTTCGAATGTTCTGGAAACACCTGACGAGCCTGCAGAAATTCA
This sequence comes from Gossypium hirsutum, assembly GCF_007990345.1. NCBI lineage: Eukaryota > Viridiplantae > Streptophyta > Magnoliopsida > Malvales > Malvaceae > Gossypium > Gossypium hirsutum. The sequence continues at coordinate 37,880,898 of NC_053434.1, read as the reverse complement.
AAGTAATGTTAAATTTAATTTACATGTGTGTTGACTTTTATTATTAATTTCTTTTTCAAATTCTTATATTATAATATACCATTTTTCAGCTGAAAGCGGTGGGTCGCACAGAACTCGAGGACGTACACTACTAAAATATTTATACGAGTTAAATCCTGTCGAGCGTGTCAAAGTATCTAGAAACAATCTTGGTCAGCTTGTTGGATCAGAAGCTCGACTTCTAGCGAGATATTTGGGCATTATAGCATGAAATGCCAATATGTTGCCTATCAACTATGAATCATGGCATCAAATGCCTGATAGTAACAAAAAGCAAGCTCTCGATAATATTAAGGTAACAAAACATTAATGTAATTTATAATACTTTGATTTAAGTTTCATTTATATTTATTTTCTAAACTTGTGTTTTTTTAGGAGAGATTTGCTTTAGAGGTCTCGGATACTTTTATTAAGAAGGCATTGAGAAAAAAATGGAGAGACCATAAAAGAACTTTAAAAAATATATATTAAGAAAGACATAAGCCTCAAAGAGAAATTGCGAAATGTCCTGTCGGGAATGCTGAGGTACCAATGGGAAGATGCGATTAGATTTTGGAATTCAAAGAAAGGAGAGGTATTACGTACTTCCAAACTCTTATAATTATTTCGGTTTATAGTATTGACTATATACATAATAATTTCATTATGTAGGGCCATGAGTGAGTTGGAACAAGCAGCAAGCAAAAAAAAAAAAACACGCACACAGCAGGGTCAAAAGTTTTGCTTGTGTAGCTGAGGCTGAGGTATTTTGAATTTATTAATTGTGTCAAATATTAATTTTTTCTATTAAATAATATTTTTACTACTATATTGTAGGAACTCTAGTCTGGTCAAAAGTTGGACGCCTTCAGCTTTTTGACATTACATATAGGAAGAAAGATGGATCTCCAATGACTTCCAAAGCTGGAGAAATTATGGTATATTTACTTAATAAAATTTGATTTGTTTTAAATATTTATAATTTTTAATCATAATGGTTTAATTATCATGGTATATTCATCGTTAGTAGTTTTAAATAATGTTATGTTGCATTTGTTTTTATTGTATATTTCATTTCTAACTCTTTGATTGATTTATTAGGATAAACTAAAGGATAAAAAGGCAGAGTATGAAGCGATTGCTTCGAGTGATAGTTCTGTTAATCTTGAGGACATTGATAACAAAATTATTACTGAAGTTTTGGGTCATGAAAGGTATGGTCGAGTTCGACTTCAAAGATGTAGTGTTAACCCAACCCAATATTTTGGATCTAGCTTACAGCAATACATGCCTTCGAGGAGTCAAGCTCAAGCTGAAGTTCAGAGGTTAAGAGACCAGATGGCTCAGATGCAAGCAAGCATAGTTGAGCAAATTGCTCAACTTAAAGCGAAGGCAGCAGTGAGGGAAGCAGAGCAAAACAGAAAAACAACGAACTCTAGCTACAGCTTTAGAATATGATGAAGATGTTTCAGTAGTCGCAGAATCCACCATCTTAGACGTTTATTTTCTTATTGTAAGAATGTTTTAATAATTTAAATTTTAACATTACTGTAAGAATATTTTGTTATTTCATTTATTAATTTAGATAATATAGCTTTCGTTGGATTTTTGAAGTATCATTTAGATTTGCTGTTATTGGTTGGATTTGATGTTACAGGAAGGGTTTTATATGAATAAGAATAGGCTTTTAGAAATCTACTAAAATTAGTCGCATTTTTTGAGAAAAGCGCCGCTAAAAGTTATGTTCTTTAGCGGCGTTTGTATGAAAAGCGCCACTAACGGTCATGTTCTTAAGTGGCGTTTGTATTAACCTTTAGTGGTATTTTTTTGAAAAGCGTTGCTAAAGGTGATGTTCTTTAGCGTTGTTTGTATTAAAAGCGCCGCTAAAGGTCATGCTCTTTAGCAACGTTTTTTTACATAAACGCCGCAAAATATTAGAGGCGTTGTTTTTAACGGCATTTTTTTGCGACGCTTATAGGCCCAGAAAACGCCGCTAAAAACTGTTTTACTGTAGTGACCCTAGACTCAGCTTGCATCGGACCTTCGAAATAATTACCTTCAATACATCAACTTTCTTTGCTTTCACATACTCTTTTGTACATCTTATTTTAAGAACTAATGCTCTTTTTTTAAAAAAAAAATTTGAGCATTTTACTGCATGTACTACAATTTTTGAGCATTCGATACTTTTTTTCAACTCCCCTAAACTTATTTTTAAAGAATACTTCGAATAGTACTGAGTCTAGTGTTTGGGACAATTTTAAGATAGTTAAGAGAGAAGTGATGGCTAAATTTTCAAGGGTTCAAATAAAATTAGGCCATATAGTCTCAGTGTTGGGTTTTAAAGGATAAAAATTTCATCATGCACTACAGGAAAATAGGGCTTTAGCGGTGTTTTTAGTGGCGTTTTATCAAAAAATGCCGTAAAAATTGTAAAACACAGAGCAATAGTGGTGTTTTACCAAAAAAGCCGCTAAAAATAGAGCAATACCGGCGTTTTTTTGTTAAAAAGCCGTTAAAAACAGAGAAATAGCGGCATTTTACCGAAAACGTCGCAAAAAGCCAGAGCATTAGCGGCGCTTTTGGTAAAACGCCGCTAAAATCTAGAGCATTAGCGGCGCTTTTTGTAAAACGCCGCTAAAAGCCAGAGCATTAACGGCGCTTTTTGTAAAACGCCGCTAAAAGCCAGAGCATTAACGGCGCTTTTTGTAAACGCCGCTAAAAGCCAGAGCATTAGCGGCGCTTTTTTGTAAAACACCGCTAAAAGGCAGAGCATTAGTGGCACTTTTGGTAAAAAGCCACTAAAAACCGGATCATTAGCGGCGCTTTTGGTAAAACGCCACTAAAAGTCATATAACCCCTAAAATCTTAAACCCTAAAAAATATCATAAACACTAATCTATAACCCCTAAAAGAGTAAACCCTAAAAACCCTAAACACTAAATTATATCCCTTAAAACCCTAAACCCTCCCACCGTCAAGTTTCACCCCTCCTACCGGCCTTCCAGTCAATATCCTGTAATCCCATCTATCATTTTCCCCCTTTTTCCCCATTTCTATTTCCCCCTTTTTCCTCATCCTAAATCCCTAAAGTATTATCACCCATTCCTAAATTCGACATCCCAAATCCCTAATGATTTTCCCTGATTTGAAATCCCCAAGATTCACCCTTCCCACCGGCCTTCCAGTCAATACCCCGTAATTATTTCTAGTATATGACTAATTATTTTTTAATTTATATGTTAAATATTTTCTTATATAATTGTAAAAGAGATAGTATTAATTTTAAAATATTGAATTAATTCTCATTATAGTTTAGGGTTTACGGTATATGGTTAAGGGTTTAATGTTTATGAGTTATTATTTTAAGGTTTAAGGATTATGGTTTAAGTGTGGTTTAAGGGTTGGGGTTTAAGGTTTATGTGTTAGGGGTTAGGGGTTAAGGGTTAAGGGTTCATGATTTAGGGTTTATGTTTTAGGATTTATTAGTTAGGGACTAGGAGTTTAGGGTTTAAATTAATTAGTGTTTTTTAATTTATATGATAAATATTTTCTTATATAATTATAAAAGAGAGTATTAATTTTAAAATATTGAGTTAATTATATTTATAGTTTAGAGTTTAGGGTTTATGGTTTAAGACTTATGGTTTAGGGTTTAGTTTTTAGTGTTTAGGAATAAATATGGGGATCAGGGTGCAATTGTATATATGAACTTTAATTTAATCTAGTTCTTATAAATTATTAACACAATTATTGATATAACATCATTTTATATTTATATATTGCATACATAAATATTTATATTTATTCAATATAAAAATATATTGATGTATTTATTTTTTAAAATCTCTATGATTAAATCAAAAATAAAAAAAACTTAAAAATTTAATATTTAAAATTTAAAATTTTAGTCCATATTTCAATTAAAAAGTTCAATATTCAAAATTTTAAAAAATCCAAAAAATAATAATCTCAACACAAAAATTTCGAAAGAAAAAAATAGAAAAAAATATGTTAAAAATAAAATAAAATTAAAATTGAACAATAGTGGCGTTTTTAGATAAAACGCCGCAAAAAGTTGAGACAAAAAATCTGAGAATTACCGGCGTTTTTTTAGAAAACGCCACAAAAGGCCATTATTTTTTATAAAAAAAGGCAAAATCCCGCTCACCCAATTTGGTTACCCGCTCATTAACCAAATCCCCCAAATACAAGTTTGTACTTATTTCTTTTTCCCTTTTACTCTTTTTCTATCGATCTGTTAGGGTTTTGGTGAAACAAATAGATATTGAAGAGAAGGAGAACGAGGAAGAAGAAGAAGAGGAAGAGAAGAGGGGATAGGAGGAAGAAGAAGTGAGTGAAGATGAAGGGACTAAAAAAGTCAAAGGTAGTAGTAGAAAGGGGAGTTCCAGGAAATCTGGTCGAGATTCGGCTGAGAAGAAAGAGCCAGTGACGCCTTGTAGTGATAGGCCTACAAGGGAAAGGAAAGTCGTAGAAAAGGTATGCTTTCTTTTCTGGGGTTAAGGCATGGGTTCATTGCCTGCACCACTTCCGTCCAACGATGGTACTGCCATTGATCAAGGAGTTGCTTTCATTCTCCTTTTACTTGCTCTGGCGATTACCTATCTTATCCATTGATGATTTCTATCTAGGCTGGTTTTGATTTTTGCCTTATTTCATCTTTGAGCATTCAAATTTATTGTCTTATGTCTTGATTTTGTTTGATGCAATTGTGCAAATTAAATGGACTGTTTTAGGTGGCAACTAGCAAGGCAACAAATATAGTCACAATGATATAGTTGTAAGTTTAGCATTGGTGAAGTTTGAAGTAGAGTTCTCAATCGTAACAAGAATTTTTTTTGGCTTTTTTGCCTTTTTTCTGATCATGTGCATCTTTTTAGATAACTTCAACTTCTTGATTTCTTTCTTTATGAAGAGCTTAGATTAATTAAAGTTGCATAACTCCAGTTAATCTTGGCCCTCTTTGTCTTTTCTCTTTGGTATCTAAACTGGTTATATTAATGTTTTTGTTTCTAGTATTTATAGCTTCTACTTTGGAATCAGAAATTATTGGTAGGAAGTGTTGAGAATTGGAGCTAATTTGGTGTAATATGCTTGTTTGACAGGTTCCGTGGTTTCTTTTGGAAGGCAGCCAGAATAGGTGGGTCTCCTTTTCTGCTTGGTTAACTTCTTTCTGGTTGCATCGAGAATTTGGAATAGTCATGTAGTGTCCCCCTGTTCTAAATCTTATTTGGACATATAATGTTTATCGTGTAGAAGCCTTTAAATTAGTTGATAATAAATATGATAGTGATTGGCTCAAAAATGCAGGATGATAATTATCTATGATTCTAAAATGATTCTGGAAATGAGACTAAATGAATAGGGTGGTAATGATATTTTGACTGGGAGGGGATGAGGATGGGGATTAATCTTTGAACACAATTGCAGGGAAATTCGTTTAAATGAATTATTTAGTCCAATGCTATGTTAGTTTAATTATATTAAATTAAACATAATAATAATTATGATCCCAAAGCCTTGATCATCGATGGGCAACGTAAACTAATATTTTCTGGTGCAATCCACTACCCTCGTAGCACCCCTGTGGTATATTTACTTGAAATTGACCTTTCATTTCTATCTAGGTACATGGAATTGATTTCTCAACACACTGTTTATATGTTGTATATATAGATGTGGCTAGATCTTATACAGAAAGCTAAAGATGGAGGCCTTGATGCAGTCGAAACATATATCTTTTGGAAAGCTCATGAGCCTATCTGCCGACAAGTGATACTTATTTTTTCTCTTCTTATAATCTTTAAATAACCAGCACTAATCTGCCACTGTCAACCCTTTTTATTAATGGTTGAAAACAGTATAATTTCGAGGGAAACCTAGATTTTGTAAAGTTTTTCAAGCTAGTTCAAGAGGGTGGACTATATGGAATCTTGAGATTAGGCCCTTATGTCTGTGCTGAATGGAATTATGGGTAACATATTTTTCTTCTATCACCTAATGAATTCAATAAATTTTGGAATTAATATATATATTTTATGTCGTATGCAGGGGCTTCCCTGTGTGGCTAAATAATATTGAAGGGATTGAATTAAGGACAGATAATGAAATATACAAGGTTCCTGCTTTCACTAGTTTTTGTATTTGAAGTCTGAACATATGGATTTCAACCATTTTTATCACTTCAAATGCAGAATGAAATGAGAATTTTTGTAACCAATATGGTGGATATGTGCAAAGAAGCAAAACTTTTTACTTCACAAGGTGGACCCATCATTTTAGCACAGGTTATCTTTCCTTCCTTTTGAAAATATTTAGCACTGAATATTGAGAACTTTTGAGACAAAATTCAACCCTTTCTCATGACAGATTGAGAACGAGTATGGAAATATTTTGTGGGCTTATAAAGATAAAGGGGTAGCATAAGACAATTGGTGTGCTGAAATGGCTGCAGCCCAAAATATTGGAGATTATGTGTCAACAGCAGAGTGCTCCACCGCCCATTGTAACTTTTGCTGCTTTTTTTTTTACATAGTTTTTTTGTAATTAATTTTATTATGGTAAATGATGTTTTCTTCTACAGATTATTATACAAATTACTTTCTAGGATTGATTTAAATGAATAGTGTATTGACTATTATTATTATATGTCCAATACTATGTTAGTTTAAATGAATTATTATATGTCCAATGTTGATTACTTTCTAGGATTAATTTAAATGAATAGTGTATTAACTATTATTATTATATGTCCAATGCTATGTTAGTTTAAATAAATTATTATGGGGATGGGGATGGGGATGGTAATGATTATTTTCATGCCATAGAATGAAATTACTTCAGCTCACTTGGTTCCATAAATCTCCAGGCTGCTGATTACTTTCTAGGATTGATTCTGTAAGTTCCACCCCCACCTCTTTCCTCGGGCTCATAATTAAACCTGAATCTTCTGTTATTACTTGAATAACATACTTTAGTTTAACTACTACATTTTTTAATTGCCTTGTTTTTTGATTTGGTGGTTCTCTTGTTAGCATTCATCATTCGTGGTAATCCTTAATTGAGTCTTCCCAGGTATAATATGCTTCACACTTTACTGCCTTGACCTATTCTACAGCTTCTTTTGGTCTAGTTGAAGGCAAATACCACAATGATTGATCTATTCACTGAGATAAGTCCCGGTTTTATACTGCATTAAGGTTGTTGCCGCCATCAGATTTGATTGCATTCTTCTTTTGAGATTTGGGTGATAAGACTTACAATGATATTAAACTTGTTCCTCTTGCACTATTTCTGTACAAAGGGCATGAAAGCAAGACCTATGAATTGTGAGTGCCAAGTGTTGTCACAAGTCTCACTACCCATAAAAGCATGGTAGAGCTATTGGTTTAGACAAAGTGGGATGTGTATAGGGTGGTGTTTTGCAAACTGCATTCAAGTTTCTTATCCTCTTTTTTGGGGTAAATATTTATATATTCCAGTTAAATTGAAGTTTCCAATTCTTTTCAAAGGTGCGTATACCACTAAATTAGTTCGTTCAAAGCTAGCAAGGTTGCAATGGCTATACAATTTATTTTGTAGTTTAACTTTGTTAATTTCTATTTCTGTTAAGGGTGCTTGCGTGTTGAAAGCAGTCAATTGTTCACTTTCGTGTCTGACTGTTGAAAGCATGAAATAGATGAATCGAGAGATTTATCTTCATACTGGTACGTCTGGGTTTTTCATATGCTATCATTTGTTGGTTTATAAGTATTTTTCATTGAGATGTTTGACATAAATGAGAACCAAAACTATTAAGATATTCTTAGAGTAGAAATGGGGGTAAAGCAAGGGATGGGAAGGAACACTTCCTTCTTTTGATGTCTGGTTTTATGAGGTTTAATTATGCTTTTATCTAATTTATCATCAATTTGCCTTCTCAACGATTGTTATTTTAACAGAATCTCCACTGATTGAATCATACCTTTGAAACATGCGAGCATTAATTTACTGTGTAAGCTAATGGAGTTACCATAATATAGCTCTTTTATGTTTTGACTGGTGGCAAATGGAATAGGAAAAACCAACTACACTAGATTGCAGTCCAAGAACAATTTGCAGAAGGCACATAATGGCTGGCTCCTACCTCTACAAATGCATATGGGAGGGGCATTGCAGCAGCGAATAAGAATGATATTGATCAACATGCAGTTGACACTGTATGTGCTCTGAATCTGAATTCAGGTGTGAGTTTCAGATATTTTATGTGCAAAAAAGTATTAGAGTGCCTTATGTTTGTATGTTAGTTAAGTAGATTATAGTTAGAACCTGCAGTAGGATCAACTAATTAGTTGATCAAAAATTACACCCAGTTTTGTAATAGTCTACTTGCATATTTGCATATATTTAATAATAATCTTGTGTCAACTAATTATTTTTTTTATTTAATTGTTTTGTTTTCAATTTTTTTTTATTTGAGTTGAAAGAAGAAAAACATGAATTGTAATTTTGACTTAGAAAAGAGAATATTCATTACATGGGAATGGATATTCAAATCTTATATTTTACATGGTTATGATTTAAGTCCTTATTTCATTTAAGTAATTTCATTATAATATCTTGTTTTATTGATATTTTTATATTTAATCTATTTTTATTATTTATTTTAGTTTTGATTCTAAATTTTTATTTTTATTTTAATATTTAAGATAACTTGAGTTCTAACTTTTCGATTTTAATTGTGTTATTAATTTATTATTTTAAATTCTAAATTCTAAATTTATTAATTTTTGTATTTAGTTTTAAAGTTAAAATTTTAATAGAAAATTTAATTTGATAATGAATTTTAATAGAAAATTTTTATATTTATATCATGGATATTATTCTTCTCAATATTTTGATAATGAATTTTAAATTTTTTATATTTTTCATGACCTTTATAATATTTTATAATATATATATATATTTGAATTTCATGACATTCAGCGGTCCATCAACTTTGATAGCTCATCTCGAAGATCTGGGCTAGGCGGTTGAGCTCTGAATATTGAAGTTTCATCATCAAGTTCAACTTTTGGTTCCATTGGTTCCACCTCATCAGGGATTTTAGCCGATTGCATTGGCTCGATCTTTGTAGGATCTTCTTCTTCTTTGAGATCCTCACTTTCTTCAATTCACTGTTGTAGAACAAAATCTCCATCTATTCGATAGAGGTCCCAATCTGTGATTGTGCCCTGCCTATAGCCTGTCTTCTTTACGTTTACAAGAATTTTAGCTTTCAAGCACAGAATTGTTATAGTAAAGGGAAAGTAGGCTAGGCCAGAAAGTCTAACAGAACAGTTCCGCATTTCTCTTAGGATGATTTTTCTCACATCAATGGTCTTTCCAGTTAAAATCAAGTATAATAAGACCATTCACTCTAATGAAATTGTAGTTCCATGTGAACTTGACATAAGGCTAAATCAGATGAAATAGAACCATAACTTTGCGAGTGGTGTCGGATATTCTCTTCGACAAGTGTAGATTCTTTACTTTGACACAGTCCACTTAGAACCTGGAACTGTAAGTTCCTCAAGAAGTTCTTGCAAATTTTTAGGCACTATATTGCTCATCAAGGAAGAATAATCATCATTTTTCAAATCAGGCAATTCAAAGAACTCATTAATAGTGTTTGAAGTTATTGGTACCTTGATTCTGTGAACTGGAACTTCTGGCAACTCGCTTGAGGTTAAATTTGCATAGAATTCACGCACAAACTCCTCATACACACTAGGTCTCTTCTCACAAAACAATTCCCAATTGAAGGCTTCAGGAACTTGACGAATACGTGCCATAAAGTCTTTGTAGTTGTTCTCTTTCAATGTAAAGCCTTTCTTTGGATGCATCTGTTGATTTTTGAAGATACTCTCGTATCTTGCTTTGGCTTCTTCACAATGGAGCTTGTTTTGTGTTTCATCAATTTGGGCACAGACACGAGTTCTCTTGCGAGACATGATTAACCTGAACAAAAGATGGTAAAATTTATTCTCTCAAAAATTTAATTAACAAAAATTATTAATAATTCAATAAATTGAAAAATTAATTATTAGAATAAAATTAAAATTTAAGAGAAAATTTGGTCTTACCACATTTTTCATAAAAATTTAAAAGCTCCTAAAGAAAATAATTATGAAACAAAAGTTGGCAAATAAGAATAGATTGGGGGGTTTTTGGCTAAGGATAGGTGAAAGGGTGGTGTGGGTAATCGGGTTGATGCCGCACGAATGTTGGGCAGCAAGCGGATGCATCGAGTAAGGCCAAGGATGGACACAACCTGGTGGGAGCAGCTACACGACAACAGGCAGCAATAGGGCATGCAGGTTGGGGCTGGATTCAGCATGGGATGTGCGGATCCTTGCAAGCAAGCCTGTCGAGCGCTGGAGTTGAAGCTGGTGTGGCGCCAAGGAGCAAGCCAGGCTATCTGCTGGTGCTGGATGGTCGCACACCGTACGCGTGAGCTGCTACTGGCCGAATGAGGCTATCGGCTAGGGGTTTGCAACACTTAAAGGTTTGGGTGTTTTGGGTTTTGAGAGATAAGTGATGGAGTAGATTGGTGGTATTTATAATGAGGGAAATAGGAGTCAAAATAGAGTTATTATAAAATTTTAATAATTAAAAATTCTAAGTCCTAATTCTACTTAAAGTTAATAACAATTAATAATTAATGAAATACATATTAAATTATTAATCGCTGTTAATTTATTAAGATAAAAACTTATCAAATAAAATATGATTAAATTAAAACTAATCCTAACTTTATATAAAGTTGATAATAATTAATATATATATTATAATGGATATAATTATATATTAATAATTATCATCTTTTTTATTAAACTAAAAGCATTTATTCTAAAAGCCTTTTGAAAATATTTACAAAAAGAGGCATCTAATTTTTATTATTTACAAAAAGAGCAACGAAATTTTAAAAATAATTCAATTAAGTCCCCAGACTTAATGAAAATTTGAAATTGAGTTGCAATTTAAAACTTGGATCAAAACTGACCATTTTATTTGAAAAACAAAAAATTTTATTTTATTTAGGGAATAATTTCTCGGAAGATTTTGTTAAAATCAATTCCTAGGAAAGATTGGAGGGGTCACAAGTGGTCCCATTTAAGCTCCAATCTCATAGACAAAATTTATTTAAACATACTAATCCCGAAAATATACCCTAAATCATTTATTAAAAAGGAACATAAGAAAATTTAAACATCTAATAAAATGAACGAAATTTGATTCCGTTCAGTCTTATCTCCCCAGTAATATTTCAGACACTGATCATTAACTTGAAAATTACCTCCCTTACCTTAGAGTTGAACAACTCCATACAGATAGACGTGATGAATCGTAAATGGACCGGACCAACGTGATTTTAGTTTACCTGGAAAGAACCTTAATTTGGAATTAAATAACAAGACTTTGTGACCTACTTCAAATTCTCGAACTCGAATGTGCTTGTCATGCCATTTCTTAAGTCTCTCCTTGAGTAATTTGGCATTTTTGTATGAGAACATTCAGAATTCCTCCAGCTCATTAAGTTGTTGGAGCATCTATTTCTCTTTAGCAAGCTTAAGATCGAAGTTGAGTTGTCGAAGGGCCCCTTAAGCTTTTTGCTCAACTCCAAATGTAGATGACAGGCTTTCCCAAAGACCAACATGTAGGGTGACATCCCTAAAGGTGTCTTGTATGCTGTTTTGTAAGCCCATAAAGCATCATCCAATCTTTTGAACCAATCTCGTCGATTCGGGCAAACTACCTTCTCAAGTATGCCTTTGATCTCCTTATTTGCCAGTTCAGCTTGTCCATTCGTTTGCGGATGGTAAGCCGTAGCGACCTTGTGTTTCACTTCATGTTTATCTAATAACCATTTCAACCACTTGTTCACAAAATGGGACCCTTCATTGTTGATAATAGCTCTTGGGGTTCCAAACCTTGTAAATACGTGTTTCTGCAAAAACTTCATCACAACCCTAGCATCATTTGTCGGATAAGCTTTAGCCTTGACCCACTTAGACACATAGTCTACTGCTACCAATATATGCTTATGACCAAAGGACGAAGGGAAAGGACCAAGAAAGTCAATACCCCATACATTGAACAATTCTACCTCAATGATATTTGTTCGAGGCATCTCATTTCTGTTGGTGACATTTCCAACCCTTTGACATCGATCACAACTCTTTATGTAAGCATATGTGTCCTTGAATATTGTTGGCCAAAACAATCCGGCTTACAATACTTTGGCCACAGTGCGAGTACCTCCGAAGTGTCCCCTACTTGGAGCTGAGTGACAATGATATAGAATCCTATGTACTTCATCTTCTGCCACGTATCTTCTAATCATTTGATTTGCACACTTCTTAAACAAGTACAGTTCTTCCCAGAAATAGTACTTCACATCGTGAAGAAACTTTTTCTTTTGATGATACGTCTTATCAATCGGAATCAAACCACAAGCTAAAAGGTTAGCAATATCAGCAAACCAAGGGATATTATGGACATGATTTACCTTCAGTATGTGTTCATCTGGAAACGTCTCTCGAATTGGTATAAGAGGAGAGTTCCCTTCTTGCGGCTCCAATCTAGACAAGTGGTCTGCTACTTGATTTTCTACTCCCTTTCGATCTTGAATTTCTAGATCGAACTCTTGAAGTAGAAGTACCCAATGGACTAGTCTCGGCTTAGCGTCTTTTTTGGCAAGTAAATACTTAATTGTCGAGTGGTCCGTATAGACAGTCACTTTGGTACCTGTAAGATAAGATCGAAACTTGTCAAAAGTAAACACAATAGCAAGTAACTCTTTTTCTGTTACTGTATAATTCAGTTGAGCTCCTGTCAGAGTTTGACTTGCGTAGTAGATGGGATATAAACATTGTTCCTTCGCTGACCCATAACAGCTCCTAGTGCAAAGTCACTTGCGTCACACATCAATTCAAATGGAAAATCCCAGTCTGGTGTGAGGATTATGGGTGCCGAAACTAGTCGACTCTTCAAATCATTGAAAGCTCTTAAGCATTCTTCATCAAATTTGAACGTCATGTCCTTATCCAATAATTTGCAGAAGGGTTTGGCAATTTTAGAGAAGTCCTTGATAAATCTTCGATAGAAACTGACGTGACCCAAAAAGCTCCTAACACCCTTTACAAATGATGGAGGTGTGAGTTTCTCAATAACATCTACCTTTGCTTTATCAACTTCTATTCCATGTCTTATTATCCGGTGCCCTAGAACAATACCTTCTTGTACCGTGAAATGGCACTTTTCCCAGTTGAGTACGAGGTTTGTTTCTTCGCATCGCCTTAGTACCTTAGCTAGATAGCCTAAGCAATCATCATATGTATCTCCAAATATTGAAAAATCATCCAGAAAGACTTCCAAATATTTCTCAACCATGGCAGTAAAAATAAACATCATACATCTTTGAAATGTAGCAGGTGCATTACATAAACCAAATTACATTCGTCTAAATGCGAATGTACTATACGGGCAGGTGAATGTTGTCTTGTGTTGATCTTTCGGTGCTACTATAATCTGATTATACCTTGAGTATCCATCAAGAAATAGTAATAGTCTCGCCCTGCGAGCCTATCTAGCATCTGGTCCAAAAAAGGCAAAGGAAAGTAATCTTTCCTAGTCGCCTTGTTTAGCTTCTAGTAATAGATGCAAATTCTCCATCCCATAACCATTCTAGTCGGTATCAAATTGTTATTCTCGTTTTTAATAACCGTGATACCTCTTTTCTTTGGCACACACTGGACCGAACTTACCCATGAACTGTTTGAGATGGGGTAGATTATAACCGCATCTAACCACTTGATAATTTCTTTCTTGACTACATCCTTCATGATGGGGTTCAGTCTTCGTTGTCCATCAATCGTTCCTTTTTCGCCATCTTCATGGATAATCTTGTGCAAGCATACAGATGGAAAAATACAGCGAATATTGGCTATGGTCCATCTGATAGCCTTCTTGAATTGTTTCAACACCAGGATGAGTTTTTCATCTTGCTCACTAGTTAATTTTGCTAAAACAATCACAGGCAAATTAGAAGCGTTACCTAAATAAACATATTTTAAATGTGAAGGTAGTACCTTGAGTTCTAATTTAGGTGGCTCCTTGATTGACGCTTTTGGTTGGGCATGACCCCTTTTCTCTAATTCCTAAGATTCAAAATGGGATTGCGGATTAAATCCCCTTAGATTAGCTTCTAACAATGCTAAGTATTCATCTTTCTCTTCCTCATTTTGAGGATCTAATGTCAAAATTTGTTCCAACGGATCCTTAACATAGTTGAGCTCCTTCTCCACTATTAAATCTTCTAAATCAGATATTGTAGAACAATAATCAATTGTGTTAGGAAATCGCATAGACTTAAAAACATTAAATGTTACCTGATCATCCAGAGCACGCATAGTAAACTTGCCCTTCTGCACATCGATAAGGGTAATTCCGGTTGCTAAGAACGGTCTTCCTAAGATAATTGACACTTCTTTGTCTGCTTCAAAGTCTAGAATAACAAAATCATTAGAGAAGATAAATTTATCTACACGTACCAATACATCCTCAATTTTTCCATCTGGATGTGCTAAGGATTGATCTGCTAATTGAAGTGTAACAGTAGTAGGCCTAACTTCACCTATCCCCCACTTCCTAAATATTGACATAGGCATCAAGTTAATACTCGTACCTAAGTCACATAATGCCTTACCACAATATGTTGTTCCAATGTTACAAGGGATGGTAACACATCCAGGATCCTTCAACTTTGGGGCTACCGTCTCAAATTCTCCAAGTCTTTGTTTTTTGGATAGGATATCTGTAACATCCTAAAATAGGGCCTAGTCAGAATAGTGATTTCGGGACCACAAATTTGACATCAAAATATTTATTTTATGGTTATTATGAGGCCTAGAATATGAGTATATGCATGTGTTAAAGTTTGATGAAAAAATTCTTTGAGTAAGGTGTTCAATTGGAAATTAGGGACTAAATTGAATAAATTGCAAAACTTGAATTCTAGAAGCAATTTGTATGAAATTGATTTGGGCTATGAATTAGAAGGTCTTGGAGAGTAATTTTCCCAATTTCTAAATTTTTGGACAAAAATGGGCTTGCATGGATGAAATTTTAAAGAAAGGGCATGATGGCATTTGGGCATTTTGGTCATTTGGCTTTTTAATGAAATAAAATGGGAAAATCAAGCCAAAATCAGCCATCTTCTTCCCCATAGCCGTCGAAATTCTCTTGTCACCATAGCTAGGTTTTCAAACATTTCAAGCTCAATAGTAAGTGCTCCCAAGCCACGTTTTCAATGTTATTTGTATTTTTGGAATCCCGATAGTTTGTTCTCTTCATTTCTACCCATATTTCATGCTAGGGTTCATGTTTAAAAATTCACCCATGCATGAGTTGCTTGTATTTTGATGGATTATAGAGGAATATGAAAGTTGAATGTGTGGTAAACATCTTTTCCTAGGTGATTTTCATGAAAAACCCTTGTAGGGACCATTTTGCAAAAGTTTTAAAATATGTGGTAGAAATGAGAAAATAATGGGAAATGTAGGCTACCATAAGAGAGAAAAGTGTTAGGCTGGGCTTGGGTAATTTAGAAAGTGCATGTGTTTCATTAGACGAGCCTAGGGACTAAATCATAAAAATGTCAAAGTTTAGGGGCAAAACGATTATTTGGACCGGGGGTGAGAATTAGGCTTGTAATGTGTAATGTGGGGTATTAATGATATAATTTTGTTGTTATAGACCCCGAGGAATAAATTTTGAAAGTCGATCGAGGTAAACGTAAGGTTTCGGAATAACCGAAACACAGCTCCGAAACAAATACCAGGTAAGTTCGAATAACACAAGTAAACTTGTAGTATGCATAATTGTATGGTTTATGAACGTATGATAACTACATATCTTGATAGTATGAATATTCATGAAATACATTCTTAATAAAGAATTGTGGTTAAAAGTCTCGGTTGAGGTTGAAAAAGGGAATTAGATGGGTAACCTGTAATTACAGGTGATTTGAGATCCTTCATGTGTTGCAGTAAGGATTTAGCCCGGACGGGTAATCCGTTGATCTCAATTATATTAAGGATCTAGCTCGGACGGGTGTTCCTTTGAATGATCAAGCCTCTCGAAGAATATGTGTGCATTATGGATTTAGCCCAGACGGGTAATCCAATTAGGGTCTGAAATTTAGCCTGGACTGGTAATTTAGATCCAAGATCATTAAGAGTGTTTGTCGTGATAAGGGATTTTGTAACGCCTCGAATTTTGGGCCTAGATGAATTCGGCTTTGGGCTTTGGGTCTCATAAAATTTTTAAGTGAGCACGAAAATGACAAATGACATGTTGGCTTTAAGGGTTTAAGGAATTTGAAGTGTCTAGGTATGTTGGAGAAGTTCTGGGTTCGAGTTTTGTGGTAGAGGAATTTTAATTTAATTATTAAAATAACTAGGGTTGGGAGTAGTTGGGCTTTTAAATAAATATAGGGGAAAATGACATAAAAAAACCTTGTGGAGGAGTGGCTAAGTGACGCCACTTAGATTGTACGGAGGTGGCGTTAATAGCTAGCAAGATAATTCGGACTTTTTTTTTAAGCATTTAAGTTTTTATTTCTTTTTAAGTGTGTTCAGACCAGGTTGTAATAAGGTTTTCATTATGTTATTATTACTTGAATTATTATTATTATTTTCAATGTAATTACGAGAAGTTGAACATGGATTTCTTAAATTATAGTATGTTTTCTACGTTTCCGCAACTAATTTTTTTTTTTTAAAAAAATCAAATGTTTTAAACAAAGCTTTCGTAACTGAAAGGTTTTTTTAGTTAATTAGGGTTTCTTTTATTTTAAGAAGGGTTTTCAATGAAAACACGATTTTCGCCAAAGCACTTCAATGTGACACACCGAATTTGGCCATAACGCCTGGGCCAGGTTTGGGGTGTTACATTTAGTGGTATCAAAGCCTAGGTTACAAAACTCGAGCTGTGAAGTGGGTCTTATTACTTGGTTTCTTTTTGTGTTTAAATTTTTTTTGATCGAATTACAATGTTTTTGGAGAAAGGGGAAGTCTTGCTGAGCGGCACACCGAGTCTCCGACATCGAACCAAGTAAGTTCTTTTTTTATTGAACCTGTTTAAATTATTATACAATAGATAGTTAGAAGGCTACTTTAGACGATTATGTTAGAATGGAACTGAAGCCCGTAGGATCCTGAAACTGTAGAGGATTTACGAAAACAACTCTCTCTTTAAATACTTCCATAAAACATTGGGTTAATTATTGAAACTAACTAAAACTTCATAAAATTTTTAATCCAAAAAATATGTGAATCGACGATGAGTACTAGGAGAGGTACGAGGGCTCTGGCCGAGGTCGCGGAAGTGTTAGGGCTGAATCGTCAGCGTCAGGCCATATGCCCAATGTTGGAGTAGAAGAGGCTCCGACCTCACCCATGGCTGTGAATGGACAGTACAATCGGGTCGCGGGGGATAATGCATTGTCGCAGGCAATGCTAAGGATTTTGGAGAGTGTCGTTGGGCCCAATAATGGCACAGGAAATCAGGGGTCCATTTCGGAGCGACTTCGATCAAATGGGGCTAAGATCTTTAAGGGCATGGTTGGTGTGGCTCCTAACGTGGCTGAATACTGGTTGGAGGCCACTGAAAGGATAATGAAGGACTTAGATTGTTCACCGGAACAAAAGCTAAAAGGGGCAGTGTCACTGCTTAGGGAAGAAGCTTACTAGTGGTGGCTGACAGTGAAAGAGGGCACTCAACCCGAGTAGGTCACTTGGGAGTTCTTTAAAGCTGCGTTCCAAGGAAAGTATGTAGGTGCGAGCTATGTGGATGCTAGAAGGAAGGAGTTCCTAAACTTGACCCAGGGAAACAAATGTATGTTTGAGTATGAGGTAGAATTTCTACGCTTTAGTAGGTATGCAAGTGTTATGGTGGCAACAGGCTATGAGCGTTGCGTTAGGTTTGAGGATGGAATTAGAGATTGCCTCAGGGTTTCGATAACTTCATAAAGGGAGCGAGTTTTCTCGGTGTTGGTAGAGAAAGCAAAGATAGTAGAGGAGGTAAAGCACACTGAGCTCCTAAATCGGGAAAAAAGAAAGGGGTAAGAGTAAAAGGGAGGCTGGGACTCCTGGTGTTGGATAGATGCGTAGGGCTAGGGCCAGAGTTAATGGGCCAGTTAGAGCAGGGCCCTCTGCTGCTAATCCAGGGGTGTCACCTTGTGCTGATTGTGGGAGAAGCTATAGGGGCGAGTGTTAGAAGAGGACGGGAGCTTGTTTAGCCTGTGGATCTATGGTGCATAGGATCAGGAATTGGCCTAGAATATCAGGTTAGGTGCCAGTCGTGGACCGAGGTGGTGTGCAGCCACCGAAGGGTGGTCAGCAACCGCTGAGAGGCTGTGATCAGGTCAGGGGTGGAAACAGTTTGGGTCTTGGAGCACTGGGTAGAGGTGCTGGTTATGTTGAGGCGAGGCAGCCAGCTTTAGTGTATGCAGGACGTCGTCAAGAGGATGGAGACGCTCTAGAGGTGAATAATGGTATGTACTTACCCATAGTGTGCTATTTACCTCAGTTGGAATTAGAATGCGCAATGAAAGTGTGGTGTGGTAGTCTGTGTTAGTAGTTGGAAAATTCAAGGACGAAATTTCTTTTAGAGGGTAGAGTTGTAACGCCCCGAATTTTGGGCCTAGATGAATTGGGCTTTGGGCTTTGGGTCTCATAAAATTTTTAAGTGAGCACGAAAATTACAAATGACATGTTGGCTTTAAGGGTTTAAGGAATTTGAAGTGTCTAGGTATGTTGGAGAAGTTTTGGGTTCGAGTTTTGTGGTGGAGGAATTTTAATTTAATTATTAAAATAACCAGGGTTGGGAGTAGTTGGGCTTTTAAATAAAGATAGGGGAAAATGGCATAAAAAAGCCTTGTGGATGAGTGGCTAAGTGACGCCACTTAGGGTGTAGGGAGGTGGCATTAGTGGATAGCAAGAAGATCCGAGGTTCGAATCCTAGCTTAGTATTTTTAGGAGTTTAATTTTGGCCTTCTAGAAGGTTGGAAGTCGCGTGAAGATGGACTCTAAGAGGAGTGTTCAGAAGAGAAAATTTAGGAAATAGATTGGGTAGTTATTGGGGAGAAAAATGAGGAAATGAGAAAGGGGAAGTGATGGAGCTGAATGGGGAATTGAGGGTCAGGCAATTTGGCTGGAGGCTATAAATATGTGCTAAGTTTAGGGGTCCTAGGCTAATGCCAAATTCTTCATTTTTTTTAGTGTCGATTGGCTTTTCCATCTTTGCTAGCTGATTCTTTTGCCATTCTTTCTTTCCTTAGATCTCTTTTGATTTACCTTTTGGGTTAGCCAATTCCTTCTTCTACGCTTCTTCTTTAATTTGTGCCAAATAAACCTTATTCACCATATTAGTTTGGAAGCCGAAAAGCCGAATCTCCCTTAGGCCGATTATTTTTTTTGGTGTAAGTACCTTATCTCTTTTCGGCTAGTACTGTTAATACCGATTACTCCCCTCCCTCACTCTTTCTAATCAACTTTGGTAGGGAATTAGTACCGGATTTCGGATTTTAGCTCTCTGCCGAATTGCTCCTTAGGTGTTTTGCGGTTTGGTAAGTATTCCTCTCTTATTGACTAAGGTTGGCCAAATGATCTTAAGTGAGATAAGGGGGTGAATTATGTTGGATGCTAGTCCCCTAGTATTTGGTTTTAATGAGGAAGATTAATGCAGATCTAAGAAGTACATGATCAAGGAAAAACTTTTAGGGGTTGGTGTTCAAGGTAAGGTTAAGGTGAGGTTTCGGTTTTTTTGGGTAAAATATGTGTTAAGCATACAATTAATGGAAGGGTGATATCGTTTGTAGGTTGGTGACTAAGGGCATCGCAACACGCTTGCTTACCAGGTGTATACTTACATTGCACACACAAGTAGATCGGCAAAAGCCAAAATGCCGAAAAGTCGAAAGTTTGGCTACGGTAGTCTTGCGAGTGCGCAAACACTTGTAAGGGGCAGGCTGATAGGTTGCCTGAGGCCATGAACGATTCCATGGACTTGAGTTGTGAATAGGCCAAATGGTCCGAAATGGGCTAAATGGGCTCGATGGGTTGTTAGGCCCATATTAGGAAAAAATTGATGATTGATGTTATGTGATGGAAAATTGTATGTGAGCATAATTGTAAATGTGATTTGGGCCTAGTGGCTGTACGAATGTGATTTGGGCCTAATAGGCCACATAAATGTGAATGGGCCTAATGGGGCCATATGAAAGAGATTGGGCCTAGTGGGCCATATATATATAGGTATGTGGATTTGTCTAGGCTTTATAAAGGGGTCGATTTGGGCCTAGTATATGATGAATGCATAAAAATTAATTAAGTAATTAAAGACCGTGGACAAGTCATAGGGTTAAGGTGTGGCAACGAGTATATGCATGTCTAGGATTGGATCTAGGGAAAGCTTGGTACTTAAGCGGTCTTTATGACCCACCTCCTCTTCTCTGAAATCCTACCTGGTGCATAGTATTCTTTCATCTTAGCTCACGGGATTTGTTAACTGACCAAGGTAAGTAAAAACTCGTAATAAAGGAAAATTACCTAAATGCCCCTAAGGGCGAAGATCATTAAAATACCTCTATGTGATGAGTGTAAGATTTATGATTGCTACATGTATATCTGCTACATTCATATGATATGCTGTTTAGGATGCATATGGGTTGGGAATTATGGAACGGAGGAAGTATATGAAGGTCGCATGGTTGCTTGACAATCGTGGCTCCACTGACGGCTTTTTAAGCCCATTATATGATTGGCAGCTTGCTGCAATGAAGGTAGTTCCGCAACCGGGCTACCATTGATGTGTATCGGTTGGGTGGGTTGATATTTATATCCCCACATGGTGTGTATCGGGGGACGGGGTTAATGTGTATCGGATGGATTATTGGGGTGGGTTGCACTGCATTGCATGTGTGATTTTATGGTGAATGATGTTTGCTTGTTACTTGTCGAGGGTTGTACACACTGAGTTTGTGAAAACTCACCCCCTTTTTTATTTTTTTTCTCAGGTGATGCTCAGTAGGAGGTTCAATGTCTGGAGGGACTCTAGGTGGCCAGCTAGCAAGACAAATTGGATTGGTTTTTAAAAGTATATAAGTTACTCGGTTATTTAGTAATTTTCATTTAGTATGGATTGTAATAAGGCCTCCCCCTTCTGTTATTGTTTGGATTATTAAATTCGGGCGTTGTAATTATACGGAATAGAACATGGATTTTCTAAGCTATAGTTTTCTTTTAATATTATGTTTCCGCAACTAAAGTTTTTAAGCATAGGTTTTCGCCAAAACACTTCAATGTGACACGTCAAAATCGGCCATAGCATCTGGGCTAGGTTTGGGGTGTTACAGATTTAGCCTGGACTGGTAATCCCGACATCACCTTATGATTTCAGAAAATGGGGGATTTAGCCTGGACTGGTAATCCCACAATAAGAAGTGAAGTTCGCGGGAGTGCATATATGGAATGATCATTCATATAAATTGACGGTTAATAGGTATTCCATCGAGATTTCCTAGAAACTCAACGAGATTAACATGAGATGTTTGTGTAAATGAGATGTTGAATGATGAGCTCATCTAGTTAAATTATATGATGCTTGATTTTGTTACTAACTTATTGATTGAGTGCATGTAATAGGGAACCATTTCATAATTGTTGGTTTCCTTATCTATCATGGATGCATGTTAAATGTTTGGTAAGTCTACTTTCCAGTTATTCGAGCGTACTAAGCATATAAATGCTTACACCCTTACTTTTCCCTGTTCTTTACAGCTCAAGGACTTATAAAGATTGGAAAACGATAGGAGAGTCAGCACACTATCAACAAGCCCAGCTTTGGTATATAGACATTTCTATGTTGCTCAATGGCATGTATAGGGTTTTGAGTATTTTGTTATATGTGTCATTTGCTTTGCCAAATGAATCATGTAAAAATATGTTTATTTCTTTGTATATGGCCATGGAAATTGGCTTAATTGAAGTAGGCTATAACCAATGAATCTATGCATGATTTTATTTACATGTGATAGGTTGTTACCAATTGGCAATGAGTCGCATGAACGAGCCAATTTTGGACGAATTAAAGTGACATGGAAACCCATAAACACTAAATGAGAAATAACCTTTCATGTATGAAACCAATGATATGAGGTTTCCATACAATAAAATTTATCAAAGATTTACAAATGTGTAGTCATGTTTGGATTCAAAAATTGATAACCATTAAGTATAGATGGTAGAAAAGGCGACCAAAGGCTTGGAAAATAGCCTATTAGGGTCCACATGGTTAGGCACACGGGCGTGTGTCTAGGCCGTGTGTGGCACACGGTTCCTTCCCATGGGTGTGGGCTATGGCCGTGTGTCCCCTGCACTTAAAATTCTAAATCAATAATGCACATGGGCAGACAGCACAGGCGTGTGCTATGGCTGTGTTGATAAGTCAGTGTTGCCCACGGCAGAAGGGCATGGGCGTGTCCCAAGTCACACGGGCGTGTGTGACCAGACTGCCTATCTACACGATATGGAAAATTTTCTAGGGAGCCCAAGGTTTTCCAAATGTGCACGAATTAGTCCCGCACTGCCTCTAAGTATGTTATAGTCCTCGAAGGCCTATGTAAGGGACAAGATATTCATGGTTAAAAGGTTTTAACTTTGACCAAAAATTTTTGATCCAAAATAGTGTGATACAAATGTAAAGTCCCGGTAATGCCTCGAACCCTATCTTGGTGTCGGATATGAGTGAAGGGTGTTACATTTAGTGGTATCAGAGCTACGGTTTAGTCGATTCTAGGACTATTGTAGAGGATGATAAAGTTCTCTATACATGCTATTATTCGAGTGTTGCTAGTGTGACATCTCTTAATTGTTTAAATTGTTTTGAATATAGTAAATGTGTTCCAATCAAGCACAAGATGAGTCTGAGGGAGCCAAGAGCCATGCCCCAGCTTCCATACAACAAGCTGTATCTAGTAGTAGTAGAATGCTTATGTCTGAAGGCCGGGAAGAGGCCCAAGCTGCCTTCTTTGATATGATGAGCGAATGGTTTGGGGATTATTTAAGAAATCGCCGCAATATACCAAGACCTCCCCCGCCCCCTAACCAACCTGATGAAGATGTGCCACGAGGTTTAGCACCGATGAGAATTGGTAAAGCCCCTGTTGATAAGCTTAAAAAGTATGGGGCTAAGGAATTCAGAGTGAAGGTTCATGATGACGCTGAAAGAGCTGAGTTCTGGCTCGAGAATACTACGCGGGGGCTAGATGATTTGTCCTGCACACCCGAAGAATGTTTGAAATGTGTTGTGTCCCTTTTGAAGGACACTACATATCATTGGTGGAAGATCGTATCCTCGGTAGTACTGAAAGAAAATATTACTTTGGATTTCTTCCAAGCAGAGTTTAGGAAGAAATACATTAGCTAGCGATTTTTGGATTCGAAGTGAAAGGAGTTCCTAGAACTCAAACAGGGGAATAAAACTGTAGTGGAATACGAGAGAAAGTTCGTACGATTAAGTCAATACGTAACTGAATGGGTCCAAACAGAATCGGAAATGTGTAAACGATTCGAGGAAGGTCTGAATGAGTACATCAAGCTGTTGATTGGGATCTTGGAAATACGAGAATTTTTCGCATTGGCCGATCGAGCTAAGAAGGCCGAGGAGCTTAATAATAAAAGAAAACAAG
This sequence comes from Gossypium hirsutum, assembly GCF_007990345.1. Classification (NCBI taxonomy): domain Eukaryota; kingdom Viridiplantae; phylum Streptophyta; class Magnoliopsida; order Malvales; family Malvaceae; genus Gossypium; species Gossypium hirsutum. The sequence goes on along the minus strand of NC_053434.1, from coordinate 37,857,086 downwards.
CTAAAAGAGAGGCTCGAGTTGCAAGCAAGAGGTTTAGCGGAAAAACACTCTCGTTCTCCACGAAGAAAGCCAAGAGCCAACATGAACGCTCCACTTCGTCAGTGGGGTATTCAGGTAAAGTGAGAAGCTCTAAGTGGCGAGGTCAAAAGTCTTCCTCCCCGATGGTGACTAGTGTGGGGAGTGTAGATCACCAAAAACTGAAGTGTACGATCTGCAACAAATTTCATTTCGGAGAGTGCCGAATGAAGAGTGGCGCATGTTTTAGGTGTGCTTCTTTTGACCACTTCCTAAGAGACTGCCCAGAGTGAGTTGAAAAAGAAATGGATGTAACCCTGAAATCGAGTACTCCTATTCCTCGGGGTAGACCTCTGAGATACCTTGGGAGTGCTAGTGGCAGTTGAGTCGTGACTAAAGACACTGCAAAATCATAGGTTCAAGCCCCGATAAGAACGTATGCGATACGTGCTCGAGAGGAAGCCTCTACTCCTGATGTTATTACAGGTACTTTCTCTTTTTTTAATATAAGTGTTGGTTTCTTTAATTGACCCGGGGTCGATGCATTCATATATCTGCATGAGATTGGTGTCCATTATGAACATACCTGTGGAACCTACGGAATTCATCATTAGAGTGTCAAACCTGCTAGGCAGATCAGTCCTAGTTGACAAAGTCTATAACAATTGTCCTTTGACGATTCAAGGTCATTGTTTCTCGGCTAACCTTATGTTGTTACCATTTGATGAATTTGATGTAATACTTGGTATGGATTGGTTAGCCCTGCATGATGTAATTGTAAATTGTGGTAGTAAGTATTTTAAATTAAAATGCCCGGATAGTGTGATTCTATGGGTCGAATCAGGAGAATTGGGTTCGTCACCGGTTGTAATCACGGCAATGGCTACCCAGAGATATATGAGGAAATGATACGAAGCTTACCTTTCATTTGTGATGAAAACTAATGAAACTGAATTGAAGATTGAGTCAGTGCTGATAATATGTGAGTATCCAGATGTGTTTCCGGAGGAATTGCCCGGATTACCTCTTGAAAAGGAGATAGAGTTCGGGATGTTAGGGACAACTCCTATTTCCATTCCTTACAGAATGACACCTATCGAGCTGAAGGAGTTGAAAGCATAGCTGCAAGAGCTGACGGAAAAAGGATTCGCGAGGCCGTGTTTTTCACCTTGGGGTGCCCCCGTATTGTTTGTAAAGAAAAAAGATGGTTCAGTGAGATTATGTATTGATTATCGGCAATTGAATAAGGTAACCATCAAGAATAAGTATCGTTTTCCAATGATAGATGACTTGTTTGACCAGTTGAGAGGAGCCGCTATGTTCTCCAAAATAGACTTTTGGTCTGGCTATTATCAGTTGCGAGTTAAAGACTCGGATATACCCAAGACAGCTTTCAGAACGAGGTATGACCATTATGAATTTCTTTTCATGCCGTTTGGACTGACGAATGCACCGGCCGTTTTTATGGACCTAATGAATAGGATCTTTCGGCCATATCTGGATAAGTTTGTAGTTGTGTTCATTGATGACATTTTGATCTACTCTAAGGATGAGATAGAGCATACGAAGCACTTGAGAATTGTATTACAAACCTTGAGGGAAAAGCAGCTGTATGCCAAGTTTAGCAAGAGTGAATTTTGGCTCCAGGAAGTCAGATTTTTGGGTCATATTGTTTCGAGTGAAGGCATCTGAGTTGATAAAGTAAGATTTTTGCAATTGTCGAATGGAAACTGTGACAGCCCTAAAGTGACCCTAGTCGGAAAGCGGTCTCGGGACCGCTAGACCGAGTCACCAAATTATTTGAATGTGATAATTATTGCCTAAAATATGTGAATATAAATGTGTGAAAGTTTTAAGCTTCGATTTAGTTAATTGCATGTGAATTTAGTTGATAGGACTTATATGAGAAAATTTAGAAATGTGCTAGGCAAATGCAAGTGGCCTAATAGTGCATGTAATCAAAGGGGTGGACTTGCATGTCAATTTCCCCCCATTTAAGTACTAGTGGCCGGCCATGACAAGGGATGATGGGCAAAACATGTCATGAAACATGTTGTGTTAATGGAAGAATAAAATAAGAAGCATGGGCAATAAACTAATAAGAAATTGAAGGAAGAAAACAAAGAGAAAAAATGTGTTCATCATTCTCATGCATGACCAAAAAAAAAAGAAAAAAAAAGCTCTCATGTTGTTCTTGGCCAAATAGGAGAAAGAAAAAGAAGGAAAAAGAGCTTTGAGGAAATCGGCTATGGTGGTTTGATAGACTAAGGTATGTTTGATGATGTTCCTTGAGATGCATGCATGTTTTAGTAGTTAGCTTGAGTTCTAAATAGCCCATGGTTCAAATCTTTACTATGTCATGGAGATGATATTCGGCCAAGGTGGATTGGTGTTGATATTATTTGCATGCTAAAAGTGAAGCTTTGTAATGGTGCATGTGATGGTGGATTGATGATTCTTGAATCTTCTTTTTAGCATTTTTGAGTGAGACATTAAGTTCTTTGTTTAACCATGACCAAAATTGAAATGGTATGGTGTTGTGATGTATTCGGCCATGGTATATCCATAAGTATGATTTATGCTTATTGCATGGTAGGTAAGATTTGTGTTTTGGATTTATGTTCATGTTTAGTTATAATCAACTTTGAGATTCGGCTCTTGCACATATATATATGTTTGCACATGACGTATTGGTATGACATATACAATATCTCAAGGTATATATTTACATATGATAGTGTTTCGGTTATGGAGTACATGATGGATGCGTATTGAGTTATAATATGTAATGCATTAGTTAGTAAAAGGTATGCCATTTGTGTGTGGTATTGAGTATATAATTGGCCTCAACATAGACATGGATAATCGGCCACATGAATGAGTACATAGGTTGATGTGTTGTTCGGCCATAGGTAAGCATATTGAAGGCTTTATCTTGACTTAGAAAATTCGGCTAAGGAGAGTATTAACTAATGTGTTGAGTTTGATTCATGATTCCGTACATATGTGACTTTAATGTCTAATAGATATATGTGGGCCAAGTGCCTTGAGTTCCTCTTTTCGATGCTCAAATGATTAAATCAATTTATTTGTTAAATTAAGCTCAAGAGCAAAGGGGAACTAAATCCGATAAAGGGAAGGAAAAAGTGGTCGAATAGCCATCGGAATCGTTCGACAACATCCAAGGTAAGTTTTCGAGTAATGGGACTTAAATTATGATTCGATTAGACTATGTCTTAAGTAAATCAAAATCATGCTCTTGTATGTGGCTATTGAGCCGAAATTGTAAATGTGATAAGTGTCTTGTGTTTGAGCTTTGGTAATGAAAATGAAATATGAATGTGTCATGATTTATTGATATATGTGCATGGTTACTCGAATGATATCCGGGCTAAGTCCCGAAGGCTTTTGTGCTAAGCGACTATATCCGGGCTAAGTCCCGAAGGCTTTTGTGCTAAGCGACTACATCCGGACTAAGATCCGAAGGCATTTGTGCTAGCGGCTATATCCGGGCTAAGTCCCGAAGGCATTTATGCTAGTGACTATATCCGGGCTAAGTCACGAAGGCATTTATGCTAGTGACCATATCCGGGTTAAGACCCGAAGGCCTTGTGCGAGTGGTTATATCCGGCTAAACCCCGAAGATGCTTGATTTGGGAACGAGCGATCTTGCTGTAAAAATTTAAATTAATACGCTCGTAAAATCCCAGCGATGAGGTATGTTTCGTGTGTGCTTTGAATTAGTTGATCCCTTACAAATCTGTATTCGCTCGGTCGATAAATGAGCTACCGGCCTTTGGCTAAGTTGATCTTTTGTGTATGAACATAAGGGTTGGTAATGTGAAGTAAGTATGATATTGAGAATTTGTGCATATGAAATTATCCGTTTAGCTATATGAATGCTATACTTTTGTTGTGCTGGAATCCCTTGCTCAAAACTTACTAAGCATAAATTGCTTACTCTGTTTCTTTGTTTCTCTGTTTTATAGATTTTGGCTCGTCAGCTATCGGACTCGGGATTTTTGGAAGTCGAAGTCTCCCACACTATCAAAGCCCCTTTTGGTACAATTTTGGTTGAACTTTGAAATGGCATGTATAGGACTACCCTTTTGTTGTTGGTCATGTACCCTTCGGTTTTGTGTAAATTTGGATAGCCATGCGAAAATGGCTTAAATATACTTTGATCATAGCATTATAATCGTTTTGTATGTTGTCCGTCGAGAGGTATGGAAATGTTGGTAACGGTTAGCCATGGGAAGGGTTATTCTTGATCACCTTTGGAATATGTATGACAAACTCTAGTTGATCCATGGAGGATCATGAAATAGGTAAAGTTTACCTTAAAAAAACAGATGCTGGCAGCAGTAGTGATGTGGATGTGAAAAATCACTAAAATAGTAGGAATGGAATTAAATAGTGAATAAATTATGTAAACTAATCTTGATGAATCTATTTTCATAGGAAAGTAACGAAACGATCATATGGACAGTATGTTAAGAGATATTCAGGTTCTCGTGAGACAGGGCCAGAACAGTTTCTGGATTCCCTGTTCCGACTTCGGAAATTCATTATAAATTAACCAGAGATAATTAGAAGTCATGCCATATATGAATAGATTCCTTTTTGAGTCTAGTTTCTATAGAAACAAACGACATCAGTATTGAAGCCCTGTACAGGGAGATATCCAAGTCGTAATGCGCAAAGGTCAGTGTAGTCGATCCCTGTAACATGGGAGACTTTAACTAATAAAATGTACTAATTGGCCCCACCAAAAATTCTAGAAAAAAATATGTAGATGGGAATATGAGTCTAGTTTCAGGGAATAATTACAAAACTTATTTTCGAGTTGTGAAACTCAAGATATGGTTTTTAAGGTGACAGTGACGCAGTTAGCCAACTGCCTGGAAATTTTTAAAATGGACTGCGATAGTAAGCGAATTTAGTCTGCGAACCCCTCGTGTCTGACTTCGACAACGGTCTCGGGTACGGGGTGTTACAGAAACCGCCTAAGAATATAAATGAGTTTAGAAGCTTTTTGGGTTTAGCCGGTTACTATCGGAGGTTTGTGAAAGGATTTTCTATGATAGCGACTCCAATGACGAGGCTGCTATAGAAAGATGGTAAATTGGAATGGACAGAGAAGTGTCAGCAAAATTTGTGGCATTTAGTGATACATCTTTAAACGGATTGGGTTGTGTGCTTATGCAAGATGGCAAGGTGATAACCTATGCTTCACGGCAATTAAAGCCTCACGAGAAGAATTATCTAACCCATAACCTAGAACTTACTGCTATTGTTTTTGCCTTAAAGATTTGGTGACATTATTTGTATGGTGAAACTTACCGCATCTTCACAGACCACAAGAGTTTGAAATACTTGATGACTCAAAAAGAATTAAATTTGAGACAAAAGAGATGGTTAGAATTAATTAAGGATTATGATTTGATTATTAACTATCACCTGGGAAAGGCAAATGTAGTCGTCGATGCATTAAGTAGAAAATCCCTTTTTGCTTTGAGAGCCATGGATACTCGTTTGACATTGCTTGATGATGGTTCAGTCTTGGCAGAGCTGAAGGCTAGGCTGACATTTCTGTAGGAAATTCATGAGGCTTAGCTTAATGATGATGACTTGCAAGCAAAAAGGGCTCAATGTGAGTCTGGTGTTGAGTCAGATTTCTAAATTAGTCCTGATGGATGTTTGATGTTTAGAGATAGGGTTTGCGTACCCAAGAAAAATGAACTTATTCGGAAGATTTTACAAGAAGCACATAGTATTCATTTGTTTATTCACCCGGGAAGTACTAAGATGTACAACGATTTGAAGAAAATGTACTGGTGGAACAACATGAAAAAAGATATTTCTGAGTTTGTATCGAGACGCCGGATATGTCAGCAAGTTAAAGCTGAACATCAAGTGCCTTTAGGTTTGTTACAACCTGTGATGGTCCCCGAATGGAAGTGTGATAGAGTTACTATGGATTTTGTGACAGGATTGCCATTAACTCCGAAAAAGAAAGATGCCATATGGGTTGTAGTGGATAAGTTGACAAAGTCGGCTCATTTTATTCCGATAAGAACAGATTAGTCTCTTGATAAGTTGGCTGACTTGTATGTTTCTGAGATAGTAAGATTAAATGGAGTACCACTGTCGATTATTTCAGACAGAGACCTGAGGTTCATTTCGAGATTCTGGAAAAAGTTACAAGAAGCCTTGGGTACAAAGTTAAGCTTTAGCGTAGCTTTTCACCCTCAGACTGATGGTCAATCTGAGCGGATGATTCAGATTCTCGAAGATGTGTTGCGATGTTGCATCCTTGAATTTCAGGGTAACTGGGAAAAATACCTGTCTTTGGTAGAATTTGCCTATAATAATAGTTTCCAAACAAGTTTGAATATGGCGCCTTATGAGGCCTTGTATGGTAAGAAGTGCCGAACTCTATTGTACTGGACAGAACTCAAGGAAAATCAGATTCACGGAGTTTATCTGATTAAAAAAGTTGAAGAGAAAGTTAAAGTGATACGAGATTGTCTAACAGCAGTATCAGATAGGCAAAAGTCTTATGCAGATCTGAAAAGAAAGGGAATTGAGTTCCAAATTGGAGATAGAGTATTCTTGAAAGTATCTCCATGGAAAAAGGTATTAAGATTTGGTCAGAAATGTAAACTGAGTCCATGATTTATTAGACCGTACGAGATCACCGAAAGAATTGGACTGTTAGCTTATCATTTGGCGATACCGATTAGACCTCTCCTATGTGATTTCACCGACTGAGATTGAAATTCAACCGAACATGACTTATGGAGAGGAACCGGACAAGATTTTGCCTCATGAAGTTAAACAATTGAGAAACAAAAACGTGGCTTTAGTAAAAGTTTTATGGTATCGACATGGTGTGGAAAAGGCTACTTGGGAGCCGGAAGAAACCATGAGAAGTCAATATTCGAATCTGTTTTCTGGTAAGACTGTCGAGGACGAAAGCCCCTAAGGGAGGAAGAAATGTAACATCCCGAAATAGGGCCTAGTCGAAATAGTAGTTTTAGAACCACAAATTCAACATCAAAATATTTATTTTATGGTTATTATGAGGTCTAGAATATGAGTATATGCATGAGTTAAAGTTTCATAAAGAAATTCTTTGAGTAAGGTGTTTAATTGGAAATTATGGACTAAATTGAATAAATTGCAAAACTTGAATTCTAGAAGCAATTTGTATGAAATTGCTTTGGGTTATGAATTAGAAGGTCTTGGAGAATAATTTGCCCAATTTCTAAACTTTTGGACAAAAATGGGCTTGCATGGATGAAATTTTAAAGAAAGGGCATGAGGGCATTTTGGTCATTTGGCTTTTTAATGAAATAAAATGGGAAAAATCAAGCCAAAATCAGCCATCTTCTTCCCCATAGCTGCCGAAATTCTCTTGTTACCATAGCTAGGGTTTTCAAACATTTCAAGCTCAATAGTAAGTGCTCCCAAGCCCCGTTTTTAATGTTCTTTGTATTTTTGGAATCCCGGTGGCTTGTTCTCTTCATTTCTACCCATATTTCATGCTAGGGTTCGTGTTTAAAAATATAACCACGCATGATTTGCTTGTATTTTGATGGATTATGAAGAAATATGAAAGTTGAATGTGTATTAAACATTATTTCCTAGGTGATTTTCATGAAAAACCCTTGTAGGGACCATTTTGTAAAAGTTGTAAAATGTGTGGTAGAAATGAGAAAATAATGGGAAATGTGGGATACGATAAGAGAGAAAAGTGTTCGGCTAGGCTTGGGTAAGATAGAAAGTGCATGTGTTTCATTATACGAGCCTAGGGACTAAATCATAAAAATGTCAAAGGTTAGAGGCAAAACGGTCATTTGGACCGGGGGTGAGAAATAGACTTGTAATGTATAATTTCGGGTATTAATGATATAATTTTGTTGTTATAGACCCCGAGGAACAAATTCCGGAAGTCAATCGAGGTAAATGCAAGGTTTCAGAATAATCGAAACATAGCTCCAAAACAAATACCACATAAGTTCGGATAGCACAAGTAAACTTGTAGTATGCATAATTGTATGATTTATGAACGCATGATAACTACATATCTTGATAGTATGAATATTCATGAAATACATTCCTAATAAAGAATTGTGGTTAAAAGTCTCGATTGAGGTTACAATAAGGATTTAGCCAAGATGGGTAATCTGTTGATCTCAATTATATTAAGGATCTAGCCCGAACGGGTGTTCCTTTCAATGATCAAGCCTCCCGAAGAATATGTGTGCATTATGGATTTAGCCCGGACGGGTAATCCAATTAGGGTCTGAATTTAGCCTGGACTGGTAATTTAGATCCGAGCTCATTAACAGTGTTTATCGTAATAAGGGATTTAGCCTGGACTGGCAATCCCGGCATTACCTTATGAGTTCATAAAATGGGGGATTTAGCTTGGACTAGTAACCCACCATAAGAAGTGAGGTTCGCAGGAGTGCATATATGGAATGATCATTCGTATAAATTGACGGTTAATGGGTATTCCATCGAGATTTCCTAGAAACTCAATGAGATTAACATGAGATGTTTGTGTAAATGAGATGTTAAATGATAAGCTCATCTAGTTAAATTATATAATGCTTGATTTTGTTACTAACTTATTGATTGAGTGCATGTAATAGGGAACCATTTCATTATTGTTTGTTTCCTGATCTATCATGGATGCATGTTAAATGTTTGGTAAGTCTACTTTCCTTTTATTCGAGCTTACTAAGCAAGTAAATGCTTACCTCCTTACTTTTCCCTATTTTTCAGAGCTCAAGGACTCGTAAAGATTGGAAGACGATAGGAGAGTCAGCACACTATCAACAAGCCCAGCTTTGGTATATAGACATTTCTATTTTGTTCAATGGCATGTATAGGGTTTTGAGTTTTTTTTATATGTGTCATTTGCTTTGACAAATGAAGGCATGTAAAAATATGTTTATTTCTTTGTATATGGCCATGGAAATTGGCTTAATTGAGGTAGGCTATAACCTACGAATCTATGCATGATTTTATTTACATGTGTTGGGTTGTTACCAATTGGCAATGAGTCGCATGAACGAGCCAATTTTGGACGAATTAAAGTGACATGGAAACCCATAAAAACTAAATGGGAAATAACCTTTCATGTATGAAGCCAATGATATGAGGTTTCCATACAATAAAATTTATCAAAGATTTACAAGTGCGTAGTCATGTTTGGTTTCAAAAATTAATAACCATTAAGTATAGATGGTAGAAAGGGTGACCAAAGGCTTGGAAAATAGCCTATTAAGGTCCACATGGTTAGGCACACGGGCGTGTGTCTAGGCCGTGTCTGACACGCGGTTCCTTCCCATGGGTGTGGGCTATGGCCGTGTGTCCCATGCACTTAAAATTCTAAATCAATAGTGCACACAGGTAGGCCGCACGAGCGTGTGTACTTGCCGTATCTAAAAGACAATGTTGTCCACGGGCAGACAGCACGGGCGTGTGCTGTGGCCGTGTTGATAAGTCAGTGTTGCCCACAGCCGAAGGGCATGGGAGTGTCCCAAGTCACATGGGCGTGTGTGACCACACGACCTATATACACAGGGATGTGACACTTTAAGATAAGAAAAATTTTCTAAGGAGCCCAAGGTTTTTCGAATGTGACGAATTAGTCCCGCACTGTCTTTGAGTATGTTATAGGCCTCGAAGGCCTATGTAAGGGATGACATATTCATGGTTAAAAGGTTTTAAATTTGAGAAAAAATTTACGATCGTAAATAGTTTGATACAAATGTAAAGTCCCGGTAACGCCTCAAACCCTATCCCGGCATCAGATACGAGTGAGGGGTGTTACAATATCCTTCATGAATTTGACGTAGTTCGGCATTTGCTCAAGTGCTTCAACCAACGAGATGTTGATATGAAGTTGCTTGAGTACGTCTAGGAACTTCTTGAATTGAATTTCCTGCTTCTGCTTCTGAAGTCTATGAGGGCAGGGTGGTGGTGGTTTCTTTACTGGAACTGGTTGATTCATCTTCAGTGGCAATTCTACATTTAACGGAGTTGTTAGTTGGTTAGATGTAGCTGGTTCTGAAATTACCTTGTCGGGTTTTACAGATTCTGGTTCTTGTGAAATTGGAATTTCAACACTCAGTTGAACTTCCTCTAAATCTTGAACGTTAGCTTTCTCCTTTTCAGCTTCGATGGTGTTGGGCTCTATTTTCGTTCTACTCCTCAATGTCAATGCTTTGCAATGCTCCTTCCCCGGATTCCTCAAATTCTCCATATCACTAGGTAAAGCACCTTGTGGTCTGTTCCTGAGTTTAGTAGCAAGCTGGCCCACTTGATTCTCCAAATTTCTTAGAGTGACGTCGTTTTTCGCCATGTATGCCTTCTATAAATTCTCTAAGCTATTGGATGATTCAGCTTGAGGTGGTTTCTGAACTTGTTGGGGGAAAACTAGACGGCTGGGTTAGTTTAGATTGGGTGTAAGTGTTACTAGTTCTAGCCCCTTGGTTACTCCAGAAAAAATTGGGGTGATTTTGCCACGATTGGTTATAGAAATTGGATTGCAGTCCTTGCCTTCCTCAATTTTGGTTTTGTAAATTACCCATGTAATATACAGATTCTGGGTTTGATGGACATTCTTCGAACAAATTTCCTTCCCCACAATAAACACAGGCTATACTTTCAAATTGATTTGGTGGCTGTGCTGCAAAACTATTAGACCCACTAGTAGTAAGATTTTTTAACATTGAGGATATTGATGATACCTGAGATGCAAGTGAAGTAAGAGCGTCTACTTCATGTATTCCAGCAAGTTGTCTTCCTGACGCTACTCGATTGGTTGGCCATTGATAGAGTTTGTTGGCAATCCTCTCAATGATTTCATAAGCCTCATTATAAGACTTAGAAAGAAGAACACCGTTAGTAGAAGCGTCCATTACCATCCTCGTGTGGGCATTGAGACCATTATAAAATGTCTCAAGTTGGATGCAATGTAGGATTCCATGATAAGGGCATTTCTGTAATAATTCTTTGTACCTTTCCCATGCCTCATACAAGGACTCATCATCCATTTTTTTGAAAGAAGTCATCTCGTTCCTCAACTTATCATTCTTGCTAAGGCGGGAAATATTTCATTAGGAATCTTTCTACTAACTCTTGCCATGTGGAAATTGAGTTTGGTGGCAACGAGTTCAACCAGGCTCGAGCTCTGTCCCTTAGCGAATATGGGAACATCTTCAATCGTAATGCATCTTCACTCTGGCTAATTTGAAAGAATCACTCACCTCTATAAATAGTCTTAAGTGTAGGTGAGGATCTCCGGTAGGCATTACACTGAATTGGCCCACTGTCTGAAGCATCTAGTGTAACACCCCATACCCATGGCTTACGTCGGGACAGAATACGAGGAGTTACTAAACTCAAACACATGTATTCCACGCTTTGATGTTATTAAAAATCAGTCATATTAAAAACAATTTTTTTCCAAACTTTGTTTAAAACTTCTTATCAAGGGCCTATAAGGTCCAAAACACCTCTTGGAAACCACTCGGGACCAATTCAGATCCTTTAACAAACACTAGGAAAATGAACTTTAAAACAGGACCCACAGTGGTGTGGATGGGCAACACGCCCGTGTTGTCATTAGAACATGGCCGTGCTGATGGCCTGTGTGACACACAAGGCCTAAGCCACTAAGGACATGCCCGTGTCCCATGCCTGTGTAAAATAAATTCTAATTTCGAACCTACAGGGGTTTTCACACAGCTTGACACACGTCCGTGTCTGTGGCCCTTGTCTCTCACATGGCCATGACACGCCCATGTCCTACCCTGTGTCTAAAAACCTTAAAATTTTGTTTCTTACGTCATCAATCCTTAAGGGTCACATGGCTAAGGCAAACGCCTGTGTGCTAGGCCGTGCCCTTCACACAGCTAAGACACACAGCCGTGTCTATGCCCGTGTGTTTACTACCATGCATACTGACTTGAAAGTTTTATGTGCAGAGGACACACAGTCAGACAACACTCCTATGGGGCTGGCTGTGTGTCACACACGGCCTAAACACATGCCCGTGTGTCTACACGTATGGACAATATAAGGCTATCTACCAAGCCTTTTGCCACCCTGAAACATGATTTAATGACAACCAATATATCAAAGTCTAACTTAATATGATTTCTCAACCAAACGACCATAGCTAAGGCTTTCACACATTTCATTTATACTTAAGCAACCAATAGATTACTCGTTCATGGAAGAACTTCTTGTATTCATAGAACAACTTTCGACATTTGCCAATTTCCAGGGCCTTACACAAAATGAATCAAATGTTAGAGTAAGCCAACACATTTGGCCAATTAACAATGACACAAAACTCAAAAGTTAGGGTCTTATACATGCCATAATCAAAACAAAAGATCTAACTATACTAAATGCTTTGGATGATAGTGTGACTGGCTTCTCCGACGTAGGCAATGATCCTCGAGCTACTCTGGCGGCACTATAAGAAAATGGAAAGGAAATAGGGTAAGCATAAAGCTTAGTAAGTTGCATACAAATAAATATAATAATAACTTTACCATCCATCATTATGCTCATAATACAAAAGTAGGCATAAGCACCACTTACTCGTCAGTACCTAATACAACTCACATAGCATATTTTAAGCTCTCATCTCATACATTTCAAATAGGTACTTGTAGCACTCACAACATGGTTATACTTTTCTCGCTAAACTTAAACTGAATTTCTCACCGTCGAACGATTCGAAATGCTATCGGATATTCATTAAATCTCAAACAGAGGGTATAATGCCGATGCCATGTCCTAAACATCGTCTTACACTGGCTCATCTATTAAGTCAATGCCATGTCCCAGACATGGTCTTACACTGACACATTTTGTAGCTGATGCATGTCCCAGACATGTTCTACACTAGCTATCGTATCAATGCCGATGCCATGTCCCAGACATGGTCTTACACTGGCTCTCACAATATGGCCGATGCATGTCCTAGACATGTCTTACACTAGCACACAAATAACCCGAATGTCATGGCATGAATATCCAATTTATTTCCTAAGGTTCAAACGAGAGTTCTACTATCTCAATATTCATCATATATAATCATTTCGACAAACAAACAATTTATGCTATATCAATTCAAACATATATAATAACAATGTAGTTGTATTATTTAAGTACAACTTACCTCGGATTACAAAATATAGACGATAGCCCGTCTTAATCCACTTATTTCGCTTTTCCCTAGTCTAGGCCCGAATTTTGTAATTCTTGATTTTTAGAAAGACTAAATAGCTGAAATTTCAAGCTTTAAAAACCACTCTAATGGCTGAATTTTCGGTGGAGAAGAAATGGTGAAAAGGGATGATATCATCTTTCTTTTATTTTATTTCTTTTTGGTTAAATAAGCCACCAAATATTTACCTAATATTTGACTACCTTAATTATTTGTCTCATGGCTGGCCAAGCTACAATCTAAGGGTCTATTTTCCCTTTAAAGACCCCTAATTTATGATACATGGAAATTTAACCCCCTTAGCTATCACATTAAGACTTTTGCACTTTACGCGATTTAGTCCTTTTTCACAATTAAGCTCACAAATGCTAAAATTATTTCACCAAAATTTTCATGCACTAATATAAACATGCTATAACTCTAAAATAATAATAAAATAATTTCTATGATGTTGGCTCGGTGGTCTCAAAACCACCATTTCGACTGAGCCCAAAATCGAGTTGTTACATCTTGAACATTATTGGCTTTAGCTCAAACTGTTGTGCCTCAATTTCAGGTCTCCTTATACTCGGATTAAGATCATTAAACACTGGCACGACATACTGTCTTAAAGCTCTATCTCTATCATCAGTAATAAGGATAGGATTTTGAGTAGGTTTTCCTCTGTTTCCTTGATTCGAATTTTCAAAGTTCATTTCTTCGGTCATTCTCTAACTTACTTGTCTTCTTTGCTGTCAAAAAGTTCGTTCAATTTCAGGGTCTATAGGGAGTAAATCGATGATTCGGTCAATACTCATAAACAAATTAAATAATCACAAAAAATTAATTAAGTTAGAATTTAAACAGAAAATTAAACCAAAATGCAAAACTAACAAATTCACAAATAATGACTTTTTAAAACAATCCCCAGCAATGACGCCAAAAACTTGGAACGACGGAAATGTGCAAGTGTACACAATAGGAACAAGTAATAAAGTGACAAGTAATAAAGTGACAAGTAAATGTCGAGTTATCGTACCCACAGGGATTGTGAAAAGAATTATTTATGAATGCAATTTAAAACACTTTGGTGAAAAAACATATTTTGTTTTAAGAGGGTGATTAAAAACTAAGATTTTAAACTTAGCAAACTAAATAAATAAATCTCAAATGCACGATTTCAAAATACGATTTTAATCAATATGATATAATTGTATTGGATTTATTACATTTCTTTAACTTAGAATTATTAAACTCATGTTTATGTTGTTACCAATAAATTCACAGCAACTCGGTAATTTGTTAACTTATTAACATACTCACCTATAGAAATCCATTCATCTCTTAACATATCCCTATGTTAATTCAAACAATTAAACAATTTTAATAAGCAAATAAGTTATGGCACATACATACTCATTAAATTGAACTAATCTCTTGCATATCCCTATGTTAATTCAAACGATTAATTAATCCAATAAGCATATAAAAGACTATGTGAGGTAACAAGGTATCCTTACCTTGAAACAGTTCAATCACAATAATCTTGCTAGTTATGCAAGGCAAGTGTATCGCCAGATACATTGCTAATTTAACCTTCAGCCGCCTTAGAAGAATAAATATGAACTGATTAAGTATTGTGTCAATTAATTATAATTTCAATCCATTTAAATAATTAATTCATTAGCTACCTTAAAATTGTAATGCAAGAATAACTTAGGCATGATTTTACTTAATCAAGCACTTTACCAAGGCCTATAACAGCATAAACACAATTTTAATAATTTAGGCAGATGAAATGCAATCAAACCAACATGAATTAAATTCAAGATAAGCTGATTAAATTAACCATTCCAACAACATAAATATTCATAGATATGTTCATCATAACAACAACAAAAATTAAAGAGAAGGGGAACAAGAATCAAATCCGGTGTTTCTCCGTGGCTTGACTAGTTTGCTCTGTCTTCGTTTTCTGTTGTCCTCACCAATCAAGGCTGATATGAACACTTCAATTTTGCTGCAAAATGGCTGAGGAATACCCCTTTTCCAAGAGGAGAAATCGGCAAGAGAGCAAGGAATTGGAATGGGAAAATGAAAGGAGAAAGTGAGAGAGGAGAGAAGAGATGTGAATGAATAAGGGATGCTTTGGATGATCAGCCAAGGGGGATTTTTATAGCTGAATGTGGCAGTTAAAATTTGATAAAAATAGCAGCCAAAGAGCCACCCCTTGGCCGGCCATCTATGTGGCAAAGTTGATGACTTCAACTTTGCTAAATATGGCTTGGGGCAAATCTTCAAAGCCACAAATTGTGGAGAGGCTAAATTGAAATTTGAACAAGTCTTCAAGGGCTTATTTGCATCTTAAATAATCAGCTAATGAGTTGAATTGGGTCAGCACTTGGACGGTTTTGGGCTATCTTTTTCTTGGCCGATTCGGTTCACTCGGACCATTTTTTCATAATTACTTAATAATAATTTATTAACCAAAATTAACTTGGATATAAATTAAAATGAATTAAATTATGAATTAATACAAATAATTTTGGACCGTCTTAGGCTGGAAATTAATTTGTCTCGGTACTTCAAATTGCTTTTCGGTTTTGTGCTTCTAGCAGTGTCTGCCGAGCCATTTTTCGCCCTTTGTGCAATTCTGTCGAAAATAACTAAAATTAATGAAAATTAATTATAAAATTAGTTAAATTCAACATGTTCATAATTTAAGTAAAATTTAATTATTTTATAATAATTAATTATTTTTCGACAAGAACTTAACCGAATTCGCATGAATTTAAGTTAAAAAGGGTATGAAAAAGTGTGTAAATTTTTGTGTTTCCACTAGTAATGGTATATTTAGTGAATATATACTTAAGGTTATAATATGGTTAATATATGAGTGCTTGGTATGGTTAGACTAAATTATGGTAAACACATATATGTCTTTTAAAAAGGTAAGTTTAAATAGATGTGATGATATATCAAGTATAATGTTAATGTTGGCTTGGTTTTAACATCTTGAATTGGATGGTATATGTTTGCAAGTATTAATGTAGGTACAAGACAAAATTTGGGTGAGAAATAAGGCTTGGAAATGTCCTTGTTTTCATCCACACAGGTAGACACACGGGCGTGTGTCTCAATCGTGTGTGACACACGGCCATGTGCACGGGTGTGTTGTTTTGCCGTGTGTCCCCTGTATCTTAAAAATTTATAAACAAAATGCTTAGAATTGGTCACATGGATGTTTGTCTGGATGTTTGTCTTGGCTGTGTGAATCTTGCACCTAGTTTTTGAAAATTAAATAGCCCGCACGGCCTAGCACACGAGCGTGTAGCTGGCCGTGTGACTCAAGTCAGTAGCTACCCTAATTTGGACACAGGCTGGGACATAACCCTATGTGTAACAGCCCATTCTTCGGTAAAATCGAAACAGTAGTCTCGGACCACAAATCTGAGCCAAAAAATATAATTTATTTTTATTTTATTACTTGATCCATATTATACTAGAAATGTCATGTGAAAATTTTGATAAGAAAAATTTATCGATTGAGTGTCTAATTATAAGAAGGACTAAATAGCATAAATTGCGAAAGTTGAATTCTAGTAGCTATAAGGATTAAATAGCTATGTAATTCAAAAATTAAGGTCCTTATATGGTACCATTAATAAAAAGTATGTAGATATTTTTGGATGATTCATCCATGGAAAATGAGAAAAAGGATAGGGACTAAATTGGAATTCCATTAAATTAGTTAATTAGAAAGATGAAAAGAAAATAAAATCATATTTTATCATCTTCTTCCCCAAAATAAGGCATGGAAACCCTAGGAGAGAGAGAAGAAACTTTCATCGCCAAATTGGGTAAGTTTCATTGTCCCGTTTTTAGTAATTGTGATATTTTTGAAACTGTGATAGCCTAAACTATTTATTTGGTGGATCAATTTGAAAAGGTTTCAAGATATAAAAATTGGGTCAAGGATATACATGCTGGAAATTTGAAATTTATGGTAGAAAATGAAAGATTGATGATAGATAAATAACTTTTAAAAAGTGATTTTTCATGAAAACTTAATTTAGGGACTAAAATGAAAATTGGTGAAAATCCGTGGAAAATGCTAAAATTTTTGAAATTCATGTCCTGTAAAAGTCGTATGTATATTTTGGCTAGGCTTGGGTAGAGGGTCAGATTTCATGAATTTCATTTTCCGAGCTTAGGGACAAAATGATACTTTATGGAAAAGTTAGGGGCAAAATGGTAATTTTTCCTAGGATGTAAATTGAGTCCAATTAAATATGAGATGTCTGAAATTGATGAAAAATTTACTCGTATAGATCTAGATAGACTAAATTCGGAGTTAGAACGAGGAAAAAGAGGAAAATGTCGGATTAGTAGATGTTGTGCACGAACCTTTGTCGAGGTAAGTTCGTGTAACTAAATTATGTTTATTTACATGCTTGTTTTGATTGTGATTATGTAAATTGTATAAATGTCATAAATATGTGAAAGGATTACATATATGATCAAGCCCGATAAATAAAAATGTTCAAATAAATTGATAATGCCCAATAGATGATAAAAGGGTAAACGATAGAAATGTTGCTTCTGTGCTCAGAATGGATGTGGAATATTATCATATGAA
The DNA here is from genome assembly GCF_007990345.1 of Gossypium hirsutum. Lineage (NCBI taxonomy): Eukaryota > Viridiplantae > Streptophyta > Magnoliopsida > Malvales > Malvaceae > Gossypium > Gossypium hirsutum. The sequence goes on along the minus strand of NC_053434.1, from coordinate 37,839,189 downwards.
TTATATGGATGTTAAAGATGTATGAAATGATCACATACCGAAAAATGCTTGGAAATGTTAAATCCTATTTGAATAAATGAAAATCGAAGGATAAATATAATTGCCTAAAATAAATGAGGTTTTACATTTGTTGCAGAATGGATTTAGCTCGGACAAGTAATCCTAATGACTTCATTACAGAAAGCATTTAGCCTGGATGGGTAATCCTGACATAAGTCCTCTCGAGCACATGTTATGGATTGGATTTAGCCAGGATGAGTAATCCAGATCAAGCTTTTTGGAGCATACGACATAAAAAGGATTTAGCCTAGACTAGTAATCTTGTTGTATACATGTGTAGCTCGAGAGTGTACTCTCTAAAAATTGTACCTTAAAGGTACTACTGGACATGAATTGATGGATTCTAATTTGTACACCTTGGGTGTACTACCTATGTATGCATCGATATTTCAAACAAATTCAACAGGTAAAGTTCTGAAAGGGCAAAGATGAATTTAAAACAAAATGACCTGGAATGGTACGTATGATATGGAAATATGACATGAAATGCAAGAAGATTATATTTGTATACGGAAATTACTTGATGAGAATGTTCATCCTTGATCATAGACTCGTACACCTTGAATGTACTACAACTTGTGTGACCTTAATACTCGAATAAAATGAGTAAAGTCCTGACATTAAATGATCTAAACTCAAAATGAACTACTATGAAGCTATACTTGTAATAATAAGAGATGGTCTATACATGTTAAATGAATACATGTTGTGAAAAGCATATATGCATGGGAACTTGATTGTTGTTGAACCCATACATGTCTCGATGATATTATGGAATATATGACTAACAAGGGCAATGAGAATGTGTGTAGGGCTTGTGGTAAAATTGATTGATTATGCCTTACATAGTTACCTCTAAATAGAATGAATGGTAAGTTAAATACTATGTTATATGAACATAATAGTTTTATTTCCCAATTATGGTTGTAATGGCATGTATAAGTTATGTTGGCCATATTGGCATGAAAATGTAAATGATTATTGTAATCTAGCCATTGGAATAGCTAATGATGATTATGTTTTGGTACATATATATGTATTTAAGTTCATGTTATGGTGATAACATAGGTATTATATATTGCTTGATTAAGAAAGGGAAACAAGTATGCTTATTTTAGAGTAAGATTGTAAACATGAATGCTTGTGATGATACATCATGTTGAATGATAAAGTTTTCTTATCTTGAATGCTTGAAATGGTTGGTATTTGTAAGTGTGATTCAAGTGTAGGTCTTAGGAAAAAATTTGGGTCAGAAGTGGAGCTAGAAATATATTTATTTTGTCCACATAGGCAAACACACGGGTGTGTGTCTAGACTGTGTGACACACGGCCTGGTAACATGGGCATGTGGTTAGGCCGTGTGTTCCCTACACCTTAATTTTGAGAAACAGAATGCTCAGAATTGGGCACACGGGAAGAGACACTGGTGTGTGTCTCAGCCGTGTGGCATTAAAATACGAGTGTTTGTCTTGGCCGTGTGAAAGCTGCACCTGTTTTCAAATTGAATTAATTAACCACACAACCTAGCACACGGGTGTATAGCATGACCGTGTGTACAAGTCAGAGAGTTACATGGCCTCTAACACGAGCGTGTCCTAGGGTCACACGGGCCTATCCTTTAGACCACACGAGCGTGTGAGCCCTACACCGTAGAAAAAATTTGTAATTTTTCAAAAAATTCTTAGAGGTCCTGATTAGGTCTCGACTGGATTCTAATGCTTGTATTGGGCCTCGAGGGCACGATCAAAGGACGTTATGGTTGACCTCGATAAATGAATAGTAATTTACGTAGATTAATGGAAATTTTTTTTGAATGTTCTAGTAAAGCTCTGAAACCCTGTTTCGATGACAAGTATTGTTTAGGGGTGTTACAGTGTACCTCACATCGAATGCCCACACAGCCTAAGACACGGGTGGTCACTTGATCATGTAAGCCATATGGCCTGAAGGCACGAGTGTGTATCCCCTGCACCTAAGAAATATTTTGAAATTTCAGGAAAAATTCTCTGAATTCCCGATTTAGTTTTGACATGTTTCTAATGTATAAATAGGACCTTGAGGGTCCATTTAAGGTACAACATGATTGAATTATGATTTGTTTCAGATATGAATAGTAAAATACATGAATTAATGATATTTTTTCTATAAACTCTGATAATGCTTTGTAATCCTATTCTGGCGACGGATATGGGTCAGGGGTGTTACATTTATTAGTATGAAAGCTACGTTTTAACCGATTCTCGAACTAACGTAGTAAGTACGAGTTTAGCTATACATGTCATGATATAATTTGTGATAGTGTGATATCTCCTAACCATTTTAAATGTGCTTTTCATATAGTAATGTCGTCCAACCGAGCTAGAGCTGAATCCGAGGAAGCTGAAAGCAACGCTCCAGCTTCAGTTCAAAGAGTTGCATATAGTAGTAGTAGAAGGCTCGAATCTGAGGGCCGAGTTGAGGAGGCAAAAAAAGCCTTCTTGAAAATGATGAATGAGTGGTTTACAAAATTTTTAAGAACAAATCCTGCTGTATAAGAACCTCCACCTTCTGCTCTTCAACCGGTTCCAGAGATGCCACAAGGTGTTGAACCTGTTAGAACTGATAAGCCTTCGGTAGAGAAAATCCATAAATATAGGGCAGAAGAATTCAGAGCAATAGTTGATGATGACCCGGAAAGGGCTAAATTTTGCTAGAAAATTAAATTAGGGTTTTGGATGAATTGTCTTAAACTCCTAAAAGAATGTCTGAAATGTTTTGTATCTCTGCTAAAAGCTCAGCTTACCAGTGGTGTAATACCATCATTTCTGTTGTACCGAGGAAAAATGTTACACGGGAATTTTTCCAAACAGAATTAAAAAATAAGTACATTAGCTAGAGATTTCTTGATCAGAAAAAGAAAGAATTTTTAAAGCTCAAAAGGGGAATATGACTGTATCTGAATATGAGTGAGAATTTGTTCAGTTAAGCAAATATGCTAGAGAATGTATCTCGACCGAAGTTGTTATGTGTAAATAGTTTGAAGAGGGATTAAATGAAGACATCAAGTTGTTAGTTGGGATTTTTGAATTAAAAGAATTTGTTGTACTAGCTGCCTGAGCATATAAAGCTAAAGAACTAAATAAAAAAAAGAGGCAGGCAGAGATGGAAGCCCAAACTTCAAGTAAAAGATTTATGGGAAAATCACAATTGTCGGCTTCAAAGAAATCAAAGAAATATCATGATCGTTCTGCCTCATCTGTTAGGAATTCTGGAAAAGATCGAAGCTCTCAGCGTTCTAATCTGAGATCTTCATCTCTATCAGTAGCAAGTGCTGAAAGTGTTGGTATCCCAAACCTAGATGTAAATATTGTAATAAATTTCATTTTGGAGAGTACCGTATGAGAAGCGGAGCTTGCTTTAAATGTGGTTCTTTCGACCACTATCTTAAAGATTGTCCAAAAAGGCTTGAAAAAGATACTGTTCAGACTTCGAAGCCATGTGACCCCGGCTCGAGAGGTAGACCAACCCGTCTTCCTGCAATGTTAGTGGTAGCTGAGGTGATATAAAAGATTCAACTGCTAAATCTGAAGCACGAGCACCAACTAGAACATATGCTATACGCGCACGTGAGGATGCTTCTGCACCTAATGTTATTACTGGTACATTTTTTCTTCTTGATACTGATATTACTGCTTTAATTGATCCTGGTTCAACACATTTATACATATGCACGAATTTAGTGTCTATTAAAAATTTACCTATTGATCCCACTAAATTCGTGGTTGGTTCAAATCCCCTAGGCTAAAATATGATGGTGGATAAAGTTTGTAAAAATTGTCCGTTAATGGTACGGGGATATTGTTTCTTGGCCGGTTTAATGTTGTTGCCATTTGATAAATTTGATGTAATTTTGGGTATAGACTAGTTAACTCAGCATGATAGAGTGGTAAATTGTAAACAGAAGTGCATTGTGTTAAAATGTCAGAATGGTGAATGACTTCATATTGAATCTAATAAACTGGACAGGTTGTCCAATGTAATCTCAGCTATATCAGCACAAAAATATGTCAGAAAAGGGTATGATACTTATCTTGCATATGTGTTGGACACTTCTGAATTGAAAATTAAGTCAGTGCTGGCTGTTTGTGAATTTCCTGATCAGTTTCTGGAAAAATTACCTGGTTTACCACCTGTTAGAGAGAGAGAATTTTCTATAGTTCTTGTTCCAGGGACAACGCTGATATCCCTATCACCCTATAGAATGGCTCCTACTAAATTAAAAGAGTTGAAAACGTAGTTGCAAGAACTAATAGACAGAGGTTTTGCTCGACTCAATTCATTACCTTGGGGTGCACCGATTTTAGTTGTTAAAATGAAAAAGGGATCGTGTAATGCCCTAAAATTCTTGTTTGGCTTTTGTGAGAATGTGATACAACTATGTATCTACTTCAGTGGTTAAGTGTTCTAGGAGTGTCTGAGAGGTCCCAAGTTCAAGCCTTAGCTTGGACAATTTTTTTTACTTTTTAGAATTAGGCCCTATTTTTGTTCAACGGGCTTATATTAAATTATTTTTAATTCCATATCAGAATGAGCCTGCTGGTTCGAGTGGTAAGGGTGTTGGTATGTTGGAGGTCCTGTGTTCGGATGCCTTCGATAGCGTGGGTATATTAATTTTGTTCTGTTGCCTAGAAGTGTTTTGGTTGAACAGAAATTCTGAGTAGTGGATGGGTAGTGGTTAGTGGGAGGAAAATTAGAAGGGGTTATCAGAATCTGATAAGTTATGTTTACTGTTTCTCAAAAATCCCTTCTTACCGTTTTTCCCTCTCTTCTCCTACTCTCCAACTTTGATTTCTTGTTGCTTCCGTTCGATTAGTGTTGTGTTCCTCTTACAACTGTTGATTGCAATCGTCGGTAAGTTTTGTTCTACCACCATTTTGTTGTTTCATGGTTGAATTTTGATAGGGGTTTATGTTGATTTTTGATTAGGGAAAAATTAAGATTTTGTTGGTGCTTCTGTAGTGGATTAAGCGTTAGGGGTTTTGTTCGTCACTGGTAAGTAAACGGATGCATTGTTGGGTGTGGTAAGTTACTGTTTGTAGTATAGTTCCATTAACTTTTTGAAGGTAATACTAAAATTGGGTATTTGGATACGCTATTTTTAGGTTTTAGGAGGCTTAGGAGTGGTTTCGCATCAAACCGATACTAGGTATGTACCCAAATAGCAAGAAAACGCATTTTCGGTAAAAGCTGAAAACCTTTCTGTCTACGCCACATGGTTGTGTGGTAGGCCATATGCCATAACACATGCATGTGATTGACAAGGCCAGGTCATGCACAAAAGACACAACCTTGTGATTGCCAAGTAGGCCGTGTGCAACACACGAGCTAAACTATTTTGGGCCGTATGGGCCACATGGGTGTGTGGGTCCACATGGGTTGTCCACACGGACATGTGGGATTCTAAGGTAGGTCATGTGATCCACACGGACAAGGAAAAATTGGGTCGTATGAGTCACACAGGCATTTGGGCCCACACGGGTAGGCCACATGGGCGTATGAGCCCATTTAACTTAAATGTGTTCTAAGGTTGCACAGGTCGCCCAAGTTGACTGTGAACCTATTATAGGGTCGGTAAGCACTACTTAGACCCCTAAATGTGTGAACTGTATCTATGATGTATGTATTGTGCATGATGATTATATGAATGAACACTGAAATGTATGTATAATTGATATTCATGTATTAGCATGTCATATACTGTATGTTGCATTGCATTGGGTTGGGATGTAGATATTTTGAGAAAGTGTACTAAAAGGCTCTTAAGCCTAATATCTGGAAGCTCAGCTGCAAATTACTGATTATGTGCTACATTCGGTACCACATGGAGTGTAGGGATAGACGAAGATGGTGTGTAGAGGCTGGTTGGGTAGGATTCTGTTTACTGATTAATGTATATCTAATATTGTTACTGTGATGGGCTTAGGCCCTAATGCATATCTGATACCAAAACTGAAATGGGTTAAGGCCTGAACTGCTACTGAAACTGAAATGGGCTTAGGCCCAAACTGCATTTGACTGATAACTGTTGCTTGACTGTATGCATGTTTTCTGTGGGGATTACACATTGAGTTTACGTAAACTCACCCCTTTCTATTTTATCTTTATAGGTAATCCCCAGACTTAGACAGATCATTGTGGTGGAGGACTCGACAGTGACCACATGAGTATTGAACTACTTTAATTTCAGTTATGGCAATTATTTCCTATTTATCTTCTGGGTTATTTTTCATGTAAATTGGACTTTTGGACTATTGTTTTTGTAACATCCTGAATTTGGGCCTAGAAGTTTTGGGCCTTGAGCATGGGAGCGGTTGAATGCAACTTATAATATTTTGTTGTGCATGTAAATTTCGTTAATGAAGGCTTGTTTTAGTGGTTAAGTGTGCTGAGAAGTGTTGGAGAAGTCCTGGGTTCAAATTTGGACTCGAGCAAAATTTTTGGTTTAAAGTGAATCAAACCCTGGGTGTAGTAGGTAGGCCTTAAGAATATTGTTGGGGAAATTGTGCCACAAAAAAGCCTTGTGGTCTAGTGGCAAAATAGCGCCACATAAGAGGCAGGAAGGTGGCGTCATAAAGTTGGCAAAGAGGTCCAGGGTTCGAAACTCATGGTAATCAAAGAACATTTATTTTGCTCTGTTGGGACGGCAAGAGTTGGTGTTGGTTTTAAACTCTGGTGATGGAAGGATCCCACATCAGGAAGCTAACATAAGAGTAGATGGAGAGCTGACTTTAAATAGAGCAAACCATGAGGAGAGTAGGCATACCCTTCTTGGTTGATCCCTTTCGCTTGGTGACGTGCTCGTTTGGGTTGGGCGTCGGCTAAGAGTGCTCGCAGCGCGGATTAACTCCAGTCTCCTATCAGGTGTGTATTTCTCACTACTCTAGCTGTAGGATGGCTACTTCGGGCCGCGATGCGCCGAAAGGGGTCATGTGGGCCCAATGGGCCTACGGGCCCAATTGGATAAGTTGTTTGATTGTGTAGTAAATATTGGACTAGGCTAGGTGAATCTCATATCTGTGGCTAGATTTGGGCTAAAAGGGCCACACGAGCGTGTGGGTCCATTTGGACCGAGAAGGGCTTTAGGCCCATTCGTATTGTTATCCCTGTTTAGAATACTTTAGTTTACCAAAATTACCAAAATACCCTCGATTAGCAAAATTACCAAAATACCCTTGGTTTGTAAAATTACCAAAATACCCCTGATTTGTAAAATTATCGAAATACCCCTGTAAGGTAAAATTACCGAAATATCCCTGTAGGGTAGAATTACTGAAATACCCCTGTAAGGTAGAATTACCGAAATACCCCTGTAGGGTAGAATTACTGAAATACCCCTGTAAGGTAGAATTACCGAAATACCCATGTAGGGTAGAATTACTGAAATACCCCTGTAAGGTAGAATTACCGAAATACCCCTGTAGGGTAGAATTACTAAAATACCCCTATAAGGTAGAATTACCGAAATACCCTTGTAGGGTAGAAATACTGAAATACCCCTGTAGGGTAGAATTACCGAGATACCCTCGTGGGGTAAAATTACCATTTTGCCCCTCGTGCGTAAATGACTAACTTGTGTGGTGACTGGGTTAGTTGACGTGGATTTAAGTTAGTTATCGTTAATTCGTAAGTCTAATGTGTTAGTGATCGATTGTAGGATTATCGTGTGGGAGATATCGTCATCAATCGTCATCAACCAGGTGTGCAAACGACACCCTCCCTTAGACTGAATCGGTAAAAGCTGAAATACCGAAACGTTGGTATTTTGTGAACTCGCGAGCGTGCGAGCGCTCGTGAGACAGTTGTTAATGAATATGGTGCATTTGGATGATTAGAGTGCAGAGTGTGCATTTTCGTGCACAATGGTATTTTTGGGCTTAATGGGCCAATGGGCCCACTTTGGTAAAAAGACGAGGTAAGTACTTCTGATTACTTGGTAAACATTAGAATGAGCATGAAACCTTAGCAATTGGTAATAATTACTAAAATACCCTTATGCATGCAAAATTACGATTTTACCCCTAGGGTTATATTTTTTTTGAAAAGCATGATGTTCTGTTTTTGTATACGTATGCCATGACATATTATTTCTGTTGCATGGGACATGGGTTTATATTGATGGAGGAAGCGTTCTAGCAGCCTCGCTGTAATCTGGTGGCCTCGCCACATATATCTGTTCTGGTGACTTCGTCACAATATCTGGTAGACTCGCTGCAATCTGGTGGCTTCGACACATATATAAATCTGTTCTGGTGGCCTAGCCACAATATCTGTATCTGGTGACTTCGTCACAATATCTGGCAGCCTCGCTGCAATTTCTGTGGTGTGTACGGTTGGGTGGGTCGAGTAGTCTCCCCACATGGTGTAAAGCTGGTACGGGGGTGTTATGGATGGCTCTGGGTTGGGATTTCTGCATTCATGATATATTTGTTCTATATCTGTTAAGAGCCTATTGGTTTCATTCTTATTTCTGTACTGGGCCAAGGCCCAGATAAGTCAGACTCTGAGATTTGATCTGTTTGGGCTATGGTTGGGTTATGTTACACACTGGGTTTTCGTAAACTCACCCCGTTTATTAACCTTTCAGGTAATTTCTAGCCTTAGACGGATCGGAGCTACGAGGGGCTCAGAGGAAGCCACACACACTGTTTATGTTACAGTTTTGATTATTACTTTTAAATGTTTTTATGTGGGTTTTAGTAAAGCCGTTGTAATTTTCTGGATTTCAAATTTGGAATTTTATTTATTGTTCTTATAATTGCTAGTATTAGAACACGGTTTTTCAAAGCAACTACTGTTGTTCAAAACATCACGTATCCGCAATTGTTTTTAAATTAAGCTTCCGCAACTACCAAGATTTTTACAAAGTTGTTAAGAATGTTATTCAGTTGAGGTTTTCTAACAAGGTTTAAAAAGGGTATAAGTTTTTAATTATTAAGAAGGGTTTTTAATGGAAACATGGTTTTCGAAAAACACTTCAATGTGACACGCCAGATTCGAGCCAAACTTCCAGGCCGGGTTTGGGGTGTTACAGTTTTTACTTTGGATTTTTATTATTTTTAAGGATTTTTAAACTGCAAACTCAACAAAGGCTCAGTTTAATTCAAGATGATGTTTTCCTCAATGCGAACAGTTTTCTTTAAATATCATGGTTTTAAAAGCTTCCGCTACAAAATGTGTTTTAAACGAATCAATTAATGAGAAAGTAGTTTTGGGATGGATGAAAGATAAATAAAAGCTAATAAACTGAAACAATTTTAACTTGATAAATTCAGTTTCGATTTCCATCTCATGTGACATTACTAGATTTGGCCATAACGTCTAGGTCGGGTTTGGGGTGTTATAGATCGTTGAGGTTATGTATTGATTATAGACAACTCAATAAGGTTACAATCACGAACAAGTATCCATTGTCTCATATTGATGACTTGTTTGATCAGTTAAAATGTGACACTTTATTTTCAAAGATTGATATCCGTTCTGGCTATTATTAGTTATGAGTGAAAGACTCAAACGTACCAAAGACAGCCTTTAGAACCAGGTACGGACACTATGTGTAACACCCTGAATTTGGGCCTAGAAATTTTGGGCCTTAAGCATGGGAGCGGTTGAAGGCAGCTTATAATATTCTGTTGTGCATGAAAATTTCGTAGTTGAAGGCTTGTTTTAGTGGTTAAGTGTGCTGAGAAGTGTTGGAGAAGTCCTGGGTTCAAACCTGGACTCTAGCAAAAATTTTGGTTTAAGGTGAATCAAACCCTGGGTGTAGTAGGTAGGCCTTAAGAATATTGTTGGAGAAATTGTGACACAAAAAGCCTTGTGGCTTAGTGGCAAGTAGCGTATGGAGCATTTAAGGGGAGGCAAGGGTTCGAATCCCATGGCAAGCAAAGAGCATTTATTTTGCTAACAGAGGGCGGCAAGAGTTGGTGTTAAATTTATACTCTGATGATGGAGGGATCCCACATCAGGAAGCTAACATAAGAGTGGATGCGAAGCTGGCTTTAAATAGAGAGAACCATGAGGAGAGTAAAGGTACCCTTCTTGGCTGATCCCTTTCACTTTGTGGCGTGCTCGGTTAGGTTGGGCGCCGGCTAAGAGTGCTTGGATCGTAGATTAACTCTAGTCTCCAATCAGGTGTGTATTTCTCACAACTCTAGCTGTAGGATGGCTACTTCGGGCCGTGATGGGCCGAAAGGGGCCATGTGGGCCCAATGGGCCTACGGGCCCAATTGGATAAGTTGTTTGATTGTGTAGTAAATATTGGACTAGGCTAGGTGAATCTCATATTTATGGCTAGATTTGGACTAAAAGGGCCACACGAGTGTGTGGGCCCATTTAGGCCGAGAAAGGGCTTTAGGCTTCGTATTGTTATCCCTGTTTAGAATACTTTAGTTTACCAAATTACCAAAATACCCTTGGTTTACAAAATTACCAAAATACCCCTGGTTTGTAAAATTATCAAAATATCCCTAGTTTGTAAAATTACCAAAATACCCCTAATTTGTGAAATTACTAAAATACCCTCGACCTGTAAAATTATTGAAATACCCTCTACTTGTAAAATTACCAAAGTACCCTTGATTTATAAAATTACCATTTTACCCTCAATTGACAGAATTACTGTTTTACCCTCGATTTACAAAATTACGATTTTACCCTCTATTTACAAAATTACCATTTTACCCCTAGGGTGTTAAATGATTGTTTTGCCCTTGTGGGCAAGTAACTGACTTAGACTGTGTGGTTGACGGATTTGATTGTGAATATATGTTGGTGATATGAATGACTTGCCTGTGATTGTTTGATTCAAATATGGACATGATATTCTGATTCTGTATGTGGTATGCGATGACACGTATATCTGTTGCATGGGATATGGGTTATATTGATGGAGGAAGCGTTCTGGCAGCCTCACTGCAATCTGGTGGCCTCGCCACATATATCTGCTCTGGTCACTTCGTCACAATATCTGGCAGCCTTGCTGCAATCTGGTGGCTTCGCCACATATATATATATGTTCTGGTGGCCTAGCCACAATATCTGTATCTGGTGACTTCGTCACAATATCTGGCAGCCTCGCTGCAATTTCTGTGGTGTGTAGCGGTTGGGTGGGTCGAGTAGTCTCCCCACATGGTGTAAGGTTGGTACGGGGGTGTATACGTGTGACAGCCCTAAAGTGACCCTAGTCGGAAAACGGTTTCGGGACCGCTAAACCGAGTCACCGAATTATTTGAATATGATATTTATTGTCTAAAATATGTGATTATGAATGTGTGAAAGTTTTAAGTTTCGATTTAGTAAATTGCATGTGAATTTAGTCAATAGGACTTGTGTGACACTTTTGAAATGTGATAGGCTAATCTATAAGGATCTAATAGTGCATGTAATCAAAAGGGAGGACTTGCATGTCAATTTTCCTCCATTTAATTACTCGTGGCCGGCCATGACAAAGGGTGATGGGCAAAAAATGTCATAAAACATGTTGTGTCAATGGTTTATGTTAGAAATGATAAAATAATAATGGGAATGTAAATGATGACAAAAAAAATGTGTGTGGTTGCCCCCCATTGCCGTGACTAGAGAAAGAAGAAAAGAAAACAAAAAAAAGTGTCTATCCTTTTTCATTTCTTTTGGCCGAAAGTTCTAAGGAAGAAGGAAGGAGCTCTTGCTTCATGATCGGCTTGGAAGAGGCTTAGGAAGAGGTTCGGCCATACTTGTATCTAGGTTAAGGTAGGTTTGATGTTGTGCCATGAGATTCATGCATGTTTTTAGTAGTTAGCTTGAGTTCTAACTAGCCCATGGTTCAAATCTTTACTATGTCATGGAGATGATATTCGGCTAAGGTGGATTTGTGTTGATGTCATTTCCATGCTAAAAGTGAAGCTTTGTAATGGTGCATGTGATGGTGGATTGATGACTCTTGAATCTTCTTTTTAGCATTTTTGAGTGAGACATTAAGTTCTTTGTTTAACCATGACCAAAATTGAAATGGTATGGTGTTGTGATGCATTCGGCCATGGTAGGAAGTAGAAGAGAAATGTGGTTGTTGTTCACGTTATTTAGATGAGAAATGGTAGTAAGGTGAAGTGCAAATGTTAGTGTTTGATTTACTAGTGTGTATATGTGTATTAGCCGAGTTTTGAATTTGAAACAAAATGGTATGTAGTCAATACAAGTAACCATATTTGTAGGAAGTATTAAGCATATACTCGGCCTCAACCTAGACATGTATATTCGGCCACATGAGGTAGGTTGTTGTTGCATGTGTTCGGTTAGAGGCAAGCATATTGATGCCTTTATCTTGGCTTAGATAATCGGCTAAAAGAGAGTGGGGGCTAAAATGTTGAGTTTGATTCATGATTTCCATATATATATGTGACTTTAATGCCTAATGTATATATGGGCTAAGTACCTTGAGGTTCTCTTTTGATGTTCAAATGAATTGTGTTAAATTGCTTAATGTGATTAAAAATGCGCATGATCATTGTGTATTTGAGCTAAAAGGTGGCCATATGACCTATCAAGCTCCTTGTCATATTCGGCCATAAGCTAGCATAATGAGACTTTAATAAGTTAAATTTGTTTGAATTAGCTCAAGAGCTTAGAGGACTACAGTTGGATAAGGGGAAGGAAAAAGTTATCGAATAGCTGCCGAAAACGTTCGACCACATCCGAGGTAAGTTTTCGAGTAATGGAACTTAGATTATGATTTGATTAGATCATGTTTTAAGCAAACCAAAATCATGCTCTTTGTATGGATATTTGGATGATAACTGGGCTAAGTCTCGAAGGCATTTGTGCGAGCTACTAAATTCGGGCTAAGTCCCGAAGGCATTTGTGCGAGTTACCAAATCCGGGCTAAGTCCCGAAGGCATTTGTGCGAGTTACCAAATCCGGGCTAAGTCCCGAAGGCATTGGTGCGAGTTACTATAACCGGGCTATGCCCCGAAGGCATTCGAGCGAGTATCTATATCCGGTTAAACTCCGAAGGTACGTGATTTGGGAATGAGCGATCTTGCTGTAATAATTTCAATTAATACGCTCGTAAAATCCCAACAATGAGGTATGTTTCGTATGTGCATTGGAATAGTTGATTTCTTTCGAATATTATTCGCTCAGTCGAGTAATGAGCTTCCGGCCTTTGACTAAGATGATGCCTTATGTATGAATATAGGGGATGGAATGTGAAGTAGGAATGATTTGAGAATATGTATATATGGAATTATCCGTTTAGTTATATGAATGCCATACTTCAATTGTGCTTAATTTCATTGCTCAAAACTTACTAAGCATTAAATGCTTACTCCGTTCTATGAATTTCTATTTTATAGATTTTGGTTCGTCAGCTATCGGACTCGGGATTAGTGAAGTCGAAGTCTCCCACACTATCAAAGCCCCTTTTGGTACACTTTTGGTTGAACTTTGAAATGGCATGTATAGGACTACCCCTTTTTGTTGTTGGTCATGGACCCTTTGGTTTTGTATAAATTTGGATAGCCATGCGAAAATGGCTTATATACACTTTGAGCTTAATTTTATAATCGTCTTGTATGATGTTCATTAAGAGGTATGGAAATGTTTGGGAACGATTAGCCATTGGAATGGTTAATCATGATCATATTTTGTGCTATTTATGCAAAAGGGCTAGTTGAATCATGGAAACTATGTAATAGGTAAAGTCTACCTTAAAAATAGATGCTGATAGCAGCAGCGACGTGAATGTAAAAAATCACTAAAAATAGTAGGAATGGAATTAAATAGTGAATAAATTATGTAATCGAACCTTGATGAATCTATTTTCATAAGAAAGTAATGAAATGATCATATGAACAGTATGTTAAGAGATATTTAGGTTTTCGTAAAACAGGGCTGAACGGTTTCTGGATTCCCTGTTCCGACTTTGGAAATTCATTATAAATTAACCAGAGATAATTCGAAGTCATGCCTTATATGTATAGATTCTTTGTTGAGTCTAGTTTCATTAGAAACAAACGGCATCAATATTGAAGCCCTGTACAGGGAGATAACCAAGTCGTAGTGCGTGGAGGTCAGAGTAGTCGAACCCTAAAACAGGGGAGACTTTAACTAATAAACTGTACTAATTGGCCTGACCAAAAATTCTAGAAAAAAATTTGTAGATGGATATATGAGTCTAGTTTCAGGGAAAAATTGAAAAACTGATTTTCGAGTTTTGGAACTCAAGATATGATTTTTAAGGTGTCAGTGATGCAGTTAGTCAGCTGTCTGGAAATTTTCAAAATGGACTGTGAGAATAAGTGAATTTAGTCTGTGAACCCCTCGTGTTCAATTCCAGTAACGGTCTCGGGTACGGGGTGTTACAATTTTATTGGTATCAGAGCTACGGTTTAGTCGATTCTAGGACTACCGTAATGCGTTTGGGTCTAGCTATACATGCTATTATGTGATTATTTGATAGTGTGGTGATTTCTGATATTTGCAAATGTGTGTATTTATAGTAATGGATCCCGATCCCGACCGAGCGGTAGCTGATGATCTTGAGAGTGTAGCGCCTGCTCCCACACAAGGGACAGCTCCGGCGGACTCTCAACCTATTGCTAGTAATCCGAATGATGAAGCTAGACAAGCTTTCTATAGCGTGATGAATGATTGGTTCAACCAATACATTCGAGCTAATACGGCTGTTCCACAACCTCCATTCCGGACAAATGCCACCCCCGCACCTACAATACCTCCGGTAACTGACCAAATAAGGTCAAATAAGCCCCCAGTTGACAGAATCCGAAAACACGGGGCTACTAAATTTAAAGCTACGGATAGCGATGATGCCGAGCAAGCTGAATTTTGGTTGGACAACACTATTCGGGTACCCGATGAGCTATCTTGCACACCCGATGAGTGCCTAAAGTGTACTATCTCCTTGCTACGTGATTCTGCCTACTATTGGTGGAATACGTTGACTTCTGTTGCGCCCAGAGAGCAAGTAACTTGGGAGTTCTTCCAAATTGAGTTTCGAAAGAAGTATATCAGTCAGAGATTCATCGACCAAAAACGAAAGGAATTTCTTAAACTCAAACAAGGTTCCATGTCAGTTACCGACTATGAACGAAAATTTGTGAGGCTTAGCCGGTACGCGCGAGAATGCATTTCTTCAGAAGCTGTGATGTGCAAACGTTTCGAAGATGGACTGAATGATGACATAAAGTTGTATGTTGGCATTTTAGAAATCCGATAATTTGTGGTACTCGTCGAGCGAGCTTGCAAAGCCGAGGAGCTCAGTATGGAGAAAAGAAAAGCTGATATGGGAGCAAAGGAGTTTCGTAAGAGGTCTTCGGGGAGGCCCTTTCAACAGTCATCGAAGAAATTTAGAGATGATTTAGGCCGATCTAGAAACACTTCGGGCTTTTCGAGACGAGATTGCGATCGACCCCCTGTGAGTGCACGAGTCACTTCGGTCGCCAGTGTTGGAACTGATCGTCGAGACAGAGCGGAGTGCCAGTATTGTGGTAAATGGCATTCGGGGAGTTGTAGATTCCATGACCGCTCCTGTTACAAGTGCGGGTCAGTTGACCACTTTATTAAAGATTGCCCGAGGTTGTCTGAATAGAATGTAAATCAGAGTGAGAAACTGGGTGCTACCACTGCTCGAGGTAGACCATCTAGAAATACGGGCAATGCTAGTGGCGGTCAGAGAGGATCAAGAGATGCAACGACTAGATTTGAGGCTCGTGCTCCTGCTAGGGCTTATGCTATACGCGCACGCGAGGATGCTTCCTCGCTAGATGTTATTACCGGTACTTTTACTCTCTTTGATACTAATGTGATTGCTTTGATTGACCCTGGTTCTACTCATTTTTATATATGTGAAACCTTAGCATCCAGTAAGATTTTACCTATTGAGTCTACTGAGTTCGTAATTTGGGTGTCAAATCCCTTGTGTCGTTACGTGCTTGTCGACAAAGTGTGTAAGAAATGTCCCCTAGTAATTCGAGGTTCCTGTTTTCCGGCGGACTTGATGCTTTTGCCGTTTGATGAATTTGATGTTATTCTTGGTTTGGATTGTTTGACCGTGCATGATGCGGTTGTGAATTGCAAAAGCAAGACTATTGATTTAAGGTGCGCAAATAACGAGATAATCCGAGTTGAGTCTACGGACTTAAAGGGGTTGCCAGCTGTAATATCATCACTGTTGGCTCAGAAATATGTAAGAAAGGGGTGCGAAGCATACCTTGCGTTTGTACTTGATGACAAAGAATTAAAAAAGAAACCCGAATCTGTGCCGGTGGTTTGCGAATACCCGGATGTTTTTCCCAAAGAATTACCGGGTTTACCACCTGTTCGGGAGGTAGAGTTTGGTATTGAGCTTGTACCTAGGACTACACTGATTTCGATAGCTCCGTACCGTATGGCACCAACCGAGTTAAAAGAATTGAAAGCTCAATTGCAAGAGTTGACGGATAGGGGTTTCGCTCGACCAAGTTTCTCACCTTGGGGTGCACCAGTATTGTTTGTGAAAAAGAAGGACGGAACCATGAGGTTGTGCATTGATTATCGTCAGCTGAATAAAGTGACGATAAAGAATAAATATCCGTTACCGCGTATTGATGATTTGTTTGATCAACTAAAGGGAGCCTTAGTGTTTTCAAAGATAGATTTGAGATCGGGTTATTACCAGTTGCGAATTCGAGATTCGGATATACCCAAAACTGCTTTCAGAATGAGATACGGCCACTACGAGTTCTTAGTGATGCTGTTTGGGCTCACTAATGCCCCGGCGGTATTTATGGATTTGATGAATCGGATCTTCAGACAGTATTTGGATCGGTTCGTAGTTTTGTTCATTGATGACATCTTGGTCTATTCAAGAGATGAGACCGAACATGCTGAGCACCTGAGATTAGTGTTGCAAATTTTACGGGATAAGCAGTTATATGCTAAGTTCAGTAAGTATGAGTTCTAGTTAAGAGAGGTTAGCTTCTTGGGTCATGTGGTATCCGCATCGGGTATTCGAGTTGACCCGAGCAAAATTTCAGCCATACTTAACTGGAAGCCTCCGAGAAATATTACTGAGGTTCGGAGCTTTTTGGGACTTGCCGGTTACTACCGACGGTTTGTAAAAGGTTTCTCGATGATAGTCACACCAATGACGAAGCTACTTCAAAAAGATGTTAAGTTCGAATGGACGGAAAAATGTCAGAAAAGTTTTGATCAACTGAAAACTTATTTGACTGAAGCTCCAATTCTAGTGTAGCCCAAATCAGGAAAAGAGTTCGTCATTTATAGTGATGCATCCCTACTTGGGTTGGGTTGCGTATTGATGCAAGAAGGTCGAGTTGTGGCCTATGCGTCGAGACAATTAAAGCCATATGAGAAAAATTATTCGACCCATGATCTTGAACTAGCTGCCATTGTGTTCGCCTTGAAAATATGGCGACATTACTTATTTGGTGAGAAGTGCCATGTATACTCGGATCACAAAAGTCTCAAATATTTGATGACTCAAAGAGACTTGAATCTGAGACAAAGGCGTTGGCTTGAGTTGTTGAAAGATTATGAGCTTGTCATTGATTATCACCCGGGAAAGGCTAATGTGGTTGCGGACGCCTTAAGCCGAAAATCACTGTTTTCTTTACGAGCGATGAATGTACACTTGTTTGTTCTACCCGACAATGTGTTAGTAGCTGAATTAAAGGCCAAACCATTATTGATTCATCAAATTCGTGAAGCTCAGAAAGTCGATGATGAATTGGTTGCAAAAGAGACTGAATGTGTTCCGAATATGGAATCAGAGTTTCAAATCGATGATGACAATTGTTTGAGGTTCAAAGGTCATTTGTGTGTTCCAAGAAATTCAGAACTCATTTCGATGATTCTGAACGAAGCTCATTGTAGCCGAATGTCAATTCACCCGGGGAGTACGAAAATGTACAACGATCTGAGACGCCAGTTTTGGTGGCATGGTATGAAACGAGACATTTCCGATTTCGTATCGAAGTGTTTAATATGTCAACAAGTGAAGGCAGAACATCAAGTGCCTATGGGTTTACTCCAGCTGATCATGATACCTGAATGGAAATGGGATCGTGTCACGATGGATTTCGTATCTGGGTTGCCGGTATCGGCAAGTAAGAAAGATGCGATTTTGGGTTGTTGTGGATAGACTGACTAAGTCGGCTCACTTTATCCCCGTACGCACAGATTTTTCATTGGAAAAACTAGCTGAGTTGTATGTTTCTCAGATTGTGAGATTACACGGGGTACCAATTTCTATTGTGTCGGATAGAGATCCGAGATTCACCTTGCGATTTTGGAAGAAATTGCAAGAAGCTTTGGGTACCAAGCTGCATTTTAGCACCGCTTTTCATCCACAAACCGATAGTCAAACCGAGCGGATAATTCAGATACTTGAGGATATGTTAAGATGTTGCATCCTCGAGTTTAGTGGTTCATGGGAGCGGTATTTACCTTTGATTGAATTTGCTTACAACAATAGTTTTCAGTCAAGCATTAAGATGGCGCCTTACGAGGCTTTGTACGGTCGAAAATGCCCTACACCATTGTTTTGGACCGAGCTCGGTGAAAGTAAAATTTTCAGAGTTGATTTGATTAAAGATGCTGAACGGAAAGTAAAAGTAATCCGTGAAAGTCTGAAGGCAGCCACAGATCGCCATAAGTCGTACGCGGATTTGAAACGAAAAGACATTGAGTATCAGGTGGGAGACAAAGTGTTTCTTAAGGTTTCACCTTGGAAAAAGATACTCAGATTTGGCCGTAAGGGCAAATTGAGTCCGAGATTCATTGGGCCGTACGAAATCTCCGGACGAGTTGGTCCAGTTGCGTATAGATTGATTTTGCCCCCTGAACTTGAAAGGATTCACGACGTCATGTTTCGATGCTTCGACGTTATAGATCTGATCCGTCACACGTAATTAATCCATCAGAGGTTGAAATTCAATCCGACATGAGTTATGAAGAAGAGCCGATTCGTATCCTAGCTCGTGAAGTGAAAAAGTTACGAAACAAAAAGGTTCCTTTAGTAAAAGTGTTATGGCTCAAACACGGGATAGAAGAAGCTACTTGGGAACCCGAGAACTCTATGAAAGAGCAATACCCAAACCTATTTACTGGTAAGATTTTCGGGGACGAAAATTTCTTAAGTGGGGGAGAGTTGTGACAGCCCTACAGTGACCCTAGTCGGAAAGCGGTTTCGGGACCGCTAAACCGAGTCACCGAATTATTTGAATATGATATTTACTGTCTAAAATATGTGATTATGAATGTGTGAAAGTTTTAAGTTTCGATTTAGTAAATTGCATGTGAATTTAGTCAATAGGACTTGTGTGACACTTTTGAAATGTGATAGGCTAATGTATAAGGATCTAATAGTGCATGTAATCAAAAGGGAGGACTTGCATGTCAATTTTCCCCCATTTAATTACTAGTGGCCGGCCATGACAAAGGGTGATGGGCAAAACATGTCATAAAACATGTTGTGTCAATGGTTTATGTTAGAAATGATAAAATAATAATGGGAAGGTAAATGATGACAAAAAAAAATGTGTGTGGTTGCCCCCCCATTGCTGTGACTAGAGAAAGAAGAAAAGAAAACAAAAAAAAAGTGTCCATCCTTTTTCATTTCTTTTGGCCGAAAGTTCTAAGGAAGAAGGAAGGAGCTCTTGCTTCATGATCGGCTTGGAAGAGGCTTAGGAAGAGGTTCGGCCATACTTGTATCTAGGTTAAGGTAGGTTTGATGTTGTGCCATGAGATTCATGCATGTTTTTAGTAGTTAGCTTGAGTTCTAACTAGCCCATGGTTCAAATCTTTACTATGTCATGGAGATGATATTCGACTAAGGTGGATTTGTGTTGATGTCATTTCCATGCTAAAAGTGAAGCTTTGTAATGATGCATGTGATGGTGGATTGATGACTCTTGAATCTTCTTTTTAGCATTTTTGAGTGAGACATTAAGTTCTTTGTTTAACCATGACCAAAATTGAAATGGTATGGTGTTGTGATGCATTCGGCCATGGTAGGAAGTAGAAGAGAAATGTGGTTGTTGTTCACGTTATTTAGATGAGAAATGGTAGTAAGGTGAAGTGCAAATGTTAGTGTTTGATTTACTAGTGTGTATATGTGTATTAGCCGAGTTTTGAATTTGAAACAAAATGGTATGTAGTCAATACAAGTAACCATATTTGTAGGAAGTATTAAGCATATACTCGGCCTCAACCTAGACATGTATATTCGGCCACATGAGGTAGGTTGTTGTTGCATGTGTTCGGTTAGAGGCAAGCATATTGATGCCTTTATCTTGGCTTAGATAATCGGCTAAAAGAGAGTGGGGGCTAAAATGTTGAGTTTGATTCATGATTTCCATATATATATGTGACTTTAATGCCTAATGTATATATGGGCTAAGTACCTTGAGGTTCTCTTTTGATGTTCAAATGAATTGTGTTAAATTGCTTAATGTTATTAAAAATGCGCATGACCATTGTGTATTTGAGCTAAAAGGTGGCCATATGACCTATCAAGCTCCTTGTCATATTCGGCCATAAGCTAGCATAATGAGACTTTAATAAGTTAAATTTGTTTGAATTAGCTCAAGATCTTAGAGGACTACAGTTGGATAAGAGGAAGGAAAAAGTTATCGAATAGCCGCCGAAAACGTTCGACCACATCCGAGGTAAGTTTTCGAGTAATGGAACTTAGATTATGATTTGATTAGATCATGTTTTAAGCAAACCAAAATCATGCTCTTTGTATGTTGCTATTGAGCCGAAAATGATTATGCTCGATAAGCGACTTGTGATTGAATCCTAGTTATGAAAATGAAATATAGATGTGTCATGATTTATTGATATGTGTATGGATATTCGGATGATAACTGGGCTAAGTCCCAAAGGCATTTGTGCGAGCTACTAAATCCGGGCTAAGTCCCGAAGGCATTTGTGCGAGTTACCAAATCCGGGCTAAGTCCCGAAGGCATTTGTGCGAGTTACCAAATCCGGGCTAAGTCCCGAAGGCATTGGTGCGAGTTACTATAACTGGGCTATGCCCCGAAGGCATTCGAGCGAGTATCTATATCCGGTTATACTCCAAAGGTACGTGATTTGGGAATGACCGATCTTGCTGTAATAATTTCAATTAATACGCTCGTAAAATCCCAACAATGAGGTATGTTTCGTATGTGCATTGGAATAGTTGATTTCTTTCGAATATTATTCGCTCAGTCGAGTAATGAGCTTCCGGCCTTTGACTAAGATGATCCCTTATGTATGAATATAGGGGTTGGAATGTGAAGTAGGAATGATTTGAGAATATGTATATATGGAATTATCCGTTTAGTTATATGAATGCCATACTTCAATTGTGCTTAATTTCATTGCTCAAAACTTACTAAGCATTAAATGCTTACTCCGTTCTATGAATTTCTGTTTTATAGATTTTGGTTCGTCAGCTATCGGACTCGGGATTATTGAAGTCGAAGTCTCCCACACTATCAAAGCCCCTTTTGGTACACTTTTGGTTGAACTTTGAAATGGCATGTATAGGACTACCCCTTTTTGTTGTTGGTCATGGACCCTTTGGTTTTGTATAAATTTGGATAGCCATGCGAAAATGGCTTATATACACTTTGAGCTTAATTTTATAATCGTCTTGTATGATGTTCATTAAGAGGTATGGAAATGTTTGGGAACGATTAGCCATTGGAATGGTTAATCATGATCGTATTTTGTGCTATTTATGCAAAAGGGCTAGTTGAATCATGGAAACTATGTAATAGGTAAAGTCTACCTTAAAAATAGATGCTGATAGCAGCAGCGACGTGAATGTAAAAAATCACTAAAAATAGTAGGAATGGAATTAATTAGTGAATAAATTATTTAATCGAACCTTGATGAATCTATTTTCATAGGAAGGTAACGAAACGATCATATGAACAGTATGTTAAGAGATATTTAGGTTTTTTCGAAACAGGGCCAGAACGGTTTCTAGATTCCCTGTTCCGACTTTGGAAATTCATTATAAATTAACCAGAGATAATTAGAAGTCATGCCTTATATGTATAGATTCCTTTTTGAGTCTAGTTTCATTAGAAACAAACGGCATCAGTATTGAAGCCCTGTACAGGGAGATATCCAAGTCGTAGTGTGCGGAGGTCAGAGTAGTCGAACCCTGAAACAGGGGAGACTTTAACTAATAAACTGTACTAATTGGCTCGACCAAAAATTCTAGAAAACAATTTGTAGATGGATATATGAGTCTAATTTCAGGGAAAAATTGCAAAACTGATTTTCGAGTTTTGGAACTCAAGATATGATTTTTAAGGTGATAGTGACGCAGTTAGTCAGCTGTCTGGAAATTTTCAAAATGGACTGTGAGAATAAGTGAATTTAGTCTGTGAACCCCTCGTGTCCGACTCCGGTAACGGTCTCGGGTACGGGGTGTTACAATACGGCTGGATTGGGTTGGGATTGCATTCACATTCTGATTTTGATTCTGTTACCTGATACTGATTCTGATTCTGTTACCTCATTCTGATTCTGGTTCTGATTCTGATTCTGTTACCTGATACTGATTCTGATTCTGTTACCTAATTCTAATTCTGATTCTGATTTTGATTCTGTCACCTGATTCTAATTTTGATTCTGATTCTAGTTCTGATAATGTTTCTTATTCTGTAATGGGTTAAAGCCCATCTGGTACTGTCTGTTATAATGGGCTAAGCCCTAATTGATACTGAAACTGTAAGTAGGGCTGGGGCCAGACTTTTAATTCTTTTATATGACTGACTGTTCCTTTTATGTAGTAGGAGATTTCACATTGAGTTTTCATAAACTCACCCAGTTTATTAACCTTTCAGGTAATTTCCAACCTTAGACAGATCGGAGCTGCGAGGGGCTCGAAGGAAGCCACGCATACTGTTTATGTTACAGTTTTGATTATTACTTTTAAATTTTTTTATGTGGGTTGTAGTAAAGCCGCTGTAATTTTCTGGATTTCAAATTTGGAATTTTATTTATTGTCCTTATAATTGCTAGTATTAGAACACGGTTTTCCAATGCAACTACTGTTGTTCAAAACATCACGTATCTACAATTGTTTTTAAATCAAGCTTTCGCAACTGCCAAGATTTTCACAAAGTAGTTAAGAATGTTATTCAGCTGAGGTTTCTAACAAGGTTTAAAAAGGGTTTAAGTTTTTAATTATTAAGAAGGGTTTTTAATGGAAACATGGTTTTCGAAAAACACTTCAATGTGACATGCCAGATTCGAGCCAAACTTCCAGGCCAGGTTTGGGGTGTTACATTTAGTGGTATCAGAGCCTAGGTTGCAACAACTCAGCTGTGGATTAGGTTTTCAAAGGTTGAATTTCAGAAAATTATTTTCAACCACGTGGTCTGTTTGAAGTATTTTTCTTAAAGAGTGTGGCACATCGAGTCTTCGGCGCCGAATCCGTAAGTCTTTTGAATACTTTTGTCTGTTTAGAAATTGAAATACTGTGGATTCCTTAGATATTGGTCTGAATTTAAATTTGGCTTTTATTTTATGTGGATGTGATTTTTGGATATAAAAATTGTATATATGTGTGATATATATGTGTTTGATTCAGTGAATAAGTGTTGTATGTATGACATGTTTCAAGTTCTAGTTGAAGTGTGATAGTGATAGTAGGATTAGAGTGCACAGCGGTAGTGTAGTGGCATAGATGTTACATGACCACCCTGTTAGATGGAAATTTCGGGGACAAAATTTCTTTAAGGGAGGTAGAGTTGTAACACCCTGAATTTGGGCCTAGAAGTTTTGGGCCTTGAGCATGGGAGTGGTTGAAGGCAGCTTATAATATTCTGTTATGCATGAAAATTTCGTAGTTGAAAGCATGTTTTAGTGGGTAAGTGTGCTGAGAAGTGTTGGAGAAGTCCTGGGTTCAAACTTGGACTCTAGCAAAAATTTTGGTTTAAGGTGAATCAAACCCTGGGTGTAGTAGGTAGGCCTTAAGAATATTGTTGGAGAAATTGTGACACAAAAAGCCTTGTGGCTTAGCGGCAAGTAGCGTAAGGAGCATTTAAGGGGAGGCATGGGTCCGAATCCCATGGCAAGCAAAGAGCATTTATTTTGCTAACAGGGGGCGGCAAGAGTTGGTGTTGAATTTAAACTCTGATGATGGAGGGATCCCACATCGGGAAGCTAACATAAGAGTGGATGCGAAGCTGGCTTTAGATAGAGAGAACCATGAGGAGAGTAAAGGTACCCTTCTTGGCTAAGCCCTTTCGCTTTGTGGCGTGCTCGGTTGGGTTGGGTGCCGGCTAAGAGTGCTCGGAGCATGGATTAACTCCAGTCTCCAATCAGGTGTGTATTTCTCACTACTCTAGCTGTAGGATGGCTACTTCGGGCCACGATGGGCCAAAAGAGGCTATGTGGTCCCAATGGGCCTACGGGCCCAATTGGATAAGTTGTTTGATTGTGTAGTAAATATTGGACTAGGCTAGGTGAATCTCATATCTGTGGCTAGATTTGGGCTAAAAGGGCCACACGAGCGTGTGGGCCCATTTGGGCTGAGAAAGGGCTTTAGGCCCATTCGTATTGTTATCCCTGTTTAGAATACTTTAGTTTACCAAAACCAAAACCAAAATACCCTTGGTTTACAAAATTACCAAAATACCCCTGGTTTGTAAAATTATCAAAATATCCCTAGTTTGTAAAATTACCAAAATACCCCTGATTTGTGAAATTACAAAAATACCCTCGACCTGTAAAATTATTGAAATACCCTCGACTTGTAAAATTACCAAAGTACCCCTGATTTATAGAATTATCGTTTTACCATCGATTGACAGAATTACTATTTTACCCTCGATTTACAAAATTACTACTTTACCCTCGATTTACAAAATTACCATTTTACCCCTAGGGTGTTAAATGATTGTTTTGCCCTTGTGGGCAAGTGACTGACTTGGACTGTGTGGTTGACGGATTTGATTGTGAATATATGTTGGTGATATGAATGACTTGACTGTGATTGTTTGATTCAAATATGGACATGATATTCTGATTCTGTATGTGGTATGCGATGACATGTATATCTGTTGCATGGGATATGGGTTATATTGATGGAGGAAGCGTTCTGGCAGCCTCGCTGCAATCTGGTGGCCTCGCCACATATATCTGTTCTGGTGACTTCGTCACAATATCTGGCAACCTGGCTGCAATCTAGTGGCTTCGCCATATATATATCTGTTCTGGTGGCCTAGCCACAATATCTGTATTTGGTGACTTCGTCACAATATCTGGCAGCCTCGCTGCAATTTCTGTGGTGTGTAGCGGTTGGGTGGGTCGAGTAGTCTCCCTACATGGTGTAAGGTTGGTACGGGGGTGTATACGGCTGGATTGGGTTGGGATTTCATTCACATTCTGATTTTGATTATGTTACCTGATACTAATTCTGATTCTGTTACCTCATTCTGATTCTAGTTCTGATTCTGATTCTATTACCTAATTCTGATTCTGATTCTGATTTTGATTCTATCACCTGATTCTGATTTTGATTCTGATTCTAGTTCTGATAATGTTTCTTATTCTGTAATGGGTTAAAGCCCATTTGGTACTGTCTGTTATAATGGGCTAAGGCCTAATTGATATTGAAACTGTAAGTAGGGCTGGGGCCAGACTTTTAATTCTTTTATATGACTGACTGTTCCTTTTATGTAGTAGGGGATTTCACACCGAGTTTTCATAAACTCACCCCATTTATTAACCTTTCAGCTAATTTCCAGCCTTAGACGGATTGGAGCTGCGAGGAGCTCGGAGGAAGCCACGCATATTGTTTATGTTATAGTTTTGATTATTACTTTTAAATGTTTTTATGTGGGTTGTAGTAAAGCCATTGTAATTTTTTGGATTTCAAATTTGGAATTTTATTTATTGTTCTTATAATTGCTAGTATTAGAACACGATTTTCCAAGGCAACTACTGTTGTTCAAAACATCACGTATCTGCAATTGTTTTTAAATCAAGCTTCCGCAACTGCCAAGATTTTCACAAAGTTGTTAAGAATGTTATTCAGCTGAGGTTTCTAACAAGGTTTAAAAAGGGTTTAAGTTTTTAATTATTAAGAAGGGTTTTTAATGGAAACATGGTTTTCAAAAAACACTTCAATGTGACATGCTAGATTCGAGCCAAACTTCCAGGCCGAGTTTGGGGTGTTACTCTATGAGTTTCTTATGATGCCGTTCGCTTTGACTAATGCACCTGCAATATTTATGGATCTGATAAATAGAATTTTTATACTGTATTTAGACAAATTTGTGATGGTATTTATTGATGATATCCTGGTATATTCTCGAGATGAAAATGAACATATTGATCATTTGAGAATTGTGTTACAAACCCTGTGTGAAAAACAACTGTATGCTAATTTTAGTAAAAGTGAATTTTGGCTTTGGGAAGTTGCTTTTCTTGGACATATAGTATCCGCAGAAGGCATCAGAGTTGACTTGAATAAAATATCAGCAATTGTTAATTTGAAGCTACCAAAAAATGTGTCAGAAGTCAAAAGTTTTTTGGGATTAGCCGGTTACTATTAGATATTTGTATAAGATTTCTCGATGATAGCCTCTCCGATGACCCATTTGTTACAGAAGGATGTGAAATTTGAATAGACTAATAAATGCCAGCAGAGTTTTGATAGGTTGAAAGCCTTGTTAACTAGGCACCCATGTTAGTTCAACCTGAATTGGGTAAGGAATTTGTGATTTACAGTGATACATCATTAAATGGTTTAGGTTATGTTTTGATGCAAGAAAGTAAAGTAATAGCCTATGCTTCTAGACAGCTAAAACCATATGAAAAGAATTACCCGATACATGATTTATAGTTGGTAGCTATAGTGTTTGCATTGAAAATTTGGAGACATTACTTGTTTGGTGAAAAATGTCATATATTTACTGATCATAAAAGTTTAAGTATTTGATGTCGTAAAAGGATTTGAATCTGAGACAGCGCAGGTGGCTTGAACTGTTTAAAGGTTATGATCTGGTTATTGATTATCATCTAGGAAAAGTCGACGTGGTTGCAGATGCTCTAAGAAGAAAATCCCTATTTTCCTTGCGAGTAATGAATACCTGATTGTTGTTATCTGATGATGGTTCAATCATAATTGAGTTAAAAGCTAGACCAATGTTTCTGCAGTAGATTTCTAAAGTTCAGAAAAATGATGGTGAACTACGAGCTAAACGGGTACAATGTGAGTTGAATTCTGATTCAAAATTTTAGTCTGTGTCCGATGATTGTCTATTATTCAGAGGAAAAATATGTGTACCGAGGAATTTAGAACTTATACAGAAGATTTTGAATGAAGCTCATAATAGTACTATGTCTGTTCATCCGAGAAGTAACAAAATGAACAATGATTTGAAAAAGATGTACTGGTGGCCGGGAATGAAACGCAATATTTCTGAATTTTTGTCTAAGTGTTTGATATGCCAACAAGTTAAAGCTGAACACCAGGTACCTTCGGGATTATTACAGCCAATTACGATACTGGAATAGAAATGGGAAAAAGTTACTATGGATTTTGTATCAGGGTTACGCCTATCTTCGAAAAAGAAAGATACCATTTGGGTAATCGTCGATCGGTTAACAAAGTCTGCACACTTTATTCCAGTACGTATGGATTTCACTCTGGATAGTTTAGCAGAATTATATGTTTCTGAGATTGTTAGATTACATGGGGTACCGATTTTTATTATTTCTGATAGAGATTCTCGGTTTACATCTCGATTCTGGTATAAATAACAACTCTAGGTACACAGTTACGTTTTAGCACCGCTTTCCATCCTCAGACTTGTAACAGCGAATTTTCGGTGAGATTGGAACATTGGTTTTGGAACCACAAATCCGAGCAAAAAATGAAAATTTATTTTATTTTATTTTATTTACGGTTGGCATCATGATAGAAAGATCACATGAAAATTTTGATACGAAGTTTTTACCGATTGTGTGTTTAATTAGGGAAAGAACTAAATTGCATAAAATGAAAAAGTTGGGTTCTAATAGCTATAGGTATCAAATAGCTATGGAATTCAAAACTTAAGGTCCTTATATGGTAATTAGACCATTGAAGAGTAGTTAGTAGATATTTCAAAACTAAATTGGAAATCAATAAAATTAATATATCATAATTAATTAAAAAGAAAAAATCATCTATTTTCATATCATCTTCCCCAAATTTTTCTATGGAAACCCTAAGAGAGAGGAAGAAAACTTTTCAAACTTAAAAAGGTATGAAATCAAGTCCCGTAGTAATTTCTATATTTTTGAAATTGGGATAGTCTAATCTTTCTATTTAGGGGATCTATTCGAAAAGTTATCAAGGTATGAAATTTGGGTCATGGATGAATATACTGAAAATTAGAAATTTATGGTAGAAAATGAAAAGTTATTCATAGATAAACAAATTTTACGAAGTAAGTTTTGATGAAAACTTAATTTAGGGATTAAAATGAAAAAGTGGTAAAACCCATGGAAAATTCTGAAATTTGTGAAATGTATGTGCTGTAAATGTAGTATATAAATTTCGGCTAGGCTTGGAAAGAGGGTTAAATTTCATGAATTTCATTTTCCGAGCCTGGGGAGGAAATCAATATTTTTTAAAAGGATAGGGGCAAAATGGTAATTTTGCTTAGGATATAATAGAACGCAATTGTAAATGAAATGTGATAGATTAATAGTTAAATTTATCCATATAGATCCAGAAAGATCAACTACGGAACTAGATCAAGGAAAGTAAAAGGTTTCGGATTAGTTGACATTCAAATACGAACCATTTTCAAGGTAAGTTTGTGTAACTTAAATATGTATGTTAATATGCTTTAAATGAATTGTATGATTGTGTTGATATGTATGAGATGATACACATAATGAAATTAATCAGAAGATAGGAAATGTAGACAAATTGTCATGTTCCGGTTGAACGTTGAAATTCGATAGAATAATGTGATATTCTTGAGCGAGAAGAAAACTACACATGTAGTATACAAGATTTAGTCCGAACGAGTAATCCTGATGTAAGCCTGAGCATATGCTATAGATTGGATTTAGCCCGAATAGCTAATCCAGATTAAGCTCTTCAGAGCATATGATATGAAAAGGATTTAGCCAAGACTGGTAATCCTATAATATAGTATGTGGCTCAAGAGTGTACTAGTTGATATTGTGCCCCAATGGGTACTTTTAGGTATGAATTTTCAAATAGTTGACAAGTATACCTTGAGTGAACAAATCGGATGTCCATCAAAACTTTAACAGGAAAGGACTTTTGAAATGTGGAAAGGTGAAATTAAATGAAAGCTGATATTATGATGGGCTCATCTATGTTTACTTGATATTCATATAAGATTATGTGACTAACTTATTTGAATAAGTGTTTGTGTTTAGGTAATTTACCAAAAAATTGATGGAATGTATATTTATGTTTGCTTGTAATAATAAATATGACTAGTAAGTTATTTTTCGATATACGAACTTACTAAGCATAAAATGCTTACTTCGTTTAATTTTCCCTATTATTATAGTGCTCAAAGGCTTGCGAAGGTTGGAAGTCGGTTGGAGCAATCATCACACTATCCACTATCTCATTTTGGTACAAATAGAAATCTTATTTTGGTATAATGGCATGTATAAGCTTATTTGGCCAATGATGGCTTGTAATTGTTGTTTTGTAATCTAGCCATTGGAGTGGCTAGGGATGGTCTAAGTTTGGCTATTTTTGAAGTGATGTTTTAGTAATCACATAAATGATTATTATGTGTTAGTTGTTGGAATTATGATGGTCTAAGTTTATGATAAGAATAAGTTTATATTCATTTATGCATGAGATAATACCATATGATTGATGTCAAATTTTATGTGAATATGATGTTGGTTTGGTGGATATATGCTTGTGAGTTTTGATGTAGGAAAATGGTAAGTTTTGGGTGACAAATAAGGCTAAAAAGTGACTTTATTTTTTTTATATGGGTAGACACACGGGCGTGTGTCTTGGTCGTGTGTGACACACGACTCGTCCCATGGGCATGTGGTTCGGCCGTGTGTCCCTTGTATCTTAAAAATGAGAAACAGAATGCTCAGAATTGGACGCACAGGCAGAGACACAAGTGTGTGTCTTAGTCGTGTGGTTGACACGGCCTTGAACACGGGTGTGTTACAATGCCGTGTGAAAACTGTACCTAAATTTTGAAAATAAAATTCACCACACGGCTTAGCACACGGGGGTGTGACTTGGTCGTGTGACTTAAATATTTTCATGCCTTATAAGTTAGAGAGTTACATTGGTTAGGGACACGGGCGTGTGTAGTACACGACCTGACCACATGGGCGTGTCCTTAGACCACATGGGCGTGTCCTTAGACCACACTAGCGTGTGAGCCCTACAACCTTGGAAAATTTTTGAATTGTTGCCAAAAATTTTATGAGTTTCTGATTAAATCCCAACTTGATTTTAATGCTCATATTGGACCTCGAAGGTCCAATTAAAGGATGATTTGAATGATCTCAGTAAATGAATAGTAATTTATGTAAATTATTTTTAAAATGTTTTGAATGTTTTGGTAATACTCTAAAACTCTGTTCTGACGACGGATAAAGGTTAGGGGTGTTAAAGACTAATGGACAATCCAAACGTGTGATACAGATTTTAGAAGACATGCTTCGATGTTGTATGTTGGAATTTGAACGTAATTGGGAAAAATACCTGCCTTTAGTTGAATTTTCATACAATAATAGTTATCAGTCTAGCATTAAAATGGCTTCGTATGAGGCTCTGTATGGTTGTAAATGTAGAACTCCATTGTACTGGACGGAACTTAGTGAGAAAAAGATTCATGGTATTGATTTGATTCTTGAAACTGGAGAAAAGGTGAAAGTGATTCAGGATAGTTTAAAAGTGGCCTCTGATCATCAAAAGTCTTATGCCGATCTTAAATGAAAAGAAATACAATTTCAAGTCGGAGACAAGGTATTCTTGAAAGTATCACCTTGGAAGATAGTTCTTCGGTTTGGCCGTAAAGGAAAACTAAGTCCACGGTTTATTTGACCATATGATGTTATTGAAAGAATTGGACTAGTTGCATATCGATTTGCATTACAACCAGAGCTTGACAGAATTCATAATGTTTTTCATGTGTCTATGTTGTGACGGTATCGGTCAGATCCTTCACATGTTATTTCTCAAATAGAAGTTGAGATTCAGCCTAATATGACTTACAGAGAAGAACCGATTATAATCCTGGCACAAGAGACAAATGAATTAAGAAATAAAAAGGTAGCTCTAGTGAAAGTTATTTGGCAACGACATGGGATTGAAGAAGCTACCTGGGAACCAGAGGATACCATGAGAAAACAATACCCAAACCTTTTTACTAGTAAGATTTTCAAGGACGAAAATTCTTTAAGGGGGGAGAGTTTTAAAAGCCAATTTTCAATGAAATCGGAACAGTGGTTTCGGGACAACAAGTCCAAGACAGAAAGAAAATTTATTTTAATAATATTGCATGGTCTGCATTATGATAGTAAAGACGTATGAAAATTTTGATAAGAAAAATTTACCTATTTCATGTTTAATTATAGAAAGGATCAAATTGCATAAAATGCAAAAGTTGAGTTCTAGTAGCTATAAGTATAAACTAGCTATGGAATTCAAAACTTGAGGTCCTTATATGGTAATTAGACCATTAAGAAAAGTTAGTAGATATTTTTAATGATTCATCCATTGAAATTTAAGAAAAAAGAAAAGGACTAAATTAAAAACTGAAATAAATAAAAGATGATAAATAAATTAAATGTTTAATATCATCATTTTATATCATCTTCATCCCCAAATTCTATGGAAACCCTAAGAAAGAGAAAGAAAATCAAGCAAGCCTAATTGGGTAAGTAATCTTGTCCCGTTTTTAGTAATTTTTATATTTTTGAGATCGGAATAACCTAATCTAACTATTTTTGGGATCAATTTGTAAAGTTACCAAAGTATTAAAATTTTTCCATGGATGAATATGCTGAAATTTTTAAATTTATGGTAAAAAATGAAAGGTTGTTGATAGATAAACATCTTTTGTAAAATGAATTTTCATGAAATTGTGATTTAAGGACTAAATTGTAAAGATGTAAACTTCAGAGAAAATTTTTGATTTTTATAAAACATAAGTGTTGTAAATGTTATATGTAAAAATCGGTTAGGCTTGGAATAAGGATTAAATTGCACGAATTTTATTTTCCCAACTAGGGACAAAATCGTCATTTTTGGAAAATATAGGGGCAAAATGGTAATTTTACCTAGGATGTGAATTGAATTAAATTGAGTATGAAATGACGTTAAATTCATCTATATAGATCTGAAAAAACCTAATACTAAGTTGGATCGACAAAAACAAAAAGTATCGGATTAGTAGATTTTCGTATACAAACAACTGACGGGGTAACTTCGTGTAACAAAAATTATATACACTTAGATGTTTAAATTAAATGTTGTATATGTGAATTATATTATTGCCATGTATATTAAATTGATTGAATATCCAATAATGCCCGGTAAATGTTTAATGTATGAAATTAATTACATGTCTAATATTGCTTGATAAGTAATAAGTCTTGTTTGAATAAATGAAATTTGATTGATACAGGATTTCCTGTATTGGTTGTGGTCCTACATATGTTGCGGACACACCACAACTTGAAAGAGCATCCTGTTATAGGCCCTTTCGAGCTTCCCGTTACATGGTTCCTACGAGCGTCTTGCATGTGTTGCGGACTATTGTAGCTCTTTGTGAGCGTCTTGTTATATGATCGATTGTGATCTTGCATATATTATGGACACAAACGCAGCTCTTTATGAGCGTCCTAATATAGGCTCTTTGCGAACTTCCTGACATGGCTCACTTTAACTTTGGATTATATGGCTATCCGGAGCTTCCTGATAATAACTCTTCGGAGTTACCTGTTAAGTATAACGACCTTCCTATTCTAAACTCTTCTGTGTTTCCTAATTTAGCCCAGATAAGCTTCCTGTTACATGGCTCACATGAGCATCCTATTATATGGCTCGAGAGAGTGTTTCTTCATTATGTGCCCTAATTGGGGACCCCTGAATATGAGTTGACTGTTTACAACTTTGTACACTTTGAGTGTACTACATGTGTATCCACCGATATTTCAAATAAATTCAATGGGAATAGTTTTGACATGGTTGAATTGAACGTAAGATGATTGATTATGGAAATGCACATGTTATATGGAAATATGATATGAAAAGCACATGTTTGTGAAAGTTATTACATGATAAGCTAATATTTGATTTTTGATGTTTACATAATATGCATGACTAACAAGTTTCTTGAGATCATTGTGTTTAGGCAAATGGCCATAATGATTTGGATGCATGTTTGAATACTTATCTTGAATGTACATGATTGGTAAGTTAAATTCTTGTTATACGAACTTACTAAGCATTTGAAATGCTTACTCGAATTTGTTTTCTCTATTTTATAGTGGTCGGAAGCTCGTAAAGGTTGGAATCGTTCGGAGCATCATCACACTATCCTTCAGTTCATTTTGGTATAAATTTTAAACTTGTTTTGGTATAATGGCAAGTATATGTTAACTTGGCCAAATGTTGGCAATGGTTGTTTCAAATCTAGCCATTGGAATGACTAGTAATGTTATATTTAGTGAGTATATACTTGAGGTTATAATATGGTTAATATATAAGTGCTTGATATGGTTAGATTGAATTATGGTAAACATATATGTCTTTTAAAAAGGTAAGTTTTAATACATGTGATGATATATCAAGTATAATGTTAATTTTGGCTTGGTTTTAACATCTTGAATTGGTTGGTATATGTATGCAAGTATTAATGTAGGTACAAGACAAAATTTGGGTGAGAAATAAGGCTTGGAAATGACCTTGTTTTCGTCCACACGGGTAGACACACAGGCATGTGTCTCAATCGTGTGTGACACACGGCCATGCGCATGGGCGTGTGGTTTGGCCGTATGTCCCCTACATCTTAAAAATTTAGAAACAGAATGCTCAGAATTGGTTACATGGGCAAAGACACGGGCGTGTGTCTCAGTCATGTGAAACACACGACCCAACACACGAGCGTGTGTCTTGGCCGTGTGAATCCTGCACCTAATTTTTCAAAATTAAATAGTCCACACGGCCTAGCACACGGGCGTGTGGCTGGCCATGTGACCCAAGTCAGTAGCTGCCCTAATTTTAACATGGGCTGGGACACAGCCTTGTACCTCATAACGAATGCCTACACGGCCTAAGACACGGGCGTGTCACT
Organism: Gossypium hirsutum; assembly: GCF_007990345.1. Lineage (NCBI taxonomy): Eukaryota > Viridiplantae > Streptophyta > Magnoliopsida > Malvales > Malvaceae > Gossypium > Gossypium hirsutum. The sequence goes on along the minus strand of NC_053434.1, from coordinate 37,804,765 downwards.
TGGCCATGTGAGCCACAGAGCCTGACCACACGGGCGTGTATCCCCTACACCTAAGAAAAATTTTTATATTTCACAAAAAATTCTTCGAGTTCCTGATTTAGTTCTGACTTGTTTCTAATGTATATATAGGACCTCGAGGGTTTATTTAAGGGACAACATGATTGAATTATGACTTGTTTCGGATATGAATAGTAAAAGACATGAATTAATGGTATTTGTTTTGTAAACTCCGATAATGCTCTGTAATCCTGTTTCGGTGACAGATATGGGTTAGGGGTGTTACACACACATTACGCTGACAATATACAGAAATAGACATTAACATTTCCAGTTTGAACAAATTCAGAATTGATTACACTTGTATTCTAATATTCAGTTACAACCACAAATAAACTCATACTTATTCATCACATAAACGAGCAATAAAAATTATTTAAATGCATATATATACACGAACCAAACTAAATCGAGTCCCAAACACACTTATCGAGGCTTGAAAGAGAGTCGAATTACATAAATACATAAAACAAACAGTTTATGATTCAAAATAAAATTCTGCGAAACAGGGCCACATGGCCATGTAAAAGTGTCTAGGCCATGTGGAGGCCTACACGCCTATGTGGAGGAGACACATGTCCGTGTGACCAAATTACATGGCCATGTGAGTAGCCTGTGTAACTCACTGTCCAAAAATGCCAAAAAATAAAGAGCAGAGGAGACACGACAATATGCAGATCTTAGACACCCGTATTGCTACACACGCCCGTGTAGCTAGGCTGTGTGGTACCAAAAATTATTGAAAACCCTAAATTATCAATTGCACACAACCGTGTGGACTTTCTGTGTGCAGCACATGCCCATGTGGCCACTTGTGTGGTCATGAAACCACATCGAAACAGCTTGAAAATCATGCTTTTAATGTCGAAACAATCCCCAACCCTTGGTAACCCAAAATTATGCCAAAACATACAAAATTTCATGCAATTTAGTAACAATATGATACTTCAAATAACCAATTTTAGAAACATACAAGACACTATCAAATTCCCCCGCAATTCGATACCGAAGTTCAATCGTTTCAGAATACACACTTTAGAATGCGATATCAAGTAGCAAGGATCAATAGATTCACTCTTGCCAAACTATTCGAAAACCTCAATTTCATACATAAACTTAAACTATAAGAAATTCAATTAACAAATAGAAACAGAAGCGATTCTATCATAAACCCTCATGAACAAAACTTACCCACTTTACCTCCAGTAAAATGAAACACATAAAGACAATTAGTCTTGACAGACAACACGTAATGTGAGTGAAACAGAAGAAATAAGAAATCAAAAGAACTAAAATTTGGGGATACAATCAACAAATAATAGAGAGAACAAAAAGGAAAAAAATATGGAAAAGGAAATGGGAAAAGAATGTCAAACTAAAAAAAAACTCCTCTTTCAAATTTTAAAAGTAATTTTTTTGAAAATTAAAAAACAAAACCAAAATAAATTAATTCATCAAAACACACATGAGGAATCAAACCCGAAACCCAAAGGTAAACTAACACATTCACCACCACCAAACCAGCAAACTCATTCTGACATTAAAACATGAAAAACCTACACAAGTGCTCGACCTATTCAATGACCCTAACCACAATCTCAAAACTTCTAACCCTAAATTTTGAGGTATTACAACTCACCCCTCCTTAAAGAAATTTTGTCCTTGAAATTTCCAACTAACAAAAAAATCATCTAAACACAAAACTCATCACTATGTTCTCGCTGCGCACTTTGATCTCGAAACACTACCATATCTTACTAAACCTTAAAATTTCGGATACATACCAAAAACACTTAACCACTGAACCAGATCAATTCACTTTTCTATTAAACATCCAAACATAATGCCATATTCAGAAAGTCAAACCATTCACGAACAATAGCACACAAAGTCAACAATATCACATAACCATTGTAAGGCCCAATTTTAGCCCGAGGCCCATAAGAAAATAAAATAAAACAAAAAACAAAAATCAAATAGCCCAATTAAACCCAATTCAAGCCCAAAAAATAGCCCAACCTAACCCTAGCCAACAACAATTAGAAAAGAGAAACAAACCCTAGGTGCACTGCACCTAGGTCTGCCCCAGTCTTGCACCGCCACTGGCCACCGCCTCTGTGCCACCGCCCTTTTGTACCTGCAAAAATCAATAGCAGAAGTGACAACAAACAAATATAAAACAATGTATAATGTATTGCATTCAGGCTATAAAAGCCTAAAAAGTTGTAAATATTTTGGGGTTTTTTACACAGAAGGAAATACAAAAAACATACAAAATCAATTAAAAAACAGAGGAGATTTAATAACAAAACACAAAGCAAAAAAAGAGGTGATATTTTAATTTTTTTGTTTCATTTTGAAATAATAATAAAAAAATAAAAAGAAATGTTTTGAACCTGTGCAGCTTTATTTACTCTATCGTCGGAGGTCTTCTCTGGCGTCAAAAATGGTTAGGGGAGGGATCGAAGGCATTTTTTTAAATCGAAGGCCTAGGCTTCAGATTTAGGTCAAAATAAGGCTTAAAGGGCTTTCTTTTTCTCTTCGACCACCAGAGGCGATGGTCATCATCGTCGATGACTGGTGGCCATGACAGCGCCAGAAACCAAAAGGGGAGAGGATTTTAGAGAGAAAAGAAAAGGGTTTCAACTTTTTTTAAAACAAGGATTGAAATGAATTTAAAAAAAATGAGTTTTATAGGCCACAGAAAATGACATTGTTTAAGGCTAATTCCAATAGCCTTGAAACAGCACCGTTTCACCTGACCTGCACGCGACCCGACCAGATACTGAAGGATCCTCGTGTTTTTGTTTGAAAAGGGTTTTTTACCTGTAACATCCCAAATTAGGGCCTAAATGGAAAAATGGTTTTGAAACCACAAATTTGAGGTAGAAATATTCCTATCGATAAAGTTTTAAGGTCTATTGTGTGATTTAATAACTGTGTGAAAATATCAACGAGAAATTTTATTGATAAGATGTCCAATTGAGTTATTAGGAGTAAATTGAAATAAGTGAAAAACATGTGTTCTAGTTGATTAATGGGGCTTAAATGTGATGGGATTTGAAATTTGAAGTCCTTATTTAGTAATTTTACCATTATATGTCACTATGGACAATAATGGACATAGGAGGGATAAAATATCAAAGTTTCAATGGAAGGGCATTTTGGTCCATTGGTTATTAAAAGAATTAAAAGTGAAGAATAGTAAAAAATTATGTCCATATCCATCCTCCTTGGCCAAATATCACAAGAAGCCATAGCTAGGGTTTCTTTCATCTTCAAGTTCAAAAGTAAGTGCATCCTAGCCCCGTTTTTAATGTTCTTTATATTTTTGAAATCCTCATAGCTCGATTTAGCTATTTCTACCCTTAATTTGAGCTAGGTTTCATGTTAAAAAATATACCCATGAATGACATGCTTGTACTTTGAGGTCTAATGGAAGAATATAGAAGTTTGATGTGTGATAAACAACTTTTACTAGGTGGTTTTTGGTAGAATTGATAAAAATGACCTAATTATTAAAGTTGTAAAAACTGTGTAAATGTGTGAATAAATGAAAATTTTGGGTTGGTATAAGAGAGAAAATGATTCGGCTAGGCTTGAATAATGAGAAAAATGGGGTACTTTTCATTTTACGAGCCTAGGGGCAATTTTGTAATTTTATGGAACTTTAGGGGCAAAATTGTAATTTTTCCATACTGTGATTTTTGGACTGAATTGAATAGTGCGTGTCTTAAACGAGTTAAATGTGCTATTCTAGATCAAGAGGGACGAGGAATAGACCTTGACCGAGGAAAAGGCAAGGTTGTGGATTAAATCGCAAATTGTCACATTTTGCACGGAGGTAAGTTGTGTATAAGTAATTCAACAATTTCATTGTTATGCATTTAATAATTGATATTCCATTATATATGAATGCATGCCCTAATGAAATTGGCTTGTGACGATTTAATGAAAGTTTGGCGATAGCTTTATATCTCGGAAGTCCCAAGTGACCCTGAGGAATGCTTAGGATTCGAATATCACGACACCACGATTAATGAGATCTCGTGTAAAACCATGTATGGGACATGGAATCAGCATTGATATGTGTGTCATTGTAAGACCATATCTGGGAAATGGCATCGGCTTTGGTATGTGATTTCATGTAAGACCATGTCTGGGATATGGCATTGATATGAGATTTCGTGTAAGACCATGTCTGAGACATGACATCAATATGAGGTCTCGTGAAAGACCATGTCTGGGACATGGCATCGGCACCGACAGGTGTGTACAAAAACCTCATGAGTATTGGACTCGATTCATGTTGGGAAATTTGGTATGGGTATGAAAGAGTAAGATAAGCATGATGTTCAAAGACATTTATTATCAATTCTCAATATGCTCATTATGGTGTAATATGATAATGTGGTGGTAATTGATAGCATGTTTACTCCATGAGTTTCATTGCCTATGTTGTTTATTATTTGCACACGACTTACTAAGCTATATGCTTACTTCTCTCTCTCTTTTCCTTTTTCTTTTAGCATCTCCAAACTAGCTTGGGGATCGTGAACGTCGGAGCTCGAGTCACACTATCAACAAATCTTTTGGGGTATAATTGGTTTATTACATTTAAGTATGGCATGTATACGGGACTTAGTATTTTGTTATATGTGTCATATTTGTTAGCCAAAGTGATGGCTCATTTTGGTATATTATTCCATTTTGTAAATGGCTATGAAATATGGCTCATATAGATTATTGGGTTGAAATCCCTAAATATTAATACATGCATGAGATGTGTTATTACCCTTGTGGTGTGTGCCAAATTGGTTGTAAATAATGGTTGATAAAATGTGGAATTTATTCTTGATGGATAAGTGTTGTCAATTGGCATGGTCACCATATAGATAAAGGTAAAGAAATGGATTGAATGAACTTAACAAGTCATGGATTCCCGATTAGGTATACTTGATATGAATTTATCATGCACGAATTAAAGCTATGGATGTGTAAGTAACCCTTTTATGCCATGACAATCACCACTGACATATGAGAGTGTGTAGGGGTTGTCAAGGGTGACAAGAGGGCTTGGAAAATAGCCTCACAATTGTCCACATGGGTAGACACATGGGCATGTGTCTAGGTCATGCGTGACACACGGTCAACCCCATGGGCATGTGGTCCGACCGTGTGTCCCCTGCACCCTAGTTTTACAAGTCAGTATGATGGTAGTAAACATATGGGCCTAGACACAGCCGTGTGTCTTAGCCATGTGGAGAACACAGCCTCAAGACATGGGTGTGTGCCCAGGCCATGTGAAGTCTGCACCTTAAATGCGAAAATTAAATTCACCACATGGCCTAGCACACGGAGGTGTGACTTGGCCATGTGATCTTAAATTGATGCTGGTCCAAAAATGAATGATGCAGTCGAGGCAGCCAATAAAAACATTAAGAAGATCGTGGGGAAAATGACTGAAACTTATAAAGATTGGCATGAGAAGTTACCATTTTCCCTCTATGCTTATCGAACGCCTGTTTGGACCTCCACCAGGGCAATGCCTTTTTCATTGGTTTATGGAATGGAGGCGGTTTTGCCCATTGAAGTTGAGATTCCTTCTCTCTGGGTTTTGTTAGAATTGAAGTTGGATGAAGCAGAATGGATCCAATCCTAATATGATCAACTAAACTTGATTGAAGAGAAAAGGTTGAAAGCCATCCATCATGGTCAGATGTACCAAAAATGAATTATGCGAGCACACAACAAAAAGTTTTTCCCTAGAGAATTCCATGAGGGAGACCTACTATTGAAAAAGATCCTTCCTATACAAAAGGACTTTAGAGGAAAGTGGATGCCAAACTGGGAAGGACCTTATGTGGTAAAGAAGGCCATTTCTGGAGGAGCATTGATATTGACTGAGATGGATGGCAAGAACCTGCCTAATCCAGTGAATTCAAATACGGTCAAGAAATACTTCACCTAAAAGAAAAGGGAGAGGCCAAGGCGAAAACCCGCAAAGGGCGCCTTGAGACCAAAGGGATTTGAGTTGAAAACATGGAAAAAGGCAGCTCAAATTTGGATTGAAGATTGAACTTGTGGCGGTCAGGTCTCCTCCAAAAGAAGAACATTACATTTTAGGGCATCGAAAAAGTACTATAGATCCCCTAAACACATAATTGATGTATGACCCCATACCCGAGACCGTTTCCGGAGTCGAACACGAGGTGCTAACGGACTTAATTCCTTACTTAAACAGCTCATACAATTCATTTTTAAATTTCCAGACGAGCTAGCTAACTGCATCACAGACACTCTAAAAATCATATCTCGAGTTCCAAAACTCAAAATCCAATTCCATAAATTTTTCCTGAAACTAGACTCATACATATATTTATTAATGTTTTTCTAGAATTTTTGGTTGGGAAAATTAGTACAGTTTATTAGTTAAATTCTCCCCTATTTCAGGGTTCGACTACTCTGACCTTCATGCATTACGACTTAGATATCTCCCTGTACAGGGCTTCAATACTTATGCCATTTGTTTCTAATGAAACTAGACTCAAAAAGGAATCTGTACATATAAATAATGACTTATAATTATCTCTGATTAATTTATGGTGCATTTCCAAAATCAGAATAGGGGATCCAAAAATCACTTTGGCCCTATTTCACAAAAAACTTAAACATCTCATAAAATACGGTTCATATGGTCGTTTCGTTTCTTTCATATGAAAATAGACTCATCAATATTAGATTACATAATTTATTCATTATTTAATTCCATTTCTACTATTTTTAGTGATTTTTCAAATTCACATCACTGCTGCTGCCAGCATCTATTTTAAGGTAAATTTTACCTATTTCATAGTTTTTCATGAATCAACTAGTAATTCGACATACATTATTTCCAAGTATAATCACGATTAGCCATGACATACGTAGCACCAATAGGACCATGATTGGCCATTACAATGGCTAATCATTACCAAACATTTCCACACCACTTAATAACCATATCATAAGACCATATATACAAAATGATCATAATGTTACACTCAAAATATATAAGCCATTTTCGCATGGCTATACGAATATACATTACCAAAAGATACTTAATTAACAACAAGGGTCAGCCCTATACATGCCATTATCAATTTCAACTGAAGAGTACCAAAAAGTGGCTTAGATAGTGTGGATGACTTCGACTTTGACACTTCCGAGTCCGATAGCCGACGAACAAAATCTATAAAACAGAGAATTAAAGCAAAAGAATAAGCATTTCGATGCTTAGTAAGTTTTAAATAATGAAATCATTTAAAAGAATGGCATAATAATATCTAAGTTTGTTTGTTTCATCCTTTGGCCGAATAGAAATTAACTAAGGTACTACTTTTATCATTCATATCACAAAGGTGAAAGCAATATATATATCCAACTAAATTCATTCTATAGTCGAATACGTTCATCTCACATTTCCGTGTCAATCTCATGCATATACACCTACATCTCACATTTGTGAAGTTGAACTCTCTAATTCGGAACTCATACATCATAATCAGATCATAAACGTCCGAATGATTTTAAACAATGGCCTAAGCATCCCCACCAATATCAAAGTCATAATTTAACATAATCATATTCTCAACGAGAGTAAATTACTTACCTAGTTATCTTACTGTAAGTAGCACATTTGTTTAAAATTGTTTCAACATGTATTATATGATTTCTCGTACGAATATTTACGAGTTTTCAGCTCAATATTATGCCGTCACAGACGCCCTTCGGAACCAAGCCCGATTCTTAGCGCTGACTCAAAAAGCCCTTCGAGACCAAGCTCGGATTATGACATTGCCCCGAAGGCCCTTCGAAACTAGGTTCGATTATGACACTGGCTCAAAAGCCCTTCGAGACCAAGCTCGGATTATGACACTGGCTCAAAAGCCCTTCGAGAGCAAGCTCGGATTTAAACCCCGATTAACATTCACACATATATGCATATATATATAATTGCTTTATCAAATCATAAGCTAAGTTCCATTACTTAAAGACTTACCTCGGATGTTGTCGAACGATTTCAACGGCTATTCGATTTCTTTTTCCTTTCCCTTATCCAACTTTGATCCTCTAAGCCCTTGAGCTAAATCAAACAATTTACTTCCCAATCAAACACAATCATACGACATCCATATACAGTTTAGAACCAATTCATTTGAATCAATTTACCACTTAAGTCTATCACCATTTCGCTTTCAAATTTGTGTACTTGGTAAGTCACATTAAACAACTACAAATATAACTTTAATACATATTTATTTTTGAATGTCCCCATGACACAAGATGTATACATAAGGCACTAACATACATATAAGTATATATATACTTATGAAATTTTCATATTTTAGTCGATTACTTAAGTTATGCACAATCACGTATTTATATACACTCTCACATTCATTATTATAATTATTGCCGAATACTTAACACAACTAAGCTAAGAATTTACCCAATATCATCTTAATTAATTTCTACTTATACATCAAAATTTCCAATACAAAGTATTTAGCTCCTATGCACTTAAACCGGATTAACAAACACCCGTAGACCATGATCGAATGTCATCTAAACACAAGTCAACAAAATCTCAAGATTTCAAATCAAACTCTTAAAAAGAATGCACAATGCCGAACCCTTAGATGATTGAACATCTAATTTAGACAATCTAGAGCACCTAAACGGCACTTGTTCAAAACCTTAAACAACTACATGTTCGGCTATTACCATAAGTACAATAAAAATTTATACTATCAATAAGCTCAACTTCTTGCAACAACAATTTCTTCCTCAAAGTTTAAAGGCTAAAATCAAATTATTTCCTCATTAACCGTAACTGAATGTGCCATTCATCCATCAAGATTCAATTTTTTTTTTGGCATGGGCTAAGTAAGAAACAAGATGATTAACCTACAACAAGCTTAAATTTCAAAAATCCAATACCTTTCACTAACCTTTCTTCTCCTTCAATGACCGAAAGTCTCCTTTCTCCCCAACTCTTCTTCTCTTTCGGTTTTTGGAAAGAAACAAGGTGAGTACTTTTTTTTTGTTTTCACCCACCTACTATTTTATTACATTCATCCATGATAATATGGCATCTAGCTAATTAAAGTTAATAGAAAATTCATATTTGATTATATAATTTGTAGCATGGCCGGCCACTACCTATAGTTTGGCTAATTTGACATGCAAGTACAAGCACTTTCCAACATATATTAATAGGCCACTTTAGCATTTGCCTAGCACATTTCTAAATTTTCTCATACAAGTCCTATTTAATAAATTTCACATACTATATACAAAATTTAAGCATGAATTTTTTCACACATGCATATTCATATATAATAAGCATCAAATATGACTGTTAATTATTTTTATGACTCGGTTTCGTGGTCCCGAAACCACTTTCCGAATAGGGTCAAATTAGGGCTGTCACAACTCTCCCCCACATAAGAAATTTTCGTCCCCGAAAATCTTACCAGTTAAAAGTTAGGATATCATTCTTTCATAGAGTTCTCGGGTTCCCAAGTAGCTTCTTCCATCCCGTGCTTGTGCCATAACACTTTTACTAAAGGAACGTTTTTGTTTCGTAATTCTTTCACTTCACGAGCTAGGATACGAATCGGTTCTTCTTCATAACTCATATCGGATTGAATTTCAACCTCTGATAGATTAATTATGTGCGAAGGATCAGATCTATAACGTCGAAGCATTGAAACATGAAAAACGTTGTGAATCTTTTCAAGTTCAGGGGGTAAAATCAATCTATATGCAACTGGACCAACTCGTTCAGATATTTCATACGGCCCAATGAACCTCGGACTCAATTTGCCCTTACGGCCAAATCTGAGTATCTTTTTCCAAGGTGAAACTTTAAGAAACACTTTGTCTCCTACCTGATACTCAATGTCTTTTCGTTTCAAATCCGCATACGACTTCTGACGATCTGAAGCTGCCTTCAGACTTTCACGGATTATTTTTACTTTCTATTCAGCATCTTTAATCAAATCAACTCCGAAAATTTTATTTTCATTGAGTTCGATCCAAAATAACGGTGTACGGCATTTGCGACCGTACAAAGCCTCGTAAGGTGCCATCTTAATGCTTGATTGAAAACTATTGTTGTAAGCGAATTCAATCAAGGGTAAATACCATTCCCACGAACCACTAAACCCAAGAATGCAACATCTCAACATATCCTCGAGTATATTATCCGCTCAGATTGACCATCGGTCTGGGGATGAAAAGCAGTGCTGAAATGCAATTTGGTACCCAAAGCTTCTTGAAATTTCTTCCAAAATCGCGATGTGAATCTTGGATCTCTATCTGACACAATAGAAACGGGTACTCCATGTAACCTTACAATCTGAGACATATACATTTCAGCTAGCTTGTCAAGGGAGTAATCCATACATACAGGGATAAAATGAGCCGACTTTTTCAGTCTATCAACAACAACCCAAATCGCATCTTTTTTGCTTGATGACAATGGCAATCCAGATACAAAATCCATCGTGACTCGATCCCACTTCCATTCAGGTATCATGATTGGCTGAAGTAAACCCGTAGGCACTTGATGTTCCGCTTTCACTTGTTGACATATTAAACACTTCAAAACAAAATCGGATATGTTTCGTTTCATACCATGCCACCAAAACTGACGTCTCAGATCGTTGTACATTTTCGTACTCCCCGGGTGAATTGACATTCGGCTACAATGAGCTTCATTAAGAATTGTCGAGATAAGTTCTGAATTTCTTGGAACACACAAATGAATTCTGAACCTCAAACAATCGTCATCATCAAATTGAAACTCTGATTCCATATTCGAAACACATTCAGCCCGTTTTGCAACCAATTCATCATCGACTTTCTGAGCTTCACGAATTTGATGAATCAACAATGGTTTAGCCTTTAATTCTGCTACTAACACATTATCGGATAGAACAGACAAGTGTACATTCATCGCTCGTAAAGCAAACAGTGATTTACGACTTAAAGCATCCGCAACCACATTAGCCTTTCCCGGGTGATAGTCAATGACAAGCTCATAATCTTTTAACAACTCAAGCCAACGTCTTTGTCGCAGATTCAAATCTCTTTGAGTCGTCAAATATTTGAGACTTTTGTGATCCGAAAATACATGACACTTCTCACCAAATAAGTAATGTCGCCATATTTTCAAAGCAAATACGATGCCAGCTAATTCGAGATCATGGGTTGGATAATTTTTCTCATGTGGCTTCAATTGCCTCGACGCATAAGCTACAACTCGACCTTCTTGCATCAATACACAACCCAACCCAAGTAAGGATGCATCACTGTAAATGACAAACTCTTTGCCTGATTCGGGTTGCACTAGTACTGGAGCTTCAGTCAAATAAGTTTTTAGTTGATCGAAACTTTTCTGACATTTTTCTGTCCATTCAAACTTAACATCTTTCTGAAGTAGTTTCGTCATTGGTGTGGCTATCATCGAGAAACCCTTTACAAACCGTCTGTAGTAATCGGCAAGTCCCAAAAAGCTCCGAACCTCAGTAATATTTCTCGGAGGCTTCTAGTTAAGTATGGCTGAAATTTTGCTCGAATCAACTCTAATACCCGATGCAAATACCACATGACCCAAAAAGCTAACTTCTCTCAACCAGAACTCACATTTACTGAACTTAGCATATAACTGCTTATCCTGTAAAATCTGCAACACTAATCTCAGGTGTTCAGCATGTTCGGTTTTATCCCTCGAATAGACCAAAATGTCATCAATAAACACAACTACAAATCGATCCAAATACTGTCTGAAGATCCGATTCATCAAATCCATAAATACCGCAGGGGCATTAGTGAGTCCAAATGGCATCACTAAGAACTCGTAGTGACTGTATCTCGTTCTAAAAGCAGTTTTGGGTATATCTGAATTTCGAAGTCGCAACTGATAATAACCCGATCTCAAATCTATCTTTGAAAACACTGAGGCTCCCTTTAGTTGATCAAACAAATCATCAATACGCGGTAACGGATATTTATTCTTTATTGTCACTTTATTCAGCTGACGATAGTCGATGCACAACCTCATAGTTTCGTCCCTCTTTTTCACAAACAATACTGGTGCACCCCAAGGTGAGAAACTCGGTCGAGCGAAACCTCTATCCATCAACTCTTGCAACTGAGCTTTCAATTCCTTTAATTTCGTCGGTGCCATACGATACGGAGCTATCAAAATCGGTGTAGTCCCAGGTACAAGTTCGATGCCAAACTCTACCTCCCAAACAGGTGGTAACCCCGGTAATTCTTCGGGAAAAACATCCGGATATTCACAAACCACTGGTACCGATTCAAGTTTCTTTTCTGATTCTTTATTATCAAGTACGTATGCAAGATACGCTTCACACCCCTTTCTCACATATTTTTGAGCTAACATCGAGGATATTATTGTTGGTAATTCGTTCCAATTAGTAGACTCAACTCGGATTATCTCATTATTAGCACATCTCAAATCGATGGTCTTACTTTTGCAATTTACAATTGCATCATGTACGGTCAACCAATCCATCCCGAGGATAACATCAAATTCCTCAAACGGTAAAAGCATCAAATCGGCCGGGAAACAGGAACCTCGAATTACTAGGGGACATTTCTTACACACCTTATCAACAAGCACATAATGACCCAAGGGATTCGACACTCTAATAACGAACTCAGTAGACTCAACAGGTAAAGTCTTACTGGATGCTAAAGTCTCACATATATAAGAATGAGTAGAACCAGGGTCAATCAAAGCAATCACATCAGTATCAAAGAGAGTGAATGTACCGGTAATAACATCAGGCGAAGAAGCATCCTCGCGTGCACGTATAGCATAAGCTCTAGCAGGAGCACGAGCCTCAGATCTGGTGGTAACATCTCTAGATCCTCTCTGACCGCCACTAGCATTCCCTGCATTTTTAGATGGTCTACCTCGAGCAGTAGTAGCACCCGGTTTCCCACTCTGATTTACATTCTGTTCAAACAGTCTCGGGAAATCCTTGATAAAGTGGTCAGCTGATCCGCACTTATAACAGGAGCGGTCATGGAATCTACAACTCCCCGAATGCCATTTACAGCAATACTGGCACCCCGTCCTGTCCCGACGATCATTTCCAACACTGGCAACCGAAGTGACTCGCGTACTCACAGGGGGTCAATCACGATCTCGTCTGGAAAAGCCCAAAGTGTCTTTAGATCAGCCTGGATCACTTTTAAATTTCTTTGATGTTTGTTGAAAGGGCTTTCCCGAAGACCTCTTACGAAATTCTCTTACTTTCACTTTATCTTTTCTTTTCTCCTTATTGAGCTCTTCGGCTTTGCAAGCTCGTTCGAAAAGTACTACAAATTCTCTAATTTCAAGAATGCCAACATACAGTTTTGTATCTTCGTTCAACCCGTCCTTGAATCATTTACACATGATAGCCTCGGACGAAACAGATTCTCGAGCGTATCTACTAAGTCTGAGAAACTTTCGCTCATAATCAGTAACTGACATAGAACCCTGCTTAAGCTCAAGAAATTCTTTCCATTTCTGATCGATGAATCTTTGACTGATATATTTCTTGCGGAACTCGGTTTGAAAGAATTCCCAAGTAACCCATTCTCTTGGAACGACGGAAACCAAAGTATTCCACCAATAGTAGGCAGAATCACGTAATAGAGATATAGCACATTTTAAACATTCATCAAGTGTGCACGGTAATTCATCGAACACACGAACGGTATTATCAAGCTAAAACTCAGCCTGCTCAGCATCATCACTGTCAGTAGCCTTGAACTCAGTAGCCCCATGCTTCCGAATCCTATCAACCGGGGGCTTGTTCAACCTCGACGGGTCAACTCCAGGAGATATTACAGGTGCAGGGTTTGTATTAGTCAGGGGTGGGGGTTGTGGGACGACCGTATTAGTTCGAATATACTGATTGAACCAATCATTCATCACGCTATAAAAAGCCTGCCTAGCTTCATCATTCTGATTACTAGCAATAGGTTGAGAGTCTACCGGCACCGTCCCATGTGCGAGAGCAGGCGCTACAATCTCAACATCATCAGCTACCGCTAGGTTGGGATCAGGATCCATTACTATAAATAAACACATTTTTAACTGTCAGAAATCACCACACTATCAGATAAACACATAATGGCATGTATAGTTATTCCCCTACGTATTACGGTAGTCCTAGAATCGACTAAACCGTAGCTCTGATACCAATTAAATGTAACACCCCGTACCCGAGACCGTTGCCAGAGTCGAACACAAGGTGCTAACGGACTTAATTCCTTACTTAAACAGCTCATACAATTCATTTTTAAAATTTTCAAGCTGGCTAACTGCATCACAGTCACTCTAAAAATCATATCTCGAGTTCCAAAACTCAAAATACAATTCCGTAAATTTTTCTTGAAACTAGACTCATACATATATTTACTAATTATTTTCTAGAATTTTTGGTCTGGCCAATTAGTACAGTTTATTAGTTAAATTCTCCCCTGTTTCAGGGTTCGACTACTCTGACCTTCATGCATTACGACTTAGATATCTCCCTGTACAGGGCTTCAATACTTATGCCATTTGTTTCTAATGAAACTAGACTCAAAAAGAAATCTGTACATATAAAGAATGACTTATAATTATCTCTGATTAATTTATGGTGAATTTCCAAAGTCAGAATAGGGGATCCAGAAATCGCTCTGGCCCTTTTTCACGAAAACTTAAACATCTCATAAAATACGGCTCATATGGTCGTTTCGTTTCTTTCATATGAAAATAGACTCATCAAGATTAGATTAAATAATTTATTCATTATTTAATTCCATTTCTACTATTTTTAGTGATTTTGTAAATTCACATCACTGCTGCTGTCAGCATCTATTTTAAGGTAAATTTTACCTATTTCATAGTTTTTCATGAATCAACTAGTAATTTGACATACATTATTTCCAAGTATAATCACGATTAGCCATGACATACGTAGCACCAATAGGACCATGATTGGTCATTCCAATGGCTAATCATTACCAAACATTTCCACACAACTTAATAACCATATCATAAGACCATATATACAAAATGATCATAATGTTATACTCAAAATATACAGGCCATTTTCGCATGGCTATACGAATATACATTACCAAAAGATACTTAATTAACAACAAGGGTTAGCCCTATACATGCCATTATCAAGTTCAACTGAAGAGTACCAAAAAAGTGGCTTAGATAGTGTGGATGACTTCGACTTTGACACTTCCGAGTCCGATAGCTGACGAACAAAATCTATAAAACAGAGAATTAAAGCAAAAGAATAAGCATTTCGATGCTTAGTAAGTTTTAAATAATGAAATAATTTAAAAGAATGGCATAATAATATATAAGTTTGTTTGTTTCATCCTTTGGCCGAATAGAAAATAACTAAGGTACTACTTTTATCATTCATATCACAAAGGTGAAAGTAATATATATATCCAACTAAATTCATTCTATAGTCGAATACGTTCATCTCACATTTCTGTGTCAATCTCATGGATATACACCTACTTCTCACATTTGTGAAGTTGAACTCTCTAATTCGGAACTCATACATCATAATCAGATCGTAAACGTTCGAATGATTTTAAACAATGGCCTAAGCATCCCCACCAATTTCAAAGTCATAATTTAACATAATCATATTCTCAACGAGAGTAAATTACTTACCTAGTTATCTTACTGTAAGTAGCACATTTGTTTAAAATTGTTTCAACATGTATTATATGATTTCTCGTACGAATATTTACGAGTTTTCAGCTCAATATTATGCTGTCATAGACGCCCTTCGGAACCAAGCCCGATTCTTAGCGCTGACTCAAAAAGCCCTTCGAGACCAAGCTCAGATTATGACATTGGCCCGAAGGCCCTTCGAAACTAGGTTCGGTTATGACACTGGATCAAAAGCCCTTCGAGACCAAGCTCGGATTTAAACCCCGATTAACATTCACACATATATGCATATATATAATTGCTTTATCAAATCATAAGCTAATTCCATTACTTAAAGACTTACCTCGGATGTTGTCGAACGATTTCAACGGCTATTTGATTTCTTTTTCCTTTCCCTTATCCAACTTTGATCCTCTAAGCTCTTGAGCTAAATCAAACAATTTACTTCCCAATCAAACACAATCATACGACATCCATATACAGTTTAGAACCAATTCATTTGAATCAATTTACCACTTAAGTCTATCACCATTTCGCTTTCAAATTTGTGTACTTGGTAAGTCACATTAAACAACTACAAATATAACTTTAATACATATTTATTTTTGAATGTCCCCATGACACAAGATGTATATAGAAGGCACTAACATACATATAAGTATATATATACTTATGAAATTTTCATATTTTAGTCGATTACTTAAGTTATGCACAATCACGTATTTATATACACTCTCACATTCATTATTATAATTATTGCCGAATACTTAACACAACTAAGCTAAGAATTTACCCAATATCATCTTAATTAATTTCTACTTATACATCAAAATTTCCAATACAAAGTATTTAGCACCTATGCACTTAAACCGGATTAACAAACAGTCGTAGACCATAACCGAATGTCATCTAAACACAAGTCAACAAAATCTCATGATTTCAAATCAAACTCTTAACAAGAATGCACAATGCCGAACCCTTAGATGATTGAACATCTAATTTAGACAATCTAGAGCACCTAAACGGCACTTGTTCAAAACCTTAAACAACTACATGTTCGGCTATTACCATAAGTACAATAAAAATTTATACTATCAATAAGCTCAACTTCTTGCAACAACAATTTCTTCCTCAAAGTTTAAAGGCTAAAATCAAATTATTTTCTCATTAACCATAATCGAATGTGCCATTCATCCATCAAGATTCATTTTTCTTTTGGCATGGGCTAAGTAAGAAACAAGATGATTAACCTACAACAAGCTTAAATTTCAAAAATCCAATACCTTTCACTAACCTTTCTTCTCCTTCAATGACCGAAAGTCTCTTTTCTCCCTAACTCTTCTTCTCTTTCGGTTTTTGGAAAGAAACAAGGTGAGTACTTTTTTTTTTGTTTTCACCCACCTACTATTTTATTACATTCATCCATTATAATATGGCATCTAGCTAATTAAAGTTAATAGAAAATTCATATTTGATTATATAATTTGTAGCATGGCCGGCCACTACCTATAGTTTGGCTAATTTGACATGCAAGTACAAGCACTTTCCAACATATATTAATAGGCCACTTTAGCATTTGCCTAGCACATTTCTAAATTTTCTCATACAAGTCCTATTTAATAAATTTCACATACTATATACAAAATTTAAGCATGAATTTTTTCACACATGCATATTCATATATAATAAGCATCAAATATGACTATTAATTATTTTTATGACTCAGTTTCGTGGTCCCGAAACCACTTTCAGACTAGGGTCAAATTAGGGCTGTCACAATTGAGCTCAAAATGGTCATCAAGAAGTTTGTGCAGATAAGCTAATGCTGCGATATCCGTGACATCGACTTTTATCTTACCCGCTTTGTACTTTAGTAAAATTTGCTATTTTGATTAATTCCATTAATTTTGAGCTTTGCTTCCGATAAATTTCAGTCTTGTCCATCGTTACAATCTGTTTCAAGCATTTTTTTATTGAAATAATAATTAATGGACTCATAATATTCACGTAAAAGGAGTTCTGCATATTGCTCTGAACAGTTTCTAAATTATACAGGGACCTAAAACAAGATCACTAGTTAGAACTAACCAAACCTAAGAATTGGAAACATTTGAGAAAGAATAGTCTAAATTGTGACTATTTCTTCAGATTTTCTGCCAGAGATACCAACTGAACAAGAATGCTTGGTAACATATCAGTGACAGAACCTCGATGAGTAACAAAAGATGATAACCTAAGCATTAAAAAGGGGATAATTCTAGCAAAATGACATGTTGTATTCATGCAAATATCATTCATGCATATCTAGTTAGGAGCATTTGATTCATTCTGATCAAGACATTCTAATCATTTGGCATACAGAAAAACCCATGAAATCAATTCTACAGGTCATGTTCCTCAGAGGACGATGTAACAGGATCAGTGAATCCACAAATCCTGTACCCTTGAAGTTGCAGTGGGACGAATTAAAGTCATTGTGGTAAGTCTTATCTCCCCGAAGTTGCAGTGGAGTAGATCGAAGATAGCAAATCTTATCTCTTTGAAGTTGCAGTAGAGTAGATTAAAGCTATAAGTTTTACCTCCCTGAAGTTTCAATGGAGTAGATTGAAGCTATAGATCTTATCTCCCTAAAGTTGCAGTGGAGTAGATCGAAGATACCAAATCTTACCTCTCTGAAGTTGCAGTAGAGTAGATTAAAGCTATAATTTTTACCCCCCTAAAGTTGTAGTGGAGTAGATTGAACTTATAGATCTTATCTCCCTAAAGTTGAAGTGGAGTAAATCGAAGATAGCAAATATCATCTCTCTGAAGTTGCAGTAGAGCATATTGAAATTATAGATCTTATCTCCCTGAAGTTGCAGTGGAATAGATTAAAGATAGTAAATCTTATCTCTCTGAGTTTGCAATAGAGCAGATTAAAGCTATAAGTCTTATCTCCCTGAAGTTACAGTAGAGCAGACTGAAGATAACAAATCTCATCTCCTTGAAATTGTAGCATAGCAGATTTAAGCTACAACATAGCAAATCTTATCTCCCTAAAGTTGCAGTGGAGCAGATTGAAGGTACAAGATAGCAAATCTTATTTCCCTAAAGTTGTAGCGGAGCAGATTGAAGCTACAAGATAGCAAATCTTATCTCCCTAAAGTTGCAGTGGAGCAGATTGAAGCTACTAATCTTATCTCCTTAAAATTGCAATGGAGCAGATTAAAGCGAACTAATCCAATGTAACACCTCTAACCCATAATCGACATCGAATTAGGGTTACGAGGCATTACCAGACAGACAGAACATTTCAGACCAATTCAGAATCACAGATACTATTTAACATCATTTCATAAACAATCATCTCTAATTATGGTCTACGAGACCTAAAATATACATTTAAAGAAAGGTCGGAACTGAACTGAACTTATTCAGAATTTTCAGAACTTAACCAATTCTTTCAAACTGCTAAAGTCACAAGCTCGTGTGACTAGGCCGTGTGGTACACACGGGCACTAGACACGCCTATGTAAACCAGTCGTGCCAAAAATAGGTCCTATACTGACTTTTTCACACGGCCAATAGGCACGCCCGTGTACTATTGTCGTGTGATACTTAGCTAGCTATTGACTTTAGCCCACGACCATATGACACGCCCGTGTGTCGAGACCGTGTGATTCTTAGAAGAATATTGCTTTTCTTACACGGCCACAAGGCACGCCCGTGTACCCTGACCGTGTAGCACCAAGCAGGTTTGGTTAAAGCCAATTTGCCACCCCTTTTTGGGTCCAATTCTACAAGCAATAATGTAAAACATTCATACCAAAATTTCCAACCAATTCCATGTTTAAGAATGACCAAAACACATTAGAACTTAGCACATTACAAACATACCCCAAAACTGTACACAACTCATCATTGTTAGCCAACTCCCATGGCGTAATATATACACGTCAAAACTTATATACATAGACCTTCTAGCCTATACATGCCATACTTTAAAATATTTACACTTTCAAAAGTACCAAAATGAGATCGATAGTATGGTGACGATCCTCGACTATCATCGAGCTTTCAGTAGCTACGATAATTATAAAATAGATAGTAAACATACGGAGTAAACTATAAAGAGTTTAGTAAGCCAAATACAATTGGTATAATTACTAAAGCATATATGTAACATTCAACCATATAGATTCATAACCATTTCATAGAATAATTCATAGACTTAACCATGCTCCTTTGTTTGCATATATGTCATTCTTCATTTCCATACATATTTCACAGAGACAGAGTTTTTCATATTCAGAAAATTTAGTATGATACAAATGTACCTGTATAGGTTATACAATTCATATACTCAATCTCAGATTTCGTACGCTATAATCAGACGAGTCAGAAATGATACAGATGATCATAATCAAGTACAATGCCGACGTCTCAGACGTTGTCTTACATGTAATTCAATATCGATGCTTCTGTCCCAGACAAGGTCTTACATGAAATCAGATACGATGCCGATGTCCCAGACATGGTCTTATATGTAAACCTTAATCGAGGCATGTGTCCTAGACACGGTCTTACACGATGTCACAGACAGATGTCAACTTTGCTTAGGAACATACAAAGTTTTTCAGATATTAACATATTATCATACTTTACTCCAAAGATATGCATCAGACACTCAAGGCCATCCAATACAGATTACAGTTTATATGTGCAGAATTTATTTCAATTAACACGTAATTGTAATTTGACTTACCTCGGACGAATTTCGGATAAAACGAGTCGTCTATTCAACTATTTTGGACTTCCCCCGATCTATGTCCGATTTTCTTTGTTCTTGATCTAATACAATACAATACAAATTCAACCATTGAATCATTCATTTCATTCAATTTAATCCATAAACACATATTTAGGGCACTTTACATTTTAGTCCTTACATTTTCACACTTTGACAATTTAGTCCATTTTTCACAAAATCACCAATATGCAAAATTTCTTTACAACAAGGGCTAGCCAAATTTTCATGGCTTCTATATAAGTCCAGACAACATGTTCAGTTCACAATTTAGTCCTTCTAAACCTCATTTTCAAAATTTTACCCAAATAGCTCAATTTCATCAAAAACTCAAAGACAAAACTTATGAACCATCTACCAAGCCTTCATAATTCATTCAAAAACATCACAAAACTCATGATACCAACAATGGAATTTCATGAAATCTTTAATAGAAACTAAAATTGAGACATGGGTTTTGAAGAACACGAAGCAACGACCACAGAAACATAGAAATTATCAAAAACGGACCAAAGTACATACCTTAATCAACCAAATCAATGGCCGAACCCTAGGATGGTCTTCTTCTTTCTATTTCTTTGTTTTTTCAGCAATACATGAATGAAATGGCTTCATTTTCATGTTTATTTTCATTTAATAACTTTAATAATCATTTTTCCATTTTACCCTTGGCATATATCATTAAATTTTCAACCAATAATGTCCATCATTGTCTACCATTAATATAAATGGTAAATTTGACATGCAAGGACCTTTATTTTAAAAGCCAAGCCAATTAGGTGCTTTAACATTTAGCACTCAAGTTTTATACTTTATGCGATTTAATCCTTTTTCATAATTAAGCATAGAAAAGGACATATTAAATCATAGAAATTTCACAGATATAAATTCACATATCACAGACACAGAAAATAATATTAAAATATTCTTTGAACTCGGATTTATGGTCCCAAAACCACTATTCTGACTATGGTCAAAACCGAACTGTTACATCCAATACCTCTAAAATTTCAATAGGTCAAATTAAATCTACGATAGCAGGTCTTATATCCCTAACGTTGAAGTGGAGTAGACTAAAACAACAAATCTCATCTCCTTGAATTTGTAGCGGAGTAGATTGAAACAATAAGTCTTATTTCTCTGAAGTTGTGGTGGAGTGGATCGAAGCAATAAGATGTAGTGGACTAGAATGAGGCTACTTGAAGAAGAGAAGTGCCAAAGAAGTTGAGATTCGGCAAGACCGGAAAAAATTGGCCTTTTTCAAAATTCTTTGCTCCATTCTCATTACACGACAATGAGCAAAGAGGGGTAGCTGTAAGGCCCAATTTTTGCCCGGGGCTTATAAGAAAATAAAACAACACAAAAAAAATCAAACAACCCAATTAAACCCAATTCAAGCCCAAACAACAGCCCAACCTAACCCTAGCCCACAACAATTAGAAAAGAGAAACAAACCCTAGGTGCACCGCACCTAGGTCTGCCCTAGTCTTGCACCGCCACTGGCCACCGCCTCTGTGCCACCACCCTTTTGTACCTGGAAAAATCAATAGCAGAAGCGAAAGTAAACAAATATAAAACAATGTATAATGTATTGCATTCGGGCTATAAAAGCCTAAAAAATTGTAAATTTTTTGAGATTTTTTACAGAGAAGGAAATACAAAAAAGACACAAAATCAATCAAAATATAGAAGAGATTTAATAACAAAAAGCAAAGCACAAAAAAGGTGATATTTTTATTTTTTTTCTTTGTTTCATTTCGAAATAATAGTAAAAAATAAAAAGAAACATTCTGAACCTGTGGCGCTTCGTTTACTCGTCGTCAAAGGTCTTTTTTGGCATCAAAAATGGTTAGGGGAAGGATTGAAGGCATTTCTTTTTAAATCGAAGACCTAGCCTTCAGATTCAGGTCAAAATGGGGCTTAAAGGGCTTTCTTTTTCTCTCCGGCCACCGGAGATGACGGTCACCATCACCGATGACAGGTGGCCATGATGGCACCGGAAACCAAAAGGGGGGAGCTTTGGGAGAGAAAAGAAAAGGGTTTCAACTTTTTTTTAAAACAAGGATTGAAATGAATTTAAAAAAAATGAGTTTTATAGGCAACAGGAAACGATGTCGTTTAAGGCTAACTCCAATAGCCTTGAAATGGCAACGTTTCTCCTGACTTGCGCGTGACCTGTTTAAAAAGGGTTATTTACCTTTTTGGTCCTTTCACATTTTTGGGTTGCTTTAATTTAGTCCTCTTTTTTTTAATTTTACCCCGTAATTTTTGCACCCGTTTCACTTTAGTCCATGTTGGAATTGTGCATTTTGGGGACAGGGGATAATTTCCCATTTAGTCCCTCCTTTTTGGCTCGCTTTTTACTTTGGCCTTCCGTTTTGCTTTTTCTTTTATCTATTTATAATTTATCCTTTCAACTTTATTTTAGTTTCAATTTCATCCTTTATTTAATCAATTTCAATCCTTTTAGATTTTGTATAACGTTATTTTATTTTCATTTATTTTTATTTATTTATTCATTTGTTTTACTATTTATTTACCTTTGTTATATTCAAAGTTTTGTTTTCAGCTAATACTTATTTATTTATTATTTATATCTATTATATTTGTTTATATGTTTGTTCATTTAGCTTTTTTAATTATTTGAATTTAATGTTATGTATATTTGTTTTATTTATTCACTTATTCAATTATTATTCTTTTACTTTTTTAAAGGTTTAAAATTACTATTATCTATTTGTTTTATCTATTTTTTTATTGACTTAAATTTAATGTTATATGTTTTGTCTATTTATTCATTATTATTTTACTTTCTAAATATTCAATTTGATATTATTTATATTTCCTTTTCATTTTTTTATTCTCAATTATTTTATTTATTTTCTTATTAATGCTATGAAATAATATTCTTATTTGCATTACTATAATTCTTCATTATTACTAAATAAATATTGTTATGTCATGATCATTACCATTATTATAATCAGTTTGTGTCATATTAATTTTTACTTGATGCATAAAAAGAGAAATCTTTTAAAATTAGGCAATGCTTCGTATTTAGCGATTCGAGAGGTCGTACCCTAACTTACTGGGTTTTGATTTTTCTCGTTGAACCTAAACAACTGAATATCCTTCTAGAATTAAAATGCATAAGTTTTAAACAAAAATAAAGGCAAGCTCATTCTCAAAGGTTCAATGTGTCACATCCTAACTTACGGGACGTGACATTTTGCTATCTCGAGAGGAAAGGGTCTTTAACATTCGTTTTTGATTTATTCAAGCAAAATTTTTAAGTAAAATTAATGAAAAGAAGGATTGTATTTCAAATTCTTTTTGAATTTTCAACTTTCGACATTAAGGCATCAATCAATCAATTAGATACAAATTTTGGGCGTTACGAGGGTGCTAATCCTTCCACGTACGTAACCGACTCCCGAACCCATTTTCTCGAATTTTATTGACCAAAATCGTCATTTTAATAAATCAAAGTTGTTTATTAAGATGATCAAGTTTCGAGCTGATCCGATCACACCTCATATAAAAAGGATTGGTGGCGACTTCCATGTTCATTTTCGTTTTCAAAATCACAGTCGACCCTTTTTTCAAAAAAAAATGGTTTCGACAGCTTGGCGACTCTACTAGAGACGCAAAATAAGAGAGTCAAGCTGTGAGTTGATTACTTTTTGTCTTTTTTTTGAAAATTGAAAATTTGGTTTAAGTTTACGATCCTTTCGTTGAATTTCATCCGTATTTGTTACGATCTTCATCATTTTGTTCATAATTTTTATTGGTTTGAGTTTTTGGTATTTTTTTTCACATTGCATCGTATAATCGGTGAATTTTACCGTTCTAGGTGGGAGTGAGAAACTATTCCTTCGTGAGGTTTTCACCTCCATATAGGATAGTGGATCGCTTTCGGGATACATCTGTACCTATGTCTTCGTGATAATTTCATCTCCATAAAGCCATAGGGAAATGTATTCCCGTGAACTGAACTCATTCCATATGAGCCTATAATGGGTGAGGATCGAGGAATCTGCTGGTTCAGGTACCTTTACTTTAGAATCGAACCCCATATAGCGAGCCTTAAGAGCCCACCTTAGGTAGAGCCATACAAAACCCTAGTGGTTACCCGAGTAGGTGCTTTACTTATTATTCTTCGATTGCTTTAAATTGTGTATGGAGTACTGACTTGTTTTGTTTTACTTTTATTGTAATTGCATGGCATTTTCATCATAAAAAAAGGTGTTGATTCACATTAGGTTGCTAAATAGATAACTTTTCATGGAAAAGGGGTTTCTTGAAAAAGTGGATGATAATGCGGCCGTCCGAATATGGGCTGAGACAAAGCAACAAGAGAAGGGTGATAGTCTTACAGAGGGGTACGTGTCAAAGTTGTGGGATTTTACTCGTATCAGCTTAACCCAAAAGAATCTTCAAGAGATAAAAGAAATATGGGATCAATGGGATGGTGAGATCAAACAACTATTCTACTGTAATTATGGTGATTTGCCCTATCTACTTGATATCAAAATGGACAAGCACTTATTCCGAGCTCTCGCCCAGTATCAGAACCTTGCTTATAGTTGTTTTACTTTTGGAAAAGTGGATTTGGTACCTACTGTGGAAAAGTACATGGCCTTGCTCCGTTTCCCGAAGATTCAAATTGACAAGTCTTATTCTAGAGCTACAAACTTCCCAACGTTCTTAAAAAAGCTGATGAACACCATGGTAATGAGTGAACAGTGGGTTGTAGCCCGAATCAAGTAGAAGGGTGATAGTAAGTGCATTATTTGGAGAATTTTGAGAGATTTGATCCTAGCACATCCTGATGTGAAGAAAAGGGTTGATGTCTTTGCATTAAGCATTTACGAATTGGTTATCTTCCCTAAGGCTTTAGGGCATATAGACAAGGCGGTCTCTGATTTATTTGACCGACTTGATAAAAAGGTCACACCCGTTCCCACAATTTTCGCCGAAACTTTTAGATCCTTGAACGCATGATAAAAAGCAGGCAAAGAGAGATTCATCGGATGCGCACAACTTTTACTAGCATGGTTCCACAACCATTTTTGGAAAGTGGAAAAGGTCTCATATCGAATCTTCTTCGTGGACTATTCTCCACTGAAAGAGTTAGTGGCTATGCCAAGACAAGATAATATTATGGAAGAGAAATAGATGATGACTCTCCAGAATTTGCAAGATGAAGACGTCGAATGGGGAGCCTCTTGGATGGTCCCTGATGAGATTCTATATCGGTGTGGTGATGTTGATTGGGTTCCCTTGCTTGGAATATAGGGGCCTATCGGGTATGCCTCTCTGCTCGCATTAAAGTAGTACAGAATAAGACAGTTTACGCCAGCAATACAAGGGTTAGTTTAGTGCGTGTTTGTATACAAAGGAGATAACTACAAAAAGAAAGTTCATGAAATATCAAACGCTTGGAACCGAACTCGCAGAATGAAAAGGTTTGCAGCCAACTCGATAACTACCCCTGAGTATAACCGGTGGTAGGTTAGAGAGTCAACGACAACATCCCTACGTCAGACCAAGAAAACACCCGATCAGTGGAAAAACACTTGCAGGTGATCCTATCTGAGCTAGAGATCATCAAACAGGATTTTGAGAGAAAGAGTTTGGAGCTAGAATAAAGGATAGAGCAATTGGAGGAGGAAAAAATGTACCTGGGACTGGATGTCAATGTCCAGAAACTAGAAGTCGAGAAGTTGAGAAAAGGAAAGAGTAAGGCTGAAGAGGATTTGGACAGTTTGAAAACAGATTACAAGAAGCTGCGGAGTTCAATGAGAACCACTGATCTGGAAAGAATGTCAAAACAATGGTGGCAAGAAATTAAACAGGAAAAGGATAGAGCCAATCAATGGGAAAGGAAATTTTGAGATGCTCAAGCATGAGAAAATGTTTTGCGAGGGAGTTTGGTAAAAAATCAAAATGAAAAGATGGGATTAAAAACTCGGGTGTTAGAGTTAAAAAGATCCCTATATCAATATCGTAATTGTAACTCTGTAATCGAGTTGCAGGCTAGTCAGAGCAAAATTGAAGAGCTAAAAGGAAAGATAGAAGAACTCGAAACCGCGTTACAAAACTGTGAACTTCGAGTTGAACTTCTGGAAGCAAATAATGAGCAGTGGCAAGAGCAACTTCATCGATCTCAGGATCAGGTCAGGGATAGGAATTACGTCATGGATGCAGCTTTAGCTCAAGTACAAGAGGTGACTGATCATTTACAAACCTTAGCAGTCCAGGCTGACGTACTGAGTTTGAAATACGAGTTAGAGTCAGATCGAGGCTGAGAGTTAGCTTGGCTTCTTAGGAAGGTCAAGGCCTTAAGTATTAGGGCGAGGCCTTATATGTAATCCGTTTTATGTACAGAAATTTATTTTCTAGAAAAGTTACTCTAATGAAATTGAATCAGAATCAATGTCTTTTTTGCATGCGTTTCATGCATTAGCATTACATTGTATCATGTGCATTAAATCTCACAAAGAGATCCTAAAATCATGACAGTTACCCTGGAATATCATTACGATACACGAGGAAAACCTAAAGTAATGGACCAAAGGTTGGAAAGATTAGAGCAAATGAAAAAAGTAATGCAAGATCAGTTGCAAATACAGATGCAAGAACAATTGGCCGAAATTCAACCAGACATGAGGGATCAGATGCTAGAATCCTAAAAGAATATGATGAGCCAATTAACTCAGTTGCTGACTGGAGAGCTAGAAAAAGGAAAGAACCCTATGGTCAATTCTGGGGATGATAACGAGGACCCTGCTAATCCTCCAGGCTTTACCCCAATAAACACCCAAGCACAACCAAATGCATATCCCCAAAAGGTGCCCGTTAACATTAGGCCCCAATACTAGACCAGTACCTCGGCACCAACAAGCTTCTCGACAGGTTCAGGCTCCAACCTAGGAGACCATCCAGCGAATCCCATTGTCCCTGATCTTGATGATATAGCAGAAATAGAGAAGGCGATAGTGGAGCTCCCAAAGTAACTTGAAGACCGATGTAGATGGCTAGAAGAGAAATTCAATGAATTGGAAAGTGTTGATTACCATTGTGGAATTGGTGCTAAAGACTTGAACCTGGCTCAAGATCTAGTGCTCCCGCCCAAGTTTAAGACCCCAAAATTTGAAAAATATAATGGGACCAACTGCTCTAAAGCCTACATTACGATGTTCTGTAGGAAGATGATAGGATATGTCAATAATGATCAGTTGTTAATTCACTATTTCCAATACAGCCTGATTGGGGCTACGGCCAAATGGTATAATCAATTAAGTTGCGCCCAAATCAATTCATGGAAGGACCTGGCACAGGCCTTCATGAAATAATATTGCCACGTAACAGATATGGCACCCGACAGAATCACACTGCAAAACTTGGAGAAAAAGCCAAACGAGAGCTTCAGGCAATATGCTCAAAGGTGGAGGGAAGTTGCCACGTAAGTCCAACCACCTTTGTTAGAAAAGGAAACGAAAATACTTTGCATTAATACCCTGAAGGTTCCATTCATTAATCACATGCTGGGAAGCACAACTAAGAGTTTCTCGGATATAATAATGTTCGGTGAGATGATAGAAAATGCAATAAGGTGTGGAAAATAGAAGCTAGGGAAAATCTAGGAGAACGGCCCCGAGAAAGAAAGAAAATGAGGTAAATAATACGAGTACGTATGACAAGGGCTATTCAAAGTTGATTACTATAAATCAGTCTAGGGCAGCGGCTACAAGCCATCAAGGCCTATTAGGATCGTCCCGATTAAGCAACGAACAAGTAAAAATAGTAGAAGAAATTGAGAAGATGAACACACAAATTTAACGTGGAAAAACCCCTCAAAAGAGGATAAAAAACCACGGGCAAAGATAAATTTACTATAATGGCAAAAGAATGAAGAGTACAAAAGATGGAGATAAAAACTAAACCCCGAAAACCCGAAAACAAAGAACCCTCAAACGTAAACACAAAATTCTCTGAATGTGTTATGAGTTCTAATCTAATGGGTGTCTCTTTATTCTAAGATTGTAAAGGAGCCTATTTATAGGCTAAATTAGTAAGTCAAATAAACTATACTAATAAATGCTAAATATATTATACTAATAAATACTAAATCTTCTAGAAAGAAAATATATTTTTGTTTAACTTGACTTGCAAGCAATCTCTTAGAATTTGGGTCACACAATTCTAACAATCTCCACCTTGACACAAATTCTTTCAATGCCATCTTTGCCAAAACCCGCCACGGGCCTATCTTGAACTATGCAGGGAATTAACTGAGTCGAATCTATGCTTAGAAGCTGGAAGACTTCTAGCCTTTGACTTGTGCACTGCCAAATCAAAACTAACCCGGGTCTGATTTTCACGAATACAGTGCTCTAACTTTTCAAAACCTGCATCCAAAAGAGAACCTCTCTTCAACGAAACGGTCATACCTTTTTCCCTCCTATGACCAAGTTGCCTCCGCTTCAAATGAGTTGACTTTGACTCCATAACGGATGAGGGACGTCCGATTTCACCGGTCACTGTAGAACCTTCCAGAATATAAAGACTGCCGGTTCTTTTACCTTTTAACAAAACGAGAGCTCCACGAGATACTTTAATGTCGCTCGACTCGATGTTGATTCTGCATCCTTTCAAGTCTAAAATACTCAAGGAGATGAGATTCTTTCGTAAATCAGGTACATACCTGACATCTGAGAGTGTCCTAATCGTCCCATCGTGTATCCTAATTTTAACAGTACCAATACCGATTATTTTACTATATGAATCGTTTCCCATGTGCACAACTCCACCTTCAACTGAACTGTATGTGGAGAACCATTCTCTATTAAGACACATGTGGAAAGAACATCCTGAATCTAGGATCCACTCAGACGTAAGCTTGGAATTATCGCTCGTTGACACTAACAAGAAATCATCATCGCCTTCATCGACCAAATTAGCACCAGCTACATCTTCCTCGTTACTCTCAGCAGCTTTTTTGTTTCGTAGTTTATAACAATCTGCTTTGACGTAACCTAACTTTTTACAATAGCGACACCTTTTGTCTCGTTTCTTTGATGCTACCAAAACGGAAGCTTGCCTATTTGCTTTGCTATTCAAACCAAACTCATTGTCGAGTTTGTCTCTACTCAACAAATGACCCTTCACATCTTCGAACAAGAGTTTGTCTCTGCCATAAATTAGGGTTTCCCTGAAAGACTTGTATGAAGAGGGTAAAGAGCATAATAACAGCATAGCTTGATCTTCATCGTCAATATGAACCTCAACATTCTTTAAATCATTTAAAAGAGTGATGAATTGACTGATGTGATCTTTAAGAAGCTCACCTTCGTTCATGCGAAACGTAAATAGACGTTGTTTCAACACTAAACGGTTAGCCAGAGACTTAGTCGCATAAAGAGTTTCTAACCTTTTCCACAAGGCGAATGAGGTCTTCTCCATCAATACCTCCTGCAATACTGTATTCGCGAGGCACAACTGGATTGCAGACAAGGCCTTTTCATCAAGCTCTTCCCATTCTGTTTGATTTAGATTCTCAGGCTTTTTCCCTGTAACAACCTTTTTCAAGCCATTTTGAACTAGAATTGCCATCATCCGAACTTGCCACAGATTGAAATTTGTCTCACCATCGAACTTCTCAATTTCAAACCTTGTTGCTGCCATCTCTGACCGGGCTGATCTATGAAAGTTAAAATAGCTCTGATACCACTTGTTAGGATCGTCCCGATTAAGCAACGAACAAGTAAAAATAGTAGAAGAAATTGAGAAGATGAACACACAAATTTAACGTGGAAAAACCCCTCAAAAGAGGATAAAAAACCTCGGGCAAAGATAAATTTACTATAATGGCAAAAGAATGAAGAGTACAAAAGATGGAGATAAAAACTAAACCCCGAAAACCCGAAAATAAAGAACCCTCAAACGTAAACACAAAATTCTCTGAATGTGTTATGAGTTCTAATCTAATGGGTGTCCCTTTATTCTAAGATTGTAAAGGAGCCTATTTATAGGCTAAATTAGTAAGTCAAATAAACTATACTAATAAATGCTAAATATATTATACTAATAAATACTAAATCTTCTAGAAAGAAAATATATTTTTGTTTAACTTGACTTGCAAGCAATCTCTTAGAATTTGGGTCACACAATTATAACAAGGCCCCCAAGGCAAGAATCCAACACAAAGCAAAATGTAGAGAGATTCCAATTTATACCCATCCTAATGACGTCTAGGGAGTTGTACTAAAATTTGTTTGATGCACATGTAGTATCCCCTGTATACCTAAAACCTATGCAACATCCATTCCCCAAAAGGTGTGACGAGAATGCCCAATACGAATACCATGCGAGAATCCATTACCAAACCATTCTGACAAAGGGGTAAACACGATAATCGAGAATGCGAGAAAGAGAATCAAGATGAATATAGTAGAAGTGAAAACCCCACTAAGAGTGGTTTGGAAGAAAATGGTAGAAAGTGGATAAATCACACAGGATTTAGGGGAGAAACCCCAAAAAGCAAGGAACTACTGCGAGTTCCATGATGAAGGTCATGAGATTCAAAGATGCAGTGAATTTAGGGCCCTAGTACAAGGTCTGATGTACAATAATGAGCTAGAATTCTTTGAGTATACTAAAGGCCCAGAAGGAGAAGATGTATGCGCCTCAGAAGAGGGGTCAACAGAAAAGATCTATGTAACACCCCAAACCCGAGACCGTCACCGGAGTCGAACACGAGGTGTTAACAGACTTTAAACCACTTATAAAAAAAAATTTCCCAGACACTGCCAATCTGCATACTAGTTGCTTTAAAAATCATATCTTGAGTTCAGAAACTTGGAATCCGGTTCCGTAAATTTTACCTGGAACCAGACTCATATGACCATCTACATATTTTTTTATAGAATTTTTTGTTGGGCCAATTAGTACAGTTTATTAGTCAAAGTCTCCCATGTTACAGGGATCGACTACACTGACCTTTGCGCATTACGACTTGGATATCTCCCTGTACAGGGCTTCAATACTGATGCCGTTTGTTTCTATAGAAACTAGACTCAGAGAGAAATCTATAAATATATGGCATGACTCCTAATTGTCTCTGGTTGATTTATAATGAATTTCCAAAGTCGGAACAGGAAATCCAGAAACCGTTCTGGCCCTGTCTCACTAGAACCTAAATATCTCTTAACATACTGTCTATATGATTGTTTCGTTACTTTCCTATGAAAATAGATTCATCAAGGTTCTTTTACATAATTTATTCACTATTTAATTCCATTCCTACTATTTTTAGTGATTTTCCAAATCTACATCACTGCTGCTGTCAGCATCTGCCTTTAAGGTAGACTTTACCTATTTCATAGTTTCCATGATTCAACTAGCCCTTTTAGCATAGATAGCACAAATTATGATAGTGATTAACCATTTCCATGGCCAATTCTTGTTAAGCTTATCCACACTATCAAAGCCCTTTTGGTACTCTTTTAGTTGAACTCTGGATATGGCATGCATAGGACTACCCTTTTTGTTGTGGGTCATGGACCCTTTGGACTTGTATAATTTTGGATAGCCATGCGAAAATGGCTTATATATGTTTAAGCATAATGTTATCATCATTTGGTATGGATATGGTTATTGAGTTTAAAGTCTGTTAACACCTCGTGTTCGACTCCGGTGACGGTCTCGGGTTTGGGGTGTTACAATCTATAATGTCAACCACCCAGTGGTTATCATTTCACGACCAAGAAGCAATGAAACTGGAGTACAAATTGCCTCAAGATTCATAATCCAGAAACCTATAGCCTTTCCCTACAAGGAAAACAAGAGGGTTCCCTGAAATTATAACTGCAACGTGACAATTCCAGGAGAAGAAAACCTAATTAGTGCTTCAGAAGAAGGTCGAGATATGGGTTTCTACATGTGTAGTGGGAGGTGCTACGACCCCTGAAATGCAAAGGCTGAGCCCGCAAAAAGAAAAGCCTTGGCAGTTGAACAAAAGAAAGAAGAGGTGGAAAGACTTGAATCTCATGTTAATGAGCCAGCAAATGAAGACGAGGCTAAAGAGTTTTTAAAATTCTTAAAGCATAGCAAGTATAGTGTTGTGGAGCAACTGTATAAAGAACCAGCTCGCATATCCGTGCTAGCTTTACTCTTAAGCTCGGAGGTACATCGTAGTGCGTTGATGAAAGTATTAAATGAAACTTATGTCGCTAATGATATCTCCGTCGACAAGTTAGATTAGTAACATAAGCACCGGTAATTTCATCTTTTTTAATTATGATGAAATACCACCTGGAGGTATGGGATCGACTAAGGCTTTGTACATCACCACCCGTTGCAAGGGATATACACTGCCAGGGGTGTTAATTGATAATGGATTCGCACTGAATGTCTTTCCCTTATCCACACTAAACAAATTACCAGTGGCTAGCTCTCATGTGAAGACGTGTCAGAACATAGTGAGAGCATTCGATGGTACCGAAAAAATGGTGATGGGAAGGATTGAGATACCTTTTTTTATCGGTCCAAACATGTAAGAAGTAGATTTCCTGGTGATGGACATCAAGCCTTCTTATAATTGCTTACTGAGGAGGCCTTGGATTCACTCGGTTGGGGTAGTGTAGTCATCACTGCACTAAAAGTTAAAGTTGATAACTGAGGGTTTACTGGTAATGACAAACACGAAAGAAGACATTATTGCATCTGTAACCACTGACACACCATACATAGGGGCAGACGATAAAGCAATAGAGTGTTCTTTTCGATCGCTAGAATTTGTAAATGCAACCTTCATGATTGAAGGGAACAAGATCCCTATGCCCAGAATATCCAAAACTATGAAGATGGGCCTATGACTGACGGTCGAAAAGAAAGGCATGCCAGGAAATAGACTCGAGAAATATCTCCAAGGGAAAGTCGAGATACCAATTATGATAGATAAACGAGATTAGTTTGGCTTGGGATATAAGCCAGATGCAAAGTAAAAGAAGGAAGAATTAGAGAAGAAGCAGAAAAAGAGAAGAGCACAATTAAGCGGGGAAGAAGTCAAATGGGAACTGATGACTTTTCCCCAAATATCTAGAACATTTGTGTCAGGAAGAGTTATTCACCCTAAATAGAAGATGACAAGAAAAGAATCTGTTGAAGAAATGATGGGAAATCTGAACATCAACGCCATATCTAAAAAGGGAATTTTGGAAGAAAATTTATCGGGCATTCACCCTTATGTACCTGGAAGTGTTTTGAATAACTGGACTACGAAAGAGATTCTTGTAGTTTTTAGAGCTAATTCAGAGTAATGTTCAAAACACACTTGTTGCATTAAGCGTAGGAGCAATAAGAATCCTTTTGTGAAATAGGCCTATGTCCAACATCTTTATTTCTATGAAATGCATCTTTTTGTCTTATTCTTAACAAATATTCTTCTATTCTTCCATTTCATTATAATCATACCATACAAATAATTATTCTTAGATTCTTTTGTTCTTTGGATTTTTCTTCATCCTTATAACAGGTCTCCAGATATCAATGATATGAGCGACGCTACTGCTAACTCAGAATCTTCATTTGAGCGAGATATGTGTTTAGAGGTACCTCAGGACTTTGAAGATGACAGAGATTGTAACCTATCTCTTGATTTTTTAACGATGGTGGAACAAAATGAGAACCAGATTCTACTGTAAAAGAGTCAGTAGAGATTGTGGTTTTGAAAGAAGGAAAAGAAATAAAAATTGGAGCTTGCATTGCTGCAGAGACAAAGTGAGACCTCATTGAGTTACTACAAGAATTCAAAGATGTTTTTGCATGGTCGTATCAAGATATGCCTGGACTAAGTACTGGTATCGTGGTATACTGGCTTCCATAAAGGAAGAATGCAAGCCAGTTCAATAGAAGCTCTGAAGGATGACGCCCGATGTTTAGCTAAAAATAAAAGAAGAGGTCAAGAAGTAATTCGATGCTGGTTTCTTACAAGTGGTCAAATACTCAGAATGAGTAGCCAATACCGTCCCTATCCCTAAAAAATATGGGAAAGTACGAATGTGCATAGATTACAGGGACCTGAACAAAGCCAGCCCAAAGGACAATTTCCCATTGTCCCATATCGACACCTTAGTGGACAACACGACAGGTTACTCATTATTCTCCTTCATGGATGGCTTATCAGGATACAACCAGATAAAGTTGCATCCTGAAGATATGGATAAGACCACATTTGTAAAGATGTGGGGAACATTTTGCTATAAGGTGATGCCATTTGGACTGAAAAACACGAAAGCAACATATCAAAGAGCCATGGTAACCCTATTCCATGATATGATCATAAAGTAATTGAAGTTTATGTCGACAACATGATCGCCAAATCCAGAACAGAAAAGGAGAATGTGCAAGTCTTGAGGAAATTATTCTTGAGGTTGAGGAAATTCCAACTAAAGCTCAATCCAGCAAAATGTACCTTCGGGGACAGGTCAGGGAAACTACTAGGATTCGTAGTCAGCAAAAAGGGGATTGAGATTGACCTGGATAAAGTCAAGGCTATATAGGAGCTACCTCTGCCATATACTCAAAGAGAAGTTTGAGGCTTCTTAGGAAGGTTAAATTACATTGCCCGGTTCATTTCACAACTAACTGAGAGATGTGACCCCATATTCTATCTTCTCAAGAAACATAATCCAAGCGTATGGGATGACGAATGCCAGAAAACTTTTGACAAGGTTAAACAATACCTGTCCAATGCATCAGTGATGATGCCACCTAATCTAGATAAGCCACTAATATTGTATTTGGCAGTATTTGAAAATTCTATGGGATGTGTGCTTGGCCAACACGATGAGTTAGGAAGGAAATAAATGGTGATATGCTACCTCAGTAAGAAGTTCACTGAGTGTGAGACGAGATACTCACTAATTGAGAAGTTGTGTTGCGCCTTAATCTAAACAACCCGAAGATTGAGACAGTACATGTTGTTCCACACAACTTGGCTCATCTTAAAACTAGACCCTTTAAAGTACATGACGAATTCGACTGCTTTGAATGAAAGGATGGCCCGGTAGAAAATTCTGCTTTTCGAATTTGATATAGTCTATATGAATCAGAAAGCTATAAAATGGAGTGCAATAGTAGATTTTCTAGCCCGTAGAGCTTTAGAATAGTATGAGCCTTTGAACTTTGACTTCTCAAACGAAGATCTCATGTATGTTGCCACCACTGAAAAAGACTCTCAAGAAGGCCATCCTTGGAAACTAAACTTCGACAGAGCATCAAACGCTGTGGGTAATGGAATCGGGGCAATTTTGGTATCCCTAAATGGAGATCATTATCCCTTTACTAGAAAATTGGATTTTGATTTCACAAATAATACGGCGTAATAAGAAGAATGCATCATGGGTATCTGTGCAACCATAAAATGCAAAATCAAAGTGTTAGAGGTATATGGGGATTCTACGCTAGTAATCTATCAACTCAAAGGTGAATGGGAGATGAGAGATCCCAAGTTGATTGCTTCTCAAATATTGGTCCTTGAATTAATTAAAGAGTTTGATGATACCACCTTTTGCTACCTCCGGCGAGAAGAAAATCAGGTGGTTGACGCCCTAGTAGCTTTAGCTTTCATGGTCAAGGTGAACAAACAAGAGGATGTGAAACCGATCCAGATAAGTATTTATAAGGCTCTGACTCATTGCTACAACATCAAAGAAGAAGAAGAAAGGATGACCATTCTTGGTACCACGATATACTGCGATATGTGAAGAATCGTGAATACCCTGACCAAGCTACTGAGAATGATAAAAAGATGTTGAGAAGATTAGCTAGTGACTACGTCCTAGATGGGGAAATCTTATATAAAAGAAGAAAGGACCAGGTGCTATTAAGATGTGTGGATGCCTTTGAGGCTAATAAAATCTTAGATGAAGTCCATAAGGGTGTCTGTGGAACACATGCTAATGGTTTTACAATTGTAACATCCCAATTTTGGGCCTAGTCGGAACAGTGGTTTCGGGGCCACAAATATGATATTTTTATTGTATTTTTATGGTCTAGCAATAAGGTTATTAAGATTCCGTATAAGACCATATTCGGGATATGGCCTCGATATGCGATTTCATGTAAGACCATGTCGGGGATATGGCATTGAAACGATGCTATATGTATGAGATTTCCAAGTAACCCTTGGTATTCTGAATGGTCCAACGAGTACGTTCAAAACAAGAAGGTATGTGACCGTATTACGAGTGGTACAGGTATGTACATATAACTTATGTGAAGTGAATTTGGTTTATGATGCATTACTGGTAAGGATACGAACGAGTATGATATGTATTTATACCATGATGGTTGGAGTGATTGGTAAAAGTGTTATTGACTTAGTTATCATTATTTTATACTAAAACAGTTTTGGATAGCGGTAGCAGTCCGACTTTGAAAATACACCAAAAATAATAAAAAGTGAGTTAGAGATTGAATAAAATATGAAATTAAAGATTATTTAGCCTAGTTTCACATAGAGGAAATGGTATAAGAAAAATAATATCAGATTAAAATGTACTAATTGGCTAAACCAAAAATTCTAAAAATTTTATGGTAAGAAGTTATGTGAGTCTAGTTTCAGGTAAAATTAACAGATCTTAATTTGGATCTCCATAGCTCCAGATATAAATAATTTAGTATCTATGACTCGAGTAGACAGCTTGACTGGAATTTGAACAAATTGTAGAATAATATGAAATTATAATTGTGATACCTTGAGAGCATGCTGTAAGAATTTGGTAAAAGCATATTAATAAAATTGCTTATTATTTTCATATTAACTTACTAAGTTTTATAGCTTACTCCCCTTCCTTTCCCATCTTTTATAGGTTAATTTTTGCTAGTTTGGGTTGGAGATCGCCGGAGATTTCATCACACTATCAAGTCATCATGTTAGGTAAAAACGGATATAACCCTCTTAAGTTTATGGAATGTATAGGGACTAAGTCACTTTGTGAATATGTCTTTATAAGTTAGCCAAATGTATTGGCTTGTAAAGGTTAATAGATTGATGTTGTGGGTAGCATAGCAAATTTGCTTATATGGCTTAAATGGTCGTAAATAAAATTTTATATACATGTATGTGCTAATGCTTTGAAGATGTGGAATTTGTTGTAAGGCATGAATGCTTTGAAGATTTGTTGGCATGTTGATAACCATGTTATAAATGGATAAATTGGAGGTAAACCAATTATATTTATTATATGTGTTTTAGTAAGTTTGGACTTGAATAAGAGAAATGTCATGTGCATGCATGTGTTGTTGTGAGGATGTCATACTTGTGCCTTGATTGTGGATGTACAATTGCTCAATTAAGTATGTTAATTGCTATAGAGATTGTAATAGCCCAAATTTGACCGGGCTGAAAACAGAATAAAATTAAATAAATAAGTATTTGTTTATTTAAAGAGTCCACTTAAAAGTCCAATTACAAAGCCCAAGTGTTTTTGGTCTAAAAGCACTACCCGTGACCCTACCCAGCAGACCCTAAACTAACCCAATACCCTTTAGCCTAAACCCCTTTTGACCCAAGTATCAGATTCTAAATTACCCATTACCCTAACTCGATTTCAGTAGCCCAAATATTAACCAAATTAAACCCTTTACCCAAAATACCTAACTAGACCAACCCAATCCTAAGCCTACTCAAACCCAATAACCCTTACAAGACCCAAAAAGATCAAGAGGCCCAAAAACTTAAAATTACTAGCTAGGGTTTCCAACCCTAGCTTGTTCTCCTCGCGCCGCAAATAGAAGATTCCAGAAGCCATCCCAACGTCTCGACCCTTCAACTCATGTCGTTCCGACAGCCCCATCAACACCGTGATTCCAGGATCCGTGATCGGTGCACTGATCAGAGGCCAGAGCACTCACCACCGTGATTCCCTCGGGGTTTACCTGCAAACAAGGAAAGAAATCGCGACAGACAAGGAACAAAGAAGGAAAGAACCACAGCAGCAAACAAAACAAATATGGAAAGATAGAAAAAGATTTCTTTCCTAGTTTATGTAATAGCAGTAGTGGCTATAAAAGCCCGAATCAAACAATGTAAAAAGGGACCGGATTTTTACGGAATAGAAAACATACTTACACATATTCATTCAGAAGGGTTACAAGCAGTTTTAAGGTGATACATATACTTCATGTTCTACTTTTTTTTAAATACTTAGCATTGTTAGCAAATCGATTACTGAGATATTAAAACGGAAGAGTTACCTATATTTTCGCCCAGAAAGGACGGAGGTTTTTGCCATCCGATCATCGTGTGCGTAGACCCTCGCGATGGCGCGCGGGCGCTTGACGACTAAGAATAGGGGCCCAATGAGGCTCTAAGGCCGACCCCAAATCCTCCTACAGAGGATTTCTCTGAGTTTTTTTTTTAAAACCAGACTTCCAAATGATTTTTTGGTCGAAAGTTGGCTTATATAGCCCAAGAGAAACGACACCGTTTTAGCTTAATCTAATAAGCTTAAAATGACGACGTTTTAGGGCCCCAGAATCTGCGTGTTGACCCGAATACCCGGGGAGGATCCGCGTGTTTTTGAGGATTGGGTTAATTACCCAATTGGTCCTTTCACTTTTTTGTGTTTAAAATTTTATTTTATTATATTTATGATTTGGCCCCAATATTTTGCTTCAGTTTTAATTTAGTCATTACAGTAATTGCATAAAGTCCTGGATTAAAACGATGCCGTTTAGGGACAAGGGAAAATTTCCCGATGGGTCCCTAGGGTTTTAATGGCTGTTTTAATTAGGTCTAATCTCAGTTATCCTCTTTTTAAATTAGTCTCTGACCTCTTATTCACGTTCAATTTAGCCCCTTTTATCTCTTTTAATCTATTTATAACCTATTTATTTTAAAACTACATACATATACTATTATATTTCAATATGAATATATGTATTATACTTTATATTATTTACTTATATTTTATTATATTACTTAATACCTTCTTATTATAATATTAATATATATATTTTAACATATATCATTACTTATTATTTATTATAGTATATTTTTATTACATAATGTTTATATATCTTTACACTATTGTATTAACCTTATATTATTTCATATTATTATTATTTATTATATATTTTTAAATTATTATTATTTTACATTATTATTTATACTTTTTACTTGTATTACATATTTATTAATTATTTATATAATTATATACATATATACCTTCATATTATATAATTATTTTATATTATGTCATTTTTTATACTATTATATTTTTATCTATATATTATTATTATTAAAGATTTTAACTTATATTATATACTTATTTTTACTTATATGTTAATAATTACTTACTTCTATTACACATTTTGAAGATATCATAATATAATAATAATATGTATATTTCGTGATTAATTACTTATTTCATATTATTCTAAACTTATATTTATATAGATATTATATAATTATTTTATTATAAATATGAATTCTTTTATATGTTTGGTGTTTTATACATTATCTTTCTAAACCAATATTTTTTTAAATTATTATTCTTTTATAAATTTTTGTCATTATATATTGTATATCAAATACTATTTTAAAATCATTATTAAATATCATATTTTATTTGTATTATGTATATATTGTTAGTGATTGCTCACTTTATTTTATATTTATATATATTAATCTTTTTATATGTTATTATATAAATCATTAGGTGTTGAGTGTTATTATAATTATTTTTTAATGTTATATTTTGTGAGCATGTTCATTGATATTATATTTCTTTTAATTGTGTATCATGCATCATTCCTTAATTATTACTACGTATTGTTTGTATGATTTGCTTATC
The DNA here is from genome assembly GCF_007990345.1 of Gossypium hirsutum. Classification (NCBI taxonomy): domain Eukaryota; kingdom Viridiplantae; phylum Streptophyta; class Magnoliopsida; order Malvales; family Malvaceae; genus Gossypium; species Gossypium hirsutum. The sequence goes on along the minus strand of NC_053434.1, from coordinate 37,764,291 downwards.
CATCTTCAATATAAGCTATCTTTGTATATATGATGTTATGTAATTTTAAACATGTATGTATCTAGTATATGATATTTGTATTATTGCCATTGTTTCATTTAAATGCATGTTTTATTCACTTATTGTTGCGATATTCTATTCTATAATGGCAATGTGATTCTTCATGCATTAATTAAAAACAAAATTCCAAAGTTTTCAAGAAAGTATAAAGGCAATGTTTGGTGTTTGGAAATTTCGGGAAAAGTAGTGCCCTAACTTATTGGGTTGCGACTTTTCTCGTTGAGTTCGAATAATCAAGTACCCTTCTAAGTTTTTAAAGGTTTTCTAAATGCGAGCAACTGTCTTGGAATTTCAAAGCAATATGTCCTAACTTATTGGATATGGCGTTTTGTTGTTTCGAGATAGGGATTTTCAAAAAGGCTAACTTAGTGTCCATACTTTGATACGAGTGAACCCCAATTTTCAAAATCAAAATATTTTAAATCTTTGAATTTTCGACATTAAAGACATTTGATAATTAATTAGGTACCAATTTTTGGGAGTTACGAGGGTGCTAACCCTTCCTCGTACATAACCGGCTCCCGAACCTGTTTTCTGATTCCGTAGGCCAAAACTAATGATTTTAAGACAAAATGTTTTAAAAGTGATCCAATCGCACTTAAAAAGATTGGTGGCGACTCCTGTTTTCGTTTTTTTAAGTCGATTCTCATTTTCCAAAACTCGATTTAAAATTGGTCTCGACAGAGATGTATAAGTGTATGTGTACAACTATGGGTGGCAAATGTCTTGGAAATTAGCCTTGTGTTTGTCCACATGAGTAGACACACGGGTGTGTGTCTAAGTCATGTGTGACACACGGCCTGTCCACATGGGCGTGTAGTCTAGTTATGTGTCCCCTGCATCTTGTACTTTAAATTCGAATTGGCCACACAGGCTGAGACACGGTCATGTGTCTCGACCGTGTGAGGGACATGGCATTGGAACATGGGCGTGTGCTTTGGCCGTGTGCCCCTAATTTGGTGATGACGTCATAAACAGAGAGTTACACGGGCTGAGGACACGGGCATGTCCTGTGACATCCCTAATTTGACCCTAGTTGGAAAGTGGTTTCGGGACCACAAAACCGAGTCATAAAAATAATTAATCGTCATATTCTATGTTTATTTTATGTGAATATGAATGTGTGAAAGTTTCATGCATTAATTTTGTCATTAGTATGTGAAATTTTGAAGAAGGGACTTAGGTGAGACTTTTGTGAAATAGGATAGGTAATTATAAAAGGATCTAATTGTGCATGAGGTTAAAAAAATGTACTTGCATGTCAATTAGTCAAAATTTTTGTTAGTGGCCGGCCATGTTATGGATTTATGTATAAAATAATTATTTTTGCTAATAATTAATATTACAAAAATGAAATAATGAATAAAGATTAATAAAATATTGGGTGAGTGGGAGGAGAAACCAAAGTTGGTTCATCCTCACTCCACCATTGCCGTAACTTGAGGTGAGGAAGAGGAAAAATTTCTTTGTTTGATTTCGGCTTGGAGAACATTTAGAAAGAGGTAAGTACTTTGAAATTCTTGAAAATTTATGTATAATTTAGGTGATTTGTTCAAATTCTATTCATTCCATGAGTTAAATTTTTGGTTGTTTGGAGGTTTGATATTTGGCCAAGTAGTTTGAAACTCTTGGTAAATATTTCTTTTCTTTCTTTATGCCATAAAAAGGGATGGTATATTAGGATATGAAGAGTGATAAATTGTTGTTAACTTGAAGGTTGAGATTAGTGTATGTTTAGAGGGAGGTGCCGAATTTTTAAAAAAAAAAAAAAATGTGATAGGAAGAATTTAGAGGGCTGAATAATGCATGGTATATTACAAGGAGGACTTGCATGTCAAATGGACCACTATTAACTTAGTGGACGACAATGATGAATGTTGATAAATAAAATATGTGTTTTGTATTATAAAATAATAACCTAATGAATATTATATGGTTCCATGTTAGTATTATAATATTTAATGATATTATAAGAGGAATTATATAATTAATAAAAGAAAATAGGTGAGAAAAACAAAGTTTTCATCCATTCTTCTTTCATTTTGCCGAAATTTAAAGAACAAATAAAACAAAAGGTTCTTGGATATTCGGCCTTGGTGTTTCTAATTGGAGGTATGTTTGTTTTTATTTCTTGATAATTTATGTGAATTTGAGTTAATTGTTAAGCTCCTTTCATAGCCCATGAATTAATATTTGTTATTGGTTTGAAATGATGCATTCGGTTATGGGTTGATTGGGTGTCTTTCAAAGTGTTAAATGTGTTGGAAATGGTTTGATAATGATGATAGTTATGAGGTATAATCGGTCATGTAATTAGCTCAATTTGAAAATTTTGTTTGTTGTGTAAGTGCATGAGATACTTGGGTAAATGAATCGGTTTGAGTAATGCTTTAGTTGGGAATGTGTTTTTGCTAAAATGCAAAAATATATATATTCGAGTGGGTACTAATTATTATGAAATGGATGCAATGACAATGTATGTGATTGTATCTTACATTGAAATGATTAGTTTGTGCCTTAATTGTGGCTCGACAAGAAAGTATATTAGGTCATTATGGGTTTATTTATATGATGATGCTATAATTGTAGTATTGAATAATTGTAGCCTAATAATGTGTTCGGTTGTGCATGAGTAGGGAATATATATATGGTGTTTAAATAACTAGTTATTAAGGTCATTTGTAGCTTAACTATATGATATACATGTATTAAATTAAATTGCCTATTTGATAAGTGATTAAAATAGTAAATGATATTGGTTAAGTAATTAAATAAATCTATTTGTTTTATATTAAGCTCAAGAGCAAAGAGGGTCGAAGTTGGATAGGGGAAAAGAGAAAGTAATTGAGTAGCCTTTCCGCAACCGTTCAAGTATATCCGAGGTAAGTTTTAAGTATTAAAGCCTATAATGTGATTGAGTATGATATGTTAAGCACATATTAAAAGAATCATAACTCTATTGTAAATTTTTATGCATATAGCCTAATGGCTATTATGAAGTATAGGTAAGTTATTGATATGATATGTTGCCAAATGGATATGATATTATGAAGTGCTAAAAGGATATGTCAGAAGAGTAAAATTGTGATAAACCTGCTCAGGACAGCAGCAGTAACATGAATTTAGAAAATCATTATAAATTGTACAAAAATGGTTATAAGATAAAATTTATATGCTTAGACTCCTTAATGAGTCTAGTTTCAAATGAAATCAAATACAACACATTTTGAATTCTGTAAAATGAGAAATCTGATTCGTAGTGAAGAGTTGTCAGATTAGTCAAACAGTGAAACAGGGGAAACTTTAAGAAAAATCTGGTATTGATTGGCCAAACCTAAAATTCTGTAAATTTTATGGATGGAAGATATACGAGTCTATATTCAGGAAAAATTAACGAAAAGTGATTTGGAGTTTTGTAGCTCCAGTTATAAATGATTTAGTGACTATTGCTCAGGAAAAACAGCTTGTGCTGAATTTGAGATTGTGTTGTAAACCTTGATAAACTTGTTCTAGTTGCTCATAAGCTATTGATTAAACCCATACGTGAATTTTAAATTGTGATATTGGAAAATGATAGATGTAGATTCAGCCAAGACAGTGTATATATGTGATAAGGCCTAATAGCCGATGTGATGAATGTGAAAGTGTATATATGTAATAAGGCCTAATAGCCGATGTGATGAATGTGAAAGTGTATATATGTGATAAGGCCTAATGGCCGATGTGATGAATGTGAAAGTGTATATGTGTGATAAGGCCTAATAGCCGATGTGATGAATGTGAAAGTGTATATGTGTGATAAGGCCTAATGGCCGATGTGATGAATGTGAAAGTGTATATATGTAATAAGGCCTAATGGCCGATGTGATGAATGTGAAAGTGTATATATGTGATAAGGCCTAATGGCCGATGTGATGAATGTGAAAGTGTATATATGTGACAGGGCCGAGTGGCCAACGTGATGGATGTGAAAGTGCATAAATGTGATAAGTCTCGAAGGGCATTTGTGTCAGTACTATATCCGGGTTAAAACCCCGCAGGCTTTATGCGAGAATATTATCACTGATTAATGTCCGTAAGCTTTGTGCTCGTACTATATCCGAGCTCTAAAGGCCCGATGACTACGTGTGGGAATTTTGTCCGGGTAAGACTCGATAACTTCGTGTGGAGATTATGTCCGGGTAAGACTTCGTAATAAGAATTGTTTATAAATATATTCAATGCGAAAGGTTAAACAGGTATGTACTCCAAGTTTATATGTGAGCTTGATTTGCACTAAATCATAAGGTAGTTATGTGATGCAAACGAGAGCAGTCTATGAGACTATTCCTATGATTATGTAACATCGGATCAGTGTGAGAGGCGATGTGAAATCATACGATATATCTATGTCACATGAGCTCACTTCTATGTGAAAGTTTATCTGCATATTGTATATGATGAGATGTGCATATTCGGTAAAGGGATGGTATGCCCGAAGGAAGAGTGAAATAAAAATACGAACAACTATGTTATAATTTGATTGTTATCTGTTGACACTGCTTAAAACTTACTAAGCATTGTAATGCTTACTCTGTTTACTCTGTTTCCTCTATTTTATAGATCTCATTGCGAAGCTACAGGCTCGGGGATCGTCAGCAACTAGTCACACTATCACTATCCACTGTTTGGTACTGCTATGTTTCGGATTATCTTATGGCATGTATAAAATAGACTAGTGGCGGAAGAATATTTTGGTTAATGTATATAGCCATGCGAAAATGGCTTATATATGTTTGAGCATAATGTTATAATCATTTGGTATGGAATGGTTAATCACTATCATAATTTGTGCTATTTCTGCTAAAAGGGCTAGTTGAATCATGGAAACTATGAAATAGGTAAAGTCTACCTTAAAGGTAGATGCTGGCAGCAGCAGTGATGTAGATTTGGAAAATCACTAAAAATATTAGGATTGGAATTAAATAATTAATAAATTATGTAAACGAACCTTGATGAATCTATTTTCATAGGAAAGTAACAAAACGATCATATGGACAGTATGTTAAGAGATATTCAGGTTCTCGTGAGACAAGGCCAGAACGGTTTCTGGATTCCCTGTTCCGACTTTGGAAATTCATTATAAATTAACCAGAGATAATTAGGAGTCATGCCATATATTTATAGATTCCTCTATGAGTCTAGTTTCTATAGAAACAAACGATATCAGTATTGAAGCTCTGTACAGGGAGATATCCAAGTCGTAATGCGTAAAGGTCAGTGTAGTCGATCCCTGTAACATGGGAGACTTTGACTAATAAACTGTACTAATTGGCCCGACCAAAAATTCTAGAAAAAAATATGCAGATGGGCATATGAGTTTAGTTTCTGGAAAAAATTACGAAACTGATTTTTGAGTTGTGAAACTCAAGATATGATTTTTAAGGTGATAGTGTCGCAGTTAGCCAACTGCCTGGAAAAATTTAAAATGGACTGCGATAGTAAGCGAATTTGGTCTGTGAACCCCTCGTGTCCGACTCCGGCAACAGTCTCGGGTACGGGGTGTTACATGTCCCAAGCCACACAGGCGTGTGTGACCACACGGCCTACCTGCACAGGCGTGTGACCCTATTCCATGATAAAATTTTCTAAGTTTTCCCCAAAGTTTTTAAAGATTCTGGTTTAGTCCCAAATCATCTTTGATGCGTGTATAGGCCCTTATAAGCCCGTTTAAGGGATGTCATACATATGTATGAATGTTTTTTATTTTTGGAAAAAATTTTATGGCTAATTCTATGAGATTATGTATGTTTAAGTCTGGTAATGCGTCATATCTTGTCCTGGCCTTGATCACGTGTAAGGGGTGTTACAACAATGACCAGGCAAATCATGAGATCCGGGTATTATTGGTCCACAATGGAAGGGGATTGCATCAGTTATGCCAAGAAGTGCCATAAGTGCCCAAATTTATAGAGATAAAATTCATGTACCTCATTCATTCATGTCATGACTTCTCTATGGCCTTTCTCTATGTGGGGAATGGATGTCACTAGGCCAATTTCACCAAAAGCCTCAAATGGGCATCGATTCATCATTGTGGTCATCGACTACTTCACCAAGTAGGTAGAAGTCGTTTCATATGCCTATGTTACAAAGTCGGCACTTAGCAAATTCTTAAAGAAGGAAATCATTTGTCGATATGGAATGCAGAAAGGATCATATCTGACAATGCATTGAATTTGAAAAATAGTACGATATCGAAAGTCTGCAGTCAGTTCAAGATCAGACACCATAACTCATCACCGTATAGCCCAAAAATGAACGGTGCAGTCGAGGCAGCCAATAAAAACATTAAGAAGATCATGGGGAAAATGACTGAGACTTATAAAGATTGGTGAGAAGTTACCATTTGCCCTTTATGCTTATCGAACGTCTATCAGGACCTCCACCAGGGCAACGCCTTTTTCATTGTTTATGGAATAGAGGCGGTTTTGCCCATTGAAGTTGAGATTCCTTCTCTCAAGGTTTTGTTAGAATTGAAGTTGGATGAAACAGAATGGATCCAATCCCGATATGATCAACTAAACTTGATTGAAGAGAAAAAGTTGAAAGCCATCCGTCATGGTCAGATGTACCAAAAACGAATGATACGAGCACACAACAAAAAGGTTTTCCCTAGAGAATTCCATGAGGGATACCTAGTACTGAAAAAGATCCTTCCTATACAAAAGGACTTTAGAGGAAAGTGGATGCCAAACTAGGAAGGATCTTATGTGGTAAAGAAGGTTTTTTCTGGAGTAGCATTGATATTGACTGAGATGGATGGAAAGAACCTGTCTAATCCATTGAATTTAGATTCGATCAAGAAATACTTCACCTAAAAAAAAAGGGGAGGCCAAGGCGAAAACCCATAAAGGCTGCCTTGAGACCAAAGGGATTTGAGTTGAAAACCTAGAAAGAGGCATCGACAAAGTACTCCAAAACCCCTAAACACATAATTAAGCTCAAAATGGTCATCAAGAAGTTTGTGCAGAAAAGCTCATGCTGTGATATCCGAGGCACCGACTTTCATCTTACCCACTTTGTACTTTAGCAAAATTTTCTATTTTGATTAATTCCATTCATTTCGAGCTTTGCTCCTGATAAATTTCAGTCTTGTCCATTGTTTAATCATTTTCAAGCATTTTTTATCGAAATAACGATTAATGGACTCATAATATTCACATAAAAGGAGTTTTGCATATTTCTCTGAAAAGCTTTTAAATAGTACAGGGACCTGAAATAGGATCACTAGTTAAAACTAACAAAACCTAAGAATTGGAAACATATCAGTGACAAAACCTCGATTAGTAGCAAGTGATGATAACCTAAGCATTAAAAAGGGGATCATTCTCACAAAAAGGCATGTTGCATTCATGCAAAAATCATTCATGCACATCTAGTTAGGAGCATTTGATTCATTCTGATCATGACATCCTAATCATTTGGCATACACATAGGCCTATGAAATCAATTCTACAGGTCATGTTCCCCAGAAGGTGGTGTAACAGGATCGATGAATCCACAAATCCTGTACCCCTGAAGTTGCAGTGGGACGGATTAAAGTCATTGTGGTAAGTCTTATCTCCCTAGAGTTGCAGTAGAGTAGATCGAAGATAGCAAATCTTATCTCTCTGAAGTTGCAGTAAAGCAGATTAAAGCTATAAGTTTTACCTCCCTGAAGTTACAGTGGAGCAGATTGAAGTTATAGATCTTATCTACCTGAAGTTGTAGTGGAGTAGGTCGAAGATAGCAAATATTATCTCTCTGAAGTTGCAGTAGAGTTGATTAAAGCTATAAACCTTATCTCTCTGAAGTTGCAGTAGAGCAAGTTGAAGTTATAGATCTTATCTTCCTAAAGTTGCAGTGGAGTAGATCGAATATAGTCAATATTACTTCTCTGAAGTTGCAGTAGAGCAAATTAAAGTTATAAGTCTTATCTCCCTGAAGTTATAGTGGAGCAGACTGAAGATAGCGAATCTCATCTCCTTGAAGTTGTTGCAGAGCATATTGAAGCTACAAGATAGCAAATCTTATCTCCCTAAAGTTGGAGCAGAGCAAATTGAAGGTACAAGATAGCAAATCTTATCTCCCAGTGGAGCAGATTAAAGCTTCTAATCTTATCTCCCTAAAATTGTAGTGGAGTAGATTAAAGCGAACTAATCCAATACCTCTAAAGTTACAATAGGTCAGATTAAATCTACCATAACAAGTCTTATATCCCTGACGTTGCAGTGGAGCAGACTAAAACCACAAATCTCATCTCCCTGAAGTTCCAGCGGAGTAGATTGAAACAACAAGTCTTATTTATCTGAAGTTGCGGTGGAGTGGATCGAAGCAACAAGATGTAGTGGACTAGAATGAGGCTACTTGAAGAAGAGAAGTACCAAAGCAGTCGATATTCGGCGAGACCAGGCCAAATTTGCCTTTTTCAAAATTCTTTGCTCCATTCCCATTACACGGTAATTAGCAAAGAGGGGCAGCTATAAGGCTCAATTTTATCCTAGAGCCCATACAAAAATAAAAAAAAACAAAGCAAAAAAAAAAAACAAACAAACAGCCCAATTAAACCCAATTCAAGCCCAAAAAACAGCCCAACCTAACCCTAGCCCACAACAATCAGAAAAGAGAAACAAACCCTAGGTGCACCGCACCTAGGTCTACCCTAGTCTGCCACTGCCACTGTGCCACTGCCCTTTTGTACCTGCAAAAATCAATAGCAAAAGTGACAGCAAACAAATATAAAACAATGTATGATGTATTGCATTCAGGATATAAAAGCCTAAAAAATTGTAAATTTTTTAGTGTTTTTTACAGAGAAGGAAATACAAAAAACACACAAAATCAATCGAAAAATAGAGGAGATTTAATAACCAAACGAAAAGCAAAAAAAAGTGATATTTTTATTTTTTTTCTTTGTTTCATTTCAAAATAATAATAATAAAATAAAAAGAAACGTTCCGACCCTGTGCCACTTCGTTTACTCGTCGTTGGAGGTCTTCTCCGGTGTAAAAAATGGTTAGGGGAAGGATTGAAGGCATTTTTTTAAATCGAAGGCCTAGCGTTTGGATTCAGGTCAAAATGGGGCTTAAAGGGCTTTCTTTTTCTCTCCGGCCACCAGAGGCGACGATCACCGTCGCCGATGACTGGTGGCCATAATGGCGTCGGAAACCAAAAAGGGGGCAGATTTTGTAGAGAAAAGAAAAAGGGTTTCAGCTTTTTTTTAAACAAGGATTGAAATGAATTTAAAAAAAAAAGGTTTTTATAGGCAATAAAAAATGATGCCATTTAAGGCTAATTCTAGTAGCCTTGAAACGGCACCGTTTCACCTAACCCGCGCACGACCTGACCCAATATCGGAGGATCCGCATGTTTTTGTTTAAAAAGGGTTATTTACCCTTTTGGTCCTTTCGCATTTTTGGGTTCCTTAAATTTACTCCTCTTTGTTTTTTTTAAAATTTTACCCCATAATTTTTGCGCCTGTTTCACTTTAGTCCATGTTGGAACTGTGCGTTTTGGGGACAGGGGATAATTTCCTATTTAGTCCCTCCTTCGCGCGCTTTTTACTTTGGCCCTCCATTTTGCTTTTTCTTTTATCTATTTATAATTTTATCCTTTCAACTTTATTTTAGTTTCAATTTCATCCTTTATTTAATCAATTTCAATCCTTTTAGATTTTGTATAACGTTATTTTATTTTCATTTATTTTTATTTATTTATTCATTTGTTTTACTATTTATTTTCCTTTATTATATTCAAAGTTTTATTTTCACCTAATTCTTATTTATTTATTTATTATTTATATCTATTATATTAGTTTATTTGTTTGTTCATTTACCTTTTTTAATTATTTGAATTTAATGTTATGTATATTTGTTTTATTTATTCACTTATTCAATTATTATTCTTTTACTTTTTTAAATGTTTAAAATTAATATTATCTATTTGTTTTATCTATTTTTTATTTATTTAAATTTAATGTTATTTGTTTTGTCTATTTATTCATTATTATTTTATTTTCGAAATTTTCAATTTGATATTATTTATATTTCCCTTTCATTTTCTTTATTCTCAATTATTTTATTTATTTTATTATTAATGCTATGAAATAATATTCTTATTTGCATTACTATAATTCTTCATTATTACTAAATAAATATTGATTATGTCATGATCATGACCATAGTTATAATCAGTTCTTGTCACATTAATTTTCACTTGATGCATAAAAATAGAAATCTTTTAAAATTAGCCAATGCTTCGTATTTGGAGATTCGAGAGGTCGTACCCTAACTTACTGGGTTTCAATTTTTCTCGCTAAACCTAAAAATCTGAATATCCTTCTAGAATTAAAATGCATAATTTTTAAATAAACATAAAGGCAAGCTGATTCTTAAAGGTTCAATGTGTAGCATCCTAGCTTACGGGACATGACATTTTGCTATCTCGAGATGAGAGGGTCTTTAACATTCGCTTTTGATTTATTCAAGCAAAATTTTTAAGTAAAATTAATGAAAAGAAGGATCATATTTCAAATTCTTTTCGAATTTTCAACTTTCGACATTAAGGCATTAATTACTCAATTAGGTACCAATTTTGAGCGTTACGAGGGTGCTAATCCTTCCTCGCACATAACTGTGATATCCCGAATTAGGGGCTAATCAGAATATGGTTTCGGGACCACAAATCTGAGATAGAAATAATTATTTTATGATTATTTTGATGTCTATGATATGATTGCATGATTGTGTGAAAATTTCGTGAAGAAATTCTATGCATAAAATGCTTAATTTGAAGTTAGGGACTAAATTGATTAAGTTACAAAATTTGCATTCTAGAAGTTTCTAGTATGAAATTGCTTTGAAATATTAATTAGGTCTTAAATAGAAATTTGACCAATTTCTAAGTTTATGGACAAAAATTGGACATGGATGGAATTTTTGAAAGTTTAATAAGGAAGGGCATTTTGGTCATTTTGATATTAAATGAAATAAAATGGGAAAAATAACACAAAAATGACCATCTTCTCCATAAGTTGCTGCCAAATTTTTCTCTCCACCATAGCTAGGGTTTCAACACTTTTAAACCTTGATTGTAAGTGATTTCTATGTCCGTTTTTAATGTTCTTTACATTTTTGAAATCCTCGTAGCTCGGTTTACCTATTTCTACCAATATTTTGAGCTAGGGTTTATATTTAAAATTTTACCCATGGATGATATGTATGAATTTTGATGTTTTATGGTAGAATATGAAGCTTGAGATTGTGTTAAACAACTTTTGCTAAGTGATTTTACGTAAAAATGACTAAAATGACATAATTGGTAAAAATACCTAATGTTCATAAGTACATGTTAGAGTGAGAATTAGATGTTTCTGTAGAAAGGAAAAATGATCAGCATATCATAAAACATAAGAAAATAGGATGAAGTTTAATTTACGAGCCTTGGGGAAAAAGTGTAAATATGTGAAAGTTTAGGGGCAAAATGGTAATTGTAGCAAAGTTCGTATTAAGGGCTGTTTTGATGAATGTGTGTATTAAATAAATTAATTTGGATTATAGATCAAGAGAAAAGAGATTCTAGTCGAGATCGGGGGAAAAATAAAGTTTACGAGGAATAGGCTCGACTATTCTCACTTTGTATCGAGGTAAGTTCATATGTAAATATTGTAATATAACTGTTATTTTAAATGATTTGATGCTATTTATACGATATTATGATTGTTCTCATGCAATTCTATGCTTTGTGGTCGTTGTTGGACAACATGCAAAAAATGAATTATGTGAAAAATGTGAAAGACTACCGAAGTATCGTCATTGGTATTCCAAGGAGAATGGTAAAGGAGAACGAACGAGGAAAGTCCCGTTGAACCTTAGCAATAGATTCGGATATTTGGGCATCCGGACTCTTTGAGTTGAGTCCGAGTTCACTTATGGATGCGAATGTCCGAGCTCGTTGAGTTGAGTCTGAGTTCGTGAAATGTAACTAGGCATCCGAAATCGTTGAGTTGAGTCCGAGTTCACTTATGGATGCGAACATCCGAACTCATTGAGTTGAGTCCGATTTTGCTTACATGGTAGCTTGGCTACATATGTGGCACTTATGTGCAAACTTTCCATGTATCCGAGTTATACTCCGATGTGTTCAACGGGTAAAATTCTAGTGAAATGGAAGAATACTCAAGATGCAAGTGACGTATTGGTAAGTGTTGTGGAATGGGCACTTTGGACAGGTATGTACTTAACCCTCGAGTTGAGACTTGATACGACAATAATAATGTAGTAAGACAATGAATGATGAATAGAAATGTGATATATGTTTTGGTGATATTATACTAATGTTGGTTGGTATAATTGCTTTGTTAAGTTATTTGTTATTTGCATGTGAACTTACTAAGCATTTATGCTTACTCCTTCCCTTCCATTCCTTGTAGTTTTGACAAGCCAGTTTGGAGATCAGGACGGTCGGAGGCACGCCCACACTATCAACGGACCATCTCGGTATGGTGGCTTGCATATTTTGGGAATATGGAATGTATATCATTATAATCCTTTTGTGCATATAATCTTATGATATAGCTCATGGATGGCATGGAAATGTTTGAGAATGATTAGCTATTGGAGTGGCTAATCGAGATTATATTTGATAATACGCATGCTTTATGTGCTAACTAATCTATGAAATCCATAAAATGGTGAAATTGGCTATAAAATAGAATCATACAGTAGCAGTAATGTGAGTTTGAAAACTCACTAAAAATAGTATATATAGAATTAGATGATGAATAAAATATGGAATTGAAGATTAATAAATTTATTTTCATGTGGAAGAAACAAAATAGGTAAAAGAGTTGTATTTTATGAGATATTTACGTTTTGGTGAAACAGGGTCAGAAAAATTTTTGGATTCCCTGTTCTGACTTTAGAAATTCACCATAATTTGTGTAAAAATAATTACGACTCAAAATTTATATGTATGGATTTCTTATTGAGTCTATTTTTAATTTAAAGAAACAGAAAAGTCATTGGATTTCTGTACAGAAAGAAATTTGATTCGTACTACATAGGGGTCAGAGTAGCCGAACCCTGAAACAGGGGAAACTTTAACTAATAAACTGTACTAATTGACTAGACCAAAAATTTTAGAAAAAAATTAGTAGATAGATATATGAGTTTAGTTTCAGGAAAAATTTACAGATCTTAATTTTGAGTTTTGGAACTCGAGATATGAAGTTTTAAGCGACTATGACGCAGTTAGCCAGCTTGTCTGGAAATTTTAAAATAAATTGTTTGAGCTGTTTAATTAATGAATTAAGTCTGTTAACACCTCGTGCTCGACTCCGGCGATGGCCTCGGGTATGGGGGTGTTACAGTAACCGACTCTTGAGCCCATTTTCTAGAATTTCGTGGACCAAAATCATTGTTTTAATAAATCAAAGTTGTTTATTAAGATGATCAATTTTCGAGGTGATTCGATCACACCTCATATAAAAAGGATTGGTGGCAACTCCCATGTTCGTTTTCATTTTCAAAATCAAAGTCGACCCTTTTTAAAAAAAAAGGTTTCAACAACCATACCTGACTCAATGTTGCCGAGGAAATTTCCTAATTTGATGCCTTGTGGATTCGCATCTGAGACATGCTCCTGACTTTTTCCAACAATCGCCCAAATGACCCTTCTTACAATGCCCACAAATTGACACACTCGTGCCACTATTCGAACCTCCCACATTACTTTTACTGACATTCCACTGACACCTGACACACTTTGCAAATCGAGGCTCCAACCTCAAAGGAATACGATCTCTTTTCTTCCCACAATCCATACACCTTCCTTGAACCATTTCTCTAGTTCTCTCTAAACTAGCCTCGAAGACCTTCTCTAAAACTTCTCTCACTACCCGAGTCAACGCCTTAGTACCAACCTCATGGTTATCACTACTTGTAGCTGACTAAGCCACATTGACTTCTGACTCTTGAATAGACACCCGTCTCGGAGAAGCTGACGACTCCTCGAGAGTCTCACCAGACTAACCCTCACGATCTTGCTTATCACCAGAATCCCTATCAAACTTCGAACTAACATCAAGAATCTACAATACCAAAACTGAACTCAAACATAATTTTCTAAGCATTACCATTCTGATATTACAGAACTAATTTGACAAGTTTAGAGTTTCGAACGGACCAGCATCGGAGTCTCAGACATTTTTTTCTCAAAACCTTTTCGAAACACAGTGGTATAGTTTTTCAAAAAAAAATTCAAACAAACACGCACAGATACAGATACTTAAAAACATAGGTCGAGTTTTTACAAACCTAGCTCTGATGCCACTAAATGTAACACCCCAAAACTCGACCTCAAAGTTTAGACAGACTCTTCGAGGTTACATTGGCCACCAAATGTGACAGAAACAAAAACTTCAATTCAAACCAAGAAAATATTTTTGTTCATTATGTTTGAAACAATATTAAACCAATGTCAATCATTTGGAAATAAATTCCATAGTTTCTAAAGTTCAGTCCAAATAACATCTTACGAAAGTCTACAATAAAGACTTGTACCACAGCTTATAAAATCGTTTTACAAAATGACTTAAAATTAACCGTATAAAACTAATGAGATTTTACTTAAACCGAATCAAATCATATCTTTCTAAGACCTCCGGCATGCTGAGTCTAGCTCTAAAACACGGAATGTACCTGAAAGGAAAAACAATACAGAGATGAGTTACATGAGCTCAGTGTGAGTTTGAAACATGAACAGAAGGCAAAAGGCAGAGTGACACAACAAATAATTCAGACAAGCATATGTATAAAAATATCACTTACAAAAGTCTCAGTCCATATGTCAAATACAATATCAAACCACAGAAATGATATTCCAATCAAACGCAATAATCAGAACATATTACATGACATTAACTATATTGTCAATAACCAAAAGTTCACACGAACAGACAAAATGTTCAGAAAAAAAGATGTATATTCAGATGTGAATGGATGCACAAGTCAAAATCCCACCCCACCATCCAAACACCACTTCGTCCATCCAGTACACCACATAAGGACTATTGCAGGCCCGTCCACCAAGCACAGCACATAGAACCATAATTGGTTCATCCACCCTACACACCACAATGTGGAACTATGCCACTTGAGTAACTGTATACAGTTGAGCTAATATACATATAGGATAGTGCGATAAACCACTATACAAAAGTATCGTAGTCAAAAGCTACTAAGTCTTTCTTCCTTCTCTTCATAACTAGATCTCAAAATTTTCATGCTATGCAACAATGCACACATTACGTCAACAATATACAGAAATAGACATTAACATTTCCAGTTTGAAGAGATTTAGATTTGATTACACTTGTATTCTAATACTCAGTTACAAAAATAATAATAAACTCATATCTATTCATCACATAAACGAGCAATAAAAATGGAAGCCCATAAACATATATATACACAAACCAAACTATATCGAGTCCTAAACACACTTACCGAGGCTTGAACGAGGGTCGGATTACACAGAAACATAAACAGACAGTTTACCATGTGGAAGTGTCTAGGTCGTGTCAAGGCCTACACTCCCATGTGGAGGAGATACATGCCCGTGTGACCAAATTACACTACTGTGTGAGTAGCCTGTGTAACTCACTGTCCAAAAATGCTAAAAAATAAAGAGAAAAGGAGAGACGAATGTGTACAGATCTTACACGCGCGTGTGGGTACACACGCCCGTGTGGCCAGGCAGTGTGGTACCAAAAATCATCGAAAACCTTAAATTCCTTATTGTACACGGCCGTATGGCACGCTCGTATGTGGCACACGCCCGTGTGGCCACCCGTGTGGTCATGAAACCACATCGAAACAACCTAAAAATCATGCTTTTAATGTTGAAACAATCCCAATCCTTGATAAGCTAGAATTATGCCAAAACATACAAAATTTCATGTAATTCAGTAACAACATGATACTTCAAATAACCAATTTTCAGAAACACACAAGACACTGTCGAATTCCACTACAATTCTATATCGAAGTTAAACCGTTTCAAAACACACACCTTAAAACGTGATATCAAGTAGCAAGGATCAATCGATTCACTCTTACCAAACTGTTCGGGAACCTTAATTTCACACATAAACTTAAACTATAAGAACTTCAATTAACAAATAGAAACAGAATTTATTCTATCATAAATCCTCATGAACAAAACTTACCCGCTTCACCTTCGGTAAAATGAAACACATAAGGACAATTAGTCTTGACAGACAACACGTAACTTGAGTGAAACGGAAGAAACAAGAAATCAAAAGAACTAAATTTTGAGGAAAGAATTGACAAATAACAGAGGGAAGAAAAAAGAAAAAATATGAAAAAGGAAATGGGGAAAGAACGTCAAACTAAAAAAAAAAAGCAATAGGCTCATTCTGACATTAAAACGTGAAAACCCACTCAAGTGCTCGACCTATTCAATCACCCTAACCACAACCTCAAAACTTCTATCCCTAAATCCTAGGGTATTACAGGCATAGATACCCCAAGAAGTAATAGCCAGAAGAAATAAATCATGGCAATAGAAGAATTGAAGTTTGTAAATAACATTGCATACAAAAAGAATATAATGCCAAAAAGCTCAAAGTTTGACATGTTGACGTTGATGTTTTCCAATAATACAAAAAGAACATAACACCAAAAATCTCAAATTTTGAGTATTTCACAATTGCAATCTAACTAACAGATTGTCTCTTTCAAGTAGGCCAATGGATTGATGAGGATGGTTGTGCAAGTCTTGATGAGGCTATAAGCTAAGATGGTTTAGATATTAAGGAAGTAGGTGTTAAGAAGGCAACAAATTGGGGGGAGTTGGTGCGATTGATGAGGAGGTTGTAGGCCTAGATTGAGGCCTATTTATCATCATTTGCCCTCATCCCCCAAGCTTCCAAAAAAGGATTTTTTTTCTAAGAAACATTTATAAATCAAACAAACCGATATCAAAGTGGTAACAATTAAGTTTTGAAGGTTTAAGGGCATTTACATTAAGAATTTGTCTGTTATAGTGTTGGTGTAGATGCCTATGCCTTGTATTCTTGCTCTCCCTCTTACAATAAAAGGTTTACTTCTCATTCCTTCAATTTCAAGATGTGAGTGAGAAGTAGTTGATGTATCTATCCTTGAGGCACAAACTTTCCTTCTACTTGTTTGCTGAGGTACCTGTACAAACAAATCAACAAAAGAGTTGAATACATGTGAAAAATTAACAATTGTGGAGCTCATATCATTCAATATCATTTGATTTATTGATAACTCTATTGGGGGGTACTATTATGAGTCAGTTCCTTCATTTTGGCCCATTTCTAATAAGATTAGAGAACGACATGTATAAAGGAAAATAAGAAGTTTTAAATAGGCTTACTAATATGTTTTGAGTTTGACAGATTCTAGAGTTATGGACAACCATCCCACATGTTTGACAAGTCATTTTGATTCCTCTTTTAGATATCATCCTTCTATTAGATGTCTCACCCTCTTCCCTTCTCCTTTTATGTTTGGGTTTTCTAGGAAGCTTCATTTTCAAAGGGGGATTGATCTGCCCCATTCTAGTGTCTTTTCAAAAATTCTCACTTGGGATAGTGGGAAGTGTACAATTGTACAATATTTTGTACGCATCACTGTTGTAATAATCAGTTGCATATTCTTCAACTTTTTGCTCTCTAAACAAAATTACAAATATATCATGTGGGCATAGAATGCCAATTAGATCCCAAGATCTACATGTACATTTCCAGCTCCTAATATCCACAACATAAGTATCCCTATCACACCCCAAAATAGGGCCTAGGAGTGTTAGAGGTATTTTAGGAATTTTAGCCTTCGAGTGTTCAAAATTTTGTGACATGACATATCAGTAATGTATTCAATTTGTAAAAGAGTCAAAATTGTGAGTTTTTAAGAAGTAATTACACCACAATTTTAAAAACCATCCTATTTCTTCCTTCCCAGCTACAGTTTTCATGTCAACTTTTCCCCAAAATTTGTGTTTATCGTCCATTGATTCTCTCTTGCTATTTCAATCAACTTTGAACTCCAATTATTGATCCTATTTGATTTCTCTCACCCTTGAACCTTAAAACTATATAAAAGACCAAGAAAAACACCCAAAAACACTATAGTTCTACCATTGTCAAACTTTCGAGTTTTTTGGCTTTTCGATCAAACAGTCAATTTTTCATAAAATAAGGTAACGATTCATATTCATATTAGTTTTAAATGTTATTTAGTCTTTAAAACCAAGTTTTTAGCCATTAAATTGCATGTTTTGAATAAAGGCCAAAAATTAGGTCGTTAATGGTGGATTTTGGGATTTTGCATAAAAACATGGTTCCAAATTATTTTTCAACTGTTTTTAACATGATTAGAAGGTTTCTAAACTTTATTTGAAGTTTTTTCAAATAATTCTTAAGTTTTAATGAATTTTCAAAAAATAGTTAGAAAACATGTCGAAAAAGACAATACTATGAATTGAGTATTTTATTGTATTTTAAAGGTTGGAAATTAGTTGTAGGTGAATTATAAGATGAACATAATTGGTTTTAGGCAGAAAGATCAAGTATAGACTGAGATATTTGAGTTTTAAGTTGGCTATGTTATAGGTTTCGCTAGTTTAGGCTTATGTTTTGTATGCTTGTAATGAGTCCTTGGCTAATTTTGGATGTATTGTTGTGTGAATTTGTTGTGTTGAAGTTCCAAATTCGATAGAACCTTCTATGAGTAGAGATAAAGGTAAGGAAAAGCTAGTTTGAGCTTTCGGCTTTTCAACGAAAGCATTATTGGTGAGTGTTTGGAATTATTACTTGAGGGCATGATTCAATGCATTATCTACTCTAAATTCTGAGTGTAAGCTCTCTCATACCTATGTTATCTTATGAATAAAGTGCTTATGTGTTTGTGAATTTGTGAATTGAGATGAGATACTATAACATGTGATATGTGGTTATGATAACTGTTGTCAAAGTGAAAATATGTACATGTTATGTATATGTTAAATGTTAGTGACAGTGTTTTGCTAAATATGCAAATATGCAATGATTGTCCACGGATAATCAGTAAGTGATATGGGTTGACTTCGTATATTTTGGCCTTGTGATCTTGAAACCGTTGGATATAGTTGGCATGCCATAAGATTGTTAGTACTCCCTATATGTAAAGTGACTTTGGTCATTGAGGCGTTGTAACATGTTGGAAGGATAAGGGAATGTAGTTCCATTCAACGGGACATGTGAGGGAAAATAAGAATAGTGTTAGCTTTATGCTTCACTTTTGGGACGTGTTTGACTCTATGAGTCTATGTTTGGTATGTTGGAGATCCGTGTATCCGATGAGTAATGATAGAGCTCACTTTTATGTTTCATAGCTCAAGTGAAAAATTATCTTAAATTATGAATATGTGTGTATTGTGATATGTGATGTGTGACCATTATGCAATTTCTCTATAAACATGTTTTTGAATATTTTGATATATGCTTAAACATTATGCGATTATATGAGTATTGCAACATGTGCTTGAACATTATGTAATTATACGTGCAATGTGATATATGCTTAAAAATGAATATGTTTACTATGTAAAAGAACTAGTAATACTGCATGAGTAAGTATAACATGACACTAGAGTTGGAATTGTTGAGGTTATGTTATATGGTTGTTTCATTGATGCTTGATGAATTGTTTGCATTGTGATTATTTTGAGCATTCACTTAGCTTGTTAAGCTTACACACTCCTTTAACCTTTGCAGATTAGTTGTGTACCCGTATGAGCGGTGTGGTTTCCTAGAGGTGATCCAAGCAAGTCTATTTGTTATTTCGTAGGTGTTCTATATTTAATTACATTTTAGGAATGATGCAATCTTGTAGACTCATTATAGCCCTATTGATTTCAAGATATTATGTTGGTTTTTGGGTTCGGTTTATAAGGATTACATGTTATTGTTATGTTTGGGTTCATGAACATGTGAATGGATTGACGTTTCTTGCTCAAAAACTATTTTGCGATATTGAACTGTTAATTAGGTCATTGAATGATTATTTGTTGGAGTAGTTGATGCATGATGTCTAAGAACTAAATTGGAAAGGAATTATTGCTTATGTATGCTACAATTTTGAGGTCTAGAGTTGAGGTATTGACAATCGAGTTTTAAAATCGATACATATGTGTTTTTGAAACATGCAGGAAGTCAAAATAGAGATTTGGTATTGATACCTTTGCTGAAGTATCAATACTCGGGGTAAATTTATCAATTCTTCATGTCAGGTACTGATAATTTTTGAGACTTTGATTTTTAATCGAGAAACTGAATGCAAGTTTGGTATTATTTTTTCAGGTAGTATAAATACCACTTAAAGAAAATATCGATACCCTAGTGTCAGTATCGATACCTACGTGACAAGTTTCCAGATATTGTTAAATAGAAGTTTTTCATGTTTAATTATTATTATTATAAGACTATTTGATGTATGGTTAGCAGGTAACATTGATAAATAACAAGTATAATTGACTTAAAACCTATACAAATACTAAGATGGACGATGCTTTGCTTAGATTTAACTTTTACTTATTGTTTATGACATGAAACGATAGTGTGGCAAACTAATATTTGTACTTCTCCATATTATGGCTCTATGACCTATAATGAATGCATTTTTCGACGTTGATTTCCTTGAATCTTTACAGGTTTGAAAGTCTGAGTATGTGTATCCAATAGGAGTAAGGTCCTCCATGGCCTTAATATATGCTTTATAGCTTGCCAATGCCCGAGACCTGGATTTGCCAAATATCGACTAACCATTCCTACTGCAAAACAAATATCTGATCATGTGCAAAGCATCGCATACATAAAGCTTCCAATTGTCGAAGCATATAGAACCTTACTCAAATGCTCTCTTTCTTCTGTCGTCTTAGGATAGTCATCTAAAGAAAGATGAAAACCTAATGTAGTCGGCTGAATGCTCGGCTTTGCATCGATCATTACAAAACTTCCAGTATCTTATCGATGTATGAAGCTTGAAATAGAATACCATTTTATTCTTTTGATCCTTAAGGATTCAAATTCTAAGAATATAACTAGCTTTACCTAAGTCTTTCATGCTAAACTGTTGAGCTAACCACAATTTAACCGATAACAGTTCTCCTACATCATTTCCAATAAGTAGAATATTATCAACATACAAAATGAGGAATACCACCTTTTTGTCCTTTATATGATTATAAACACAAAGTTCATCAATGTTTTGCTCAAATCCATAAGTCTTGATCGTTTGATCAGATCTTTCATTCCATGAGCGGGACACCTACTTAAGTCCATAAATGGATCTTAGTAGTTTGGAAACTTTCTGATCCTTTTCTTTGACAACATAGCCAGTGGGTTGAGTTATGTAAATGGTCTTATCAAGATAGCCATTCAAGAATATTGTCCGGACATCCATTTGCCAGATCTCGTAATCAAGAGAAGCAGTAATGGATAAGAGTATGCAGATAGACTTGAGCATCGCTACTGGAGAAAAGGTCTCGTCATAATCAATGCCTTTTTTCTGTGTGTAGCCTTTCCCATAAGTCTAGCTTTGTGTTTTTCCACTTTCCTTTTTGCATTGCTCTTCTTCTTGTAGATCCACTTACACCCTATAGGTTTAATCCCAATCGATCAGTCTACAAGTTCCCATAAAGTATTGGATTTCATAGAATCCAATAGAGCTTGGAATCAACATTCTGTAAAACCTCCTCGTAAGTCAATGGATCATCATCCTCATGATTGGGTTATGTATTATAAATACTATTATCATAGATGAAGAAGTCTGGTTTCTTAGAAACTCTCTCATTACGACAGATTCCCCTGTGTTGTTGATTGTTTACAAGTTTTTCTATAGCTTTCTCGAGAATTAAACTTGGTGATTGTTCTACCACTCCCAAAAGTTCCCCGAATACCATTTTACTCTGAGGCTTAAAGTTATCCATGTAGCATTTCTTGAGGAAAGTAGCTTGAGTAGAAACTTTAACCGTATTATCTTTCAAATTATAGAATAATTCTCATTTTGTTCCTTTTGGATATCCTACAAACATGCACAATTCTGCACGTGCATCCAACTTCTTTGCATCCTTGTCCAAAATGTGTGCTGGATAACCCCATATTCTAAAGTGATTTAGAGTGGGTTTTTTTCATACCACAGTTCATAAGGTGTCTTACAAGAAGACTTGGTCGACACATCATTTAGAAAATAGCAAGCCATTTGTATCGCATATCCCCAGAAGGAAGTAAGAAGTTGTGAATAGCTTAACATTGAACGAACATGTCAAGCAAGGTTGTATTCCTTCTCTCAGCTACACCATTCTACCGTGGAGTGCCAATCATAGTCAATTGGGATAAAATCTCATTCTCTATGTGGTATTGTAATAGCCTGATTTTTGGGCAAGTCAGAACAGTGGTTACGAAACCACTATTTTGAAGCCATAGAAATTATTTTAATATTATTTTATGTGTGATGACATGATTATAAAGGTGCATGAAAATTTTGGTGAATTAATTTTAGCGTTTGAGAGCTTAATAGCAAAAAATGACTAAATCGCATAAAGTACAAAAGTCCTATTTTGATACCTAAGGTTGTCAAATAGCTAAAGAACTAAAATTAGTGGTCTTTAAAGGGTAAATAGACCCTAAAAAGAGTGCTTGGCCGGCCATGGGGACAATAATGGTCAAAAAGTCAAATTAGGTGGGTTTTGGTAGCTTATTTGACTAAAATAGAAATAAAATAAAAGAAAGATGATATCATCCCTTTTCACCATTTCTTCTCCACTGAAAATTTAGTAATTTTTGGGGTTTGAAATCTTGAAATTTTTAGCAACTTGTAACCCTCTCAAGTAAGTGATTTTGATGGTCTTTCTTGATGATTTTTGTACTTTTAGAACCCTTGTTGCATGATCTTTCAAATGAGGGGACTATTTTGTAAAATGGTTGATAGTCTAGGGTTTTACCATGAGAGTGTTCATGTTGTTTTCTAAAGTTTTATGGAAGAAAATGAATCATGGTTGTGAAGGGACTTCTCATGAACACCTAATAGGACCATTTTGTAAAGTTTGTAAAATAGATAATAATGTTGCAAAATATTAGGAATTTTAGGTTGTCATAAGAGTAATAAATGGTCGGTTAGTCTTGACTAACAAGGAAATTGGATAAAAATTGATTTTCGAGTCTAGGGGTAAAATGGTCATTTTGTGAAAGTCTAAGGGCAAAATTGTCATTTTGCCAAATTATGAATTGTTGAGTACCTAGATTAATAAAATGATTAAATGTGTGAATTTTCATCATTATAGATTAAGAATTACAAAATTTGGGCCTAGACTGGGGAAAAGCAAAGCTAGTGGACTAAGTCGAAATAGTCGCCATATTTTGAATACCGAGGTAAGTTGTATGTTAATAATACAAACATATCTTTATGATGAGTAATTAAGTTGATATGGCCTAAATTGTCTTGATTTTGAATATGAGAATACATGTTAAGAAATTTACGTAGTAATGACTTTCGTTGAACTTTTGGAATAGACTTGGATATTCGTATCGTGATAATAGGTGATATGTGTGCTAGTGTAAGACATGTCTGGGACATGCATCGGCCTCAAGATATTTAAGCCAGTGTAAGACATGTCTAGGACATGCATCGGCATTGAGACGAGAGCTAGTGTAAGACATGTCTGGGACATGCATCGGCCTCGCGATATACAAGCTAGTGTAAGACCTGTCTAGGACATAGCGTCAGCTTGTGGTGTGTCAGAGTAAGACCTGTTTGGGAAATGGCATCGACACCGATAGATGAGAGGCAATGTAAGACCTATCTGGGACATGGTATCAGCCTCACTATATGAAAGCCTTTGTAAGACTATGTCTGGGACATGCCATCGGCATCTTAACCCATGTTAGGGCTATTAAGTATCTGGTAGTTTTCCAAATGGTTCAACAAAAGGTTTATGATTTATATCGAAATGAGAAAAGTTATGATCATGTAATGAGTGGTACAGGTACCTAATTGAAATGTATGAGATATGGGCTCATTGTATGCAATATGAGTTGTATTGGATGGTAATGAGTAAGTTGTACTTACATTTATTTATGGTACTCATGAATAAACTATGAAAGGTTATGAGCATATTACTTTATGATAAGTAGTTGTTGTTTATTATCATGCAACTTACAAAGCTTTATGCTTACCCTGTTTCTTTCCATTTCCTTATAGTGCCGCCTAATTAGCTCGTAGATCAACGGACGTCGAAGGCATCGATCACACTATCAATCGAAGCACTTGGTATAGTTAGATCTTTTATTTTGATTATGGCATGTATAGGACTCTGACTTTTAAGTTTTGTATCATTGTTAATTGGCCAATATGTTGGCTTACTTTAGCATTTGATTCATTTTGTATAAGGCCATAGAAAATGGCTAATATTGAAAGTTATTATGTGAATGCAAACTAGCCTTTCATGAATGTGAAATTGTTGGCATGGTTGTATATATACAATGTATATGAGTCTTAACTATGGTTGTTTGGTTGAGAAATCATATTACGTTAATCTTTGATAGGTTGGTTGAAGTTAGATTTTGTTTCAGGGTGGCAAAGGCATGGTAGATAGCCTTATATTGTCCACACGGGTAGACACACGCCCGTGTGTCTAGGCCATGTGTGACACACGGTCAGTCCCATGGGCATTCCATTCGACCGTGTGTCCCCTGTACATAAAATTTGTAAGTCAGAATAAATGATAGTAAACATACGGGCAGAGACACGGCCGTATGTCTCAGCTGTGTAGAGGACAAAGCCTCTGGCCACGGGCGTGTACCTTGGCCGTCTTCCCCAAATTGGGTGCTGACATCAAAAATAGAATGTCAAGGTTTTTAGACACGGGATAAGACACGGTCATGTTATGGCCGTGAGACACGGGCCATAGACACAAACGTTTGTTAGGCTATGTGAAAACCCCTGTAGGTTCGAATTTAGAATTTAATTCACACGGGCATGGGACACGGGTGTGTCCCTAGATGCTTAGGCTGTGTGTGTCACACGGGCTATTAGTACGACCATGTTATAATGATCACACGGGCGTGTTGCCCTTCCACATGGGCATATGCCTTGTTTCAAGAGTTATTTTTATTTAGTCGATTTAAGGACCCGAGTTGGCTCGAAGTGGTTTTCAATGGATGTTTGGGTTCTTGTAAGCCCGTGTTAAAGATATTTAAACATAATTCAAAAATGTTTTAAATTTTGAGCAAGTCTTCTTGACTTGAAACGTTTGTATGGATGAGTTTAAGTGTGGTAACGCCTCGTATTCCATCCCGGTGTAGGGCTCGGGTGTGGGGTGTTATAGGTATCCTAAGAACTCATCGGACAAATATTCCCCACCTTGGTCAAGCTACAGATTTTTTATGGATAAACCTAATTGTTTTTCCACTTCCACACGAAACTCTCAAAATTTATCAAAGATTTCACTTTTGCAGTGGATTAGCTACACATATCCATATCGAGAATAGTCATCGATAAAAGTCACGTAATAATTGTAACTTCCCGGGCACTAATGCTTATAGGACCACAAACATTAGTGTGCACAAGTTCTAAATGTTGGTTGACCCTTGTACCTTTTACATTAAAAGACCTATTAGTCATTTTACCTTCTAAGCAAGATTCTCATTGTGGAAGACTAACTTTCTTAAGCATACTAAAGGGACCATCTTTCACGAGTCTAGTAGTTCTTTCTTGGTGAATATGACCAAGTCTTAAGTGTCATAGTTACCCCTCATTAGAGTTAGAAGTTTTAAGCTTTTTATTCACTATTCCAATTTGAAGCATTGAGTAGTTATTTGGTTTGATAAAGTAGAAATTGTTTTCCATTCTTCCATTAAGATTAAACAATGATTTCTATGAGTAGCAATCCCTTTATTGAATGTCACGGTATAACCGTCATAAAATAAACATTCTACAGAAATCAAATTCATCTTAAATTAAGGTACACAAAACATGTTCTATAAAATAGTCTTCCTAAAATTATCAAAGTGTAAAATAACTTCTCCCACTACCTCAGCTGAAGCATAGCTCCTATCTCTGGTCCGTAATGAGAGGCTCCTATCACACATACTTCTCATTTCGCTAAACCACAATTAGTGGCTCCATAATTAATAACCTAGTTGTCAATTGATTCTTCCACTAAGCAAACTTCTATCACAAAGAGTTCCATACCTTTTCCATTTTTGGCTAGGTAATCCAAATACTTCTTGCAGTTTGATTTGAAATGTCATTTTTTGTTGCAGAAGAAACATTTGATTTTTTTAGGATCATTTGACTTCTTAGCCTTTTTCCTATCTACACAAGGTGGAACCAAAGACTTAATTTGCTTCTTCTTTCCCTTAACTTTCTATTTCCCCTTAGAGAATGAAAGGCTCACAGCTAAGTTTGCCTCAGGTTTCTCCTAAACTAGCTTACCACCACTCAACATCAAATCATAGAATTATAATTCCTTTATGAGCTGAATCAAGGTATGCGCCTTGTTCCACAAGTTGTAAGCGGCCCTAAAACCAGATAACTCATTGGTTAAAGATTTTAATACTATTTCAGTTTATGTGTTCACGTTTAATTCAGCCCCATTGTCCTCCATTTCCGCAAAGAATCTCATAAGCTTAAGCATGTGTTCTTTAATTGGCATGCCGATTTTTAGTTGAGAATTAATCAAATTTGTAATAGCGGATTGTCAAGCCAATACGACTTGGCCTCCGAGAAAATCCTCCAAATTTGTCATGATCTCTTTAATAGTACAAAAATTCTCTTATTACTTTTGCAACACACTACTTATGCTCGCTAACATATAACATCGAGCAATCAAGTCAGAATCTTTATAATGATTTCTCGCTTAAGGATGAACTTCAGGAAGGCACATTTGGCCAAGAACAAATTTGTGTTTCTTACAGCTGAAAACTATCAACAAGTTTCATTTCAATTCTTGAAAGTTATGCCCATTTAATTTATTCTCAGTAAGAATGCTAATAGGAGAAGTAGGAGACATATTTGAACTAAAAAAATAAAGATTTCACTAATTACTATCTTTGTATTTAGCAAATATTTTTCATTTCAGCAACATATTAAGAATGCAGTATGATGCATGCGTCTTATATTAAAATCTTGAAAAAATATTTTTGTTGCTGTGATCATTCTGACACCCACTAACCATGTCGCCTTAGGGTCCCATGATTAACTAGCAAAAACATGGATTACATCCAATCAGTTAGTGAATCTTAATTCTCAAGACTCCACACAAACTAATGACTGTTTAACGTTTAGCTATCATCTCTAGCTTAAATATTGTTTCTTGGGAAACTATTTAATAAGAGATAATCTTGTGTGTGTAACCATTGACTCAACATCAATCATGAACATGTTTTCATTTGTAAGTCATCTTGGGACAATCTCTTTGAAAGCCATGCATGACTAGTTGTCCTTAAAAGGAAATCTCATCTAGTGAACCGCCATGACAAATTTTACCTTAGGGTGTGGCTAGGGTAGAAACTGGCTTGAAGCTTTATCATGCTATCACTTAATGACCATTAATAGATGTTGTAGTTCTTGTTTAAGGACCTTCACCCACTCAATATTTTAAAAACATGAAAGGTTTTTTATCCCAAATTTCAATAGTGATCATAAAATAGTCCTAGTGGCATTCTTACCTAATCTAAATGACATACTTCCAATTTATGCATGGCATGCTACGGTAATTTTATAATATTCACATTCATTCACAAGAATCAATCAATCATAAAAATAAAAAATTTTGATTCTCCATAGTTTTTCTTTTAAGAGAAAAACCGAAGAAGTGACTACAAACTGTGCACCATGTACATAATATAAATATTATAAACAATTATAGAAAAGATATATAATACGATATGTAATTAAAATAAAATTCTCAGCTAAGTTTTTCATGGTTCTATTTCTAGAAAATAAATGGAAACATAAAATTACATAAATTTTCACCATAAGGCATTCATTGCGTCTTCAACCACCATCGTATCATTTCCTCGTCATGGACTCCTTTTGGAAAAATTACATTTGTCCATTTTTGGCTCACAAGAATTCTAGGAATTTTAAAAAATATATATAATGTAACGCCCTGTATAATTTAAGTCTAGTTTTGTGAAATTTGACACAAATGTGCATTTGCTTTAGTGGTTAAGTGTTCTGGGTTTGTGTATGAGGCCTTGGGTTCAAGTCCCACATTTGGAAATTTTGTTATTTTTGATCCAATCCTTATCCCTTTTGGGTGGGCTTATGTAATATTGTTTGTTAACCCATATTAGAATGAGCCTGCTGGTTCGAGTGGTAAGGAGTTAGTGTGTTAGTGGTATTGTGTTGGAGGTCTTGTGTTTGAATCTCTACGTGAGTGTGAGTGTTCATTTTTGTTTTGGTTGTTTGATAAAGGTTCAATGGAACTCGAACTTTGAGGTTGTTGGATGAGAATCTGATGTCAATTTTGGTGGGATATGTTGTTAGTGGGAGGAGTTAGGATTTTTGTTTATTTTGATTTATTTTCTTTTCTTTTTAACTTTTATCTTTTCCCAAAAACCTTTCCCCTTTCTAACTTTTTTTTTTGTTTTTTCCCTCTATCAAATTTCTTTTTTTTTCTTACTACTGATTTCTATCTTAATCTCCCTGTTAAATTGCGGTGTTTTGGTTCCTTTTTTTTGTATGTTTTGGTCAGTAGTGGTAGGAAGGTTTTTCTCGAGTTAGGGAGAATTCTTTTAAAGTCATTTTAAAATGATGTTTTCTTTTTAGTTAGTTTTGATTTTCGGGTTGTTGGCAGTAGCAAATCGTAAGGAACGGAGCTCTCTTCTTATGGAATAGTAGTACTGGGGATCATTCGAGAAGTTGGGTAAGTGATGAACGCTTGGGTTACGTGGTAGTGAATTTTTTTATTTCTATTTAATTGAAGATTTAAGACTGATTTTGAGAGTTTGTATTATCAATCTTTATGTTCTGGTCATCTCGGGAATGGTTTCGCATCAGAACTGTATCAGGTGTGTGTACTCCTAACACGAAAAATCAAGCTTTGGCGAAAGCCAAAAATGGAGTCTATCGACACCACACAGGCGTGTGGTCGGCCGTGTGATTGGCTGTCTGTGAGACACGGCCATGTAATTGACGAAGGCGTGGTCGTGCGCAAGACATAGCAGTGTCACGGTATGCAAGGCCACACAGGCTAGGCCAGGTTGGGTGTGTGGGCCCACACGGTCATGCCACATGGGCATGTGGGTCTGGGTCAGGCCATATACACCACACGAGCAGGGCCCTTCTAGGCATGTGGGCCACACGGGAGTGTGGGCCCAAAATTCTAAAATTTTTCCTAGGGTCACACGAGTCGTTTCGATTGACTATGGACCTACCATAGTTTAAATTGATTAGGAAACTGATATGTATGCCTGATTGTACTGTTGATCATGTATTTATCTATTTTTTTTTTTGCATCTATATTTTGCATTTGAGTTTGGTGTGGGATTTGTATATGTGGAGGAAGTGATCTGTACAGTGACTTTTCACCTATATTATGGCAGCTTGACTGTATATTATCTGTCATGTGTCACATCGACACTACATAGAGTGTAAGGATGGGTGGGTGTTTTTAACTCGACATGGTATGATGGGATGGTCGGAGATTGTGTGTAGAGGATAGGTGTAAGATTTTGTATATCTGTTCTATTTATCTGATTCTGAAATCTGTATCTGTTATGGACTTAGGTCTGAATTTATACCTGACTGTATATGAGATACTGTGCATGTTGCATGATCTTTCTGTTGGGTTACACATTGAGTTTACAAAAACTCACATCTGCTTGTCTATTATGATCAGGTAATCCATAGACATAGACAGGTCAGTGCAACGAAGGCTCAGCGTTGACCACTTAAAGGGGAAAATGTTTTCATTATTATTTTTTTACTGAAATTTCTTTCTTTCGTGAGAGTTTTGTAATTTTAGGACTCTCCGGACTTTTTGGACTGTTTGGTTTAAATTTTTACTTTGGTTGCGTTATGATTTCTAAACTACGAAAATTTGGCAAAACATCGATTTTATGCGAACAAAGGTTATTTTTGGAAAGACGAGCGTGGTTTTGGTTTAAAAGGTTTTTCAAGCTTCCGCTACAAAATAATTTGGTTAACCTTAAAAGGTAACATGTAATGATCAGTAATAAATATATAAATGTATACGTTTTTATTAAACTTGGATGTTTTATTGAAGTATCATCAGTTTCAAAACCCTTCTTCCTGATTCTCCCGAATTCGGTCATAACGTCCAGGCCGTGTTTGGAGTGTTACATATAGTGGTATTAGAGTCAAGTTGCAAAACTCAAGTTGTCAATTTTTGGTTTCAAAATTTTGTTTTTAAATAGAACTGGTTTTGTAATAATTTGGATCATTTTAAGTAAGTATGTGGTATATTGAGTCTCCAGTGTTGGTCTTGTAAATATCTCTGAATTTAGAAAACAATGTAGTTAGTACTTTCTAAAACTATAGTGAGTTAGTTAGAGACTAAAGCCTCTGTGATACTCCTAAACTTTTGGTAATTTTAGCATAAAATATATGTTAATAAACACTGAAACTGATGGATAAAATTTTTCATGTAGATAAAATTTAAAATACGATAAGCACTCGTGAAATTCATAGTCGTGGTATTCGTGGGCGCGGCAGGCGCCGTAAGGGGGCTTGAGTTGAGTCTTCCTCTCTGGACAGTATGCTGAATTTAGACACAAGTGAGACACCAGTTTCACCTGCTACTGAGACTAGATCTCAAAGCTGCTCGGCTGGGGATGACACACTATCCTAAGCCTTGCTGAGAGTGTTGGAGAGGGTCATTGGACCCTATTTTTAATTTGGGGGTCGGGATTCGGTAATTGATCGACTTTAGTCCAATGGAGCTGAGCTGTCTAGGGGCATCACTAGAGGCCACTGAGAGGATTCTGAATGACATTGGCTGCACTCCTGAACAACAATTGAAAGGTGCAATCTCTTTGCTTCACGATGAAGCTTATCAATAGTGGTTTTCGATTGAGGAGGGTGTTCAACCAGATTGTCTGAACTAGGACTACTTTAAGATTGCCTTCCAGGGAAAATATGTGACCATGAGCTATGTTGGTGCTCGTAGCCGTGAGTTCATAAATTTCACACAAGGTGATAAGTCTGTGGTTGAGTATGAGATTGAGTTTCTGAGATTGAACCGTGATACAACCACTGTCCAATACTCACCAAGTGCTAACAAGGAACCTTTGGAGCTGCCCTTAGGACCTATAACTCGAGCAAGAACCAAACGTTTCAAGGACGCTGTTTCAGCTCTAATTGATCAAGTGTGGGGAGAAACCGTTGCGGGGCTTATCGATCTGTGACACCCCTAATGTGACCCTAGTCGGAAAGTGGTTTCGGGACCACAAAACCGAGTCATAAAAATAATTAACCGTCATATTTGATGCTTATTATATATATATAGGCATGTGTGAAAATTTCATGTTTGAATTTTGTTAATTGTAAGTGAATTTTATTAAATAGGACTTGTGTGAGAAAATTTAGAAATGTGCTAGGCAAATGTTAAAGTGACCTATGATGCATGTTAGAAAATGCTTGTCCTTGCATGTCAAATTACCCAAAACTTTAGGTAGTGGCCGGCCATGCTATGGGTTAAAGCATATTATAAACATTTTGTGTTAATGTTTTATGTTAGAAATAATAAAATAAAAGGTTAGTAATAAAGTAATGAAAAGGGAGGGGTGATGAAAACAAAGTTGTCTCATCCATGCTCCCCCATTGCCGTGACTTGAGGAAGGAAGAAGAAGAGGATTCTCTTGCTTCATGTTCGGTTGGTTGATGTTTAGGAAGAGGTATGTTTGATGTTATTCCATGAAATTCATGCATGTTTCTAGATGTTGGTTTAAATTCTTTTGCTATTTGATGAAGATGATTGAGTTTGAGTGCTTAATAAAAAGGATAGGTCTTAACAACTTCATGAAGTATTCGGCCATGGTGCTAAAATGTTGTATTGTGTTTAAAATTAGAATTTTTAGTTATATGGATGTGTTAAGTTGCTTGAAATGTTAGATTAATTTGAACTCATCACCAAGTTCTTTAGGCAACCCATGTTAAAAATTTCGGTATTGAGATGCCTAGAACTTTCGGCCATAGTAGCTATGGAGAAATAAGGTTTTGTTTCTTGTTAAATTGGATGTATCTTATTGTATGAGTGCTTGAACAAACTATGATTAAATAGATGCATAGATTCAAGGTGGGAAGAATTGGCTATTATGCTTGATACTAATGCCGAATATGAGAATGTTGTACTTGAAAAATGTAGGTGAACATGACAAGTGTATTCGGCTTAGGGCATAAAGGATATGAAAATTTGGTATTTATTTTTGATTGTGTGTGTATGACCATGGATAATTGGCTGCACAAATATTATAAATACATAATGTATGTTAAATTTATTAAGCTACAAAACATTATACATGATCGGCCAAGGTAAATTATTTGAGTAAAGTATATCTTGATGGTACATTTTGGCTAGTATAAAATGTATATGGATGTCGTATGACTATGTTTAATTTGGGAAGTAAATTGTTTGATTTAGCTCAAGAGCCTAGAGGATCAAAGTTGGATAAGGGAAAGGAAAAAGTGATCGAATAGCCGTCGTAATCGTTCAGCAACTTCTGAGGTAAGTTTTCAGTGATTAAACGTTGAGTAAATTCAATCATAATAGGACATAATGAGTTGATTTAATAAGATATGATGTGGCCATGATATGTCTTAAACTCAAATGGTAAGTTCATAAGTGTTTGGACTTGGAAATTTTAAGAGCAAATTGTAATAATTTGCTTAGGACAGCAGCAGTAACGTGATTTTAGAAAATCACTATAAATTGTTGCTGTGGAATTATAGGCTGAATAAAATATGTAATCAAAGCTTAATTAGTCTAGTTTCTTATAAAAGAGACCGTGTAAGCAAAGAAATTTCCTATAAAGAGATATTTAAAGTTGTGTGAGACAGTGTCAGAATGACTCCGAAATCCCCTGTTCTGTTTTTAGAAAAACATTATAAAATGTACAAAAATGGTTATAAGATAAAATTTATATGATTAGACTCCTTAATGAGTCTAGTTTCAAATTAAATCAAATAGAACATATTTTGAATTCTGTACAATGAGAAATTTGATTCGTAGTGAAGAGTGGTCAGATTAGTCAAACAGTGAAACAGGGGAAACTTTAAGAAAAATCTGGTATTGATTGGCCAAACCTAAAATTTTGAAAATTTTATGGATGGAAGATATATTAGTCTATATTCAGGGAAAATTAACAGCAATTGATTTTGAGTTTTGTAGCTCCATTTATAAATAATTTAGTGACTATTGCTCAGGAAAACAGCTTGTAGTGAATATGTGAATTTGTTGTAAACATTGATGAAACTATTTGAGTTGCTTATAAGCTATTGCTGAAATTGATGTACAAGATAAATATATATGTGTGTGGTAAAGCCAAATGGCTAATGTGAAATATGTATGAGATATGTATATGTGGTAAAGCCGAATGGCTAATGTGAAATATGTATGGACATGTATATGTGGTAAAGCCGAATGGCTAATGTGAAATATGTATGAGATATGTATATGTGGTAAAGCCGAATGGCTAATGTGAAATATGTATGAGATATGTATATGTGGTAAAGCCGGATGGCTAATGTGAAATATGTATGAGATATGTATATGTGGTAAAGCCGAATGGCTAATGTGAAATATATATGAGATATGTATATGTGGTAAAGCCGAATGGCTAGCGTGAAATATGTAGGAGATGTGTGTATATTGTGGCCGAATGACCAAATGTGAAAGGTGTGTATTATTAGATATTTGATGAGGCAAATGAATTACAAATATGACAGTCGATGTGAATGTTGTAACATGTTATTAAATGTACATGAAACTTGGAAATATATTCCGGGTAAGACTCGATGACTATGTGTAGAGATTATGTCCGGGTAAGACCCGATGACTACGTGTGGAGATTATGTCCGGGTAAGACCCGATAACTACGTGTGGGGACTATTCGAGCTAAAGGTTTCGCTGAAGATTCGAGTAAAGCATAAGATTATACGACTTCACAGTAACAATTGGTAATAAATACGTTCAATGCGTTAAGCTGGTCAGGTATGTATTTTGAGATTATATTTAAGCTTGATTTGGACTAAATCACAAGGTCGTTATGTGATGCATATGTGAGTAAAGCAATAAGACTGTTCTATGATTATTGTGCGTTTGGTCAATGTGGAAAGTTAGGTGAAAATATGTAATGTACCTATGTTTATAAGAGATCACTATCAAGTGAGAATTTATCTGCCTATTATATATGATGAGATGTGCATATTCGGTAAAGGGATGGTATGCCCGAAGGAAGAGTGAAATAAAAATACGAACAACTATGTTATAATTTGATTGTTATCTGTTGACACTGCTTAAAACTTACTAAGCATTGTAATGCTTACTCCGTTTACTTTGTTTCCTCTGTTTTATAGATCTCATTTGGAAGCTACAGGCTCGGGGATCGTCAGCAACTAGTCACACTATCACTATCCACTGCTTGTTACTGTTATGTTTTGAATTATTTTATGGCATGTAAAGAATAGACCAGTGGCCGAAGAATATTTAGGTTAATGTATATAAGCCATGCGAAAATGGCATCTTTTGAATGTGTACTTATAGAAGTTAAATTGTATCCCTGACTGTCTTTAGTATTTACCTAAAGGAACGTTCTTTATAAAAAAATTCAAAATTTTCACTGTTCGGATATGAGTTTCAAGTCCGTTAATGCCCCTTTACCTATTCTGGCGACGGATACGGGATAGGGGTGTTACACGATCAATCTTGGACAATTCAATCAAGTCGGCCTTGCAACCTCCTACAAGCTGATTTGTAGCTCATTGATCTCAATTTCCAGCTCATTTTTAACTTAGCATTATTTTGTTGCTGGAATGAACATTTAATTTGGTTTTAGTTAAATTAGTTTATTTATCTCAAATAATTAATGTTGTGTTTTAATGTGTCATAATTTGGACCTTTTAATTAAGGTTTAATTTGTCTTAGTTTAATACATGTTTAATAGTTGCTTTTAATGTGTCTAAGTTTGAGACAAATTAATTTCATGTTTCAATTAATTTGTCCTAACTAAATTTAATTAGTTGAATTCATTTGTTGCAAGTACATGCATGGACGGCTTAAATGTGGTGTGCTGATGATTGAGATGCTGCAAGCACCTCTTCGTGTATGCCAAGAGCTATTGAGCTGCTAATTTCTCTTCCCCAAGCTATCCATTTAGTTGCTTAAGTGTTTTCACATTTGCTGGAGGTTCCTTTCACACTCATGGATGTTTGGTTTTGAGCTTTCATACTCAAAGGGCTGCTCAAATTCGTTTGTTCATACTCCAAGGCTGTTGAAGTGCCCAAACTGCCATTTAAAGTCCAAGACTCTCCAAATATTCAAGGCAGTCTGTAACAACCCGATTTTGGGATTAGTCGGAACAATGGTTTCGGGACCATGAATTTGACTAAAAAAATTCTTTTTATTATATTTTTATGGTCTATAGTTTTATGGAATGATTTTTTGAAAATTTCGTTCGAAAATTTTGACGTTTGTGCACTCAATTTAGCAAAAAGGACTAAATTGTAAAAAGTGCAAAAGTTGAGTTCTACATGCTAGAGGTGTCTAATTTTTATGAAATTTTAAATTTAAGGTCCTTATATGGTAATTAGACCATTTTTTTAATTTAGTGGACAAAAATAGACATGAGGTAAGAGAAATTTCATGTTTTATAAAAATGGCATTTTGGTAATTTGTCAATTAAAGACAAAATAAGTAAAATAAAAGCAAAATTTAGTCTATCTTCTTCTTACTTGGCTGAAACTTGAAGGGAGAAGACATAGCTAGGGTTTTTCCACTTTTTAAGCTCGATTGTAAGTCTGTTCTTGTCCCGTTTTTAGTGCTCCTTACATTTTTCAAGTCGTTATCACTCGATCTACCTATTTCTACCACTAATTTGAGAAACGATTAAGGTCTAGGGTTTGACCCATGTTAGAATGTGTGTATTTTGATGTTTAATGATAGATTATGCATGTTTGATGTTTGATAAACGACTGTTGCTAAGTGATTTTCGATGAAAATGCCTAAAAGGAGTTATTTGTAAAAGTTATAAAATAAGTAGTAAAAGTGTGATTGAATTAAAAATGTGGGCTAGTATGACTACAATAAAGATTTAGCTAGGCTTGGGTAATGAAGAAATTTGATAAAAAATCATTTTACGAGCCTAAGGACTAAATTGTAAAAATGTCAAAGCTTAGGGGCAAAAATGTAATTTTTTCCATAGTGTAATTTTTGGGCTGAATTGAACAATGTGAATATTAAATGAGTTAATTTTGTTATTATAGATCAAGAGAAACGAGGTCTGGACCTAGATCGAGGGAAAAATAAAGTATTTGACGATTAGGTCCCATTTCTACTATTTTTGTACCGAGGTAAGTTTGCATGTAAATAATGCATTATTTTAATTATGTTTTGATTGCTGTATTATTTTATGAATTGTGATTGACCTTTGAACATATTCGACAAAGTTTCAACAAGCGTGAAATCCCAGTTGAACCTTAGGAATAGATAGGATACAAATGTGATGACATTAGGGTTACTGAGACTACGTGTAAGACCATATCTGATATGGAATCAATATGAGACTATGTGTAAGACCATATCTGGGATATGGCATCGATATGAGATTTCGTGTATGACCATAGCTTGGTTATTGGCATCGATATGAGATTACATGTAAGACTGTATCTGGGATATGGTATTGGTACGGTACCGTGTGTACGGGACTCCCGAGTATCCTTTAGTATCCCAAGTGGTTCAACAGGTAATTTAACGAGTATCTCAAAGTTGAATTGTGTGTAAATCCAATTCGAGATGACGCAGGTATGTACTTAAAACTCATACGTAATGAGCTCGTTATGTGATGAACCCTCGGTAAGGTTACGATTGAGTAAGTTATGAAAATAAGATCGTAATAATATTTATGCCAATTATCATCAAGTTAATTGTATGTTAAATGTTTAGACATGATGCTTATTATTTGCATAGGAACTTACTGAGTTATATAGCTTACTCCTGTTTCTTTTCCCTTATCTTATAGTGTTACCAAGCTAGCTCGATTGGAGACTGTCAGAGATCCATTCTCTATCAACTTATTATTTTGGGTACCAATGAATTAAACATTTGAGTTCTGGCATGTATAGGGACTTGGCCATTTTGTTATATGTCATAATTGAATTGGCCTAATGTGTTGGCCTATATTGGTTGGTAATTCATCTTGTAAATGGCCATTTGAAATTGGCTAATATTGGTATAAGTATATATGTTTATGATGATGCTTTTCATGAATGTGGGAATTTGCATAATTTGAATTGATAAATATTAGTATGTGAATGAGGCGTTGATGTCTTGGTTGTGGTTGATTTGGTTGTATGTAAATGCTTGGGTTGGTGTTATATGTTGTTGTGTAGGTGTGGGCAACAAAGGGTGACAAAATGGCTTGATAAATAGCGTTATTTTTGTCCACACAGGTAGACACACGGGCATGTGTCTAGGCCGTGTGTGACACACGGCTTGCCCCATAGGCGTGTGTCCCGGCCGTGTGTCCCTACACCTTAATTATTGCAAAACAGAATGCTCAGAATTAAGCACACGGGTAGAGACACGGGTGTGTTTTTCAGCCGTGTGAATGACATTGCCTCAAACACGGGCGTGTGTCTTGGGTGTGTGAAGTCTGCACCTATTTTGTGAAAAATAAAAATTATTAAATCTACCACACAGCCTAGTACACGACTGTGTGACTTGGTCGTGTGTCTTCAATTTGTTATTAGGTGACAAATAGAGAGCTACAAGGGTTAGGGACAATGGCGTGTGTGACCACACGGCCTGCCCACGCGGGCGCGTTCTAGGCTACACTGGCGAGTGACCCTTGTTTGGGGGAAAAATTTTCTAAGTGTTGTGAAATTTTCTAAAGTTCTTAGTTTAGTCCCAAACTGCTTCTAATGCATGTTTTGGGCCTTGAAGGTTCATTTTAGGGATGACATGAATGAATGTGAAAAGTTTTAATTTTGGATGGAAAATTTAAGTCTTGGTTTTGTATGATTGCTCGTGTATAAGTCTGGTAATGCCTCATACCTTATTTCAGCATTGAATAGGGTAAGGGTAGTTACACAGCCCTTTAAAAGCCTTTCACACCTCTTGGTCGAATCTAGCTTAGTCCATTCAGGTCCATTCAACTCCTCACTTAATTTCATTTAATTTAAGCTGATTGGAAACAACAAGGGACTTGCCTAATGGCGTCATCAATACTAGAGAAGATTCAAAGAAGTTTCTAGCTCCATTAAGCTGAACACATGCAGCCCATTCAGTTCCCTAAGTGTCTATTTGGCTAGCCATGTAATTGAGCTATAAATATGAAGCTCTTTGGTTGTACTTTAGACTTTTGATACTTTGATGAATTATAATATATTTGTGAGTTTATTCAACTCTCAATTTTCGTTCAAAACTCAGCTTGACTTATCTAGCTTGCTAGTGCCATCAAACATGATTTCCTTGTGAAGTTATCACTCATTGAGTGTGGCGTTCAACCCTTTATACCTTTGGTTCCTATCTCTTCATAGATAGTGGTTCAAGGTATTTTCTATAGACCTTCTATCACCTTAAGTGTCTTATAAGTCTCGAGTCAATACTCCTTCATGGTATTGGTTCATTCTTGACGTTAAGCTTACTTATCCATTCTAACTATCATCTTTGCCTTGCTTTGCTTCATTTTCCTAGCCGAACCATTATCCATCTTATTCCTAAGCCCTTTTTGAACCTATTGCTTACACCTATACTTAGCCGAATTCCTTTAAACTCAAACTAAGAACGATACTTCTCCATTTAACAATCGGGCACAACTACGACTCGAAAACTTTCACAAACTCAAGATCGTATCATTTGGTATCAGAGCTGGCCAAAATCGAGGAGTACGAACGTTCTAGCATCCCCAGAGTAAGTTTTTGAAAAAAATTAAAAAAAACGTAAAACAAAAAGAGAAAATATAGTGTATTTTTTCTATAAAATTAATATATATATATAAAAAAGATAATTCGAAATTATAAAAAAAAAAGAAAGAAAGAAAGAAAGAAGATAGTTGTGAAAGTGCTTGTTTCCCGAATTCTTAAAAAGTTTCAGCCACAACCCATTTTGTTTGCCACACTCCAAAACCCTTCCTTTTCTTTCAGCCCACCCTATACCCAAACCAACATCTCATTTGTAAATTCTTGAAGCCTGTCCACAAGCTGCTAATAAGTGTAACATCTCGAAATAGGGCCTAAATAGAATAGTGGTTGCGAAACCACAAATCAGAGATAGAAAAGTTTATTTTGATTAATTTTTATGATTTACCGAGTGATTAGATGCATATGTTAGAGTATTTATAAGAAATTTTATAGATTGCATGTTTAATTTGCCTATTAGGGCTTATTTGCAGAAGTTACTGTAACAGCCCGATTTAGGGCCTAAACGGAATGATGGTTTCAGAACCATGAATTTGAAGTCAAAAAATTTATTCGGATTAAGTTTTAAGGTTTATTTATTGATTAAAATATTGTGTAAAAATATCGTTAAGTAGTTTTATTGATAAAGTGCTTAATTGGACTTTTAGGACTAAATTGCAAAAGTTGCAAAATATGTGTTCTAATTCATAAGTACATGATTGAAATGGGGGTTTAAAGAGGAGGTCCTTAAATCTTAATTAGACCATTATATTTTGTTTGGATAAAAATGGGCATGAATAGGACAAAATTTTAAAGAAAGGCCTTAAGGGCATTTTAGTCATTTGGTAATTAAAAGAAATAAAAAGGGAAAATAAAGCCAAAATTGACTCATCTTTTTCATGGAGGCCGAAATTAGAATGGGGGAAGCCATGGCTAGGTTTTTCAAGCTTTCCAAGCTCAATAGTAAGTCCGTTCTAGCCCCGTTTTTCAAGTTCTTTACGATTTTGGAATCCCGGTAACTTGATTAAGCTTATTCTAGCACTAATTTAAGCTAGGGTTCATATTTGGAAAAATACCCATAGGTGAAATGTGTTTATTTTGATGTTTTATGGTAGAATATGAAGGCTGAAATTATGTTAAATAACTTTTGCTAAGCAGTTTTAAGCAAAAATGAGTAAAATGGCTTAATTAGTAAAAGTTGTTATTGTTCATAACTATGTGTTAGAGTGAGAATTTGATGTTGTCATAGAAGGGAAAAATTATCAGCATGTCATAAAAAATAAGAATAAGGGATGAAGTTTAATTCCCGAGCCTAGGGGCAAAAGTGTAAATATGCAAAAGTTTAGGGGCAAAATTGTAATTTTGCAAAAGTTTGAGTTAAGGACTTTTTTGAATAGTACATTAATCAAATAAGTAAAATATGATGTTTTAGATCCCGAAAAATGAGACTTGAATCTAGAATGGGAGAAAAGTCAAAAATAGGGAAAGTTGGTAAAATGGCCGTTTTAGTATCGAGGTAAGTTCATATGTATAATAAGCATTAATTTATGCATGTTTCAATGTAAAATTGATATATTTACTATGATTGTCGAGGTGTTGAAAGTAAGTATAATTATGATGATTTAAATGTTCAATATTAATTCGAGATGGAAATGAGAAAGTATGTAAGTTTGTATGTAAATAATATATTATCTTTATTATGTTTTTGTATTTCAGCATATTTTATGTATTGTAGCTGATTTTTGAATCATAATTGACTATTGGAAGTATGGAATCAAGTATTAGAAAGAGAGAGAAATCCCGGTTGAACCTTCGGAAAGATTGGATGATACAGATGGTATGTAGCTAGGTCACATGTATGGTGCTGAGTGCACATCATGTGTACAAGAGAGCTACGAGACATTATGATGTAGCTAGGTCACATGGGTGATAATATGTGTACACCATGTAGACAAGAGAGCTAGGGATATATGTAGATAGGTCGCATGTGTGGTTTCAGGTGAAGGACACCATGTAGACAAGAGAGCTACAAGATAAACTGGCTAGGTCACATGGGTGGTACTAAGTGTTCACCATGTGTACAAGAGAGCCAAAATTATGTGTACAATTGAGCTAGGTCACATGAGTGGTGCTAAGTGAAGGCCACTATGTGTACAAGAGAGCTTCGATTTTGAAAGTGGGCTGTGTGCGATACCATCGCTACCTGTTATTATTCTGAAGCGTTCAACTGGGAAATTGATTAAATGAAATTGTGTATGACTTTGTGATGATAAGTGTAAGTATATACGTGTGTAGTAGAAATTGAATTAAAGACTAAATAAGATATCAAATTAGAGCTTAATGAGTCTATTTTTATATAACAAAAACAAATCAAGCAAAGGAATTCTATATTATGAGATATTTAAGTTTTTGAGAGACTGGTTCAGAATGACTATGTGATCCCCTATTCTAACTTAAAAAAATAATTAAAAATTGTAAAAATAAAAATTAGGGGATATAATTTATACGCTTGAAATCCTTAATGAGTCTAGTTTCAAATGAAATAAACTAGAACATCCTTTGAATTCTGTACAAGGAGAAACTTGATTCGTAGTGAAGAGTGGTCAGAACAGTTGAGTAGTGAAATAGGGGTAAATTCAACGAATAAAATGTACTAATTGGCTAGACCAAAAATTCTGAAAATTTTATGGTAAGAATATATGTGAATCTAGTTTCAACGAAAATTAACAGTTTGTAATTTGGAGTTCTTTAGTTCTAGAAATAAATATTTTAGTTTCTGGTACTCTGCTAGACAGCTTATTTTAAACCTATTTATGATTGTAATAGTGAAAGTATGTGTGTTTGTGATGGTAATATTCTGGGAACATATTGTGACTTTGTTTAAAGTATGATAATGTATTGTTTATTAATATTTACATACTTACTTACTAAGCTATAATGCTTACTCCCTTCCTTTCTTTTTTTTCTATAGTGTCGTAGATGTTAGCTCGAGTTGGAGGTCGCCGGAGGTTAAATCACACTATCAAACTATTGATCGATATATAAAGGTTTTAAAGTATTTTAAGTCTTTGGCATGTATGGAGACTTGTTTAATTGTTATTAAGTTGCTAGGAATTGGTTAAAATACTAACCTATGTTATTTGAAGGTTTCTATTGTATAAAGTCATTTAATGTAGATAGACTTGATTATGTTATTAATTAAATGATGCAATTTATGAATGTCCATGCTTGCCTATGTGTGTGGTTGAATTAAA
This sequence comes from Gossypium hirsutum, assembly GCF_007990345.1. NCBI lineage: Eukaryota > Viridiplantae > Streptophyta > Magnoliopsida > Malvales > Malvaceae > Gossypium > Gossypium hirsutum. The sequence goes on along the minus strand of NC_053434.1, from coordinate 37,721,786 downwards.
GCATGATATGGGCCTTGTAAGCTCTTGTTAAGGTATAGCTTGAATGTGTTTGAAAAAGTTTTAAATTAGAGTGAAATTATGAATCGGTTTTTATATGATTATTAGTGATTAAGTCCAGTAATGCCTTGTACCCTGTTCCAGCGTCGAACACGGGTAAGGGGTGTTACAATAAGTCTAAACGAGTCTTTTACGAACTTAGAGAGGAGAACCGAGTGGAAAAAGGCACGAGAGTGATGAGCTCATTAGAGAGAAGAAAAAGCCAATATATCGAGTGTAAACATGAGTAGACTGCCATCTTATCTTTCTTTTTCAGTGAACGTGAGGTTTTGTGGTGAGGATTATACTTCATGTATCAAAGCCCGGAATGCAATATGGTGGAAAGTGGTGGTCATCGGCATGTAAGAAATATTGCACCTGGAGGAGGTGGATTACCTGACTTGGCTCAACAAGCCCTCTTGCGAGAATTCTAACGGATGCTCCAAAATGAGTTAGAATCATTCAACGAATGTTTGGAACGTGTCGAGGAGAGGGACCAACAAGAGAGGATTCCCTAAGGTCCACAAGATATCGAGGCTGACCGAGGCTCAACCAAGACGACCTCTCTTACCCAAGAGATGCGAAAAGTGACCAAAGGTCAAACCTAAGCGAAAGACGTAGAGGTCAAAGAAACCGAGGTCGTTGAGAGAAAAAACAAAAGGACAACAATTTGAAGAATATAAAGTTATCCATTCCACCATTCCAAGGTAAATCAGATCTAAAGGCATACCTTGAATGGGAGAAGAAGATTGAATTAGTCTCAAGGGCCACAATTACTCAGAAACTAAGAAAGCGAAGTTGGAAACAATCAAGGTTTTCGACTATACCATGATCTGGTGGGATCAATTCACTACAAGTCAAAAAAGGAACGGTGAACGGCCAATATCCACTGGGGCCGAAATGAAGGCTATGATGCATAGGCACTTCATTCTATCATATTATCACTGAGAGCTCTACCAAAAGCTCCAAAACCTTACTCAAGGCACTATGAGTATGGAAGAATATTTTAAAGAAATGGAGATCGCTGTGATTCGTATGGATGTCCAAGAGGATCGTAAGGAGACCATGGCGTGTTTCTTAGCCGGACTTAACCGAGATATTGCAAACATTGTGGAGCTTCAACACTATGTTGAAGAAGTTGAAATGGTGCACATGGCCATCAAGGTGGAGAAGCAATTTAAGCGCAAAGGTTCTATTCAAGGCTACTCCAACCCCAATCCCTCAAAATGGGGTCAAGGCACTAGCAAGAAAGATCCACCAAGCTGTGCCAATGAGCAAATGGTATCAGAAAAGTCGAACAATCCTATGGGTGGATCTAGCAAAGGCAAGGCTAAATCATTCCCTAATCGGTTAAGGGACATAAAATGTTTTAAATGCCTCGGGAGGAGGCATATCGCCAGCCAATGTGCAAACCAAAGTAAAATGGTAGTTCACACAAACAGAGAGATTGAGTCGAAGGAGGAGAATAGATAAGAATCTGATGACACCACCGATGAGGAGGAGGAATTAGAATATGCTATTGATGGTGAAATCCTTGTCATCAAAAGAAGCCTAAGTCTTCAAGTGTGGAGAATGAGAAACAAAGAGAAAATATCTTTCACACCCGTTGCCAAGTACTAGGTAAAATGTGCTGCGTTATTATTGATGGAGAGAGTTGCACCAATGTGGCGAGCATTTGATGGTGGAAAAATTGGGATTGCCAACAACTAAGCACACACATCCCTACAAGCTTCAATGGCTTAATGATGGTGGCGAGTTGAAAGTGACCAAACAAGTGCTCGTGGCATTTTCGATTGAAAAGTATACGGATAAAGTCTTATATGATGTGGTTCCCATGAATGTAGGAAACTTGCTGCTAGGACAACCATGGCAATTTGATAGGCGAGTTATTCACGACAGTTATACCAACTGGTATACTTTCAAACATTTGGGTAAAAATGTAACTTTGGCCCCCTTGACGCAAAAACAAGTATAAGAAGACTAAATCCAATTGAAAATTTATGTTGATCAAGCGAGGGAAAAAGAAAAGAGTGAGAATGAAAAAGAAAAAAATTGAAAAATGAAAAAGAAAAATATTAAAAAAAGAAAGGAAAAATGAGAGAAAAGATCAAGGAAAGTGAAAAGAAAGTGAGAAATGAAAAAGATGAAAAGGAAGAAAAAGAGAGAAAAATTAAATGTGTATGCAAAAGAGAGAGTTTCAAAAATCCTACTTGATGAAATAGTTTTTGAATTCTAATGACTTGGTTGAAAATCTTTCTTCTTCTATTGTGTCTCTTTTGCAAGATTTCAATGATGTCTTCACGGATGAAGTCCCTAGTGAGTTGCCACCCATCTGAGGGATTGAGCACCAAATTGATTTTGTTCCTGGAGTCGTCATTCCTAATCGGCCATCTTACTGGAACATCCCTGAGGAAACCAAAGAGTTACAAAGACAAGTTAATGAACTTATGGAAAAAGGTTACATTCGTGAAAGCCTTAGCCCGTGCGTCGTGCCTGTGTTGTTGGTGCCAAAGAAGGACGGAACGTGGCACATATGTGTTGGCTGCCATGTAGTGAACAAAATAACAATCAAGTATATGCATCCTATACCGCGTTTAGATGACATGCTTGATGAGTTGAGTGGTGCTAATTTATTTTCTAAAATTAATCTTAAAAGCGAATATCACCAGTTTCGGATGCATGAAGATGACAAGTGGAAGACTACTTTTAAAACTAAATATGGTTTGTATGAATGATTGGTCATGCAATTTGGCCTAACCAACAAACCTAGTACATTTATGCACCTTATGAATTATGTTTTGTAGGCCTTTATTGGTAAGTTTTGCGTTATGTATTTTGTTGATATCCTTGTCTATAGCAAGACTTTGGATGAACATGTGTTGCATCTTAAATATGTTTTGGAGGTTTTTCGAAAGGAGACCTTTTATGCAAACTTTAAGAAATGTACATTTTGTACTAACAAAGTTGTCTTATTAGGTTTCATGGTCAGCTCGGATGGACTCGAGGTAGACCAATAAAAAGTTAAGGCAATCCGAGATTGTCCTAGACCGACGAGCATAAGCCAAGTGAAGAGCTTTCATGGCTTGGCAAGCTTTTATAGGCGTTTCATACCAAATTTCAGCACCTTGGCCACACCATTGACAAGTGTGATCAAGAACACTTTAGCCTTTCAATGTAACGAAGAACAAGAGAAAGCCTTTAACTCCATTAAAGACTGTCTTACTAATGCACTTTTGCTTGTTTTACTTGACTGTTCTAAAACATTTAAAATTGAATGTGATGCCTTGGGTGTAGGAATCGAATCTGTTCTAATTCAAGATGGGAGGCCCATTGCATACTTTAGTGAGAAACTAAATAGAGTCGTGTTGAACTACCCGACCTATGACAAGGAGATGTATGCATTCATTCGAGCTTTGGAGACTTTACAGCACTGCTTGTGGCCAAAGGAGTTTGTAATCCACTCGAATCATGAGGACTTGAAGCACCTCAAGAGCCAAAACAAGCTGAATAAGCGCCATGCCAAGTGGGTAGAGTATTTAGAATCTTTTCCTTATGTTATAAAATATAATAAAGGTAAGGAAAATATCATGGCTGATGCACTTTCAATGAGGTATTCTCTTTTGTCTTACTTAGATTCAAAACTACTTGGATTTATGTTTTTGAAAGATTTGTATGCTTCTGATGCTGGTTTTGGCAAGTTGCATGCTTCTTGTGAAAATGTTGTTGTTGACAAGTTCTTTAGGTATGAATGCCTCCTTTTTAGAGAAGGCAAGCTTTACAATCTGCAAAGTTCCATTCGGTACTTATTGGTGAATGAGGCACTAAGTGGGGATCTCATGGGCCATTTTGGCGTGGGGAAAACCTTGGCAATGCTCCAAGAGCATTTCTTTTAGTCGAGGATGAAAAGGGACATCGAGAGATTTTGTGCTCGATGCGTGACGTGTAAGAAGGCAAAATCAAAGGTCAAGCCACATGGGCTATACATGCCACTTCCAATACCCGAAGCACCTTGGATCGACATTTCCATGGACTTTTTCCTTAAATTACCTAGCATTAGAAGGAAAAAGGATTTGATTTTTGTTGTTGTAGATAGATTTTCTAAGATGTCTTATTTTATAGCTTGCACAAAAACTGACGATGCTGTTCATATTGCCAATTTATTCTTTAGCGAAATCGTTCGGTTGTATGGCATTCTGAGAACCATTGTATCTGATTGAGAAGCGAAATTTCTTAGTCATTTCTAAATGTCGTTGTGGGGAAAGCATGGAACGAAGCTTCTATTCTCAACAACTTGTCACCCCCAAATGGATGGCCAAACGGAGGTGGTGAATTGTGTGTTATCTACTTTGGTTTGAGTTATCATTTTAAAGAATCTAAAATCATGGGAGAAGTGTTTTCCACACATCGAGTTTGCTCACAATCGTTCCATTCATTCGGCAACCAAACATTTTTCATTTGAAATAGTCTATGGTTTTAATCCCTTGACTCTATTAGATTTGGTTCCTTTGCCTAATGATCAGCTTATTCATGTAGATGCCAAACGAAAAGCCGAGTACGTGAAGCAGCTACATCAAAAAGTACGAGCCAATATTAAGGTGAGAATCGAAAATTACATGAATAAAGCCAATAAAGGATGAAAACATGTTGTGTTTGAACTTGGATACTGGGTTTGGGTTCACATGAGAAAAGAACGTTTCCCCGCTCAACGAAGGTCAAAATGAATACCGAGAGGAGATGGTCTATTCCAAGTGCTAAAACAGATCAACGAGAACTATTATAAGCTCGACCTTCCAGGTGAGTATAACATCAGCGCAAGCTTTAACGTGTCTGACATATCTCCCTATGATGTAAGTGACAATTTGGGGACAAATCGCTTTAAAGATGGGGGATGATACAGCCACGGTCCAAGACTCACCAAGTACTAACAAGGAACCTTTGGAGTTGCCCTTAGGGCCTATAACTAAAGGACGTTGTTTCGCTCTAATTGATCAAGCATGGGGAGAAACCGTTGCGGGGCTTATCGATCAATCTTGGACAAGTCAACCAAGTCGACCTTGAAACCTCCTACAAGCTGATTTGTAGCTCATTAAGCTCAATTTCCAGTTCATTTTTAACTTAGCGTGATTTCGTTGCTGGAATGAACATTTAATTTGGTTTTTGTTAAATTAGTTTATTTAGTTCAAATAATTATTGTTGTGTTTTAATGTGCCATAATCTGGACAATTTAATTAAGGTTTAATTTGACTTAGTTTAATACATGTTTAACAGTTTCTTTTATTGTGTCTAAGTTTGAGACAAATTAATTTCATGTTTCAATTAATTTCTCCTAGCTGAATTTAATTAGCTAAATTCATTTGTTTCAGGTACATGCATGGACGGCTTAAATGTGGTGTGCTAATGATTGAGATACTCCAAGCACCTCTTCCTGTATGCCAATAGCTATTAAGCTACTGATTTCTCTTCCCCAAGCTATCCATTTAGTTTCTTAAGTGTTTTCACATTTGCTGAAGGCTCATTTCACACTCATGGTTGTTCGGTCTTGAGCTTTCACACTCAAAGGGCTGCTCAAATTTTTTTGTTCATACTCCAAAGATATTGAAGTGCCCAAACTTCCATTTAAGGGTCCAAGACTCTCCAAATATTCAAGGCAACCCTTTAAAAGCCTTTCACACCTCTTGGCCAAATCTAGCCTAGTCCATTCAGCTCCATTCCACTCCTCACTTAATTTCATTTAATTTAAGCTGATTGGAAACAACAAAGGACTTGCCTAATGGCATCATCAATACTAGAGAAGGTTCAAGGAAGTTTCCAGCTCCATTAAGCTAAACACATGCAGCCTATTCGGTTCCCTAAGTGCCTATTCGGCTAGCCATGTAATTGAGCTATAAATATGAAGCTCTTTAGTTGTACTTTAGACTTTTGATACTTTGATGAATTTTAATATATTTGTGAGCTTATTCTACTCTCAATTTTCGTTCAAGACTCAGCTTGACTTATCTAGCTTGCTAGTGGCATCAAACCTGTTTTCCTTGTGAATTTATCACTCATTGAGTGTGGTGTTCAACCCTTTATACATCTGGTTCCTATCTCTTCATAGATAGTGGGTCAAGGTCTTTTCTATCAACCTTCCATCACCTTAAGAGTCTTATAAGTCTCAGGTCAATACTCCTTCATAGTATTGGTTCATTCTTGACCTTAAGCTTACTTATCCATTCTAACTATCATCGTTGCCTTGCTTTGTTTCATTTTCCTAGCCGAACCACTATTCATCTTATTCCTAAGCCCTTTTTGAATCCATTGCTTACACCTGTACTTAGCCAAATTCCCTTAAACTCAAACAATACTTCTCTATTTAATGATCGGGCACAATTAGGACTCGAATACTTTTTCAAACTTAAGATCATATCAAGCCACTACGCTCGAGCCATGGAAGGATCCATGTATGAGAAATGTGTCCATTTTGAGAATGGTTTGAGGGATAGTCTGAGGATTCTGATTATTCCGCAAAAGAGAGTGTTAAGTGTGTGGAGTGCCAGAATAGAGATTGAGAGAGATGTAAGAATAAAAGGGATTCAGAGCCCTCTAATTCTGTTCAAAGGCCTAAAAAATGGGCCAAATTTGACAAGCCTGTTAGAGTGGGAGTTCCTACTGTTCCTACTGGGATTCAGCCTTGTGATGATTGTGGTAGGCGTCCTCCAGGTGAGTGTTGGAGGAGATTATGAGCTTGTCTACGATATGGGTCTTTAGAGCACTGAATTAGAGAGTGTCTACATCATGTTGATCAGATGCAAGCTGCGGGATCGGGTTTTGTTCAGCCTTAGAGGGTAGTACAACAACCATCTGGGGCCGTGGACCGGCTAGGGGTAGTAATGGTATAGGCCGAGGATAGAGATCACTGGGCAAAGGTACTAATTAGACTGAGGTGAGACTGCCTGCACTAGTTTATCCTGCTCAACGCCGAGAGGACAGAGATGCCCCTAATGTGATCATGGGTACGGTTTTTTATTTTTAATACTTCATATACTACTTTGATAAACATAGGTTCTACACACTCCTATGCAGCTAGTACTGTTTCCAAGAACTTAGAGATTTTAGTTAAGTGTACTTCTAGTGAGATTACTGTACTGAGTCTAGTGAGGTAGTCTATTCGGGTAAATAGACTTTATAGGAATGTTCCATTGGAAGTACAAGGGGTTATGTTTCTGACATTTTTGATGGAGCTACCATTTGGGGAGTTTGACTTAATTCTGGGTATAAACTAGTTAGTTGAGCATCGAGTTAGTTTGGATTGTGCGACTAAGAGAGTCATTCTGAGGACCGCGTATGATAAAGAAGTGGTTACGATTGGCCAGCACTGAGATTACCTGTCTAACGTGATCTTCGCTCTAATGGCCAAGAAATTGACTCAAAAAATATGTGAAGCGTATTTGGCCTACGTCAATGTTTCAATTTCTGGGGACTCTTCTGTCAGGGATATCAGAATAGTGAGGGAATTTCTGGATATTTTTCCTGAAAAGTTATCAGGTTTACCCCTAAATCGAGAAGTTGAGTTCGGCATTGAGCTTCTACTAGGTACAAGTCTGGTGTCCATCACTCCGTATCTTATGGCACTAAAAGAGCTTACAGAGCTTAAGGCTCAAATTCAAGAGTTTCTGGATCATGGTTTCATCTATCCTACCATATGGCATTGAAAAAGAATGGTACCATGGGAATCTGCATCGACTATCGGCAGTTGAGTAAGCTAACTGTTAAGAATAAATACCCACTTCCGAGAATCGACGATCCGTTTGATCAATTTCATGGGGTTGTGGTATTTTCAAAGACAGATCTTCGTTCTGGTTATCATCAGCTTAGGGTTAAGGAAGTTGATATTCATAAGAAGGCATTTAGGACTCGTTATGGGTACTATAAGTTACTAGTTATGCCCTTTGGTTTGCCAAATGCTCCGGCTAGTTCCTGGATCTGATGAATCAAGTTTTCAATCGTATCTAAATTAGTTTGTCGTAGTCTTCATCAACAATGTTCTGATGTACTCTAGACTGAGGATGAGCATGATGAGCATCTTAGAGTAGTGGTTCAGATACTTCAAGAGAAACAATGCTATGCTAAGTTGAGCAAGTGTGAGTTCTGGTTGCAAGAGGTAACTTTTTTGGGGCACGCGGTTTCTGCTTAAGGGATCCGAGTTGATCCTAGGGAGAATGAGACTGTGCTTGATTGGAAGCAACTTAAGAACGTTTTTGATATCTGTAATTTTCTGGGTCTTGCGGGTTATTATCAGCAGTTTGTTGAGGGGTTTTCACTGATTTCAGCTCCTCTAACTAAGCTTCTACGTAAGAATGTTTCTTTTGTCTAGACTGATGCGAAAGAATTGAGCTTTAAGAAGCTCAAGTCTATTCTGACTCAGAGTCCTATTTTGATACAGTCTAAATCTGGTAGGGAGTTTATGGTGTATAGTGATGCGTCGTACGTAGGTTTGGGATGTGAACTAATGCAAGATGGTAAGGTTGTGGCTTATATGTTTCGATAGCTTAAGTTGCTGGTGTTAGCTGCCGTGGTGTTTGCATTAAAGATTTAGAGGCACTATCTGTATGGTGAGAGGTGTATTATCTACACCGATCACAAGAGCTTCAGGTACCTCTTTAATCAAAAGGAGTTGAATCTTAGGCAGCATCGATGGATTGAGCTGCTTAAGGATTATGACTGCATGTTAAAATATCATCTTGGTAATGCCAATGTGGTTGTTGATGCTCTCAATCGTAGAACGATTACTGATTTGAGAGCGATGTTTACTCGTCTTAGTTTGTTTTAAGATGAAAGGCTGTTAGCTGAGTTACAAGTTAAGGCGACATGGATTGGGTAGATTCTAGAAAAGCAGTTAGGGGATAAGTCTTCGGGTTTGCGGTTTTCATCAAATTGAGAGTGGCAGTATGTAACACCTAAATTTGGGCCTAGAAGTTTTGGGCCTTGAGCATGGGAGCGGTTGAAGGCAGCTTATAATATTTTGTTGTGCATGTAAATTTCATTAATGAAGGCTTCTTTTAGTGGTTAAGTGTGCTGAGAAGTGTTGGAGAAGTCCTGGGTTCAAACCTGGACTCTAGCAAAAATTTTGGTTTAAGGTGAATCAAACCCTGGGTATAGTAGGTAGGCCTTAATAATATTGTTGGAGAAATTGTGCCACAAAAAAACCTTATGGTCTAGTGGCAAAGTAGCGCCACATAAGAGGCAAGAAGGTGGCATCATAGAGTTGGCAAGGAGGTCCAGGGTTCGAAACTCATGGCAATCAAAGAGTATTTATTTTGCTAACAAGGGGCGACAAGAGTTGGTGTTGGATTTAAACTCTGATGATGGAGAGATCCCACATCGGGAAGCTAACATAAGAGTGGATGCGAAGCTAGCTTTAAATAGAGAAAACCATGAGGAGAGTAAAGGTACCTTTCTTGGTTGATCCCTTTCACTTTATGGCGTGCTCGTTTGGGTTGGACATCGGCTAAGAGTTCTCGGAGCGCGGATTAACTCCAGTCTCCTATCAGGTGTGTATTTCTCACTACTACTTCGGGCCGCGATGGGCCGAAAGGGGCCATGTGGGCCCAATGGGCCTACGAGCCCAATTGGATAAGTTGCTTGATTGTGTAGTAAATATTGGACTAGGCTAGGTGAATCTCATATCTGTTGCTAGATTTGGGCTAAAAGGGCCACACAAGCGTGTGGGCCCATTTGGGCCGAGAATGGGCTTTAGGCCCATTCGTATTGTTATCCCTGTTTAGAATACTTTAGTTTACCAAATTACTGAAATACTCTTGGTTTACAAAATTACTGAATACCCTCAATTAGCAAAATTAACAAAATACCCTCGATTAGCAAAATTACCAAAATACCCCTAGTTTGTAAAATTATCAAAATACCCCTAGTTTGTAAAATTACCAAAATACCCCTGATTTGTGAAATTACTGAAATACCCTCGACTTGTAAAATTACCAAAGTACCCCCAATTTACAGAATTACCGTTTTACCCTTGTTTTACAAAATTACTAAAATACCCCTGTAAGGTAGAATTACCAAAATACCCTTGTAGGGTAGAAATACCGAAATACCCATGTAGGGTAGAATTACCGAGATACCTTTGTAGGGTAAAATTACCATTTTGCCCCTAGGGTGTTAAATGATTGTTTTGCCCTTGTGGGCAAATGACTAACTTGGACTGTGTGCTTGATGGATTTGATTGTGAATATATGTTGGTGATATGAATGACTTGACTGTGATTGTTTGATTCAAATATGGGCATGACATTCTGCATACATGACATGTTGCATGGGTTGGGATTTTGTACGGAGGAAGATCTGATCTGTTAGGATCGCACGGTTGCTTAACGACTGTGGATCCACCGAAGGCTTAAGAGTTGTATATTCGTACTGATTTGATAAGGTCGTACAGGTCACCCGAGACGACTGTGGACCGATCGATGGCTGAGTGCTGATCATATTTACCCGAGGCTGTGTGCGGACTATATTATCATCGCTGATGGCTATGTGCCTAACATGATACAGCTATCGATGGCTTAAAGCCAATTATTTTGATCATGTCTCTGTGCCAACCTAAATATGGCTTTGTGCCATCTTGACTATGGTTTCGTGCCAAACGTATTTACCTGTGGATATGTGCCTAACATATTTGTTGATGACTCTGTGTCGATCATATTTATCGAAAGTTGCATGCCAGTTATATTATCATCATTGATGGCTATGTGCTGAAGTTGTTACAGTTATCGATGGCTTTGTGCCACGTATTCTGTTAAGTGCCTTTGCCACATTATCTATTTCTAGTGGCTATGCCACAAATATCTATTCTGGTGGCTCTGCCACAATATCTGTATCTGGTGACTCTGTTACAATATCTATTCTGGCAGCCATGCTGCAAATTCTATGGTGTGTAGCGGATGGGTGGGTCGAGTTGTCTCCCCACATGGTGTAAGGTTGGAACGGGGGTGTATACGGCTGGATTGGGTTGGGATTGCATTCACATTCTGATTCTGATTCTGTTACCTGATACTGATTCTGATTCTGTCATCGAATTCTGATTTTGATTTCGATTCTGATTCTGTCACCTGATTCTGATTCTGATTCTCATTTTGATTCTAGTTCTGATAATGTTTCTTATTCTGTAATGGGCTAAGGTCCATCTGGTACTGTCTCTTATAATGGGCTAAAGCCCAATTGATACTGAAACTATAAGTAGGGCTGGGGCTAGACTTTTAATTCTTTTATATGACTGACTGTTCCTTTTATATAGTAGGGGATTTCACACTGAGTTTTCGTAAACTCACCCCGTTTATTAACCTTTCAGGTAATTTCTAGCCTTAGACGGATCGGAGCTGCGAGGGGCTCGGAGGAAGCCAGACACACAGTTTATGTTACAGTTTTGATTATTACTTTTAAATGTTTTTATTTGGGTTGTAGTAAAGCCATTGTAATTTTCTGGATTTCAAATTTGGAATTTTATTTATTGTTCTTATAATTACTAGTATTAGAACACGGTTTTCCAAAGCAACTACTGTTGTTCAAAACATCACGTATTTGCAATTGTTTTTGAATTAAGCTTCCGCAACTTCCAAGATTTTTTCGAAGTTGTTAAGAATGTTGTTTAGCTGAGGTTTTCTAACAAGGTTTAGAAAGGGTATAAATTTTTAATTATTAAGAAGGGTTTTTAATGGAAACATGGTTTTCGAAAAACACTTCAATGTGACACGCCAGATTCGAGCCAAACTTTCAGGCCAGGTTTGGGGTGTTACACAGTACTTCTGATTTTGGACTGAATAAGGATGGATTTATATGTTTTCAAGGACGGGTTTATGTACCCAACGATTCTGATATGAGGTAGTCGATTCTGAGGGAAGCGCATAGTAGCCCTTATGCTATGCATCCCGTGGTAATAAAATGTATCGGGATTTTCATGAGCTATATTGGTGGTAGGGTTTGAAACGAGAGGTAATGGATTTTGTTGCTCATTGTCTAACATGCCAGCAAGTTTAGGCTAAGCACTAGTTGCCTTCAGGTTTGCTCCAATCCGTTAAGATTCCCTTATATAAATAGGAATGTGTGACAATAGACTTCATTAGTGGGTTGCTTTTAACACTGACTAAGAAGGATTTTATTTGTGTCATTATGGATCGTTTGACCAAATCGGCCCATTTCATTCCGATCCAGACGGTCTATACTCTACAAAAGTTAGTGAAGCTCTACATCTTCGAGATTGTAAGACTGCATGGGGTTCTGATTTCGATAATTTCTTATGGGGACCCTCACTTCACTTCTTAGTTCTGGAAGAAACTTCATGAAGCTCTGGGTTCGAGATTGGACTTCAATACTACGTTTATCCTCAAATCGATGGTTAGTTTGAGAAGGTGATTCAGATATTTGAGGATATGCTTCGGAGCTATGTGATTGATTTCCAAGGTAGTTGGGAGGATTTTTTACTGTTAGTTAAGTTCGCCTACAATAATAGTTTCCAGTCTAGCATCCAGATGGCACTTTACGAGCCTTTGTGTAACAGCTGGTTTAGACCCTAATCAGAACAGTGGTTTTGGAACCACGAATCCATGGCTAAAAAAATTATTTTAATATTATTTTTGTGTTTACAGCATGGTATGTGATATGTGTGAAAGTTTCGTGTGCTAATTTTACCGTTTGTGTGCTTAAATTGCAAAAAGGACTTAATCGCGTAAAATGTGAAAGTGGCATTCCATAAGTTAAAGGTGTTTATTTGTTATGGATTATTAAATGTGAAGTCATTATGCTGTAATTAGACCATAAATTTAGTAAATGGACATGGATGGACATAGGTTAGTGGATTTTAAATGTATTAATAAAGGTTAAAATGGTAATTAGATTGTTAACTATATATTAGATAAAAACAAATGAAATTATCATCATTTTAGTTCATCCTAGCCGAAAATAAAAAGAAGAAGATAGCCATTTAGGGCTTTTTATATTCGGTACACACTTGGCTTGATTGAGGTATGTATTTTGGTCGGTTTTTGATGATTTCTATGTTTTTGTGTTCGTTGTTATGTGTTCTAGCTAGCCCATGCTTAAATTTATGAAATTGTTGATGATTTGATAAGATGCCATTGATAAATTCATGAGTTTTTTTATATTAAATGGTGAAATATGAAAGCTTATAGATATTCATGTTTTATAAAGTGATTTTTGACAAAAATATCAATTAGGGGTTAATTTGTGAAAATGTGAGAATATGGGGTTAAATCTGTGAATAAATGATAAATATGGGCTACTAGGGGCACTATGGTAATTCGACCAAGCATGTGTTAAATTGAATTTGATGAATTTTGCGTATTTGTAAAATAGGGACTAAATTGAATACATGTGTAACTTTAGGGGCTAAAGTAAAAAATTCCCAAATATGTGATTGTAGATGAAATTGAATGTGTTGGTGATTAAATGGGTTAATTTTGAATACAAATAGATCAAGAAAAGAGGAATTTGAATTTAGATCGAGGAAAATTAAAGATTATTGAGTAATCGATCTGATTCGTCAATTCCGAGTACGAGGTAAGTTCGTATGCGTAATTTCATTATAATTGCATGTTAAATGCTTTGATATTGCATAAACTGTGATTATAATATTTCGAATAAATTTTAAATGATGATTTCAACACTACGGAGGTGTTCGATGATGAAATCGACTAGTGAAACTTATTAGTTGAACATTAGATAGAGAATTGGATAGTTATGAAATGTTAAGTTGATATATCAATTTGGCTTCGGGCCATGCATGTTGAATGAGTTGGCTTCGGGCCATGATATCAGCACTTCAAGTGTGAATGATACCTTGATTTGGCTACGGACCATGGTATAGGTATTTAAAGAGGAGTTACCTTGATTTGGCTACGGGCCATGGTATAGATACTCCGAGATAAATTACTTTGATTTGGCTACAGGCCATGGTATAGGTACTTATCGATAGAGATCTTGAGTATTCAACTTTTATTTTGAATGGTTCAACGAGTAAAGAATGAGATAATTGCAAAAAAAAGGTTAGTACGAGGTGATACAGGTACATATGGAACCTATCCACATAATTCATTGAGAAAGATAATTGAGATGGCATTTAATCATGTTTTGAGACATGATAAAGGTTTGTGGTTAATGTGATTTTGATTTGGTAATATGAAATTGGTTGAAATCATGTCTATGTGATGAATTGAGTAATTCACTTATGAACTTACTAAGCAATGAAGCTTACTGTGTGCTATTTGTCTATTTTATAGATCATCGAAGCTAGTTTGGACTCGAGAATCATCGAGAAGCATCATCACACTATCGATCAACTTGTTGGTACTTTTGAAGCTTTGTATATATGGCATATGGCATGTATAGGCTAGAGTCATCTTAGTATGTTTTGAATTGTGATTATAGCCATGAGATTTAGCTTGTAAATATTGGTATGTATAGCCTTTTAAGTTGGCCTAAATGATGTGTTTGATAAGTAAGTTATATGATGTATATAATGCTTATATGATGGTTTGATTATGGAATGTTGAAATGGTACGTTTTGTGGTATGAAATAAGTGATAAAATGATGAGTTTATGCATTTGGAACTTATGTAAGTTGTGATGATTTTGGCATATTGATTTGGTATGCTTTGGTTGTGGATTTGAGTAGTGAATTAGATGGAATTTAAATGGCATAGATTATGTATGAATTGGCTAATTTTGGTTGCTTATAAATGTCTTGAAATGGTACCATTAAAGTTAAGTTTTGTGCATGAGAAGAGGGTAGAAAATTGGCTTTGCAAATGGCCTATTTTTGTCCACACGGGTAGAGACACAGGTATGTTCGCAGCAGTGTGCGACACACGGCTATGTCACACGACCGTGTGTCCTCTAGGGTAGTCCTAAAAATTTAAGTCAGTTTCAAGCATGGGCTAAACACACTAGCATGTGGTCGATCGTATGGCTAAGTCAGTAACCTCCTTAATTTTCACACGGGCGTGTCTTGTGGCCGTTTGGTGAAGTCAGTATGTATGCCTTGTTTTGCCACGGCCTAGACACACGGGCGTGTCTGATGTCGTGTTAGGCACACGGTCTGTTCACACGGGCATGTAACCTTGAAATGTTTAAAAATTTTCTATGTTTCTCAAAGTTTACTAATGTTATCGGTTTAGTCTTGAAGCTCTTTTAAGCATGTTTTAAGGTCTCGTAGACCTATATAAAGGACAATGTGTTTATGAAAGAATGAGATATGATGATATATGTGTTAAATGTATGAAAATTGTATGTATAATTATGGTGTAAGTCTGGTAATGCCTCGTAACCTTGTCCCGGTGTTGGACACGGGTTAGGGGTGTTACACTTTATATGGTCGTAAGTTTCATACTCCACTATGTTGGATTGAGTTGGGTGAGCAACGGATTTCAGGTTCTGAGTTGGTTTTCGAGACTAAAGATAAGGTTAGACTGATTCGGGATCATCTGAAGGCAGCTTCTGATAGACAGAAGTCCTATGTGATCTAAAAAGAAGGGATATCGAGTACTCTGTGGGTGACTTCGTATTCCTTAAGGTATCTCCATGGAAGAAGGTTCTATAGTTCGGTCGTAAGGGCAAGTTGAGCCTTAGGTTTATTGGGCCATATCAAATTTTGAAGCATGTGGGACCGATGGCTTATTAGTTAGAGCTACCTTCAAAGTTATATCGTATTCATGATGTGTTTCACATCTCGGTGTTGAGGTGGTATTGGTCTGATCCATCTCACATTGTCTATTTTGAGGAGATTGAGGTTAGACTAGACTTGACTTTTGAAGAAGAGCAAGTTCAGATTTCGGATCGAGATATTAAGGTTTTAAGAAGGAAATCCATTCTGTTAGTAAGTTTCTGTGGCAGAATCATGGCACTAATGAAGCCACATGAAAACTTGAGGACTCGATGCAGCAACAGTATCCTCATCTATTTGGGTTAGGTAAATTTCGAGGCTAAAATTTCTTTTAGGGGGTAGAGTTGTAACACCCTTTAGAATTTGAGTTTATTTTTGTGAAATCTGACAAAAATGTGTATCTGCTTCAGTAATTAAGTGTTCTGGGTGTGTCTATGAGGTCTTGGGTTCAAGTCCCACATTTGCAAATTTTGTTATTTTTTTATCCAAGCCTTTTCCCTGTTGGGTGGGCTTATGTAATATTGTTTGTTAACCCATATCAAAATGAGCTTGCTAGTTCGAGTGGTAACAAGTTAGTGTGTTAGAGATCCTGTGTTTGAATCTTTGCGCGAGCGTGAGTGTTTATTTTTGTTTCAGTTGTCTGATAGAGGATCAGTGGAGCTGAAACTTTAAGGTTGTTGGATGAGAATCTGATCTCAATTTTGGTGGAATATGTTGTTAGTGGGAGGAGTTAGGATTTTTGTTAATTTTGATTTATTTTATTTTATTTTTAATTTTTATCTTTACCCAAAAACCTCTCCCATTTCTGACTTTTTCTTTTTGTTGTTTCCCTCTATCAAATTTCTTTCTTTTTTTCCTATAGATTTCTATCTTCATCTCCCTGTTATATTGCAGTGCTTCAGTTCCCTATTTTTCATATGTTTTGGTAAGTGGTGGTAGTAAGGTTTTTGCTCGAGTTACGGAGAATTCTTTTAAAGCCGTTTTAAAATGATGTTGTCTTTCTCGTTAGTTTTGATTTTTTGGTTGTTGGCAGTAGCAAATCGTGAGGAACGGAGCTCTCCTCTTGTGGAATCGTAGTATCAGAGATCGTTCGAGAAGTTGGGTAAGTGATGAACACTTGGGTTTCATTGTGCTCAATTTCTTTATTTCGATTTAATTGAGGATTTAAGATTGATTTTGAGTGTTTGTATTATTGATCTTTAAGTTCTGGTGGTCTCGGAAGTGGTTTTACATCAAAATCATATCAAATATGTGTACTCCTAACACGAATAATCGAGCTTAAGAAAAAGCCTAAAATAGAGTCTGTCGACGCCACACGGGCATGTGTCTGGCTGTGTGGTTGGCCATGTGCGAGACATGGCCATGTAACTGACGAAGACATTGTCGTGCGCAAGACTCGGCTGTGTGGCGGTGTAAGTTTGGCCGTGTAGGCCACACGGGATAGGCCAAGTTGGACATGTGGGCCCATAGGTCATGCCACACAGGCGTATAGGTTTCCACCAAGTTGTGTGGGCCACACTGGCAAGGCCATTTTGGGCGTGTGGGCCTAAAATTTTGAAATTTTCCCTAGGGTCGCACGAGTCATTTCGATCTACTATGGACCTACCGTAGGGTCAATAAAGGCTAACCAAGCCCTATTTCATGTAACTTGATGCTCTGATAGTTTGAATTGATTAGGAAACTGATATGCATGGCTGAGTGTACTGTTAAGTATGTATTTATCTGTATATGAGCATGTTAAACATGTTTATTTTGCTATTTTTGGCATATGTATTCTATATCGGTGTTTGGGTTAGGATTTGTATATGTGGAGGAAGTGGTCCGTACGACGACCTTTCGCTTATATTCTGGCAGCTTGACTGGATATTATCTATAATGTGACACATCAACACTATATGGTGTGTAGGGATGAGTGGGTGTTTTTAACCCCACATGGTGTGATGGGATGGTCGGAGATGGTGCATAGAGGGTGGGGGTAGTATTCTGTATATCTGTTCTATTTATCTGATTCTGATATCTAAAAATGTTATACTTAGGTCCGAATCTGTATCTAACTGTATATGATATACTGTGCATGTTGCATGACTATTTCTGTTAGGTTACACATTGAGTTTACAAAAACTCACATCTGTTCGTCTATTCTGATCAGGTAATCCACAGACATAGGCAGGTCAATGCGACGAAGGCTCAGCGGTGACCACTAGATGGGGAACCTGTTTTCATTATTATTATTTAAATGTTTTTACTGAAATTTCTGAGTTTCGTGGGAGTTTTTTAATTTTTGGACTCTCCGGACCTTTTGGACTGTTTGGTTTAAATTTTTATTTTGGTTGCGTTATGATTTCTAAAGTGCGGCGATTTGGCAAAACATCAATTTTACGCAAACAAAGGTTATTTTTGGAAACACGAGCACGGTTTTGATTTAAAAAGGTTATTTTTGGAAACACGAGCGTGGTTTTGATTTAAATGGTTTTTCAAACTTCCACTACAAAATAATTTGGTTAACCTTAAAGGATTGCATCTAACAGTCAGTAATAAATATATAAATGAATACGTTTTATTAAACTTGGACATTTTATCGAAGTATCATCGGTTTCAAAACCCTTCTTCGTGACACTCTCGGATTTGGCCATAAAGTCTAGGCCGGGTTTGGGTTGTTACATATAGTTCTACATACAGATGATAGTCCACGGTCTCTTTCTTAAGAACCACAACCTCGGCAAAAAACAATTATATAACAAATATATAATATCACATCCATTCCCAAATATAACTCAAAACATGCATAAGATCTAAAGAATGCCACCTTCTATGTAATCAAATCATTCAAGAAGAAGATAAATTTATTTTGATTATCTATTTATACTTATAAATAGAACACAACCTGGCTCATGATACCAACTGTTGGACAAACAGGTTTGTAAAACACAACAGAAAATAAATTTAGAGAAAAACCAGAGTTTTAAAGATGTTTCCAAAATAATACCTTGGTTGTGATATCTAAAGTAATACACACTTAATCAAAATTGTACCTTTTCGATTCATCTAAGATGAGCGCTTCAACTGAGTAGTTTTTTTCGCTATCCTCAAGCTCACGTCTACCGAGGGTGGGCTTGTTTCGAATCAAAAAAATTTTCACAAAAATTATCAATGGGGTAATTTCGTAATTTCTCTAAACTTTATTTATTCATCGTTCAAATAAATACGAAACAGTTAGATGTTTACTACAATATGGGCACATTTCCCAACATTACTTGCCCGTAGGTCTAGGGTTTGAATATCGTGTTATGCGAGGGAGGAATGTTTTTATTATTAATTGTTTTTTGGCTCTTCTTTGGAAGTAGAATTCAGTTTTCCATTAAATTTGGTGGGTTGAGATTATGATAGATTTTATATATTGTACTTTAATTTTAATTTTTACCCTAAATCCCTATTTTCACTCACCTATCAACTGTCCACTTTTTCCCAAAAACCATTTACGTCAATTTCTTTTTTTTTCCTCTCTTCTTACTTCCCCTTTTTTTTTTGTTTCTTCTTTTGAAGTTCTTTCTTTTTCTCTTTTGATTGATTCTTGAGTGTTGTTGTTGGTTCCATGATTGTGAAGCTCTTGGATTGTATTTTATTCACGGTGTAAGTTTCGTCAAATATATTTTATTTTGTTAATTATTTTAGTTTCAACTTGTTCATTGTTTAGCTTGAGTTCAAGTTTAAGTTTTCGTTCTATACGATGTTAAATATTTCTATGGCTTTTTTTAGGTGTAAGTTGTGGGAACCGATCCTCTCCAACATAGTAGGCTTAGTTTTGGGTGCTATTTCGAGGAAGTAAGTAATTGAATTGTGATTTTAGAATTGAAATTTTGGTTTGAGAATGTGATTTTAGTTCGATTTTCTCTCGATTAATTAGTGTGTTCTGATGAACGATTATAGGTTTTGGGAGTTTCAATTGTGTAGTCAACCAACTCATCAATTAGGTGTGTGAAACTAACACGATTTATCACTCAAAACACGCGAGAATTGTGAAACAGGGGCTGTTTTTGGAACTACTCAATGCCACACGGTCGTGTGCCAAGCTATGTGGAGCACACAATCGTGTGAAATTTTGTAGGCTGTGTGGGTAGGTCGTGTGGACCATACGGGCTAGCTTTTTGGGCTAATTTTGAAGGCCCAATTCGGGGTTGAATAAGGGACTCAAAAACAGGGTCTATGAGCATCATTTAGGCCTAGAAAAGTGTCACTTTTAGTACATAAGTATACATAGGTAAGCTTAGGAGATATGTTATATAGGTTATGTTGTTTTAAACCATATGGTATGTTGTGCTCTGGAACAAATATATGTATAAGCATGCCATATGATTTATGATATAAATATGTATGATATTATGATTATGATTAAGATTGTGTTTGAGGGTGAGTTATGATATGATAGAGAAAGTGCAATATGGCAATTTTACTGCAAGTTTAATAAAAATGAACCACAATTTTAAAATTTGTATACTATGATGTTTTCCGCTACAAGTTTAAGTTTAATTGAGCTTCACTAAGGCATTTTATCTTACAAACGAAGTAAGTATAATAAATACGTTTCGGTAAAATTAATAAACATGGTTTACATTAAATTGTTCATGGGTTTTCCAAATTGATACCTTTTCGATGAGTTATTTAAATTGATTTCTCTTCAAACCAAAAATGGTTTTTTTTTATCAGAATTAAGCATTAGTGTTTTCACGTATGATGTAATTTCTACAATCTGACTGTAACGTCTAGGTCTGGTTTGGAGTATTACAGTATATTCGTGAGATAGTAAGACTTCATGGTGCACCTATGTCTATTATCTTGGATTGAGATCCCTGTTTCACTTCGAAATTTTGGAAGCAATTGCATGAATCTTTGAATACAATGTTTAATTTCAGCACTGTTTTTCATCTTCAATCAAACGACTACATGTATTGTTAATATTGTGTTATCTTGTATTATTATAATTATTAAAAATTATATAGTTTCTATTTTAGATTTTATATTTAACAAAATTAAATTTAAATTGTAACTTGGAATTTGGAATTTGGAATTTGGAATTTGGAATTTGGAATTTGGAATTTTTTGTTATCATAATAAACTTGGTAATAAAATTTTGTCACTCTCTCAAATTTAAAAGAGATGAAATTATTATTATACACCCTAAAATACTTAACCTACCCTCCAACTCTAATTAAATTATTTCAAAACATAAGTAATTACAATAAATAAATATCCATAAGTAATTTATATGATTTTGAAATTAAATTTTTTTTTTACAAATTTATAATCCCATAGTTTGTTGCCATCATTTAAAAAATTTAGATATTATTAAAAAGTTTCTCAATCAGCAATTTCATTCATAATAAAAACTAGAAAACAAACAATCATATTATTAAGAAATTGAAATTTTATTTTTCCAATTGTAAATTCAACCATCATTAATCTCAAGCTTTGTGAAAAAAAATTGTTAAATCTACTATGTAAAGTTTTATTAACTTTAATTAAAACAATCTTAAATATTTGTTATTTTCACAAATTATTCAAAAAATCAATTAATAATTGTTTCTTTTAAAATTAAAATTTTAAATTTAAAAAATTAATCACTAAAAATAATCTAATGAATAAACATAAATTAAATTTATAATTTTACATATAATATAAAATTAATAAATTAATTTAACCAAATAACCCAAACTTCAATACTCATTACATTTATGTATTTGTTGTCAAAGGCTAATAATGATGTTAAGTGCGAGCTGAGTCTTACAGGCTCAAGAAACCAATAATAATGGAGTCAAACGATGTTATTATGACATCTGCTCACATTTATAACCTTTACCTTTTTCCACTGTGGTTCGTAGGAACGAAAATCTCATTATTTTAAACCAATCAATTTCAAAACTAATTGCAGAAATAAGTCTTGTCAATGAAAATTCCTTAAAGTTGCATGTATCATTTTACAAACAAGTGACAATTGTGAAATGTCAATGCATCTTCTGATCAAGAATAATATAATAGAATCACATGCACGATGCATTTAATATTTTAGTATAAAAACACGCTTTTATATGTTTTTTTTACTATTATAATTAATTTTTATTTTTAGAACACAAAATTTCGTAATTAACACAAGTTATAATTTAAATATAATAACATAAAAATTATTAATTAAGTTGGTGAAATTATATTAGATAGCCATTGAAAAAGGTTTCTCTTTTCACGTGATACTTTTTTCAATTGTAGAAATTAATTCTTTTATGTACTTTTCATTTTCATTTCAAACAATTAACTTTTTTATACTTTTGCCCTTTCATTTACAATATAAAGAATTAGTGATGGATGGACAATTTATTAAATTTTAATTGCAGTGTTAAAAGCTTAAAAAAATTGCTACCAATTGCAGTGTTATTAAAGCTCACCAGTATGACTGAACCTCAACCCCTATTTCATCTTAATTGCCATCCCACCCTACATTTAATTAATGATGTTGACAGGAGTCTTTTATCTATTGTGATACAATACTCTTAACAAACTAAATACATGAATGTTTGCTCTTGTACAAATATTGCATATTCCTATTAACTATAAATTAGTACAATATTAAATATGATGGTAACAAAGCAAATCATGGTATAGGAGTCTTTTTATCTATTGTGATAAAATATTCTTAACAAACTAAGCATCTCAATGTTGCTCTCCTATAAATATTGCATATTCCTATTAATTTTAAATTAAAGGAATAATTTATATTAATATGATGCTAAAAATTAATGTTTTTAATTATTAATACAATTTTCTCATATCATTAAATTTTAAAGAAATAGAATTATTATTATATACAATCTGCACTCCAACTCTAGTTAAATCATTTCAAAACACAAGTAATTGCAATAAAAAAGCATCCATAAGTAATTTATATGATTTTAAAATTAAGGGTTCATTTGTTTACATGTAAAAAGTTTTATGGAAAATATTTTCTACATTTTTCTGTGTTTATTTAATAGAAATTAGCTTGGTCAATGGAAAATGACCTACATGTCATCGTAAAATAAGCCCTTTTGAAAAGCATAAGTTATTTTCTAGAAAGGAGCTCCTCTATAGGTAGTTTTAGTTTTATATAGAAATTAAATTAAACCAAGCTTAATATTATTATATTGATAATAATTTTTATTTTTATTTTTAAAAATATTTAAATTTATTAAAATATTTATATTTTTCAATATTATTAAACATACATATTTAATTATTTATATTTATTCATATAATAAATTATTATGTAATTAATATAAATTATTATTTTAATAAATTATTTAATATTTCAATTCTATTTTAATAATAAATATTTATTACAATTATAAATATATTAATAATAAATGTTTTGTAGTATAAAAGTTAAAATATGTCATAAGTCTATATACTTTTCACAAATTTGTAATTTATTCTTTGTACTTTTATTTAAAAAAATTTAGTCCCTCTACTTTTCAGATTTGAAAATCAAGTCCAATTGTTGATGTTGTTAATTTTTTTTGTCAATTTTGTGATGTCACATTTTTAAATAAAAAAAATACTCATATGGTTGTCATGTAATTAAAAAATAACGTTGTAATGAACCTGAATTTAACAAAATATTTTAATATATGCAAAAATAATGTAAAATAAAATTTATAGATATAAAATAAACTCAATTATATTAAACAATAAAAAGATAAGAAAATCTCAAATATATGTTTATTTTATTGAAAACAGCTTTTATGAAATATTTTTAAGAAACCTGTCAAATAACAAAATATATTTTATATAAATTTATACAAACATTAGAAAATATTAATTTTTCTAAGAAAGTAAATAATTTTCTAAATGTCATTTTCAAAAATAATTTTCTAAATGTCATTTTCAATAAAATAAACGAACTCTAATTTTTTTTTTTTACAAATTTATAATCCCATAGTTTATTGCCTCCATTTATAAAATGTTGATATTATTAAAATAGTTTCTCAATCAATAATTTCATTCATAATAAAAACTAGAATACAATCATATTATTAAGAAAGCCAATTTTCATTTTCCCAATTGTAAATCCAATCATCATTAATCTCAAGTAAGCTTTATGAAAAAACTTTTGTTAAATTTACAATCTAAAGTTTGTGCTCTTACATTTTATTTATTTATGGATGTGCTCCCTCTTTTGCTTTTTATTTATTTATTATTTATAGGAACTTTAATCTAATTTAATGAGACTTTTTTTTTTATAGTTCAAGGTTCCAAAAGTGAAGATTTGTTGTTTTATTATACATTTTTGAAAAGTAGCAATTTTATTACATTGAATCTTTAGTAATAAGAATTGTGTAATTTTTAAAGTTTCCACATTATTTGATTTTTTTTGTACTTTTCATGTGTTCGCCTTTAGGCGTGTGAACGTTTAGACTGGAAATACTATAGCAAATAAATATCTAATTAAACAACGGTATTCACAAGTATATACGTGAAATTGTAATGTAGTTTGTTTACAATGAAACACTTGGAAAGTATTCCGAGAATCATATTCAAGGGATTGCAGATTGGAGAAATTTATTATTAAATTAATTATAGAAAATAATTACTAATTTAATTGAATCATGAATTAGTAGTGTTAATGCAAAATTAAAATATTAATTAAACTAATTAAATTAATTAAGTGTAACAACCTGTTTTCAGTGGTTTCGGGACCACAATTTCGACAAGTGAGTAAACATTTTAATGTTTATTTATTGCTTATAGGGTTAACTTAGAGTCATATTAAATTTTTGTTGAGAAATTTTAAAGTTTAAATGGTTAATTAGGTAAAAAGGATTAAATTGAAAAGGATGTAAAAGTTAAATTCTACTAATTAAATGGATTGAATGGCCTTGGAAATGTAAGTCGGTAGATCTATAAGGTAATTATGCCATTTATATTGGTGGTGGACAATGATGGACATGGGTTGGTTATTTTATAAGTGTTAATTAAAGGGTAAAGTAGTAAAACAATAAATAAAATTATGTACAAGTAAAATAAAGTTATCATCTTTTTCCATTTTCTTGTCTTTGTTGAAAATCACCATTGTTGAGCTTGATAAAATTCAGCCAAGTTTTTTTTAGTGTATGATGAGGTTTTTGAATCTCGTTCTTAATAATTTTTATGTTTCTGAATTCGTTTTACTTAATCTACTTAGCTCGAGGGTTGAATTGTAAAGTTATAA
This sequence comes from Gossypium hirsutum, assembly GCF_007990345.1. Classification (NCBI taxonomy): domain Eukaryota; kingdom Viridiplantae; phylum Streptophyta; class Magnoliopsida; order Malvales; family Malvaceae; genus Gossypium; species Gossypium hirsutum. The sequence goes on along the minus strand of NC_053434.1, from coordinate 37,696,852 downwards.
AAATTTTAGGGTTTTGCCATGAATGATTTAATAATATTTATGATTTTTTTTATAGATTTCTAAGTTTAATTGTTAGATAAACATGTTTTGTTAAGTAATTTTTGATGAATTTAAAGTTTAAGGACTGAATGGTGAAAATAGTTATAACAACCCGATTTTGGGGCTAGTCGGAACAGTGGTTTCAGGACCACGAATCCAACGTATAAAAATTCATTTTTATTATATTTTTATGGTCTTCAGTTTTATATAACTATTCTGTGAAAATCTCGTTTAAAAATTCTGACGTTTGGGCACTCAATAAAAGGACTAAATTGTAAAAAGTGAAAAGTTGAGTTCTACTTGTTAAAGGTGTCCAACTGCTATGAGGTTTTAAATTAGAGGTCCTTAGTTGGTAATTAGACCATTGGATAAGTTAGTGGACAAAAATAGACATGAATAGGTAAAATTTCAAAGTTATGCATTATGGGCATTTTGGTCATTTGGTAAATAAAAGAATAAAAAGGGAAAATAAAGCCAAAATTTGCTCATCTTTCTTCAACCTTGGTAGAAAATTTGAAGAACACCATTGCTAGGGTTTCTTCAACTTTCAAGCTTGATAGTAAGTGCATCCTAGTCCCGTTTTTAATGCTCTTTACATTTTTGAAGTCGTTATCATCCGATTTACCTATTTCTACCACTATTTTGAAGTAGGTTTCATGTTTAAAAATTTACCCATGTGTGACATGTATGTATTTTGATATTTGATGGAAGATATTGTATGTTTAAGGTGTGATAAATAACTTTTACTAAATGACTTTTAATGAAAATGCATAAAAGGACTTATTTGTAAAAGTTGTAAAAATGGGTAGTAGAAATGTGATTTGATGAAAAATGTGAACTGTTATGAGCATGATTTAGGTTCGGTTAGGCTTGGGCAACAAAGAAAATGGATACATTTCATTTTACGAGCCTAAGGAGTAAAAATGTGAAATGTTAGGGGTAAAACTATAATTTTGCCATAATGTGATTTTCGGACAGCATTGAGTAATGTGATAATTAAATAAGTTAAAAGTTCTATTATAGATCAAGAAAAATGAAGTTCGAACCTTGATTGGGGGGAAGAACAAGGTTATTGATGATTAAGTCCATTTATTACTATTTTGTACCGAGGTAAGTTTGTGTGTAAATAACGCAATGTTATATTATGTATTTAATGCTTAATATTGCATAAACTGTACGATTGTTTCTATGGAAATATTCAACGAAGTTTCAACGATGAGAAAATCCCGGTTGACCTTAGGAATAGTTTAGGATATAAGTGACATGTCACTAGTAAACAATGAGTTATGTGATTTATGTGAATCTGGGTGCTGGTCATGTATGTCCTACCGGTGGCTGGGTAGTCCGGTATGTGTTACGGATACCTGACAACTTGTGTGAGCAGCCCATGTAGCTACGTCTTGACTAACAGCTTGTGTGAGCAGGCCCGTGATTAGCTCGTGTGCGAGCCCTATATGTTATAAGATATAAGGTAGCATTGGCTACATATGTGGCACTTATGTGCAAGACTTTCCATGTATCCGATAGTATTCCAAGTCTTCAATGGGTATAACCCAAAGAGTATGTCAAAGATGACAAAGTATGTACCTAAGTTATGAGTTGGTATAGGTATGTATGTAAAAATTATGAGTATGGAATTTAGTATGAGATGAACTCTTGGTAAGAATGGTAATGAGTAAGTTAAGTGTAACACCCCTTACCCATGTCCAACATCGGGACAGAGTGCGAGGCATTACTGGACTTAAACATAATTAAACATACAAAATCGAGCCATAAAATTTCATTCAAATCCATTCCGTCCATACATAAGCAAATTGTCCTTTATACGAGCCCACGAGGCCTAAAACATGCATCAGGAGTAGTTCGGTACTAAGCCAAGTACTTTAGAAAACTTTGGAAAAACTTAGAAATTTTTCCTACTTTGGAGAGTCACACGCCCGTGTGGGTAGGCAGTCTGGCCACACACACCCGTGTAGCTTGGGACACGCCCATGTCCTCAGCCCGTGTAACTCCCTGACTATGACATCATCACCAAAATAAGATGACACGGCCAAGTTACACGCCCGTATGCTTAGGCCGTGTGGCAAATTAAATTCCAAAATTAAGTGTAGACTTCACACGGCCTGGGCATACACCCAAGTTCTAAGGCCATGTCCTCCACACGGCTAAGACACATGGCCATGTCTCTGCCCGTGTGTTTACTACTGGGCATTCTGTTTCACCTAATTTGGGTGCAGGGGACACACAGTCAAATTAGACGTCCATGGGGCAGACCGTGTGTCACACACTTCCTAGACACACGCCTGTGTGTCTACCCGTGTGGACAACTTTGAGGCTATTTTCCAAGCCATTTGTCACCCTTAAATGCTCACTCACTCTTACATTTTTGACGGCATGTAACATAGTATATTTAGTGACTCAAATACTCATAAACATGATTAATCCATGACTTTGTAATGTCAACATATCACATACTCAAACCATCATACTTTCATATAGTATTCCATACTAACTTCATGTTTATTCATTCCTATAAACCTACTTTCAATTTACTCAATTATACCATAGCTTTGGTCATACTTATTAGCCACAATTCATTAAGCACATATGCCATTCATCTCACATATCATCTACAAGCAATCACCTCAAACATAACACATTGCATGCATGCATCATTAATTATGGTTACAGCTCAAATAATCAATATGAACCATATCACATGTCCATATACAAAATAAATTAAATATTACCATAAGCCAACACATTTGGCTAAACCAATATGACATATAACAAAAAGTCCAAGTACCTATACATGTCATACTCAAAATGTTGAGACTAACTATACCCAATTTTCCAATTGATAGTGCGATCAAAAACTCCGACGTCCTCTGATCCCTGAGCTAACTTGGCGACACTATAAGAAAAGGGAAAGGAAAGGGGGGTAAGCTTTAAAGCTTAGTAAGCTCACGTGCAAAAAAAATGCAATTTAAACAAGCATTAATCATGCATTCAACATAATGAACATAATCTTACATTTTATTATCGAATCACTTGAATTTAATCTTTATATATATATTCTTACCTCAAGTTCATCATACCCCATGGTATTCTCATGAGATTGATGTACATACCTGTACCCACTTGCACATAATAACTTACTTTCTCGTCTTTGACGTATTCATTAAGATTTCCCGTTAAACTTCTCTTTGGACTACCCGTTGAACACTTGGAATACCATCGGATACATTGAAATGTCACACCTAAGTGCCCCATATGTAGCCAACGCTACCTCATATCTCATATCACATGTTGCTCGCTTTCGAGCTACTCACGGGTCTGCTCAGTCGAGCTATCGGTCAGGATGTAGCTACACGGGCTACTCACACAAGCTGTCAGGTATCTGCAACACATGCCAGACTACCCAGCCACCGGTAGAACATACAAGACTAGTTCCCCGAACCCCATAACATGTGTCACATATATCATGAGCTCAGACCACATAACTTATGAGCCCAGATCACATAGTCCCTAGAGACATGTCACTTGTATCCTAAACTATTCCTAAGGTCTAAACAAGATTTTTGATACCACATTTTCATCGAACTTGCTCGTAATGTCGATTTCAGTATCCATAACACCAATTGCATACTCATGAAATAATCAAAGCATAATTCATAATAAAATTTAAACACTAAACGCATGATACAGCATCACGTTAATTATATATGTTCTTACCATACATGCAATGCTAAAGCATTCAAAGTATGGTTCATATTGCATAATTTGCATATGAGCTTACTCGGTACAAAATGATAAAAATGAGCCTAATCCTCATAAACCTTGTTTTTCCCCTAATCAAGACCCGAATCACATTTTCCTTGATCTATAATGCCAAATTTAGCTTGTTCAATACACACATTATTTGAATTGACCCATAACTCATACTTTAGTAAAATTACCTTTTTACCCTTAAATTTTCACTTATTTACACTTTAGTCCCTAAGCTCGTAAAATAAAATGCATACATTTTCTTAGTTACCCAAGCTTAGCCGATTCTTATTCTAACTTATATCAGCCCACATTTCTCATTAAATCATATTTTTACTACCCATTTCTACATCTTTTACAAATAAGTCCTTTTTAGGTATTTTCACTAAAATTCACTTAGTAAAAGATGTTCATCACACATCAAACTTTTACATTCTTCCATTAAACATCAAAATACAAACATGTCACACATGGGTCAAATTTCATACATAAATCCTACTTCAAAATATGGCCAGAACTGGATAGATCATACTTCAAGGATCTAAAAAATGTAAAGAACATCAAAAACGGGGCTTGAGAGCACTTACAATCAAGCCTGAAAAGTTGAAAACCCTAGCTATGGAGAGCATGAAAATTTTTGGCACACAAGGAGGAAGCTGGACACTAATTTTGACTTGATTTTCTCATTTTATTCTTTTATTAACTAAATACTAAAATGCCCTTTAAGCCGTTCTTTCAATTTTTTTCTATTCATGCCCATTTTTGTTAAAAATTTTAAAACTTAGTTAAATTGCTATTTAAGGACCTATAATAATCCAATGCAATTTCATGCTTGAAGCTTCTAGAACACAAATTTTGTAACTTATTCAATTCAGTCCCTAACTTCAAATTGGACACTTTAGGCATAAATTTTCTTCATGAAAATTTCACACCAACATGCAATCATATCATAGACCATCAAATAACCATAAAATAATTATTTTTGTTTAAGATTTGTGGTCTCGAAACTACTGTTTCTACTAAACCCTAATTTGGGATGTTGTAACTCTCCCCCTTTTAGGGATTTTCGTCCCCGAAAATCTTACCGATAAAAAGGTTTGGGCATTGTTTTCTCATGGCCTCCTCGAGCTCCTATGTAGCCTCTTCAACCCAATGTCTCTGCCATAACACTTTCACTAAGGCAATTCTTTTGTTTCTCAATTGTTTGACTTTTCGTGCCAGAATTTTAATCAGTTCTTCACTATAAGTCATATCCCGCCGAATCTCAACCTCTGTAGGTGAAATCATATGTGAAGGATCAGATCGGTAACGGTGCAACTAGACACATGGAACACATCATGAATCTTTTCCAATTCAGATGCTAGTGCTAACCGATAGGCAACCAGCCCTATTCTCTCGGTGATCTCATATGGTCCTATAAAATGAGGACTCAACTTTCATTTTCTACCAAATCACAAAACCTTTTTCCATGGAGATACTTTCAAAAATACCTTATCACTGACTTGATACTCAATTTCTTTTCTTTTCAAATTTGCGTAAGATTTTTGTCTATCTGAAGCAGGTTTCAAAAAATCTCGAATCACTTTTACCTTCTATTCGGTTTCCTTAACCAAATCGATTCCATTAATCTGATTTTCTCTAAGTTCAGTCCAATATAAGGGTGTTCTGCAGTTACATCCATATAATGCTTCATAAGGTGCCTTTTTCAAACTCGAATGAAAACTGTTGTTGTAGGCAAACTCCACCAACGGTAAGTACTTTTCCTAACTACCTTGTAATTCCAATACACAACATCGGAGCATATCTACCAAAATTTGAATTACTCGCTCAGACTGACCATTAGTTTGCGGATGGAAAGCAGTGCTAAAATTTAGCTTTGTACCTAAAGCTTCTTGTAACTTTTTCCAAAACCGTGAAGTAACCTTGGATCTCTATCTGATACAATCGATATAGGTATTCCATAAAGTCTAACAATTTCACCAATGTAGAATTCAGCTAACTTATCAAGTGAGTTATCAGTACTCACTGGGATAAAATGAGTCGATTTAGTCAGTCTATCGATAATAACCCATATGGCATCTTTCTTTCTCAAAGTTAAAAGCAAACCTATCACAAAATCTATAGTAATTTGGTCCCATTTCCACTCGAGAACCATGATGGGCTGAAGTAAACCTGATGGCACTTGGTGTTCAGCCTTTACTTGTTGACAAACTAAGCATTTCGATACAAACTCTGAGATATTTCTTTTCATACCATTCCACCAATACATTTTCTTCAAGTCATTATACATTTTTCTGCTGCCTGGGTGAACTGACAAACAATCATTGTGTGCCTCATGTAAAATATTCTGAATCAACTCAGGGTCCTTCAAAACGTAAATCCTACCACGAAATCTCAAACAACCATCAGAGTCACTCAGAAAATCCGGTTCACTGCTGGACTCACATTGAACTCTTTTAGCTTGTAACTCTTTATCAACTTTCTGAGTATCACAAATCTATTGAAGAAAATTCGGTCTAGCTTTCAACTCGGCTAGAATCGAACCATCATTTGACAATGGCATCCGTGTATTCATAGCTCTCAAGGAAAATAGCGATTTCCTACTCAAAGCATCGGTGACCACATCGCCTTACCCAAATGGGAATCAATCACAAGCTCATAATCTTTTAACAGTTCTAACCATCTTCGTTGCTGGAGGTTCAAGTCCTTTTGGGTCATCAAGTACTTAATACTTTTGTGCTCGGTATAGGCATGGCATTTCTCACCAAATAAATAATGTCGCCAAATATTCAAAGCAAACACTATAGCGTCCAACTCTAAGCCACGTGTCGGATAATTCTTCTCGTGAGGCTTTAACTGCCTCGAAGCGTAAGCTACGACTTTACCCTCCTGCATAAGTACACATCCCAAACCATTTAAGGAAGCATCACTAAAAATCACAAATTCTTTACCCAACTCGGGTTGTACCAAAATCGGTGCTTTGGTCAATAACATCTTCAATTTCTTAAAGCTTTGCTGACACTTTTCCGACCACTCAAATTTAACATCTGTTTGAAGCAATCTTGTCATGGGAGTGGCAATCATAGAAAATCCTTTCACAAACCATCGATAGTAACCGGCTAAGCCAAGAAGCTTCTAACCTCGAGTACATTCCTTGGCGATTTCCACTCGACGATAGTAGAAATCTTACTAGGATCTACTCAAATACCATCACCTGAAACAATGTGGCCCAAGAATCAAACTCACTTTTACTGAACTTAGCATACAACTGTTTGTCTTTTAAAATCTACAAAATAGTTCTCAAGTGCTCGCTATGCTCTACCTCATCTCTCGAATAAATTAGAATATCATCGATAAACACAACAACAAACTTGTCCAAATATGGCCGAAATATTCTGTTCATTAAATCCATAAACATAGCAGGAGCATTCATTAACCCAAATGATATAATAAGATATTCATAGTGGCCATTACCTCATTTTAAAAATAGTTTTAGGCACATCTGAATCTTTAACTCTCAACTGATAGTAGCCAGACCTCAGGTCTATTTTAGAAAACCATGATGCTTCTTTCAATTTATCAAATAAGTCATCAATCCTTGGAAAGGGATACTTGTTCTTAATTGTTTCCTTATTGAGCTATCGGTAGTTTATACACAATCTCATGGAACTGTCTTTTTTTTCACGAATAATACAAGAGCACCCCACGGTGAAAAGCTCGGTCTCACAAAACCCTTGTCGGTCAATTCTTGCAACTGTGACTTCAGTTTTTTCAACTCAGTCAGGGTTATCCTATGCGGAGCAATCAAAATAGGTGCCGTCCCTGGCATTACATCAATACCAAACTCCACTTCTCTAATTGGAGGTAAACCTGGCAACTCTTTCGGAAATACATCCAAATATTCACATACAACAGGCATTGATTCAATTCTCAATTCAGAATCTTTTGTATTAACACATAAGCCAAATAAGCCTCACACCGTTTTCTCATATATTTCTGAGCAGACATCGAAGAAATCACAATTGACAACCTATCTGACAAATCTGATTCAACCCGGAGAATTTCACCATTTTCACATTTCAATTCAATAACTTTTTGTCTACAATTTACTACAGCATCATGAAGTGTCAACCAATCCATACCCAATATAACATCAAATTCATCAAATGGCAACAACATCAAGTCAGCCATAAAACAATGACCTCTAATCATCAAATGACATTTCTTACATACTTTATCAACTAAATCATACTTGCCTAATGGATTTGACACCTTAATCATAAATTTCGTAGACTCAACAGGCATATTCATGCTCGATACCAATTTCATTCACACATATGAATGAATAGAACCAGGGTCAACAAGGCAATAACAACAGTATTATAAAGAGAAAAAGTACCAGTGATCACATCAGGAGAAGATGCGTCCTCACGCGCACGTATGGCATAGGCTCTAGTAGGAGCTCTAGCTTCCGATCTCACAGCTGTACCCCTTGTTACATTTTTGCTACTAGCCCTATTTCCAGCATTTCTCAAGGGTCTCCCTTTTGTAGTCATACTACTCGAACTTGCACTCTGAAAATTTTCTTTCTCGATCATCTCAGGACAATCTTTGATAAAGTGGCCTTGAGAACCATATCGGAAACAAGATCCATCATTCATCCTACACATACCAAAATGACTTTTACCACATTGTTGGCACTCGGGTTTGGAAGGTCTAGCATTACCCACACTCGCCACAGAAGTAGCCTGAGATTTAAAACCTGAATTTTGCTTCTTACGATTTCTGTACGAATGTCTAGTCGAAACATGAGAATGAGAATACATATCTCTGGATTTCTTAGACCGAGATGAAAATGACTTGCTTGTTGGCCTCTTTCTGATATCTCTAGCCTCAGCCTCAGCTTTTCTCTTTTCCTTGGATAGTTCCTCAGCTTCACAAGCCCGATCAACGAGCACAACAAATTCCTTCAACTCAAGAATACCCAATAACACTCTAATATCCTCTTTAAGTCCATCTTCAAACCTTCTACACATTTTATCTTCAGAAGATACACACTCTCGAGCATATTTACTGTAACACCCCTAACCCGTATCTATTACTGAATTGGGGTTATGAGGCATTACTGTATCAAACACAGTTTAGCACAATCATTCCTCACCTTTCATACACCAAAGAATTAATGAACATTTAAAATTTATCAAATTCAAATATCCACAATTCACTTATTATAAATTCAAATACATGAGTTATAATTCCAATTCAGAAATAATCATACCTTACTGAACATGTATCGCAAATAAGCACATTTCAAAAATTCCAACTAATTCAGTTCGAACATATATCAATACCCAACTGATCATGTTCCATATTTACTAAAATTCGAACCAAACTTGTATATATCAAAGACATTTTCACATATTTAATAATTCCAATATTCAATTCCCTATATCCATCACATTAATGCCATTTTCATAATTAAATCATATTCCATTATATATCATTACACTTCATACTTCGAATATATGCCAATTTGTATCTCATTAATAGTATATCAAACATATCATTTGATAACTTCTACACAAGCTCATAATAAAACAAATTGAATCATATTACATAAATTATTATGCAATCACATATGAAACTTAAATATATTATAACGTGGCCAAACATACTAATGATGCATATATACAAGTGCGCAATTCATCCTAGAAATAAAAGCCATACTTAACACTTGAACATAAATAACACTCTAGTGTGCATCTAATTCATATCTATATTAATATACCTAAACTTCATATTTTATCCTATTAACTAATCTTTATTTTGATATCACCATTATCAATATCATAAGCATATCAAATTGAATTATATATCATATTCAGATTTACAACCACACATGAATGTATACCTATATTGATATTAGCAACAACTTGACATTTTTAACTATCCATTAAAACTAACCCTAAACATACTTAATCATTACCATCATTTACCATTTGAACCCATACCAAAACAATCAACCAAAACAATCATAAAACATATTCATTACTTACCACTTAGCCACTGAACCTGCTAAGTTAATATACCATCATCCATCACTCTAATTATACCACATTTCATATTTCCAAAATGAGCTAACTATTAAAATGACTACCAGAACCAAACTCATTAAACAATTTAATTAAGAACATGTAAAACCAACTTAAGCATAATAAGCAAGCCATTATTCCATGGCTTTAAATACATACTCATTCAAAATAATTAACTCCAAGATTAGCTTATACATGCCACATAACTAAGTCTTAAAACATTATTTACTAAAATGATAACCGGATAGTGTGATGCCATCTCCATCGACTTCCAACCCGAGTAGATCTCCGAAAATCTATAAACATAGGAAAAACACAAAAAATAAGCTTTGAGAGCTTAGTAAGCTATAAGCAAATGAATAACTCAATGACAACAACAATTCAATTACTAAACCAATTTATGCTATCATAATCACGTTTAACTTCAAACTTATAATTTTATGTAATACATATACTTTCGTTTTGCCAAATACCCATACAATTAAGATTAATATATCATCCAAATTCCCAAAGCCACAATATCAATAATTAATCGAATATACATAAACTCATATACATATATTCATGGATCATTTCATAATTATTCTTACTTTATATCATTAAGGGAGTACATAAACATTTATATAAGTTTGCACACAGGGTCACAATATGATATCAATATACTTAACCTTTAGACAAATGTACTGTATCTGTTATCAAGGTAACATTCAATTTCAAAACCATAGTACTATTATATGATCGAATATATACACACCCATAAACATATATTCTTGAATCAAACTTTAATATCTCATACTTATACTTATAAAGTAGCGGAATATACATATGTCTATACCAAAGTATCATACACTATTAAAATCATAATATCAATGCATAAAGCCGAATATTTAAACACTTGTTTACATATACTCATGTATTAAACCTTAATACCACATAATTACACTTAACTTATGGATGAATATACTTCACAATTACTCACAAATTCAAACTAACATCATACATATATTTGTATCACATAACAAATAATCAGCTTACCTTATTTTCAAGGAAACAACAGGCTAACTCGTACCTGATCATTTAGCTCGTTTAATGTATTCGATTACCACATCACCATAAGGTCTTTTAGGCATAAACTTATAATAATTCACTGGCATAAAGCCTGCTAGGCCTAAGCCTGAATGTAACACCGGCACAAGGCTTGCTAAACTTAAAGTCTGATTTTATACACTGGTAATAAGCCTGCTAGGCATAAGCCCGATTTAATTCACCAGCACAAGGCTTGCTAGGCTCAAAGCCCGAATATCACTATTATAAAGTTGTTTCATAAACAATTCATATATAAAAAATTCCAGATATTCTATATAGTTCGTACGGACTTTCAAATATTATAACTCAGTCGAAACGAATGCATGAACATAGTTACCATGCTCATACACAGTCGGCATTAGCATATATTAGTTCATATATTTCATTTCAGCATATATACTTTGCATTTAATTAAAATTAAGTACGTCTATTTGCTTATAAACTTACCTCGGACGATGAAAAACTGGTACGAATCGGCTTATCGGCAACTTTAGTTTTCCCCCGATCTAAATCCGATTTTCTCTTTTCTTGATCTAAATTAATATAAATTAAACTTATTAAATCAAATATTCAACCAAATTCATCGTTAAACACACAAATGGTTGAATTACACTTTTACCCTTGATATTTCACATTGTTCACAATTTAGTCCCTATTGCATAAAACACAAAATATGCAAAATCTCACAACAACATAGTTAGGCCGAATTTGCCTTATACTCATATTAGTACATATATTTCATTTATTTCACATTTTAGTCCCTCAATTTATTATTTTTGTAATTTAGTCCTAATTACTCAAATTCATCAAAAACTCCAATACAAAACATGCTAATCTAAAACATATCTTTCATATTTCATCATCAAACAACAAAAATCACATGCTCTCATCAATGGCATATTCATCAAAATAAAAAATTTAAGCATAGGTTGGATAGTACTCGAAGTAACGATCTAAAAAACGTAAAAAATTTTAAAAACCAAGTCCAAAATAACTTACCAATTTAACATGCAATTGCCGAGCCTCGTTTTGCAACCATTGATGTTTTTCTTTTCTTACATCGGCTATATGAAGGAAAATGGACTAAAATCATGGTTTTTGGTTTTATTTAATATATCATTTAATAACCATTTACCTTTTTAACCTTTAAATTAATGCATAATTTCCTTTATGCCTAACCATTAACATCCACTAACATATTAATGGTATAATTTCCATTTAAGGCCATCATATTTAAAAGCCAAAGCCAATTGACCCCTTTAATAAATATAATGCAAATTTTGCATTTTACGCGATTAAGTTCTTTTTACCGAATTAATCACTTAAACGATAAAATTTCTTTACGAAAATTGCACAAAACTATTATATCATGCTGTAAATATTAAAATAATAATAAAATAAATTTTTCGATGTCAGTTTGTGGTCCCAAAACCACTGTTCCGATTAACCCTAAAAACGGGCTGCTACAATTCTCCCCCCTTAGGGATTTTCGTCCCCGAAAATCTTACCAGAGAATAGATTAATGATTTACTTTTACTGGTCTCCTCAATTTCTCACATAGCCTCAGATTTTCCCAACTTTTCAATTCCACGAACTAAGATTTCTGATCTGTTCTTTGCTATGCGTCATATCAAGCTGAGTTTCTACTTCTAAAAGTGATGCTATAGATAAAGGATCTTATTTGTATCATCGTATCATATATATATAAGAAACATATTATGGGTCTTCTCAAGTTCTGATAATAATCTCATTCAATCTGATAAATCGTGAATTCAACATCTCTTTATAGCTAAATCGAGAAATTCTACTCCCACTATAATACTTTCACAAATACTCAATTTTCTAATTGAAAATTCAATGCTATTACGTATCAAGCCCACATATATTTTCCGCCAATTTGAAATTGCTTTTAGACGGTCACGAATTACTAATCACATCGACCCTGGAATTCTTTTTATCAAAATTCGATTCAATACAATGAAGTTCAGTAATTGCAGCCATACCATAGTCATATAATGCTATCTTAATATTCATCTCTTAACTATTATTGTACGCAAACTTAACCAACAATAAATGTCTTTCTCAGTAGTTTTGAAACTCTAAAACATTGTGATACATAAATATTTCAAGAATTTGATTTGTTTTCCTCGATTTCACTACAGTCTCATACTCACAGATCACTGTAATTTCCCACAGAATTATCATATGAGTTTCAGGTCTTAATCCGAAACAACAATGACTAACACCATAAACAAACTTGCAATCACAGAAATAGATAACTCAGCTGTTTAATCAAAAGAGGAAATCTAAACGTACAGAGAGATTTCCTTAGATAGTTAACAACGTTTCAAATAACTCTGTCTTTTTTAATAACAGAGATAGTTCTGATACAGAATTGATCAACACTCTATTTCACCATTACTCAGATATCAAGGCATGCTGAAGTAGTCCTAAGGTCACTCAATACTTAACTTTAACCTGTTGATAGCTCAAACATTTAAACGCGAGGTCAAAAATATTATGTTTTATACTTATTTATCAATCCTACTTTCTCATATTATCAAGCACCTTGTTACTTCTATATGAATAGTCCAACTGACACTGTGAGTCTCTTGCAACAATGGGTATACAATCTTAGAACTTTTTTATATACACACTCTATCCCGATGCAACAAACAATCATCAACTCCACATCTGAAATTCTAATTTAGTAATCAATTTATGTCGAAACCCTTTTTAACTTATAATTTGATAACACATTTCTAAGTTTCATGAATTCACTTAGTAAGTATCAATTTAACTTCTACTCCAGCTAATATTTAATCATCTTCTGATAAAATCATTCACGTATTCATTGTTCATAAAGCACACAAAAGTTTCTCATTCAGATCATTCAAAACTATAATCATTTCCCTCGGATAAGAATATTTACTTAGAGATTCAAAAGTTGTTTGACGATTCGAGCTAGCTTTGCTGTGCCAAGTTTAGATCTCACTCTACAATGTCGAACATTTTAAACTCTTGTAGTCATCAAATATGTCACATAACTCTTTTTATGTAGCTTTAAATGTATAAAATCACAAGATATCTCTGTGTACTCCATTACTAGAACACATTTCAAATCGTTCATTAACGCATGACTAAAATTCATAAACTTTTTCTTCAACTAGACTGAATCAGAGCTGATGTTTTAGTTAACAATTTCTTCGTGCAAAAGAAACTTCAACAATTGAACTAACTTTGATTTACCACAACATTTCTCAGATAGAATTGTTCCAATAGATATAACTCTGCATCAAGTCTTCAAGAATATTTCTTTTTCCAAATTATTTCTCAATTCACACTTGAGCATTCAAAGTTTATTTCTAGTCCAATAGGAATATTCAAACACATATAACCCAATTAAATTTTCAATCAAATAATTCAAATCAGACTAAACCACTGAATCAGTCTTTTCAAAGAGATATTTTCTTCTCAATAAAAAGGATAACCAAGACATATCATTATACAGAAGCTACAATCATTAAATAGAAATCACAATGTCATAATAAGACTGACGTCTTACCCATAACAATAGATAATATCCAAACTATTAATAAAGTATCTGAACCCAGAAGAAAATCAAATATGATTTGAACAGCAATCAATAGAGAAGTACAACTTTTATAATTCTAATAATAGTACTGCAGTACTTCCCAAGTTTTCAGAACAGAAACATGATTATAACAGATATAGCCATTTCCGTCAAATAGTTATCCAATATAGATAATCATATAGAATCATAAGAAACTTAGAATAGAGAAATTTCAATGTATGAGGCCACACAGGATTTCTGAAAATTATAACCCACATATAATGATAACAATTCTGATGATTTCCCAAAAATTTTCCAAAAAGAATGGTGTCACTCATAAATACTAAAATCCACGATAACAGAAGTAATATAATTTTCACGTATATTCAACAGAACAATAGCCAATAAAAACAGAATATTAGCATCATGCAGAGTTTTACTGTCGATTTTCATATCCACATAAGAAAATAAATACCAGAGAAAAACAGGGCAATGTTGAACATAACCTCAAACAGAACAACAATGCTTTCATCTATTGATATATTTAGCTAATGTTCTCATACGATAAGAATTCCTTTTGAAATTAAATAGTCACATATACTTCTGAGAATAAATGTACACATAAAATGCCCAGAAGAAATCATAGTAACTGCCTGACTATAACGATTGCATTCAGCCATCAATACAATTCAATCATTATTTCAACTGTCTAATTTTGCTATCAGAAATTTTCACATTATCCCTTCACTAATAGAAGTCAATTCAGAAAAGCTTTTAGCTAATATTTTCCTTAGATAACATACCTGAATAGGTCATTTGATCGGAGATAACTTCTTCTTTAACAGTGGTGTCATATAATCTGAATAATCTTCAGAACTAGCCGATGTCTCTTTTTATACTGTCTTCATTTGCTGATTCATTCACTTTTCTGACCACATCATTAATCTTCCGAACATAGACTTCTGTAATACCACACTCGTAGGCTTATTCAACCCAATTCTTACAGATTTCATTGTAACATATTACAGATAAAGGGATGAGGTTAGTAAAGCCTCAAATTCAACTCACACATATATGCACATAACACATACTATCACAATTAGGCAGTTTGTTACTGATTTCACATTCTCAAATCATTTAATAAACATTTGCTTATAATCACTTTTGTTCTTAACACATAGTTCATATGCCATCTCAAATCACTGATCCACAATCAAAGCATTTCATATAATAATCATAATCCAAATATCATAACTCATATACTCATATAATTATAACATTTATCTATATCAAAACGTCATACTCTTTGATCCATACCTTTATGAGTTTCAACTCATAATCGACACATTTCCATTCAAACTTTTGAGTACACATTCGGTACTATCAGAATTAGCTCGATTGGAAAACTTATCTGTCTCATCAAAATAATTTTCTTCAGAGTCGGGAGATATCACACTATCACAGGTTAAATATGGCATGTATAACTAGACTCATATACGCTATGGTAGTCCTAGAACTGACTAAACCATAACACTGATACCAATCAAATGTAACACCCATAACCCATATCCATTACCGGGTTAAGGTTATGAGGCATTATTGTATAAAACACAGTTTAGCACAATCATTCCTCACCTTTCATACACCAAAGAATTAATAAACATTTAAAATTTATCAAATTCAAATATCCACAATTCACTTATTATAAATTCAAATACATGAGTTATAATTCCAATTAAGAAATAATCATACCTTACTGAACATGTATCGCAAATAAGCACATTTCAAAAATTCCAACTAATTCAGTTCGAACATATATCAAAACCCAACTGATCATGTTCCATATTTACTAAAATTCGAACCAAACTTGTATATATCAAAGACATTTTCATATATTTAATAATTCCAATATTCAATTCCCTATATCCATCACATTAATGCCATTTTCATAATTAAATCATATTCCATTATATATCATTACACTTCATACTTCGAATATATGCCAATTTCTATCTTATTAATAGTATATCAAACATATCATTTGATAACTTCTGCACAAACTCATAATAAAACCAATTGAATCATATTACATAAATTATTATGCAATCACATATGAAACTTAAATACATTATAACATGGCCGAACATACTAATGATGCATATATACAAGTGCGCAATTCATCTTAAAAATAAAAGCCATACTTAACACTTGAACATAAATAACACTCCAATGTGCATCTAATTTATATCTATATTAATATACCTAAACTTCATATTTTATCCTATTAAGTAATCTTTATTTTGATATCACCACTATCAATATCATAAGCAAATCAAACTGAATTATATATCATATTCAGATTTACAACCACACATGAATGTATACCTATATTGATATTAGCAACAACTTGACATTTTTAACTATCCATTAAAACTAACCCTAAACATACTTAATCATTACCATCATTTACCATTTGAACCCATACCAAAACAATCAACCAAAACAATCATAAAACATATTCATTACTTACCACTTAGCCACCGAACCTGTTAAGTTAACATACCATCATCCATCACTCTAATTATACCACATTTCATATTTCAAAAATGACCTAACAATTAAACCGACTACCAGAACCAAACTCATTAAACATTTTAATTAAGAACATGTAAAACCAACTTAAGCATAATAAGCAAGCCATTTTCGCATGGCTTTAAATACATACTCATTCAAAATAATTAACTCCAAGATTAACTTATACATGCCACATAACTGAGTCCCAAAACATTATTTACTAAAATCATAACCAGATAATGTGATATCGTCTCCATCGGCTTCCAACCCGAGCAGATCTCCGAAAATCTATAAACATAGGAAAAACACACAGAATAAGCTTTGAGAGCTTAGTAAGCTATAAGCAAATAAATAACTCAATGACAATAACAATTCAATTACTAAACCAATTTATACTATCATAATCACGTTTAACTTCAAACTTATAATTTCATATAATACATATACTTTCATTTTTCCAAATATCCATACAATTAAGATCAATATATCATTCAAATTCCCAAAGCCACAATATCAATAATTAACCGAATATACATAAACTCATATACATATATTCATGTATCATTTCATAATTATTCTTACTTTATATCTTTAAGGTCATACATAATCATTTATATAAGTTTGCACACAGGTCACAATATGATATCAATATACTTAACCTTTGGATGAATGTACTGTATCTATTATCAAGGTAACATTCAATTTCAAAACCATAGTACCATTATATGATCGGTTATATACACACCCAGAAACATATATTCTTGAATCTTACTTTAATATCTCATACGTATACTTATCATGTAGCCGAATATACATATGTCTATACCAAAGTATCATACACTATTAAAATCATAATATCAATGCATAAAGCCGAATCTTTAAACACTTGTTTACATATACCCATGTACTAAACCTTAATACCACATAATTACACTTAACTTGTGGCCAAATATACTTCACAATTACTCACAAATTCAAACTGACATCATACATATATTTGTATCACATAACAAATAACCAGCTTACCTTATTTTGAAGGAAACATCAAGCTAACTCGTACCTGATCATTTAGCTTGTTTAATGTATTCGATTACCACATCGGCATAAGGTCTTTTAGGCATAAACTTATAATAATTCACCGGCATAAAGCCTGCTAGGCCTAAGCCTGGATGTCACACTGCCACAAGGCCTGCTAGACTCAAAGTTTGATTTTATACACCGGTAATAAGTCTGCTAGGCATAAGCTCGATTTAATTCACCAGCACAAGGCTTGCTAGGCTCAAAGCCTGAATATCACTATTATAAAGTTTTTTCATAAATAATTCATATATCAAAAATTCCAGATATTCCATATAGTTCGTACGGACTTTGAAATGTTATAACTCAGTCGAAACGAATGCATGGACATAGTTACCATGCTTATACACATTCGACATTAGCATATATTAATTCATATATTTTAGTTCAGCATATATACTTTGCATTTGATTAAAATTAAGTACGTCTATTTGCTTATAAACTTACCTCGGACGATGAAAAACCGGTACGGATCAGCTAGTCGAGAACTTTAGTTTTCCCCCGATCTAAATTTGATTTTCTCTTTTCTTGATCTAAATTAATATAAATTAAACTTATTAAATCAAATATTCAACCAAATTCATCCTTAAACACACAAATGGGCAAATTACACTTTTACCCTTGATATTTCACATTGTTCACAATTTATTCCCTATTGCATAAAACACAAAATATGCAAAATCTCACAACAACATAGTTAGGCTGAATTTTCCTTATACTCATACTAGTACATATATTTCATTTATTTCATATTTTAGTCCCTCAATTTATTGTTTTTGCAATTTAGTCCTAATTACTCAAAATCATCAAAAACTCCAATACAAAACATGCTAATCTAAAACATATCTTTCATATTTCATCATCAAACAACAAAAATCACAAGCTCTCATCAATGGAATAACTCAAAATATTCATCAAAATAAAAAATTTAAGCATGGGTCGGATAGTACTCGAAGCAACGATCTCAAAAATGTAAAAATTATCAAAAACTGAGTCCAAAATGACTTACCAATTTAACATGAAATTGTCAAAACTCATTTTGCAACCATGGATGTTTTTCTTTTCTTACATTTGGCTATATGAAGGAAAATAGACTAAAATCAAGTTTTTGGTTTTATTTAATATATCATTTACTAACCATTTACCTTTTTAACCTTTAAAATAATGCATAATTTCCTTTATGCCAAACTATTAACATCCACTAACATATTAATGGTATAATTTCCATCTAAGGCCATCATATTTAAAAGCCAAAGCCAATTGACACCTTTAATAAATAGAATGCCACTTTTGCATTTTACGCGATTAAGTCCTTTTTACCAAATTAACCACTTAAACGATAAAATTTCTTTACAAAAATTTTAGAAAACTATAATATCATACTGTAAATATTAAAATAATAATAAAATAAATTTTTTGATGTCGGTTTTTGGTCCCAAAATCACTGTTCTGATTAACCCAAAAAACGGGCTGTTACATTTGCTGAGCCGGGCAAACTCACTTTCATACTCAGTGACTGACATGCGACCTTGTTTCAAGTCAAGAAATTCCTTATGCTTTTGGTCGATGAATTGCTCACTGATGTATTTCTTTCGGAACTCCTCTTGAAAGAATTCCCATGTGACCTTTTCCTTCAAAACCACCAAAACTAGTGTCTTCCACCAATGATATACCGCGTCTCTCAACAAGGAAATAGCACACTTCAAACATTCTTCAGGTGTACACAATAGTTCATCGAATACTCGAATAGAATTCTCAAGCCAAAATTTCACTTTCTAGGGGTCATCATCGGTATTGGCCCTAAATTCCTCAGCTTCTTGCTTTCAAATTTTATCAACTGGGGTTCTATGAAATCTCATAAAATCCATACCTTGAGGCACTTGGGGTACGAGTTGAGGATTTTGAGGGGGTGGAGGAGGTTGAGTGTTCGGGTTTGTTTGAACGAATTGTTGTATTGGTTTATAATTCTACAACTTATGTATTAGTCTTTTTTTGTATAATTTATAAAATCTTTTAACGTATTAAAAGTTGCAACTATTAATTTTAAATAAAAGATTAGCACTAAACAATACAAACTTTATTTCCAAAAGACTATAAAATGCAAACATCAGGCACAACATTTAATTTCTTTCAGACCGTGAAGATTGACCAGTACAGACGTTTCCATGGGGACACTTGTTCCAATTGTGGCCAACTATTCTACATATGATGCAATACTTTGGATCGACCTATTCTCTTATATCCATGTCATTCCGAATCCTCATTTTTGTTGATCGACCTTTGACTCTCCTACGTAGTGACCGATCTGGCAACATCTCGAACGCAGGTGGTTGCACATCCCATATTGGTACATCCCTTAATACGGGGAACTCGTTACCCCAAATTTCAGGAATATAGTTCTACATTCATCTACCTAGCCCTTTAAGCGTTCTCTTTCATGGCATCCTTGATTTTTTCGACGTGCACGTGTCTTGCCTATAACTGTTTTTCTTGTTTCAACCAAATTTTTGACATTAAAGTTGCTAGCCTATAAAATATGGCTGAAAAAATCGCTAAAATTGGCAAGTGACGCGTACGTCTTAAGACGGAGTTAACAGCCTCAACGAGGTTAGTTTTCAAATGATCGTATCGGTACCCCTCGTCAAAATATTGAGCCCATTGCCACGGCTCCATGCTACCCAACCACTATCTGAGAGAAGATTTGGACCTCGTGATATCAGTCTAACTCGCCAAATTATGTCTTAATCGATGTGCTTTTAGTATTTTGATAAAACACGTTACCATATCAATTAGGAAATGGACTCGAAATGTTTACAAATACAAATTTAAATACAATATTTTTACACATATTCACGATTCGTTTGCGTAAGTCTTTGTTCTTGTACTCATTGTGGAAGTTAACAGAGATGTGGCGATTACAGTAAGTGGACCTTCATGGAATCTCAGATTGTCGAATCACAGCAACAAGGCCCTTCAATCTGTTGGAGATAATGCAAATGATGTATTCCTAACAACATGCCTCCACAAGTTCCGAATGAAATATGTCTATGATTCGAAGTTCTCCAACTCTACGATGGCAAAAGCGATCGATAGTATATTTTTGTTACCGTCTTATGCAATCGTAATCAGAAGTATTTGCATGTATTTTCCATAAAGCCATGTTCCATCAACTTGCACTAGTAGTTTGTTGTGGGAGAAGGCCTTAACACATGGATTGAAAGTCTAGAACAGTCGACGGAAAACTCTTCTCCCCAGTTCCAATTATCCATTCGAGCCTTTATAAGGCAACGTTTGCAAGTCCACGACAGGTCCTGAGACACACTCCACCATTGCTGAAATCCAACCCTGAAGTTTATTGTATGACTCACCCCAGTAGCCGTACAATTGTTGCATGGCCATTTGTTTCGCCCACCACGCTTTCCTGTATGACACTCTGTATTGGAATTGAGCTTGTATGTCCACAATCAATGTCGACATAGGAATGATTGGACTATCTTT
Source organism: Gossypium hirsutum (assembly GCF_007990345.1). Taxonomy (NCBI): domain Eukaryota; kingdom Viridiplantae; phylum Streptophyta; class Magnoliopsida; order Malvales; family Malvaceae; genus Gossypium; species Gossypium hirsutum. Next base: position 37,675,144 of record NC_053434.1, on the reverse strand, counting down.
CACTAGTGGCATGAAGTAGTTGCAAAAACTTTTGGCATCCAATTTCCAGTAGTCTTGAGACATACGTGCGATAATGCATGTATGAAGCCCTTTTGATTTTCGTATTTGCCACTGTTGAGTCCTCTGTTTAAATGCAGCATGAACCCGTCAACCACACCTATCGCCAGATCTCCAACATTTCCCAACATATAATGTCGGTGTAGACTTGGCAATATTGTAATCAGTCGACAATTTCATGTTGTACTATTTGATGGCAAACACACAGTCCGCCTTGTTCTCAAACCGTTGCCCAACGAACAACTCTTCCAACTGCCAATTTGACGCCAATCTATGAGCAGGTACTATATCGGTGTACTCTGGGATCTCGGATGCATGCTGGAACGCCCTCGTACCCGAGACCGTCGCCGGAGTCGAGCACGAGGTGTTAACGGACTTAATTCATTAATTAAACAGCTCAAACAATTTATTTTAGAATTTCCAGACAAGCTGGCTAACTGCGTTACAGTCGCTAAAAAATCCATATCTCGAGTTGCGAAACTTGTAATCCAATTCTGTAAATTTTCCCTGAAACTAGACTCATATATCTACTTACTAAATATTTTCTAGAATTTTTTCCAATTAGTACAGTTTATTAGTTAAAGTCTCCCCTGTTTCAGGGTTCAGCTACTCTGACCCTGTGTATTACGAATCAGATATCTCCCTGTACAGAGTTTCAATGACTATGCTATTTGTTTCTCATAAAACTAGACTCAATAATGATTTCATACATGAAAGGTAAAACTCCTAATTGTTTTTGTACAATTTATGGTAAATTTTTAAAGTCTGAACAGGGGATTCAGAGATTGCTCTCCCTTTGTTTTACCAAAACTTAAATATCTCATAAAATATAATTCATTTACCTGTTTCGTTTCCTCCACATGAAAATAGACTCATCAAGCTTCAATTCCATAACTTATTCATCATTTAGTTCCATTTCTACTATTTTTAGTGATTTTTCAAATTCACATCACTGCTGCTATATGATTCTATTTTACGGCCAATTTTACCTTTTCAAGGATTTTCATGGTTTAGTTAAGACATACAGCATACATGTTATCATATATAAACTTGATTAGTCATTCCAATAGCTAATCATTCTCAAACATTTCTATTGCATCAATGGGCCATATCGTAAGATTATACACACAAAATGATTGGAAAGTTATACATGCCATATTTCCAAAAATTACAAGTCATTATACCGTGATTGTCCAGAGATAGTGTGAGCGTGCCTCCGACCGTTCTGATCTCCAAATTGACTTGTCAAAACTACAAAGAATGAAAAGGAGGGAGTAAGCATAGATGCTTAGTAAGTCCACATACAAATAACAAATAACTTAACAAAGAAATTATACCAACCAACATAGCATAATATCACCAAAACATATATCACATTTCTATACATCATTCATCGTCTTACCATATTATTGTTGTTGTATCAAGTCTCAACCCGAGGGTTAAGTACATACCTGTCCGAAGTGCCCATTCCATAACACTTACCAATACGTCACTTGCATCTTGAGTATTCTTCCATTTCACTAGAATTTTACCCGTTGAACACATCATAATATAACTCGGATACATGGAAAGTTTGCACATAAGTGCCACATATGTAGCCAAGCTACCATGTAACCCGCCCATAAGTGAACTCGGACTCAACTCGACAAGCTCGGACATTCGCATCCATAAGTGAACTCGGACTCAACTCAACGAGCTCGGATGCCCAAATATCCTAGTCTATTCTTAAGGTTCAACGGGACTTTCCTCGTTCGTACTCCTTTACCATTCTCCTTGGAATACCAATGACGATACTTCGGTAGTCTTTCACATTTTTCACATAATTCATAAAATTTTTGCACGTTGTCCAACAATGACCACAAAACATAGAATTGCATGATAACAATCATAATATCGTATAAATAGCATTAAATTATTTAAAATAATGGTTATATTACAATATTTACATATGAACTTACCTCGATACAAAATGAGAATAGTCGAGCCTATTCCTCGTAAACTTTATTTTTCCCCCGATCTTGACTCGAATCTCTTTTCTCTTGATCTATAATACCAAATTAATTTATTTAATACACACATTCATCAAAACAGCCCCTAGTACGAACTTTGGCAAAATTACTATTTTGCCCCTAAATTTTCACATATTTACACTTTTTCCCTAAGGCTCGTAAATTAAATCTCATCCTATTTTCTTATTTTTTATGACATGGTGATCATTTTTCTCTTCTATAGCAACATCAAATTCACGCTCTAACATGCACTTATGAATATTAGGTATTTTTACCGATTATGTCATTTTACTCGTTTTTACGAAAAATCACTTAGAAAAAGTTGTTTAACACAATCTCAAACTTCATATTCTACCATAAAACATCAAAATTCATACATATCATCCATGGATACAATTTTAAATATAAACCCTAGCTCAAAATATTGGTAGAAATAGGTAAGCCAAGCTACGGGGATTTCAAAAATGTAAAGAACATTAAAAACAGGCATAGAAATCACTTACAATCAAGGCTTAAAAGTGTTGAAACCCTAGATATGATGAAGAGCAAAATTTGGCAGCAACTTATGGAGAATATGATCATTTTTGTGTTATTTTTCCCATTTTATTTCATTTAATATCCAAATGACCAAAATGCCCTTCCTTACTAAACTTTCAAAAATTCCATCCATGTCCAATTTTTGTCCATAAACTTAGAAATTGGTCAAATTTTTATTTAAGACCTCCTAATTAATATTTCAAAGCAATTTCATACTAGAAACTTCTAGAATGCAAGTTTTGCAACTTATTCAATTTAGTCATTAACTTCAAATTAAGCACTTTATGCATAGAATTTCTTCACGAAATTTTCACACAATCATGCAATCATATCATAGGCCTAAAAATAATTATTTCTATCTCGTATTTTTTGGTCCTGAAACCACTATTCCGATTAGGCCCTAATTCGAGTTATCACAACTCTCCCTCCTTTAAGGATTTTCGTCCCTAAAAATCTTACCGGTAAACAAGTGTGGGTATTGATTCCTCATAGTTTCCTCGGGCTCCCATGTAGCCTCTTCTACCCCATTTTTTGCCATAATACCTTCACGAGAGTGATACTTTTATTTCTCAGTTGCTTAACCTCCCGAGCTAAAATTTTAATCGATTCTTCATTGTAAGTCATATCCGGTTGTAACTCGATTTCTGTCGGTGAAATCACATGTGAAGGATCCGAACGATACCGACATGACACAGATACATGGAATGCATCATGAATCTTCTCTAATTCTGGCGGTAATGCTAACCGATACGCTACCGGGCCAATTCTTTCAATTACCTCATACGGTCCGATGAAACGTGGACTCAACTTGCCTTTCCGACCGAATCTAAGAACTTTCTTCCACGGAGACTCTTTTAAAAACACATTATCACCAACTTGAAACTCGATCTCTTTTCGCTTCAAATCTGCGTAAGATTTTTTCCTATCCGAAGCAGCTTTCAAACAGTCTCAAATCACTTTCACTTTTTCTTCAGTTTCCTTGATTAAATCAACTCCGTAAATCTGGATTTCTTTTCAGTCCAATACAGTGGTGTCCGGCACTTGCGACCATACACCGCTTCATAAGGTGTCATTTTCAAACTCGTCTGATAACTGTTACTGTAGGCAAATTCCACCAACGGTAAATACCTTTCCCAACTTCCTTGGAACTCCAACACGCAACATCTGAGCATGTCTTCAAGAATCTGAATACTCTCTTTGATTGTCCATCAGTCTGTGGACGGAATACAGTGCTAAAATTTGACTTTGTACCTATTGCTTCTTGCAGCTTTTGCCAAAATCGCGAAGTAAACCTCGGATCTCTATCCGAAATAATCGACAAGGGTACTCCGTGAAGTCTAACAATCTCACTGATATATAATTCAGCCAACTTATCAAGAGAATAATCAGTGCGTACCAGAATAAAATGGGCTAATTTAGTCAATCTGTCGACTATCACCCAGACGGCATTTTTCTTCTTCGGAGTTAACGGAAATCCTGATACAAAATCCATAGTAATTCGATCCCATTTCCATTTGGGAATCATGATAGGCTGAAGTAGACTCGAAGGCACCTGATGGTCAGCTTTTACTTGCTGACAAACCAAGTATCGCGATACAAACTTGGAAATATCTCTTTTCATTTCGTTCCACTAATACAATTTCTTCAAGTCACTGTACATCTTTGTACTACCCGGATGCATAGATAAACAATCATTGTGTGCTTCCTGCAAGATCCTTCGAATCAACTCATTATTTTTCGGTACACAAATCCGATCTTTAAACATCAGACAACCATCAGAGTAAATTCTAAAGTCTGATCCTGTATCTGTCTCACATTGTTTTCTTTTAGTTGTAATTCTTTATCACTTCTCTGAGCTTCATAAATCTCTTGTAAAAACATCGGTCTTGCATTCAACTCTACTAGAATCAAACCATTATTAGATACCATCAACCGAGTATTCATAGCTCTTAAAGTAAATAACGACTTTCTACTCAAGGCATCGGCAACCACATTCGCTTCCAGATGATAGTCAATCACAAGCTCGTAATCTTTCAATAATTCTAACCATCTCCGCTGTCTCAAATTCAAGTCTTTTTGTGTCATAAAGTACTTGAGGCTTTTATGATCTGTATACAATTGGCATTTTTCTCCGTACAGATAATGTCGCCAAATCTTCAAACCAAATACTACAGCAGCTAGCTCCAAATCATGAGTTGGATAGTTCTTTTCGTGAGATTTTAACTACCTCGAAGCATAAGCCACAACCTTTCCCTCTTGTATGAGTACACATCCCAAGCCATTTAGAAAGGCATCACTATACACTACAAACTCTTTACCTGGCTCGAGTTGTACCAACACCGATGCTTCAGTCAGTAACTTCTTTAATTTCTCAAAACTCTGTTGGCATTCTTCTGTCCACTCGAATTTAAGATCCTTTCGAAGTAGTCTGGTCATAGGAGTAGCAAACATAGAGAATCCATTTACAAATCGTCGGTAATAACGAGCTAAACCCAAGAAACTTCTGACCTCAGTCACGTTCTTCGGCGGCTTCCACTCAATAATAATTGAAATCTTACTGGGATCAACCTGTATACCATCACCTGAAACAATATGACCTAAGAATCCAACTTCTCGAACCCAAAACTCACTTTTACTGAACTTGGCATACAACTGTTTATCTCTTAGAATTTGCAAGACTATCCTCAAGTGCTCAGCATGTTCTATCTCATTCTTCGAATAAACAAGATATCGTCAATAAATACCACAACAAACTTGTCTAAATATGGTCAGAATATTCGATTCATCAAATCTTTTAACACAGCAGGAGCATTTGTCAACCCGAATGGCATAACTAAGAATTCATAATGGTCGTACCTTGTTCTAAAAGCAGTTTTAGACACATCTGATTCTTTCACCCGCAACTGGTAGTACCCAGACCTCAAATCGATCTTTGAAAACCATGTCACTCCTTTCAACTGATCGAACAAGTCATCAATTCTCGACAACGGATACTTGTTCTTGACTGTCACCTTATTCAATTGTCGATAATCCACACATAATCTCATAGAACCATCCTTCTTTTTTCACAAATAATACGGGAGCACCCCAAGGAGAGAAACTCGGTCTCACAAAGCCTTTATTTGTCAATTCTTGCAACTGTGTCTTTAATCTTTCAACTCTATTGGTTCCATTCTATACGGAGCAATCGAGATCGGAGTCGTTCCCGGTGTTAGCTCAATACCAAATTCTACTTCCCTGACAGGAGGCAAACCTGGCAACTCTTCTGGAAATACATCCGCAAATTCACACACAATCGGTACTAATTCAACTTTCTTCTCAGATTCTTTTGTATTCAATACATATGCCAAATAAGCTTCATAACCTTTTCTCAAATATCTCTGAGCTGACATCGAAGTAATCACACTAAACAATGCTTCTGATTCGTCTGATTCAACCTGCAGAATTTCACATTTTAATTCAATAACCTTTTGTTTACAATTCACTATAGCATCATGCAATGTCAACCAATCCATACCAAAAATAACATCAAATTCATCAAACGGCAACAACATCAAGTCGACTGGAAAGTAATGACCCCTAATCATCAAAGGACATTTCTTGCGTACTTTATCAACTATGACACATTTGCCTAACGAGTTTGATACTTTAACCATAAATTTCGTAGACTCAACAGGTATGTTCATATTAGACACCAATTTCATACACATATACGAATGAGTAGAACCAGGGTCGATCAAAGCAATAACATTAATATCATAAATAGAGAAAGTACCGGTAATCACGTCGGGAGACGAAGCATCTTCACTCGCCCTTATGGCATAAGATCTAGCCAAAGCTCTAGCTTCAGATTTCGACGCTGATTCTCTGACTACATTCTTGCTGCTTGCTTCGTTCCCAGCATTTCTCGAAGATCTTCCTCTCGAAACAATACCATTTGGCTTTGCACTCTGAAATTTTTCTTTCTCAATCCTCTCTGGGCAATCTCTAATAAAATGATCCAGATACCCACACTAGTAACATTCATTATTTCTACAATGACCAAAGTGACTTCTACCACATCGTTGGTACTCGGGTCTAGCAATTCTCGAATTTCCCACACTAGCCATTGAAGTAGTCCGAGATCTGGAACCCATATTTTTCTTCTTACGATCCCCATATGAATGTCCCGCTGATGCCTGAAAACGAGAATACATATCTCTAGACTTTCTAGACTGCAGTGGGAGTGTACTGCTCATCAATCTTTTTTTCCAATTTCTTGTCTCAGCCTCTGTCTTTTTCTTCTCTTTAATTAGTTCTTTAGCCTTGCAAGCGCGATCAACAAGTACCACAAATTCTTTCAACTCAAGAATACCCACAAATACCTTGATGTCTTCATTAAGTCCATCTTCAAATCGTCTGCACATTTTAACCTCTGAAGGGATATATTCTCGAGCATACTTGCTCAATATAACGAACTCTCTTTCATACTCGGTAACTGTCATGTTGCCTTACTTCAACTCGAGAAACTCTTTACGCTTTTGGTTTACAAATCTTTCGCTGATATATTTCTTCCAAAATTCTTCTTGAAAGAATTCCCAAGTCACCTTCTCTTTCGGCACCACTGAAATTAATGTCTTCCACCAATGATAAGTCGAATCCCTCAGCAATGATATAGCACACTTCAAGCACTCTTCAGGTGTACAAGATAACTCATCAAATACCCGAATAGAATTTTCGAGCCAAAATTTTACTTTTTCAGCGTCATCATCAACATTTGCCCTGAATTCTTTGGCCCCTTGCTTGCGGATTCGGTCAACCAGAGATCTATGGAATTTCATCAGATCCATACCTGAAGGCATTTGGGGTATAGGTTGAGAAATCGGGGGTGGTGGGGGAGGTTGTTGAGCAGTCGGATTCGTACGAACGAACTCTGTATACCAAGTATTCATCATTTAGAGAAAGGCTTCCCGAGCCCTTTCTCCTCCTCCTTGGCCAACAGTAGGAGGTCGATTTTCAGTCGGCCCCGCCCCTTCAGCAGGAGCTGACTCATTGCTCTCTACATCATTTGCCACAGTTGGATCGGGATCCATTTAATAAAAAAATTATTTAAAAAGGTCAGGAGTCGTCACACTATCACAATATATAAATATGGCATCTTTAGCAAAATCCGTACTTACACCACGTTAGTCTGAGAACCGACTAAACCTGCTTTGATACCACAAAATGTAACGCCCCCGTACCCAAGATCGTTGCCGGAGTCGAGCACGAGGTGTTAATGGACTTAATTCATTAATTAAACAGCTTAAACAATTTATTTTAGAATTTTCAGAGAAGCTGGCTAACTGCGTCACAGTAGCTAAAAAATCCATATCTCGGGTTACGAAACTCAAAATCCAATTCCATAAATTTTCCTAAAACTAGACTCATATATTTACTTACTAAATATTTTCTAGAATTTTTGGTCAGGCCAATTAGTACAGTTTATTAGTTAAAGTCTCCTCTATTTCAGGGTTTGGCTACTCTGACCCCTGTGTATTACGAATCAGATATCTCCCTGTATAGAGTTTCAATGACTATGTTGTTTGTTTCTCACAAATCTAGACTCAATAATGATTTCATAAATGTAAGGTAAAACGCCTAATTGTGTTTTTAAAATTTATGGTAAATTTATAAAGTCAGAACAAGGGATTCAGAGATCGCTCTGACCCTATTCCATAAAAACTTAAATATCTCATAAAATATAACTCATTTTCCTGTTTCGTTTCTTCCATATGAAAATTGACTCATCAAGCTTCGATTCCATAACTTATTCATCATTTAATTCCGTTTCTACTATTTTTAGTGATTTTTCAAATTCACATCACTGCTGTTATATGATTCTATTTAGTGGCCAATTTTACCTTTCCAAGGATTTTCGTGGTTTAGTTAAGACATACAGCATACATGGTATCATATATAAACTTGATTAGCCATTCCAATAGCTAATCATTCTCAAACATTTCTATTCCATCCATGGGCCATATCGTAAGGTTATACACATAAAATGATTGGAATGCTATACATGCCATATTTCCAAAAATTACAAGTCATTATACCGTGATTGTCTAGTGATAGTGTGAGCGTGCCTCCGACCGTCCCGATCTCCCAATTGACTTGTCAAAACTACAAAGAATGAAAATGAGGGAGTAAGCATATATGCTTAGTAAGTCCACATGCAAATAACAAATAATTTAACAAAGCAATTATACCAACCAACATTAGCATAATATCACCAAAACATATATCACATTTCTATACATCATTCATCGTCTTACCATATTATTGTTGTCATATCAAGTCTCAACCCGAGGGTTAAGTACATACTTGTCCAAAGTTCCCATTCCACAACACTTACCAATACGTCACTTGCATCTTGAGTATTCTTCCATTTCACTAGAATTTTACCCGTTGAACACATCGGAATATAACTCAGATACACGGAAAGTTTGCACATAAGTGCCACATATGTAGCCAAGCTACCATGTAACCTGCTAATAAGTGAACTCGGACTCAACTCAACGAGCTCGAGCGTTCGCATCCATAAGTGAACTCGGACTCAACTCAACGAGCTCGGATGCCTAGTTACATCTCACAAACTCGGACTCAACTCAATGAGCTCGGACATTCGCATCCATAAGTGAACTCGGACTCAACTCAACGAGCTCGGATGCCCAAATATCCTAGTTTATTCCTAAGGTTCAACGGGACTTTCCTCGTTTGTACTCCTTTACCATTCTCCTTGGAATACCAATGACGATACTTAGGTAGTCTTTCACACTTTTCACATAATTCATAAAATTTTTGCATGTTGTCCAACAATGACCACAAAGCATAGAATTACATGATAACAATCATAATATCGTATAAATAGCATTAAATGATTTAAAATAACGGATATATTACAATATTTACATATGAACTTACCTCGATACAAAATGAGAATAGTCGAGCCTATTCCTCGTAAGCTTTATTTTTCCCCCGATCTCGACTCGAATCTATTTTCCCTTGATCTATAATACAAAATTAATTTATTTAATACACACATTCATCAAAACAGCCCCTAGTACGAACTTTGGAAAAATTACTATTTTGCCCCTAAACTTTCACATATTTACACTTTTTCCCCAAGGCTCGTAAATTAAACCTCATCCTATTTTCTTACGTTTTATGACATGGTGATAATTTTTCTCTTCTATACCAACATCAAATTCACACTCTAACATATATTTATGAATATTAGGTATTTTTACTGATTGTGTCATTTTACTCATTTTTACGAAAAATCACTTAGCAAAAGTTGTTTAACACAATCTCAAACTTCATATTCTACCATAAAACATCAAAATTCATACATATCATCCATGGGTAAAATTTTAAATATAAACCCTAGCTCAAAATATTGGTAAAAATAGGTAAACCGACCTACGAGGATTTCAAAAATGTAAAGAACATTAAAAATTGGCATAAAAATCACTTACAATCAAGGCTTAAAAGTGTTGAAACCCTAGTTATGGTGGAGAGCAAAATTTGGCAGCAACTTATGGAGAAGATGATCATTTTTGTGTTATTTTTCCATTTTATTTCATTTAATATCCAAATAACCAAAATGCCCTTCCTTACTGAACTTTCAAAAATTTCATCCATGTCCAATTTTTGTCGATAAATTTAGAAATTGGTCAAATTTCTATTTAAGACCTTCTAATTAATATTTCAAAGCAATTTCATACTAGAATCTTCTAGAATGCAAGTTTTACAACTTATTCAATTTAGTCCTTAACTTCAAATTAAACACTTTATGCATAGAATTTCTTCACGAAGTTTTCACACAATCATGTAATCATATCATAGATCTCAAAATAATCATAAAATAATTATTTCTATCTCAAATTTTGTGGTCTCAAAACCACTATTCCGATTAGGCCCTAATTCGAGTTATCAGACATGCATTGTATCTGGATCTATGTTCAACATGTCGCCTTCAGTTCATTTCGTAAAATAATGCCATGACTCGGGTTATTGAATGAAGCGCCGTGAACATCTTCAACCTCCTCTGGGCCTTCATCATCGATATCGTCCAGAACCTCATCAACATCGGGGTTACTAAAATCTTCAACGTCCTGATCAGAATCTTCACCATTATTTTCTATTTCTCCTTCGTTTGCCTCTATGCTTATTATCACCTCCAGATGTATTTGTAGAAGGGGACCGGGGTAGGGTTATTATATGAACTCCCACCATAATTTGGATTTTCGGGTATCTGTGATGTCCCTCCACATTCTAATTGGTCTGTCCATCCGACATTAAGATCAAAGTCAAATTCGCGATGTTGACTTATTGGACTAACATTCTCAATAGACACTAAGTCTGCTAACTCAGCAAATAGCTCAATTGGTTGGGGGTTCTCACTCCCAGTCGACCACCATGTTTCCATCATAGTGCCCAAGTCATCATCATCTAACAATTGCATTTCACAAAATTTGAATGGATCAGTAAAGATTGGAAACTTGTAAAATAATCTGGACCTCGCCCTTCCACAATGAATAACTATTTTCGCACTGATCTTCCTTTTCATTTTTGAATTGCAACTCTACTCTTTGCCGACATTGAAATATACAACCAACATCACATTCTACAATTTTACCATAAAAAAGAACATACACAAAAAACACATCATTATTCATCTTCAATAGAATTTTTGAACTCTCCTACTAAACACAACAATTTCACCATTCTATATATGCTAGAGAACCAAGAGGTGGAATAAAATATTAAAAATTAAATTTTTATATTAAAAAATAAAAAAAATTACACTTGCAATAAACTGGTGGAGCCATTCCAAATGGCTCCACTAAATAAAATATTAATTTTTAAAATTTTAAATATAATTTTAAAAATCGTTTGAATATCTTTAAAAATAATTTTAAAAAATTATATTTAAAATTAAAAAATATTTAAAATATATATTTAAAATATTATAAAAATAATAAATTTGAAAGGTCATATCTTTAAAAATAATATATTTTAAATTTTTTATGATATTAAAAATTTCTATTTAAAATTTAAAAAATAATATTTAAATTTAATAAAATATATATTTAAAATTTTAAAAAATAATATTATAAAATATTTCAAATAAACATTTCAAATTTTATAAATCAATAATAAATAAAAAAACAAAGGACAAATAAAAAAACTTAAAAAGTAAATAAAAAAACTTAAAAAGAAAAAAAAAGGAAAAAGGACAAAGAATAAAAAAAAGTAACGTGAATGAAAAAAAAAGATTACCCGTTTCAATAGGCAAATAGGCAGACAGGCTACTCTCTTGGAATCAGTGGCAATTTATTTGGCTCCACCAAAAAAAGTAAAATTGCTTAAACCGCTCCATACTTTCAAAAATCACAATATTTCTCTAGTATTTATATAAGTGGCGCCATTCTACATAACTTACCAAAAAATTAAAATTTTAATGCAGATTACTGACGTGGCATGTTGGTGGGGCTAAACACTTTGGCTCCACCAACTTTTAATGTAAATTTTGGGTTATTTCTATTTTATCAAAAAATAGATCATTTAAGTAATTAATTATTTTTTGAGATTATTTTTATAAAAAAAAACCCTTAAAAAATCCCTCATTTACATCCTTGAGTTACAATGTCAATTTTTTGTCAAAAATTAAAATAAAACTTGTTTAATTCGATGCTGGAAAAAAAAGGTTTAATTCCATAAAAATTAAAATACTTATCCTCATTTACAATTTTCATTTAATATGTTCGCTTATAAATTTGCAAGTATCGATTGTTTGATTTTGGAGTAAAAAAAAAAAAACTGGAATGGTGTTGTTTTGATTTTGTTTAAAAAAGTAATCTTGTTTTTTCTATTAGTTTTAAATTGTAGTTAATTAGATTGTGAAATTTTTAAAAAATAAAATATTTTATCAATACATTTATAAGAGCTATTTTTTTATGTATAAAATTATATTATTAATTACTTTGAAATATATACTATACTTATTTCGTTCCGAAAAATTGTACTTCGTTCCTATTAAACGATCCGTAGAAGGCCATCCTATCAAATTATGTTCCAAATAATTAGCCATTTTTTGTTACTCATACCAGACTGATTCACGGTTTAGTACTCCAAGCGTTGCAACCAAAACAATGTGTTTTAGGTCTAAATGAAAGTAATCATTCAAGTTTTAGGAATTAACTCTCCAAACCCCGGATCTTTAAATTGTCATCCTGCACCCTTTGCCCCTATTTATTTCACAATTTCTTTATGTTAATTAACTCTTTCCCTAAAGGCTTTACCCTAGAGATCAAAGTCAAAATCCATACACTTGCCTCCAAAAAACTTTTTATATAAAAAAGCTATAATCATGGTTTGGGTCAGGTTCGGGTTTGATCAATAAAAAAAAATCAGGCTTGTTTTCTAGGCTCGAGCTCGTCTTGAAAAATGGTCCTAAAAAATTTTGTCCAAACTTGTTACGAATAAAAATTATTAAACTCGAGCTTGGCCTGCTCGCTCGTATTAAAATTTTTTAAGATTATTTTTATATAAAAATAAATTTTAAAAATATAATACATAAAATAGACAAAAAACATTAAAATTAATGTTTCTCAACATATTGAAATTACATATAAAAAAAGTTATACTTTAAATAACACTAACATTGTTGTAACTTAACAAATAAATGCTTTTAAAATAGTAATAAAATTAACAATAAAATAAGAGTTATACAATATTCAAACAATAACAGAAAACCATCGTAGCAATATAATAACGAAATGGTAGCAAAGCAACATAACAGTACTGAACAACAACACACAACAACAAAATTATTTTTTGTCAAATTTGGGTCGAGCTCCGACCAAAAAAGTCTTGCTCGAAGGTTAGCTCGTTTTCTAAACTGGCCATAATTTTTTGTGCATGCTCATTTTTTAAGCCTATATTTTTGTCCAAATCTTCTCACTTTTTGGGCAACCCTTTGACCCTTTGGGCTCATCAATATCACTGAAATAAAAGTTGTGCGTTGCGCTCATCAAAACGTCCGAAGGAAATTGCACCCAGCGCTCATCGACATATAGCTGAAGTAACTCATACTCAATCTATTCTATAACTTGCCCAATATATTCAACTCTTCTCGAGTAGTTAATACGGTAATCAAATATCCAATTCATCATATAGCTCAATTTACATTTCTTCATTTCTAATTCATCAACCAGTTTCGCGTATCATTACATAACATAACACGTTTCAATCAAATTCAAAGCCCCTTTCATATTTTCATCAAGTTACACTAATTTTTTTATTCTACTCAATTTAGTCCTCTATTTCGATAACCAATCTCAATAATAACAATTCAATTCAAATAATCATTTCCAACTCATCTCAATACCATATTATGCAAAAAAGTGTAAATATGCAACAATTGTAGTGAATCAAATCATAGAAATATAAACTAAAAACTCGAGTTACCCATCGTCGAATCTCGTCTTTCCTTTCCTTATCGATGACCCTATGTCTTCTTTAGCTATGAGTAGTAATCTAATAATACACAAAAGATAATTAATTGCCGGATATAAATTTTGATAATAAAATTCTAGTTTTGATTTAGAAAATATATAAATAAATTATAATATTTATTTACTTGAATAATAATGCCAAAATATAATTAATGGCCGAAGGTAACTTTGAAATGGCAACAACAAAGCTTGTCGAAGCAAAATCAAAACTAGATGAAAATAAGTTTTAACTTAGAGCTCCCCTAAGTTTTAAATAATTAAGTTTTAAAAAATACCAATTAAAATTCAAAATACATATTCAAAAACTTCGGATAAAATACCATGTGCAATAATCTCCCAAGTCAACTCGGGTCTTTGACCCTTACAAAATTATATTTTCAAATGTAAGAAATCTAATTTTATATTTATAACAAATAGCAAATCAAGTATATATTTTTTAAATTTCAAAATATTTCAATTTATCAAAATAGAGAGTAAAAGGCAATAGGAAGGTCGTAGCTATGATAAATCTGTAGGTAATCAATATCTCCAGACTGACTCCAATAGAATAATTCATCTTGTATAATATATTAACCCAAGCACTAACTACCTGAGCACAAATCAAGGTAACAATCCACTAAAATAAAGTTATACCACATAATTCATAATATAAAAATCAATATTCAAAGCGGAAGTAAAGAAAATACGTTCAATTTAATTGTACATATGTGCTTTATTTCTTTTTAATGATTGACTGTTTATATTATGAATTATACATTACGGCTTTATTTTTGTGGATTGTTGCATTGATTAGTGCTCAAACAGTTAGTGCTTGAGTTAATATATTATACAAGATGAATTATTCTATTGGAGTCAATTTGAAGATATTGATCGTCTACAGATTTATCGTAACCATAATCTTCATCCTGCCTTTTGCTCTTTATTTTAATAGATTGGCCTATTATCAAATGTATAAAATATATATTTGGTTTGCTATTTGTTATTGATATATAATTGGATTGTTTACATTTGAGAAAATAATTTTGCAGGGGTCAAAGACCCCAGTTGACTTGAAAGATTATTTCACTCGGTATTTTATCTAGAGTTTTTGGGTATGTATTTTGAATTTTAATTTTAAATGATATTTCTTAAAACTTAATTCTTTACTTTGTCTTATGGAACTTAAGGGAGCTCTAAGTAAAATTTGGTTTGCATCCAGTTTTGGTTTTGCTTCAGCAAGCTATGTTGCTTTCGCTTCCACAAGCTTTGTTGTTGCCATTTCAAACCTATCTCACTCCATTTGTTATCTTTTAGCATTATTATTCATGTAAATAAAAATTATAATTTACTTATTTGCTCAATCAAAACTAGAATTTTATCCTCAAAATTCCAAGAATGGTAGATAACTGTGTATCAAACTATAAATTTGGTAATGAAGTTCCGGGTTAAATAAGATGGTAAGTTTTTACAAAACCAAAACAAAATAGTAAAATGTAAAACCATTATTGATTACGAATTTCTAAGTAGTACACTGTTAGTAGCTTGTGCATTAATTAATAAGAAAATCCTGAAAGTTGAAAACACAACTATCCACATGCCTCTATTAGAAGCTTGAATAAACCCACTCTGGAAATCGAGAAACAAATATGCATGGATAACCAACCAAACCCCAAAATATAACAAGTCATAAATAATAGTTTGGAGAGAATGTGTTAAATAATCCGACTCCACTATTTATTAGAGAAAAAATTTCCAAACAAAGGCAAATAAATTGTTAAAAGAAGACTGGAACACAAATCAAAAGTTGAACAAACCTTCTATCTGGCCTTTTCTTTTTTGCCTAATTGTTTTGAGATGTGATGAGTTTTTGTTGATATGTTTGTTTTTATTATTTTATCACGAAGCCTTTAGCATTATCCCTCCAAGAGGAGTCTTAATTTAGCTTATCTAAAATATGAAGCACATAAGTAATGTAACAGTCCATTTTTCAGTGAAATCGGAACAGTAGTTTCGGGACCATCCAAAAATAAAATTTATTTTTATTTTATTAGATGGTTCGTATTATGATAGACATGACGTGTGAAAATTTTGACACGAAAATTTTATCGATTAAGTGTTTAATTACGAGGACTAAATCGCATAAAATGCGAAAGTTGAATTCTAGTAGCTATAAGGATAAAATAGCTATGGAATTCAAAATGTAATATCCTGATTTTGGGCCTAGTCAGAATAGCGGTTTCGTGACCACAAAATCCGAGATAGAAATAATTATTTTATGATTATTTTAAGGTCTATGATATGATTGTATGATTGTGTGAAAATTTCGTGAAGAAATTTTATGCATAAAGTGCTTAAATTGAAATTAGGGACTAAATCGAATAATTTGTAAAACTTGCATTCTAGAAGTTTCTAGTATGAAATTGTTTTGAAATATTAATTAGGAGGTCTTAAATAGAAATTTTACCAATTTCTAAGTCTATGGACAAAAATTGAACATGGATGGAATTTTTGGAAAGTTTAGTAGTAAGGGCATTTTGGTCATTTAGGGGTAAAATGAATTAAAATACAAAATTAAAATCCAATTTTGCTCATCTTCAACCCCATGGCCGAATATAGCAAGGAGAAACCATGGCTAGGGCTTTTCAAGCTTCCAAGCTCGATTGTAAGTCCGTTCTAGCCTCGTTTTTAATGATTTTTACGTTTTTGGAGTCCCGGTAGCTCGATTAAGCTTATGCTAGCAATAATTTAACCTAGGGTTTATATTTGGAAAAATAACCATAGGTGAAATTTGTGTATTTTGGTGTTTTATGATAGAATATGAGGTTTTAAATTATGTTAGACAACTTGTGCTACTCGGTTTTAAGTGAAAACTAGCGAAAGGGCTTAATCGGTAAAAATACCTAATAGTCATAAGTACATGTTAGAGTGAGAATTGGATGTTGCCATAGAAGGGAAAAATGATCAGCATGTTATAAAACATAAGAAAATAGGTTGAAGTTTAATTTACGAGCTTTGGGGCAAAAGTGTAAAGATGCAAAAGTTTAGGGGCAAAACTATAATTTTGCCAAAATATGATTTTGGGTCAATTTTAATAATGTGAGTCCTAATTAGACTATATTTTAAATGATAGAGCAAGGAAAACTGAAATTCGGGCTAAAATGGAAAAATACCAAGTTGTGGACGAAATGGTAAAAGTAGTCATTTTCTCATACGAGGTAAGTTCATGTGTAAATAATGTAGCATAATTGTTATTTTTAAGTTATTGATGTTAATTATATGATATGCTGATTTTTTTATCGTGAAATATTATGCTTCGTGGTTAATGTTGAGTAATATGCAAATTATGTTTACTACTTGATAAATATGAATTGCTACCGAGTATCGGTTCCGATATTCCATGGAAGACGGCAATGTGAGATCGAGGAAAAAAGCCCGTTTGAACCTTAGGAATAGATTAGGATACAAGTGACATGTCACTAGGATGGTTGAGCATCCGAACTCGTTGAGTTGAGTCCGATTTCACTTATGGATGCGAATGTCCGAACTCGTTGAGTTGAGTCCGAGTTCGTGAAATGTAACTAGGCATCCGAACCCGTTGAGTTGAGTCCGAGTTCACTTATGGATGCGAACGTCCGAGCTCGTTGAGTTGAGTCCGAGTTCACTTAGGGGCGGGTTACATGATTTCTTAATTACATATGAGGCACTTATGTGCAAATTATCCGTGTATCCGAGTTGTATTCCGATGTGTTCAATGGGTGAAATTTCTAGTGAAATGAAAGAACACTTAAGATGCAAGCGACATTTTGGTAAGTGTTGTGAAATGGACACTTTGGACAGGTATGTTCTTAACCCTCGGGTTGATAATAGATACAACAACGATAAGGTAGTAAGATGATGAATGATGTTTAGAAATATGATATATGTTTTGGTGATACCATGCTAAAGTTGTTTGGTATATTTGTATTGTTATGTTACTTGTTATTTACATATGAACTTACTAAGCATTTATGCTTACTCCCTCCTCTTTATTTACTGTAGTTTTGAACAAGCCAGCTCGGGAATCGGGACGGGTCGAAGGTTCGATCACACTATCCAAAGGACTTTCATCTGGGTAAATGGCTTGTAAAACTTAAGTATGGCATGTATAGCAATATATTTATTTTGTGTAAATAATTTTATGATATGGCCATGATTGGTTGAGAAAATGTTTGATATTGATAAGTCATGGTGATGGTTAAATTTAGATCATGTTTGATATCATGGAAGTTTAATAGGTTATCTAGTTCATAACAACTCGTGAAAAGATGAAATTTGCCTTAAAACAGAATATTGCTGCATCAATGACATGAATTTGAAAAATCACTAAAAATAGAATAAATGGAATTAAATGATGAGCAAGTTATGAAATTGAAGCTTAATGAGTCTATTTTCATATGGATAAAAAAACAGGCATATAAATTATACTTTATGAGATATTTGAAACCTTATGAAACAGGGCCAGAGTGATTTCTAGATCCTCTATTCTAAATTTAAAAATTCATAATAAATTGTAAAAAAATAATTAGAAGTCATTATTTATATTTACAGATTTCTTATCGAGTCTAGTTTTAAGAGAAACAAACCTCGTAGTCATTTAAATTCTGTATAGAGAGATATCTTATTTGTAATACACAGATGTCAGAGCAGTCGAACCCTGAAACATGAGAGACTTTAACTAATAAACTGTACTAATTGGCCCAACCAAAAATTCTAGAAAAAAATTAGTAAATAGATATATGAGTCTAGATTTAGGGAAAATTTATGGATCTTGATTTCGAGTTTCATAACTTGAGATATGATTTTTCTTGTAACTGTGATGCAAGTAGCTAGAAAGCTGTGAATGTAGAAACAAAAGATTTGAAGTTCTTAATTTGATAAATTATGTTCGGTAACTCCTCAAGCTCGACTCCAGCGACGGTTTCGGGCGTGGGGGCGTTACACAAAACTAGAGGTCCTTATATGGTAATTAGACCATTAAAGAAAATTTATGTAGATTTTTGGTGACTCATCCATGGAAATTTAGAAAAAGGGCAATGACTAAATTGGAATTTGAAAAAATAAGTAATTAATTAAAAGATGAAAAGAAAATACCATCTTATTTTCTTATCTTCTTCAACCTAAAATACATGGAAACCCTATGAGAGATACAAGAAATTTTCATGGCCTAAAGTTCTGATGACGTCACGAACTAACTAAAATGCGACAAAGGCAAGCGCACCTATTGAATGGTAATATAGTTATGGTGAGTCGGGAATATCGTATCCACGAGGACTAAAAGTACTAGTAGTTACTATCTTTTTATTATCTAGCCGAATAAATTGAAGGGATTTATTTTAACCTAATCTTAACTAACCTAATTACTAAGACGAAACAGAGAATAAAGTAGGAAAATATTTGAAGAAAACCGATGAGAAAGACAATACCCAGGAAAGAATCCACCTAGACTTCACTTATTATCCTAAATCTGAATTAAATGATTTTTTCACTTGTCTTAATCCGTAGAAATCCTTAACTTATGTTAATATCTCTTTTGAGAATAAAAACAACTGACTTTAGGTTGATTAATTGAAATCTCTTTCTAATTAAAACCCTTATTGTCACATTAACTAGATCTATCGATTCCCCTAATAGATTTGACTCTAATCCGGTAGATTTATGTCGTCCTATTTCTAGGATTGCATGCAACTCCACTCAATTATGCCAGATTTACTCTTAAGCAGGGACTTTTGCTCCAGTGGATAAGCACATCAATCATGAATTAATATCGTGAAAACATTAAATCATGAAATAAGAACACATAATTGAGATAAAAAAATATTTATCATGTAATTCAGTAAAATAAAATAATAAGATCCATCTTAGGTTTCATCCTCCCTAGGTATCTAGGAAATTTAGTTCATACTTTTGGAAAACATCTCAAAATTAGGAAAACAACAAAACATAAAGAAACGCAAAAACTTCGAGAGAAATTGAATGAAGATCTTCAGTCTTGAAGGAGACCCTGCTTCTGAGTTGAATCCGTTGGCGTTCTTCGAGTCTTTTCTTTGTTCAGCTCTATGTGTCCCTTTAGGTCCTCTTCTAGTGTGTATTTATAGACTTTAGAATGTTCAGAAACCCTAAAAATTGGCTTTTTCCACGTGTTTGGAAAACAGAGAGCGGTATCGACACAGGGCTGCCACATTGGCGTGTGGCCAGCCCGTGTGGCTCACAAAGGCGTGTGCTTAGCCGTGTGGATCCTTAAATCAACCCGTTTTATCTATTTTTGGCCCGTTTTTTGCTCCTTTTGTTCCCCTATGCTCACCTAAGTATAGAAACATGAAATTAAAGGATTAGGAGTATCAAATTCACTAAATCAAATAATAAATCACCCAAAAACATGCCAAGCATGGGATTAAAACATGTTACTTTTATGGGTTATCAAGTTCCCTTGTCCCGTTTTTTGTAATTTTGATATTTTAAAACTGGGATAGCTTAAACTATCTATTTAAGGGATTAATTTGAAAAGTTATCAAAGTATGAAAAATGGGTCATGGATGTATATGCTGAAAATTAGAAATTTATGGTAGAAAATGAAAGGTTGTTGATAGATAAACAACTTTTACAAAGTGATTTTTGATGAAAACGTGAATTAGGGACTAAAATGTAAACTTGTGAAATTGAAGAAAAAATTTTGAATTTTTACGAATAAATGTGCTGTAAATTTTGTAATGAGATTTTGGTTAGGCTTGGAATAAGGAGTAAATTGCACAAGCTTCATTTTTCGAGCCTAGGGACGAAATGAGAATTTATGGAAAAGTTAGGGACAAAATGGTAATCTTGCCTATAATATAAATTGAGTCCAAATAAATATGAAATATGTGAAATTGTTGATTAAAAATATTTATATAGATTCGGCCAATACAAATTCAAGGTTAGACTAAGGAAAAGAAAAGGTTTTGGATTAGTAGATTCTATACGCGAATAAGTGTCTAGTTAAGTTCGTGTAACATAATCGGGCATGTAAATATGTTTAATTGAATGTTGTGTTGTATAGAATGTGACTTACATTGATATACATTACTTGAATGCTATAATGAGAAATTTAATACATGATTAATATCGTGAAAAAGTGTTACGTCCCGATTGAATATTGAATTCTGATGAATATATGCGCTTTCCCGAAATGAATAAGGTCCTGCATTTGTTGCGTACAGGATTTAGCTCAGACGAGTAATCCTATTGACCTTTTTATAGAAAGGATTTAGCCAGGACGGATAATCCTAATATAGTACCTCTCGAGTACACGTTACGATTAGGGTTTAGCCTGGACTGGTAATACTAATTGAGCTCTTTTGAGCTTACGTTATGTAAATGATTTATCCTAGACTGGTAATCCTGTTATATGATATGTGGCTCGATAGTGTGTTCCTTGATTAAGTGCCCTGATGGGTACCCTCGAATAAGAATTGACAGATTATTGAATCGTACACCTCGAGTGTACTACTTGAGTGTCCATCAAAATTTCAATGATTCAACGAACATAAAACTCTTGATATGGTATGAAATTATGAGATGAAATGATAATGACTTAAAAAGAAATATTGCATGATGAGCTCATCTATGTTTACTTGATTGATATGAAGATTTTGGTGACTAACATGTTTGATTGAATGCATATGATTAGGAAATTTTGCTAATGGATGGAAAACATGATATTGTATGCTTAGATTTAATAAATGGGATTGTTAAGTTTCATTTCCGTTATACGAACTTACTAAGCATGTAATGCTTACTCGGTTTTATTGACCATTGTTTTATGGTGCTCGAAAGCTCGCGAAGATTGGAGATCATTGGAGCATCGTCACACTATCATCTAGCTTATTTTTGGTATACTTAGTAAAATCATTTTGGTATAATGGCATGTATAGGGCAACTTGACCATTAGTGGCTTGATAATGATGTTTTGTAACCTAGCCATTGGAATGGCTAGTAATGGCTTATTTTGGTATGATTAAGTAGGTTGTTATGATATATTCATATGTGATATGTTAAATATATGTGATCAAATGATGTTAATTCCTATGTTAATCCAAGGTAAGTTTATAAACACATATGCATGTAATGGTATGCCATGATGAATGATGGAATTGTTGAATTTAAATACTTGATTGGTTGGTATTGGATGTGTTTTTCAAGTGTAGGTTTTGGGTGAAATTTTGGGTGACAAATGAAGCTAGAAATGACTTCATTTTGTCCATATGAGCATGTGTCTAGACTGTGTGTCCTCTGCACCTAAATTTTGAGGAACAAAATGCTCAGAATTGAGCACATGGGCAAAGATATGGGCGTGTGTCTCAGTCGTGTGTGCTACACAGCCTAGAACATAGGCGTGTGTCTTGGCTGTGTGAAACCTGCACCTAATTTTGAATTAAATTAATTAACCACACGGCCTAGCACATGGGCCTATGGCATGGCCGTGTGCACAAGTTAGAGAGTTACGCTTGGTTGAACACGGCTTGCAGCACCAGCGTGTCCCAGGGCCACACGGGACTGTCCTTTGGACCACACAGGCTTGTGAGCCCAACTCGATTCTAATGCTTGTATTGGGCCTCGAGTGTCCAATCAAGGGATGTTTTGAATGATCTCGGTTAATGAATAGTAATTACAAGAATTATCTAAAAATTGTTCTGAAATTTTCGGTAATGCTACAAAACCCCATTTCAATGATGGATATGAGTTAGGGGGTGTTACAAGTAAGTTCATATGAACTAAGTGAGGAAAATACCAATTACCTGATTTGTGTATGATAATTCTTTTATTCATACCATCGTCCTTATACTTTAAGTTAACTCTGGTGAATACCTTCTAGGTTTCCAGTCTTCACCCACAATGTCATGCCTTATCCTGAGATTGTATCTTACCCTTCGCATCTTTGATACATTACCATTTCAGAAGTCCATACCGATAGAGTATTGTTATTCTTGCAAACTTTTTCTAAACCATCATTTCTTTAACCATTCTTGAAGATTTCATACTCAATTAGTTAAATACCTTTCCAATTGCACAATTTAGATCCTTACTTGGAAAGAGTTTTTCATAAACTAACTTATTTCTTCTCTATTTACTAACAACCTATTGTCCTTATTGGATCAAAATCTAGTACTTTACTTTACCATAGTCCATTGATATTCTAAGTCATACAATTTATACTAGTTACACTTTCGAGTCTTACTGGTTGTGTCATGTCGATTTGTTATAGAGCTCGGCACAAGAGACATTCCTTACTATACACCATTGAAAGTCATCTCATTAAGTATCGCGAGTGCACCCCTTCGGAGTTCTCTAATAGAGCATTGTCAACAGAGTGTACTCCAAGAGTCATCCCCTTCAGAGGTCTCCATGGGGACTATTCTTCTAAATTTGACTATTCTTACCATTCCTTAAGATTCCACCATACATGCAGTTTCTTCAGAGTTTGCCATAGAGGTTTTTCTTCCATACTGTGCCATAAATGAATCTCTTTTCACAATTCACTACAAATTCTTTCCTTTCATCAAAGGTTTTCCACTAATGTTTTCTTTTTTTAAAATTGCCATAAAGATTTTCCTTTCCTAACTTGTTTACGAACTGGATTGCTTAAACTCACATTATGTGATGTTTGCCCATTATCATCCTCTGACACGTAGGGAACCTCAAAGGGTAAATCACCTTCCATTAGTTCTTTCCATATAATGCCAGAGCCTTATTTATGGTTTTACAAGATGTGGTGTCATGACCATGGAAATGTCTTTTTCAGAGAATTGTGTTTAAAGTCCTAACGGACCTCTTTAGATGACTCCACGGAGACAGACACAGATTCACATAACAGATCTTTCATGTATTAACACCATTCAAGACTTAACACACTCCTTCCATTCCAGTTCATACCTTTCCAGAAACACCCATACGACACCTATTTCATTAACGGAACATCCTTCATACTCTTGACTTGTTAGATATCAAACAGAGTATACATGCAAGACTCTTTTACATTCGTACCACCGCTTAAGAATCATACCGTACCTTCCTAGTTTTAGATTTATAGTTTGCAAACCATCTATAGCAGAATCTAACGTAAAACAATACACACATATTGGAATTAGTTCAAAGACTCACCTGACAAAAATGTGTTTCAGCTTGAGTTCTAGATCTCAGATCCACTTAAGGACTACAACAACCATGCCCCTTTTAAACAAAAGAACACTATTAAAACCAATTCGAATGACCTTTTCCATCATCTTACACAGAAGTAACTTATATATACAAGACCTTGCTTTTTAAGGCATTAATGCAAATCTACCCTTTTTGAGCCATAAAAATTACCTCATCATGGTGAAAATCACTAATAGTACCCAAGGTTTCAGATCCAACTTAAGGATATGCTTCTGTTTTTCCTAGTCCTAGATCTTCATTTTTGAGGAAAGAGGGAAGGAGATAACTCCTCTTAACCCAACCTTAGTACTTCCTTTAACTTAACCCAATTCTTATTGGAACTAAGTAAACATCACATCCATGCAGAGTTGTCTTATCCAAAATCTACCACTTCCAAGCAACCTACTTAGTTATTTTTTTAGCCTTTAACTTTTCTAGTTCACGTTCAATTAGTTCCTAACCAGCTTACCTTGTATCTTAACTGGCACAGGACCACAGTTATAGTGTGCACCACACCATTGACTTAAACTTATACCCTAAAAATAATTTCACTTAACCAAAAATCTTATTCCACTAACCATAGCAATCTGACATGAAACCTTTATTCTCTTATATTCATATCGGAGTCCACCCACTTTATACCTCAAAGGCATTTGGGCGAATACTATTTCGTCAATCATATTTTTTAAGACTATGTGCCAGATCTTGTTGTTACGTGTAAATATGTAATGCAACTGTGCAAGTGTACACGTTGATTCAAGTGATGAGTGAGTATCATCTCCATAGCGATCAGAAATTGATTAAAATTAGTAAAGTATTACTGTAGATTTAACTAAATAAACTGTGCAAAAGAAACATAGTATAAATTGATGAAAGGAATTAATGAATGAACTAATAATATCAATTATAACTGAAAAAATGATAAAGCAATCTAAATGTCATGGCAATTCACAAAGAATAAGTAGAGAGTATTTCTACTATTGAATGATAAAGGTTGGAATTACTTGAGGAATATTTTCATAACATAATAATGCCATGGAAAACTTTTAACTACTACCCAAAGAATTACTACTGTAGTCTACTTTCGAAAGTCAGATAGTTATTATCTTGAGTCTGTGAATGTCTACAAGACTCAGAATGATAACCACACTAACGTTTTTCACTGTATAGGTCACAACTTCTATGTCTAGGGTGCTGCAATTATTTTTTCAAATACTCGCTTGTATCAATCAATTAATAGTCTAGTGTACTTAATCCTTTCAGATTCAAATCCATCTAAGAACATACATTCAACCATGTCTAGAGCTTGCATGCATGCATTCAAAATAAGCATAAATTGAATGAAACATTAATTTTAATCAAAATCATATCATGGGCATTATATATAATTCAATATTCACCCAAATAATTCCAACCCAAAGATAATTAGCTTGTGGATTGGGCAATGAAATCCAAAATCAAATCATTCATCAACATTCTTCAAGTTTTACGAATCATAGAAATTAAAACCGAGAAAAATAGAGCAAAGACAGAACTGCAGGAAGTTTTCACATCCTGCTTCTCAAGATTTTACATAAAATCCAAGACATATTTCTCTTCCTCTTTTTCGTGACTGTGGTCTCCTCTTTTAAGCTACTACCCTATTTTTCTCTTATGAATTTCCCACGCAATTTCTCCACAGGATTCTATTGTAGAGAGAGAGAAACTGCATTTTTTTCTTTTCTCCTCATAATCCCTGTGTCCTTCTCTTCTCTCTTCTCCTTTTATAGGGTAGATATGTCCCTCTCAGCACACATATTTTGCTCTTCTTTCTCAAGGTGATTTATCTGGTACACGTATAGCTGACTGAGAGTGACATGGATTCAGTGTTGCGTCATCTTCTTGGAATTTTCATGACATTTTTGTTGGCAATCTATCCCACCACTTGCCATGGAAATATTTCATCTCCTTCGTTCTCTTTTCCTCCTTCATCCTGTCTACACCTACTACCAAACCTCTTTCCAGCAATTAAAAGTAACATAAATTTACAGTTAAAACACAATCCAAGCTTTAGCATGTAATGCTCTAGTAATAAGTCTAAAATTCAAAATTACTTTCTTAATTACAAGTAAATAGTTCAGTTTATAAGCCTGGAATATAGCTCTTTTCAAGAATTATTACACCCCCAAACTTGAATTATTGCTTGTCCACAAGAAAATATCTATGAGTTTGCATGAATGCAGGTAAGCATGAGTTTGCCAAAACATTACAATTACCTAATATATCGTTGGAGTATTTGAAATATATTTTATACCTCTATTTTCAATAATCTTGTATTTAGAAAATTGGTTCAAATTTTACACGCATGTTTAGAAAGTGAAGTGTAGAAAATATTACCAAAAGAAAGAAAAACTTCTAAGAATTTTATGCAATTCTGATTGTAACAAGCACCGCTTCACATACTTAGTATGACTATCCTCTAAATTTAGTTTCTCTATTTACAACAAATTCTACTCTCTGCATATTAACAAAAATTTTCTAAGGAATTTATCTTGTTACATGATTTCTGTACTTGACAACCTCAATGGAGTAAACACTAGATTGCAGATATTACGTCATGCCTCATAGCACTAGAAAGAACATAGGTTTTCCACCTTATTGGTTAAATTGTTCCCATTTAGCTATTCTTAGAAAACATTTTAGCATTTTTAGTTTAGTAAATTGTATTTTATAACTCAATAAATCCTAGCCTATTTTATCCTTAATTTTGCAATCTTATTGCATAGCTGCATAAGTGAATTCCAAACTGTGTCTAGAATTGTCGCCGTACCTGACAGCTGTCCAGATAAGAATTAAACTTGCGTGAGCTTTCCAGTCGGGTATAACCAACCTGTACGTACAAGGACAGAATAATTTCGAGGAAATGACACCTGTACTATTGGAGGAGGACATAAAAAGTGGATGTGAGAAGAAAAATGAGCTTTTCTTTTTCTCAAATCATCTTCATCATCCAATCTTGAAGCTTGCGGCCATCGCGGCTTAAGCCTCTCACGGCTGAGCAAATGTAAAAACCAGATGCAGACTAGCTTCTGATGAGAAGCCCTAAGTGCAAGACAAGAGGGCACAGAGAGATTCAGTTAAGTTGTTTAGTAATAGTATTCTCCACCCGATTCTTTCTTATTTTTTTAATGAATACTGGTGATTATTCTCAGTTTTCTGTTTGTATGGAAGTACACATGAATTCTTGATTAAATGTTATCTTATTCAATCTTACTTTTATTGTTTAATCTTGGGGTTTGCATGGTTTTTAACATGGAAGTGTTATTGCAGTCACTAACACTGGAATGTGCAGTCACTAACACTAGAATGTGCAGTGACCGTTTGAGCCAACAAGCATTACAACGGAAGTTGAGTGAGGATTAGAGGAATTTAGTCCACTTGTTCTTAATAGTGTCGTATTGCCATCATCAAAAGGTGGGGTTAGTATGCATGTTTAAGTCTCAGATTAAATAGAGGAGTGATGCTAAGTAAGATATACATTAAACTTTATTGCTTTGACAATCAGCTATCTTTTTATACCTTGTGAGCATTTAGTATTTTGCTGAAGATTTATGTTGGGGATCCCAGTTTATCATTATCATATTTTATTTTATTGTTTTCAAGTTATTGCATCGACAGCTATTCTCACAATTTATCTAGTTTCCATGTAGTTGTTGCACCAACATTAACAGACAAAAGACTACCATCCTTGTGGGATCAGTATCCGACAGACTCACATCTGTCTACTATACTTGTATCGACAGTGTACGCTTGCACATTATTGCTGTGATGTTAAACAGTAGATCAAGTTTTTGGCGTTGTTGCTAGGAATGGCATTTGTTTGATGTTTATTTTTGTTTTTGTGTACTTTTGCACTTTATTTTCCTTATATAGTATTTAGTATTCACTAACTGGTTTTTCTTTGTTGCTAATTCTTTAATTTCAATTTAGGTGTTTTATGACTCGAAGCATATCGAATTTTCTTGTCAATTTTGATCCAGAAATTGAAAGGATTGTTTGGAGTTGTAACACCCCTAACTCGTATCCGTCGCCGGAATAGGGTTATGGAGCATTACTGGACTAATCTCATAAACAATCATACAATTCGAATTACAATTCTCATACCAATAAAAAACCATTCAATCACAATCATATAGTCCCTAACAAAACCCCTCGAGGCCGAAAACAAAAATTAGAAATGGTTCAAGACTAAATTGAATACTTAATAATTTTTAAGAAAAGCATAGAAAATTTTCAAAGTGCAGGGGACACACGCCCGTGTGGCCTAGCCGTGTGAACATTCGAAATGAGATCATATGGTCGTGTGCCAGCTCATGTCTGATCCCGTTTAACTCTCTAACTTGGGTCGCACGACCAACCACATGCCCGTGTGACTAGCCTGTGTACCCTTCAAACTGGCCTCACATGCCAATGTTCCAAGCTGTGTGCTAGGCCGTGTGAAACCTGGAGGGTATACTAACTTGTGCCACATGGCTATGCCACATGCCCATGGGCTAGGCCGTGTGAAGCTACTAACTTGATTTCTAAATACCGTGTGTCACACACGGCTAAGACACACGCCCGTATCTCTGCCTGTGTGGACAAAAATAGGCCATTTTCCAAGCCATTTTTCTCACCCAAATTTGCATCAACCGAAACATACCAAATAGCATATAACTAAAAGTTACCTAAATGGTCAAATGTATATATACACTTTTTGTACCTAACACACATTCAATATGTCATTTCAATACATACCAAATTACCTTCAAGCATTTACCTAAATGGTCACTTTGATTATGCATTATCTTCCCTAATGCTTAGCATGCTAATACACTCTCAATTTAAACTATTTGCTACCTTCAATACCAATTCTCAACAAGGCATTCACATAACAATTATAAACCACATATCAAAGCGCCATTTATACATATTTACATATCAAAACATATGACTACTTACAAGCCAAGTCAAAAGGCCAAAATTTCATCAAGATGTAAAGGCTACATTAGTCAAAAAGACCTATACATGCTATATAACCACATTACTCAAATTTCAAAAGTAGCAAAATAATTGCTGGATAGTGTGATAAGATCTCCGACAACTTCCAATCCGAGCAAGCTTCGAAATCACTATAGAACACAGAAAAGTAAACACAGTAAGCTATTAAGCTTAGTAATCTCATATGGCTAATAAATACAACTTACCATTAATTAATAATTTAAAAAAACATAAGTAAACATAGGTAAGTTATAATCAAATCCAAAGGTTAGCATATAATCACAACCATGTAGTTATGTAAAAGTGCGCCAAATATGAATTACTAGACATACTTCTTACAAATACGAACTGGTTCATATTATATCTTATATCCTCGTACCATCACCTTTGCCCGTTGAAGTGCCAATACACGGTCGAAACCATCTCAATATCATATCTCATATAACTGCTCACTCTCGAGCTATCATTGGGTCTGCCCACACAAGCTGATGGTCAAGACGTAGCTATACGATGCTACTCACACAAGCTGACGAGTAACCACAAGACATGCCGAAAAACTCAACCACCGGTAGACCGTACGGACCAACACCCAAAACAAGGTAACCCTTAATGACATGTCATTTGTATCCTATCTATTCCTAAGGTTCAACCGGAATTTATTACATCGCCATATTTTCGTCAAGTATTTCTGTGAAGTTTTATTCATCAAGAATGCAATAATAAAGTATTTAAAACTCAATTACTTTAATATTTATTAACATACGAACTTACCTTGATCACAAAAACAACGAAACAAGATCAACTAGTCCGATACTTTATCTATACCTCAATCTAGATCCGTACGAGGATTAACTTGATCTAAATAATCAAATTCAATCCATTTAGTATTCATTCTATTCAATTCAACCCAAAATACATATTTTTACAAATTTACATTTTTACCCCTAAACTTTTGACTTCTTTACAATTTAGTCCCTAGCTCATAAAAATGCAAATTCATGCAATTTAATCCACACCCATGCTAGCTGAATTTCATACAAGCTTATAACAGCCCACACATTTTATTAATTCACACATTTCACCATGAATTTTACACATTTTATAAATAAATCCCTAATTGACTTTTCCAACAAAAACCATTTTACAAAAGTTGTTTATGTAACAACAACCATTCATTTTCCATCATCAAACTTCAAAACACATACACATTTAACAATGGTGAAACCCTAATACTTTAACAGTTTCACAAATTAGTCCTTGGGCTAGCTAGATTAAGCAACAACGATTCCAAAAACATAGAAATTATAAAAAACGGGATAAAAAAATCATACCATGCAAGCTATGAGATGTAGCTAAACCTTTAAGCTTCTTCAATGGTGTTTTTCACCTTAATTTTTGGTGGAAGAGAAACAAGACAAAGATGATAGCATTTTGTTTTAATTAATTTTACTTAACTTATTTAATGAATTACAAATTTAACCTTTGTTTTTAACTTAAAATTCACCTATTCAAATGTCCATCTTTGTCCACTCAAATAAAAAATGGGCTATTTACCATTTAAGTACTCATACATTTAAATTCTGTAGCTATTTAGTGCCATTAGCCTATAGAACTCTAATTTTGCGCCTTTTGATATTTAGTCCTTTTTATCAAATTGAGCATACAAATGATAAAATTCCTTAACGAAATTTTTATACAATCATACTATCATGATGCCCCAAAATAATAATAAAATAAATATTTTGGCTTTGGATTTGTGCTTTCGAAACCACTTTTGTAATTTTACAGAAAATGGGCTATTATAGGAGTAGACTTTGAGAACAAAGAAATATGGCTCTACAAAGGAACAATGCAGCCATACCGTAGATGCAACAGCAAAATGTTAATAACCCATTGTTTCCGCAAGATGCTCCCATACAAAATAGGATTATGCGAGATTTTGTAGTACCTGTTTTGGATGATTTACAACCAGGAGTTGTTAGGCCAGCAATCCAAGCTGGGAATTTTGAACTCAAGCCAGTAATGTTTCAAATGCTGAATTCTAATGGACAATATGTTGAACTGCCACATGAAGATGCGAGAGAAGATCTTAAATCCTTTTTATTGATATGTGCTTCCTTTAGTCAACAAGGCATTCCTGATGATGCCTTGAAGATGCAATTATGTCCTTATTCCCTACAAGAAAGAGCATGTACTTGGTTTTTTGGGCTACCTGCCGGATCAATTACTTTTTGGGATGCACTAGCAACACAATTTTTTTTTTGCAATTTATCCCACCGACAATGAATGCTCGTATTCGAAATGAACTTATCACTTATCATTAGTTGGATGATGAAAATCTTTACACCACCTGGGAACATTATAAATCTTTACTTCGAGGTTGTCCTATGCACGACATTCAACCAGAAACATAAATTGAGATATTTTTTAATATGCTCAATTCACATACAAGGAATCTTGTCGACGTATCAACCAATGACCCTCTATTGGATTGTACTTATAATGATGCTGTGAGAATTCTTGAGAGAATTGCTCAGAATGATTATCAATACCCTATCTTCAGAGTTGCAAAAGCAAAAACTACTCCAGGAGTAATCGAATTGGATGCAATAACCGTACTAAATGCTCAACTTTCTTATTTCACAAAGATGATTAAAAATATGCAAGGGACTATTGGAGTTGCACCTATACAATTCGTTCAGCAAGTTGACATTCCTACTTTTTGTTGTGACACTTGTAGTGACAACCATACCTATGATGATTACCCATAACATGCTGAGAATGCTTGTTATATTAGTAACATCCGCAATAATTCTTATGGTAATTCTTACAATAACTGTGCAAGCAACCAATAGTTTTAGGGAACTCAAAATGGTGGACAAAATGCTGCGACATTCAGATATGGGAATACATCTACTCAGGGAAACTATAATCCTAAACAAGGGAATTATAATCAACAACAACAAAACTATAATCAACACACTCAGATGCATCCACCACAAGGCCAGACACATCAACACCAAAATCTAATGCTACTACAAAACTTTTCAATACCAAATCAGCATGTTCAAGGACATTGAGAACAACTGTACACACAAGCTTCTACTTTTGACCTGTTAGTAACTTTTGAGGTGTTAATGCGGAAGCATGTTACTAGCACGGAAGCTATTGTACAAGGGAATTCATCTTCCATTCAAACATTGGAGGCATAATTAGGACAGCTTGCTTCAAATATGAATACTCGACCACAAGGCTCATTACCTAGTGACACAGAAATCCTAGTCCGATGGGGAAAGAACATTGTAAGGCTATCACTCTTTGGAGTGGTAAACAAACTGGTGAATCATTTATCGACTCTACTGTAGCACCTCAAGATACGGATGGAGTGATCACTAGGGAGAAGGTTGAATCTGAAGAGTTTTTCAATGCAACAGACAAAGTTCCATGAATTGTCACTCATATGCCTAATGTCCAACCTTCAAAACTGTCGCTGAAATCAAAGATGTTGGCGCAAGCAGATATATCTCTACCTTTACTCTTCCCACAAAGAATTAGGAATAATAAGTATGACAAGTAGTATTAGCAGTTCCTGGACACACTGAAGCAACTGTAGATCAATATCCCTTTAGTAGATGCTCTAGTACAAATTTCGTGTTACGGGAAATTTATGAAAGACCTATTGTCCGAGAAGAAAAAGCTCACTGATATTGAAACTATTGCACTCAGAGAAGGTTGTAGTGTTGTTTTGACAAACAAGTTGCCCTCTAAATTGAAAGATCCTTAGAGCTTTACCATCCCATGTTCAATTGGCAATCATTATTTAGGTAAGGCTTTATGTGACTTAGGAGTTAGCATTAACCTAATGCCGCTATCTACTTTCAGAATGTTGGGAATTAGTCACATGAAATCTATTACAATGATATTACAACTAGTCGATTGATCCTTGGCTCAACCTGAAGGGCAAATAAAAGACGTCTTAGTTCGTGTGGATAAATTTGTTTTTTCGGCTGATTTTATCATACTTAACTTTGATGCAAAAAATGAGATTCCCATAATCTTGGGGCGACCATTTTTAACCACCGGTCAAACTCTTATTGATGTTTACAAAGGTGAACTAACCATATGACTTAATGATGAGCAAGTCACCTTCGGTGTTTTTGAATTTATTCAATGCAAGGACAAAGAAGAATGCCATACTGTTGATGTGCTAGATGATCTAATTTAGGAAGAATTCAATGACCAAAGCACAGTACTTTCTGAAGAGTTTGTAGTGACATCTAATGCCGAATCCTTAGATGTTTGTGACAGCATAGTTGAAGCTAATAATCTTGAACTCAAGCATGGATGGTAGATTGAGTCCTTAGACCTAGCCAACAGAACAACCCCAAATTTTAAACCATCTATTAAAGAAGCTCTTACTCTAGAATTTAAACTATTACCTCTTCATCTTAAATATGTCTTTCTAGGTGACCACAATACTCTCCCAGTTATTATCTCCGCAACACTGGATATAACTCAAGAAGAGAAATTGGTCCATATTCTTAAGCAACATAAACAAGCTATTGCTTGGAGTATTGCTGATATGTAAGGTATTAGTC
Organism: Gossypium hirsutum; assembly: GCF_007990345.1. NCBI lineage: Eukaryota > Viridiplantae > Streptophyta > Magnoliopsida > Malvales > Malvaceae > Gossypium > Gossypium hirsutum. The sequence goes on along the minus strand of NC_053434.1, from coordinate 37,641,193 downwards.
CTTTTTTTTACATGCACAAGATCAAGTTGGAAGATGAAGGCAAGTAATCGATTGAAAAGTAAAGAAGATTAAATAAGAAGATGAAAGAAGATGTCAAGAAGGAAATCGTAAAATGGCTTGATGTTGGAAATATTTACCTGATTTTTTATAGCAATTGTGTAAGTCCAGTGCAATGCGTGCCTAAAAGGAGTGGCATCAATGTGGTTCACAATGATGAGGATAATTAATTCCTACACGTATTTCCACATGATGGCGAGTTTTTATGAATCATCGCAAATTAAACGCAGCCACAAAGAAGGATCACTTTCCGTTTCCTTTCATCAACCTAATGCTAGATTGGCTTGTTGGAAGGCCTATTATTGCTTTTAGATGGCTATTCTGGGTATAATCAAATTGTCATTACACCGCAGGATCAGGAGAAAACAACTTTCACCTGTCCCTTTGGTACTTTCACTTTTCGTCATATGCCTTTCGGTCTTTGCAATGCACCAGCCACATTTCAAAGGTGCATGATGGAAATATTCTCAGATATGATCGAAGACTCTTTAGAGGTGTTTATGGATGATTTCTTAGTCTATGGGAATGATTTTGATCATTGCGCTGACAATTTGGATAAAGTACTAAAGTGATGTGAGGACACACATCTTGTCCTGAATTGGAAAAAATGTCATTTCATGGAAACTAAAGGTATTGTGTTAGGCCATCGTATATCTTGTCAAGGCATTCAAATAGACAAAGCTAAGGTGGAAACCATTGAGAAATTACCTCCACCAGTAAATGTGAAAGGTATTCGCAGTTTTCTTGGACATGCGAGGTTTTACCGAAGGTTTACTAGAGATTTTTCAAAAATTGCAAAGCCCTTATGCTCATTGCTGGAACATAATAAAAAATTATTCTTTGAAAATGCATGTCTGGATGCCTTTATTCAGTTAAAAAAGAAGCTAGTGAATGCACCCATTGTTGTTGCACCAGATTGGTATCAACCTTTTGAAGCTATGTTCGATGCAAGTGACTTTGCTGTGGGTGTGGTTCTAGGACAACGAAAGGGAAAAATATTTCACGCCATCTATTTTGCTAGCAAAACTCTTACAGAGGCTCAAATCAATTATATAAATACAGAGAAAGAACTGCTGGCTGTAACCTTTGCTTTCGACAAGTTCCGTTCCTATCTTGCCAGTGCAAAGGTTATTGTACTAATTGATCATTCGGCTTTGAGATATCTCTTTGCGAAAAAGGATGCCAAACCAAGACTAATACGCTTGATATTACTGTTTTAAAGAATTTGACATCGAGATAAAAGACCATAAAGGTTCAAAGAATCAAGTTGCAGACATCTGTCTCAATTAGAAGTTGGTAGTGAAGACGGAAACATACTTCAAATTGGCGACGCATTCCCAGATGAGAAGTTATTTACTATAGATGAAACTCCTTGGTATATAGATTTTGTTAATTATCTTGTGTGTAGAAAACTCCCATTGGGTGTCACAAGACATAAAAAAGAAAGAGTTTTTTGTGAAGTAGTGAAGTATTATTCGAACGAGATGTATTTATTCAAGGTCTGTAGTGACAACATCATTCGACATTGTGTTTCGGAAGAGGAGATGCCTTCAATCCTGAAGCATTGTCATGATGCTCTTTATGAAGGTCATTTTGGTGGTATGAGAACTATGGCTAAAGTTCTCCAATTAGGATTCTACTGGCCGACATTATTCAAAGACGCCCACAATTTTATGAATCAATGCGATAGGTGTCAACGCACCGATTTTATATCTTGAAGTAATAAATGTTACAGCAACCAATTATAGAGGTTGAATTATTCGATGTTTGAGGTATAGATTTCATAGGATCATTTTCGAGTTCATTTGGAAATATTTATATATTAGTAGCTGTTGACTACATCTTGAAATTGGTGGAAGTTGTTGCAGTCCTAAAGGATGATGCAAAGACAGTGCTAAAAATTTTTCACAAGCATATACTCACCCGCTTTGGCACACCAAAGGCATTGATTAGTGATCAGGGTACACACTTTCATTGTAAACAAGTGGCAACCACACTGAATAGATATGGAGTTAAATAGAATAGCTACTACTTATCATCCAAAAACCAATGATAAGCCGGAGTATTGAATCGACAAATGAAGAACATTCTTGAGATAGTTCTAAACCCTTCAAGGAAAGATTGTTCTTTCTAATTGGATGATACTTTATGGGAATTGTGGACAGCATACAAAACTCTATTAGGGATGTCGCCATATCAATTGGTGTTTGGCAAAGCATGTCACTTGCCAATTAAACTGGAACACAAAGCAATGTAGGTAATTAAGCAAGTAACATGGACTATCAAGCGGCTAGAGAGAAAAGACTATTGGATATAACTGAACTAGAGAAGATTAGGGGAAATGCTTATGAAAATGCTACAATTTACAAGGAAAAGACAAAATGATGGCATGACAAGTTTATTTTGCGATGACAATTTATCGCGGGTCAGTAGGTTTTATTATTCAATTCTCGACTCAAATTGCACCTAGGTAAATTGCGTTCACGTTGGTCTAGACCTTTTGAAGTTTTCAACGTATTTCCTCATGATGCAGTCACAATTCGAAATTTACATGATGGACATCAATTCAAAGTAAATGGACAGAGGCTAAAACACTATTTTGGAAACAGTGATCAAAAGCAGATATAGACCATTAAATTGGTTGAAAAGTTTACTTTTGAATTAGTACTCTCTGACTTTAGTTTATTTTATTTATGTTTTGTTAATTTTTTTTCCTTCCTTTTTGCAGAACAAATTAGGTACCTTTGCCGGCGCATTAAAATTTTGCTATCAGCGCATTCCATAAGTTTGTACTACCATTTATATATCATCAAAATTCAGGGAAATTTAGATTCCACCGTTGGATCAAAAATCACTTAGTCGTTTGATCTTTCTAAGTGGGCACAATCTCTATTGGACACAACTCTTCTCGTCAGTCTTATATCTCTCTACAAAACAACATGCCTATCCATCTTCCTTTTTCATTCACTATAAATCCTCTCCCACTGTATCGACTGTCACGCATTCAAGCAACTATTTTTATTTCTTTTCTATTCTCAAGATCATATCTTTTTACCTTTAACCGTTTTCCCTCAAAAAAAATGGAAAAAATAAGAGGCTCAATCAAGAAAGCCACCAGATTTGTTGGAGAACATGCGTCCTCTACAACCATAGTCCGTGAATTGGAATCACTCAGGCCAGTGCAGACAAAGGAGCCAACAATCTTTTTGAATAAAGCAGCAAAGGAACAATTTCACAACAACATGTTGAAGCGAATCTTCCATCCCGAACAGGGCATTTCCCTTTTTCCGCAATAAGACTAGGGTAAACAAGTCTACAAGACCATCTCAAAGTTAAAGTGGGAAACTTTTTGCACCTATCTTGGAAGCTACTCGCCTTTACTGGTATGTGAGTTTTATGCTAATCTCTACGATCATGACTTAGAGTTCATTTTCATTTGAGAAGGTTTAATACAATGAGACGCTAAAAAAAATCAACGAGCTGTACAACAACAAGGTCGATGTCGACAAACACTCTGAGTTTATTGATTACATAACAGATGAAAAACTAGACCTACTGGTGAGAGACTTGTGTGTCGAGGGAGCAATGTGGACGAGTTCCCATCAAAAGAATTATACGATGCACCGTCACTTCCTAACGCTACAAGGCAAAATTTGGTTTCATTTTGTCAACTGTAGACTAAAGCCCTCTACTTGCAGCACCACGTCACCCTCGACAAAATATGTCTAATACATTCTATCATCAAGGGCAGAAAATTGATGTAGATATAATACTTCACCAAGAAAATGCTGATTGCACCACAAGGCAGACTGGGATATTGGTTTTCCCATCACTAGTGATGTTATTGTGCCAGCAAAGAGGAATTGTGCCCCGTGCTAGTGAGGAAATCTTAGAAAATAAGGGACCAATCAATGAAGCTTCTGTAGAAAGAATAACTCGTGGCAAGAACATGCCGATATTTAAGGAGGTGAAAACCAATAAGACAAGAAAGGGCAAAGCCAAAACTAACTGAAAAGGAGCAAACCTAAATGTAAAGACATCATTATGGCACAAACTGAAGAATGTCGAAAAAAATGGTAAATTCCATCAACAAAAGGTAGATCAAGCTTATCGTTACAGTAAAAGATATAGAGAAATCCTAAAATTGGTTTTATGCTTATACCAGAGCTTGGAATAGTTCTATTGTAGCCAGATTAGCTAACTGAGTCTATCCCCACTATCGGAATTCCCAGTGTTTCCACCAATCATTCAAAATTATGACCTCTCTTCGTTGGATGACAACTTAGAAGATCAAGACAGATCGGTGGCATCCTCACCTATTGTGTAGGTCTCTGATAATGAGAAAGAAGAGGAATCCAGAGACATTGAAGAATGCTTGCAAAAGATTGATCACTTATTCGAGGACGGCATTTTTGCAAATCAAGAGGATACTATTGTTGAGAAGGAAGTTGCTGCTGCAAAAGAGGAAGTTGTTGCTGAAAAAGAAGAAGTTGCTGAAAATGAAAAAGAAAAAGAAGCAGAAGATTGTATTGAGAAGACTGTCACCACACCCAAGTCTATGGGTACAAATACTGATAATTTGGAACAAGCTAGAGCGAGACCGGTGCTAAGGTAACCAGTGAGGAGCAATACAATTTATTGGTAATAGTGGTCTACATTGGACCACTCCAGGTGGCCTCTTTTACACGGGAAGCAGCCAGTGATAAAGGGGTAGAGTTGGGAACTGAGGAGCAATTCGAAGATCATGCAAAGCCCAAAGAAACGAAAAGGAAGTGCTCTAAAAATAAAAAATGAAAGAAGGATGAGAAAAAAAGGAGGAGAAAGAAACATCATGCAACTACATCGACGGTTGTAGATAACTGAGTTAGCTTATTTTAAGCTTTAGTTCTAGTATTCATGCAATGCATGTAGCTGTAAGTTTTATTTTGATATGTATACATTGTCATTGCATTTTTTTTATTGTCATTACATTTTCATGTTAGTGCATTGGGGATAATGCAAACTTTAAGTTTGGGGGAATGCACATGGGCTTGGAAATGCACCAACATTTCAAATTTTTTCTTTTGGTAATGAAGCACACAAGGTTTAATTATAATTAATGAAAATTGTTCAAAAATTTCTGTTGCATTCGATGTTTAATTCTTGAATCATGTGAATTATCAATGAATGAGTTGGATAAATTTAATAAAAGGTTGTAGCTTCAATTCTTTGATGAATGGATTAGGTTGCATTAGCAGTGGATAACTACTATCATTCATTAAATATTGAATGAATCTGCTTTTTACAGTTGCTTATATATGTATAAATAGTTATAAATTAGAGACACTCCAAAGTGGGTGTAGTATGGAATGTTAAAAAGGGAACACTCCAATACAAGCGTTAGAAAAATCAATCTGGCCAAAGGCTGTCACTACATGAGTGTGTGTCGGCGCAATTACGCACTCTCTGGGGATTTGTTGCACCCCATCGTTACTTCTTAGGAAAAATGGTACAATAATGCAACGATATCCCTTATTTCAAAAAAATATATATAATATAAACACTTAGTATTGTACAATAAATGCTGTAATGGTAGATAGAACTTAGGGTTTGAAGCATGATGCTATCATTGATGAAGTTGCAACCTTATTCATTCATGCTTATGAAATGTTGATGCAATATTCTTTCATCTGAAAGTGATTCCTTTATTGGGAATTTAGAAGGTTCAAGTTGCTAGAATGGTCATTTCCCTTAGTAAAATTTTTGTAGCATCTCTAGTTTTTGTTTTACTTGGGGACAAGTAAAAACTAAAGTCTTGGGGGTGCGATAGCACTAGAAAAAACATAGGTTTTTCCCCTTACTTCTTGGTTAAATTGTTCCCATTTAGTTATCTTTAACATACATTTTAGCATTTTTCAGTTTAGAAAATTATATTTTATAACTCAGTGAATCCTAGCCTATTTTATCCTTAGTTTTGTTATGTTTTCGCATTAATGTTGCTACATAAGTAAATTCTAGATTGCGCCAGAATTGTCGCTGCACCTGATAGCTATCTAAATAAGAATTAAAATTGTGTGAGCTATCCAGTCTAGTATAACCAACCTGTACGTACAAGGACAAAATAATTTTGAGGAAATGACACATGTACTATTACAGGAGGACATAAAAGGTGGATGTGAGAAGAAAAATGGGGCTATTCTTTTTTCTAGATCATCATATCCATCATCCGATCTTGAACCTTACGACCATGGAAGCTTAAGCCTCTCACGAGTGAGCCAACATGAAAACCAGATGCAGACTAGCTTCTAACGAGAAGATTTAAGTGTGAGACAAGAGGGAATAGAGAGATTTAGTTGAGTTGTCTAAGAATAGTATTCTCCACTCGGTCCTTTTATTTCTTTATGAATGCTGGTGATTATTCTCTATTTTCTATTTGTATGGAAGTACACATGAATTCTTGATTAAAGGTTATCTTATTCAATCTTGCTTGTATTGTTTAATCTTGGGGTTTGAATGTTTTTAGCACGAAAGTGTTATTGTAGTCACTAACACTGGAAAGTGTAGTGACAATTTGAGCCAACAAGCATTACAACGGAAGCTGAGTGAAGATTAGAGGAATTTAGTCCACTTGTTCTTAATAGTTCCATATTGCCATCATCGGAAGGTGAGGTTAGTATGCATGTTTATGTCTCGGATTAAATTGAGGAATGACGCTGAGTAAGATATACGTTAAACTTTATTGCTTCGACAATCAACTATCTTTATATACCTTGTGAGAACTTAGTATTTTGTTGAAGATTCATATTGGGGATCCCAGTTTATCATTATCATATTTTATTTTATAGTTTTCTAGTTATTACATCGATAGCTATTCTCACAATTTATCTCATTTCCATCTAGTTGTTGCACCGACATTAATAGACAAAAGACTACCATCCCTGTGGGATCAATATCCAATAGACTCACATCTGTCTATTATACTTGCATCGACAGTGTACACTTTCACATTATTGTTGTGATGTTAAACAATCGATCAATGCCACAATTTGAATAAAATTCACTCATAAAGCTAAGGCTTTTAACTAAAAATATGGATGGAGAAAACAACTACCTCATTAGCTACTCAGCCTAACACTAAAATAGAGTGTCCTTACTTTTTTTTAATCACTCTTATTTGAAATTGTTTTTCTAATTCATAATGTAATGGAGCAGACAGAACATTATTAACCTACTCAACAGATCTCAAACATTGGAGTGTTCAGTTTATTTTTCCATGATAAACATTATTTGTTACTGCCAGTTTACTGAATTTAGGTTCAAGAAATCCTAAGTGTATTAAAAGAAACCTACTATAAACTAATTGCACTTATATGTAGGATATTTTACTCTTAAAAATCAATTTTCAAACAACTATCCTAAGCTAAACTGACCTAATTACTTGAACAATTTTCTAAATTTATCAAAGAGTTATTATCCTTGTCGAATATCATAGACGAAAATATACTTAACAAAGTCTAGCAATTATTTAGAAATTGTATGTCATGGAAAAATAAATGACAAAACAAAAAATAGTAACATACATATCTAATGCAACCTATATGCACAACACACCCTCAAACCTAATGGATGCATTGTCCTCAATGTATAAAAAAAATGAAAAATGTCAAAAAATAAAACACACATTTACAAATATGGAAATGCAATGATAGACAAAATTGAATCCATGATTGAGAAATAAGATAGACAAAAATGAATCCATGATTGAGAAATAAGAGCTTGGACAGAATATTTGTTACTTTTAATTTGGTTTGGTTGACTTCTTGGTTGCACATTCGTAACGCTGCTGCCTCTCTGTTTCGCCACAATCAGTTTGAACTGCTTTTCCAACAGTTGTCTTGTAACGCTTCCTTTTAAGCTGTTTAATAAACACCTATTCTTCATCACCAGAATCTAATTTCGTGAGTTCATCAATCAATTGATGAATACATTCTTGTGCAGTCGTAGGTGATTTCGATCTTGGTGTGGTGGCAGTGGTAGGTGGTGCAGAATTATATTGTCGCTCATCTTCCTCTTTGTCAGACTCGATATGTACAATTTCAGTTCGCTTTTCTCCTCCATCTTTTTCTACTATGATAGGTTTTTCATCCTCATCTTCATCCTCTAGTACTAATAATAGTTCCTTTGAAAAAAAGGGACTATGGGCAATAGACGGGTAAATTTATTTTGAAGGGACTTATTAATGGCTTTGTCCCTTATTCTAACATAGCCCTAGGGAACGAAAACTTCCACAATCTCAAGAATCGAAACTTCCACAACCTCGGGAATAAGAACATCCATAATGTCCGTTTTAGTTTGGGCGTGCTCCACATCAAGTTCTACATACTCTGCATTAGTACTTGATCGAGCATGCTCTATTTCTGAAAGTTCCACATGCTCCACATCAGTACTTGATTGAGCATGCTTCGTATAAAAAAAATTTCTTCACGCTCTACTAGATTATTTCTCAATTGGGTCTCGACATTCTTTCCCCATAAAATTAGGCAAACTCTTAGGAAAAATAGAAATCCACGCTATTAAATTTTTAAAAAATAAAAGTACAAAAAAATAAAGTTAAAGGTAAACGTGATATTTCAATTAAAAAAATTTAAAAGAACATTATTCATTACTTGTCAGTATGGATCCTTTCATGCAGTAAAAACGAGCCGAATAGCCATGTAAAAATAAGTGAAAAAGGAGAAAATATAAAGTAAAATGTCAACCCTCGAGCTCTTGTGCACCATGTCATCAAATAGTGTTTACAACCCGATGCTACCACACCCTATTTTGTTTTTATCAAATAAAAAATATAAATTTAATTATAAAATTTCAAATTCTAATAATTGTTTTGAAATTTAAGCATATAAAACAATTTATTTAAAAGGAAACAGACGAATAAAATTGCATTTACCGAAACAAAATGGCTACAAGATTAATGTCCAAATGAAACCACCAGGTATATAAAATCCCATCTGAGGTGACGACATATATGGCGGAGAGCATAATGAAGATGAGAAAATTGTCTAGGAGTATGTGGTGCTCATTCATCTTCTTCTGTTAAAAAAAATGAAAAAAATCATAATTATTGATATTTTATTGGTGTATAATTTTATTAAGACCAAAATATTTTATACCAATATAATGTGGACTATACAAAGCACACACAACTTTAAAAGGCCAACACAATTCCGAATATCGGTCTTTGATTTGGAGGAGGCAATGTTGTCACATTGAGTTGTGGCAATAAATTAATATGTGTGGAACAAAGATGGATGTCTGGTCCATTGTTGAAGGTAATTATCATGAAACTTCTAATGCTAATGATGATGCTAACTAATTTTGGCCATTCCAAATTTTGTGATTACTAAGGACATTATAATAAAATAATCAAAATAAACATATCAACAAAAACTCATAATATCTCAAAACAGTTAGGCAAAACAAAAGCCTGGTCTAAGACTAGTCAAAGGGTTTGTTTAGCTTTTGATTTGTGTTCCAACATTTACTTTTTTCAGGTAAGGTTTTCTCTGTTAATTGGTGGAACTGAATTACTTATAACATTTTCTCTAAAATAATTATTTATCACTTGTTATTCTTCGAGGCTTTGGCCTTAGTGATTCATCCATGCATATTCTTTTCTTGATTTCTAGTTCAAGCTTCTAATAGAGGAATGTGAATGGTTGTGTTTTTAACTTTCTGGGCATTTCTAATTTATTAATACACAAGCTACTATCAGTGCACTACTTAGAAATTTTTAATCAAAAAATGGTTAACACTTTACTATCTTATTTAGCCTTATATTTTATGGAGAAACTCCATTACCATGTTTAGAGTTTGATACTGGTTATCTACCATTCTTGAAGTTTTTGATAATAAAATTCTGGTTTTAATATAGCAAATAAATGAATAAATTATAATATTTATTTACTTGAATAACAACGGCAAAAGAAAATTAATGGCTGGAGATAAATTTGAAATGGTAGGACTAGAGCTTTTCGAAGCAACAGAAAAACTAGATGAAAGCAAGTTTTAGTCTAGAGCTCCCCTACGTTTCACAAGATAAACTTCAAATATATAATTAAGTTTTAAGAAATAACAATTAAAAGTCAAAATACATACCCAAAAATTATGCATAAAATACTAAGTGCAATAATCTTCCAAGTCAACCTTACAAAATTATATTTTCAAATGTAAGAAATCTAATTATATATTTATAGCAAATAAGAAATCAAGTATATATTTTTTAAATTTCAAAATATATCAACCTATCAAAATAAAGAGTAAAAGGCAGTAGGAAGGTCGTGGCTATGATAAATCTGTAGGTGATCAATATCTTCAAACTGGCTCTAATTGAATAACTCATCTTGTATAATCTTGTATAATCTTGTATAATCCACTAAAATAAAGTCATACTGTGTAACACTCCTAACCCGTATCCGTCGCCGGAAAGGGTTACGAGATATTACTAAACGAGACACAACTTTCGAACATTCATGGATACACATAGAAATTAATCATCTTAATATATCAAATATGAACATATACTAAATCAAACCAAACATTACAGGTTACACGTAAATCAAATAACATTCAACATAAATTGCTGTCAACTGGCCGGATATAAGCATATGATTTGAACAACTCATTACTCATTATTCAAGACCAAATATACATACAACCTTATTATAATTTGTTACTAAACCAAGCTTACTTATTTGATATTCCATTAATACACAAAAAAATGTCATATAAGATTTACTTAATAATTAAAGCACAATAACAAAGCCACATACCAAACTTGCATCAAACCATCTTGTTTATTAAAAACCTAAGTTACTATTCATATGGTCATTTACTAAAGCTTTAGCCGAATATATATAACATGAGAAATACATATGCCTTATTTAATATCAACTTCTATTATGCTCTATCACTTTACACGCATGAAACATTTCAAAGAATTAAACCAAATAATCAAACATATTATTTTACCTGTCACATCAACACATCAATTGTATATATATATAATACATAATAACTATTTGTCTAACATTTTAGCATACCTAAACTGAATTTTAACATGCTATTATCACTTATTATTCAAAGTAACAAAAGTCATATTCAAAACTAATTCATTAATCACATATTCGGCTAAGTACATATATATATATATAGCCAAACAACCCACTTTTAATCACAAATACATGTTACCCCAATTATCTAACATTAACCGAAAGCTAATTCACCTTGTTTGCCGAATCAAAACATGGTCATTTCACAAGCTATTCATTACACTTAAAATCTCATTTACAATCAATGATCAAAGACATATAAATATTATCCATAACTACTTCATCACATAACCGAATATCAATACTTCAAATCATAGCCATTTACCTAATATATCCCACTTATATATCATGTATATCACTCAACAAAAATATCCAACTACAATTTCACATCAAATCAATTATATCATACACATATACTTTGGCATAACTTCATCAACATTAGCAAATATATTAACCATGATTCACATATAAATGCCGGAACATCAAAACCACAACCAAACATATCCATAATTTGTTCAAACTTGAAACCGAACTTAACAAAAATAAACAAGCCATTTTCGCATGGCTTATATATATACACAAACCAAAATCCAACATCTCCAAGTATTATCTAGCCTATACATGCCATAGGTTCAAATTTTAGCTTATAAAGTACCAAAAACAGTTGATAGTGTGATAAACTTCGCTGACCATCCCCGAGCTCATAACTAGTCTCCAAAATCTATAAAACAGAGGCAAACATACACACACAGTAAGCTATCATAGCTTAGTAAGTCATAAGCAAATAAATAACTCAGTAACATTTATAATTCATTATAACAAAATAGAAATATTATATCATATTCATATACATTTTCAAACTTGCAAAAATGCATTTATCAAACATATAATTATGCATCAAATCTAAATAGATCGAATACACATGTAGTTAATATCATAATTATTTTTCATTTCTAAGATCACATATATACCCTTGGCCAAATATATTCATTCATATATGAATACACATAAATCACAATTATAAGGTCACATATACTAAACATTTGGCCAATTATTGATTTTCATATACATATACTTTCATTTGCATCATGAATACACCATTAAACCGAATGTATACTTTCACATATGCATACATGTTGTTCACATTAACAAGTAACATTTATATCATCAATTCAAACATCTAACTTACCATAATTTCATAACATAGTATGAATACATACCTCAACCTTTTAACTCGATTTTTCATTCGGTCTTAACTTATTATTGCCCGTTGAACCATTTGGAATTGAATATGATACTCGAATAATCACGCATATCGTAGAATGCCAACGTCGTAGACATGGTCTTACATGCAATCACATATCGATGCCACTGTCCCAGACATGGTTTTACACGAATCAAATACGATGCCAATGTCCCAGACATGGTCTTTCACGTAATCACATATCGATGTCAATGTCCCAGACGTGGTCTTACACGAGAACACATATTGAAAATCCTATGGTCTTACACGTAATCACATATCGATGCCAACGTCCCAGACATGGTCTTACAGGAGAACACATATCGAAAATCCTATGTCATGACATATGTATCCTAGCTATTCCTAAGGTTCGTACGGGGCTTTCGGATGTCGTAACTCGATCGAATTGAACACGTACACATAGCTTTTAAGCTTATACATATTCGGCTTCCATATACATATTATCACATTATTCATTTCAGCATATATAGTTTGTATTTAATCAAATAAATAACATCTAGTTGCTTATAAACTTACCTCGGACAATGATAATCGGAACGGGACGCCTAATTGACAACTTTGGTTTTCCCTCAATCCAAATTCGATTTCTTTGGTTCTTGATCTAAACATATTCAAATTAAACTCATTCAAACATAATTTCATTAAATTTAGTCCAAAAACACATAAATAGGTAAATTACCATTTCACCCCTAACATTTCACACTTTTTACAATTTAGTCCAAATTGCACAAAACACAAAACATGCAAAATTTGCACACACCACGCTTAGGCCGAATGCTTTCCATGTTTATACAAGTCCATACATTTTATTTATTTTACATTTTAGTCCCTCAATTTATTATTTTTGTAATTTAGTCCTAATTACTCAAAATCATCAAAAATTCCAATACAGAACATAGTAATCTAAAACATATCTTTCATAATTCATCAACTAACATCACAAAACTCAATTATTCATCAATGACATAACTCAAAATATTCATCAAAATAAGAAATTCAAGCATGGGCTTTGTACATTACAATGCAACGATCTCAAAAACGTAAAAATTATCAAAAACCGAGCTAATTACATACCTTAATCAAGCTCAAGAATGACCGAATACCCTAAGCTTTATTTCTTTTCTTTCTTTTTTCAAGTTTTGGTCAAAAAAATATGAACACAAATACATGGATTTTAATTATGTTTTATTATAACATATATTATTTCATAATTTACCATATTAACCTTTAAATTTAATATCATAACTTTATAATGGTTGTCCACAACCGTCCATGCTATAATTAAATGGCCTAATTTCATTTTAAGGCCTCCATAATAAGAGAACAATAACAATTTGGCACTTACATAATTATCTAGTCACTTTTACATTTTACGCGATTAAGCCCTTTTTATTAAATCGGCATTCAAATGACAAAATTAAAACACGAAAATTTCACACATATAAATTCACACATAATAAACACAGAAAATAATTTTTAAATATTTTTCTGACTCGGATTCATGGTCACAAAACTACCGTTCCGAATAAGGTCTAAATCAAGCTATTACATACCGCATAATTCATAATATAAAAATCAATCTTCAAAACGGAAATAAAGCAAATAAGTACAATTTAATGGTGCATATGTGCTTTATTTCTTTTTAAAGATTGACTTTTTATATTATGAATTATGCATTATGTCTTTATCTTAGTGGATTGTAGCCTTGACTAGTGCTTAGATAGCTAGTGCTTGGGTTAATATATTATACAAGATGAGTTATTCTATTGTTATCGGTTTGGAGATATTGATTGTCTAAAGATTTATCATAGCCACGATCTTGCTACTGTCTTTCACTTCCTCTTTTGATAGATTGACATATTTTTAAATTTATAAAATATATATTTGATTTCCTATTTTTTTTTATATACAATTTGATTTCTTACATTTGAAGAAATAATTTTTAATGGGTCAAAGACCACAGTTGACTTGAAAGATTATTTCACTCGGTATTCTACCTGCAATTTTTGGGTATGTATTTTGAATTTTAATTTTAATTGACATTTTTTAGAACTTAGATATTTATTTTATCTTATGGAACTTAAGGGAGTTGTAAGTCAAAACTGGTTTGCCTTCAGTTTTGGTTTTGCATCAGCATGCTATGTTGCTACCATTTCAAACTTATCTCCCTCCATTAATTATCTTAATTTACGTATTGGCATATCACAGTAATGCCATGGCAACTAACAATTGCTCATCTTGGAAATCATCCTAAATGAGCTGAATATTACCGTCTTCATTTCCTGCTTCAATTCGAGATAAGTGATCAAACTCTTGATTTCCAAATCAAATTCCTACAGTAGTAGTCTATATCGAATTAATCCAGGCTTGGCATCTTTCTTGGTCACCAAGTACTTAATAGCAGAGTGGTCCATATAAACCGTAACTTTGGTGGCCACTAAATAAGCTCAGAATTTGTTGAAGGCAAATACCATAGCTAACAGCTCCTTCTCAGTGGTGGTATAATTTAACTGTGAATTTGTCAATGTACAACTTGCATAGTAGATAGCATGAAATACATTGTCCTTTCTTTGCCCAAGTAATGCCCCTACGACAAAATCACTAGCATCAAAATAAGTCCAATTTGGTGCTGTGACTAGTCACTTTTTCAATTCCTCAAATACTTGCAAGCATGACTTATCAAAATTGAAAGATCTATTATGTTCTAACAATGTACACAGGGGTTTAGATATTTTCAAAAAATCTTTGATAAATCGTCGATAGAATCCTAAATGGCCAAGAAAACTGTGAATACCTTTAACTATGGAGGGTGGTGAAAATTTCTTAATAACCTCAGTTTCTGTTTTGTCAACAGCAACCCCTTACTTCGAAATTTTATGTCCCAAAACATGCCTTCACAAACCATGAATTGGCATTTCTCCCAATTGAGAGCAAGGTTGGCTTCTTCACACTGACAAATAACTAACTCTAGATTTTTTAAACAGTTTTCAAAAGTATTGCCAGACACCAAGAAGTTATCCATAAAAGCTTCTAAAAATTTCACTACCATATCAAAAAATATTGCCATCATTCAACACTAAAATGTTGTAAGGTCATTGCATAATCCAAACAACATTCGTCAGAACACAAAAGTTCCACAATGACATGTGAATGTGGTCTTCTCTTGATCAGTAGGAGCTATGCTAATGTAGTTGTGCCCCTAATAACCATCTAGGAAACAATAGAGGGCTTTCCTCACAAATATCTAACATTTGGTCGATAAATGATAGAGGAAAATGGTCTTTCCTTGTTGCTTTGTTGAGTTTCTGATAGTTCATACAAACCTTCCATTCTGTGACAATACGAGTAAGAATGAGTTTGTTGTTATCATTGCTTACCACAATGACACCCCCTTTTTTAGGTACACATTGAACATGGCTCACCCAAGAACTATCAAAAATTGGGTATATAATTCTAGCATCCAACCATTTGATAATCTCCATTTCAAAAACTTCTTTCATAATGGGATTCAATCTTCTTTGCTGCTCGTTAGATATTCCATGGTAATCGTCCAGTAATATCTTGTGCATGTAGATTGCTAGACTGATTCCTTTGATATTCGCAATCATCCACCCCAATGCCTTCTTAGATTTCTTTAAAGCTTTCAACAATTTGGCATCATCATTAGAATTATTGTGATAAAATTCTACAGATTCTTCTTGAACTATTGTGTTAACAATCTCAACAACATGACATTCTTCATTTGTATCAGTACACTTCATAGCATCGAAAACATTAAAGGTTACCTGCTTATCATTAACTCTCATTGTTAATTCACCTTTTTGTACATCAATTAATGTTCTACCAATTTCTAGAAAAGGTCTCCTAAGTGTGATTAGTTCCTTTTTATCAGCCTCACATTCCAAAATAATAAAATCTGCTAGAAAAATAAATTTGTCAACTCTTACCAGCACATCTTCGATTTTATCTTTTGGATGTGCATATGAACAATCAGCTAATTGCAATATGACAGTTGTAGGTCTCACCTTCCCTATTCTTAGCTTTCTAAAAATAGACATAGGCATTAGATTTATACTTGCACCTAAATCACATAATTCTTTGCCTACATAATGATTTCCAATAGAGCAAGGTATAGCAAAACTCCCTAGATTCATCAGTTTTAGTGACAATTTCTTTCTCAGCATTGTTGTGCACCCTTCAGTGAGATTGACAGTTTCGAACTCCCTAACCTTTTCTTCTTTGATAAGATATCTTTCATGAATTTCACATAGTTGGGCAACTGTTCCAATGCTTCTACCAATGGTACGTTGATATTTAATTGCTTCAGGACATGAAAGAATTTCTTGAATTGAAAATCTTGCTTAGATTTTTGGAAACACTAAGGAAAAGGTGGCAATGGCCTTCTTTCCATTTGTTGAGGTTGTTTCGTCGTGTCATTTTTATTGGCAATACAAGATGAATTTGGTTTAACATTTTTCTGGTTACTCTTTTCTAATTACTCTTTTCTTTTGTAGCCTACTCCACTACTAGTTCTAAATTCTTCTTCTTTGTGAAATCTGAACTACCTTCTTCAATATTGGTGTCATTAACAACTCCTAGTAGCTGCGTACCACTTCTAAGTGTAATGGCTTTGCATTGTTCCTTCAATAGAGCTTTCATAGATGAATAACTCGAAGCTAAATTTTGCTGAGCATTTTATCGTGGCATGGGTGATTATATCTAGGTGGTGCACTCACAACATTTTCCAAAAAGCATTGCTGGAATTTCCCACCCCTTGATTACTCCAAATTGAATTTGGATGTTACTTCCGCCCCAGATTATATGTGTTGGAATATGGGTTGTTGTTGTTGCGATTAAAATTTCCCATATAATAAATTGAGGTTGGGTTCAATGGGCATTCATAAAAAACATGATCTTTTTCGCAATAAACACATGCTAACTCAACAGCTTTTATTTTCTACACTACAGTTGGTCTTTTTAGTGTTTTAATCATATTCGTCAAAGATGACACATGAGCTGTTAAGAAAGTAATCGCATCAAGTTCTATTGTCCAGCAACTCTTCTACCTATCTCTACTATTGTAGTGAGGTATTGATTATCATTGATTTCTATCCTATTCAGTTTCATATGTCTCATTATATGATATATCGAGCAAAGTCCCATTGGCAGATGCATCAACCACCATTTTTGTATGTGCATTCAATCCATTGTAAAACATTTCCATTTGCATCCAATGTTGAAAACCATGCATTGGGCATTTTCCAATTAGCACCTCGAATCACTCCCATGCTTTATATAATTTTTTATACTCAAATTGCCGAAGGGACGTAATATTGTGCCTCAACTTGGCATTCATGTTTGGAGGATTATATCTTAGTAGAAACACCTGACAAAGTTCATTCCAATATGCCACCATACATAACAACAATGCATTTAACCATGCTCTGGGATGATCTCACAATGAATAAGGGAATAACTTCAGTCTTAGAGCATCTTCCGAAACACCCTGCTGCTTGAATGAATCACAGACTTCCAAAAAGAGTCTTAAGTGCAACTGTGGATCTTCAATAGGCAATTCACTAAACTGCCTTACAGTTTGTAACATTTGAAACATCTCTGGCTTTAACTCAAAATGTTGAGCTTGAATATGTGCCCTGACAATCCCTGGATTCAGATTATCCAAGATCGACACTACATGTTCTCTGACAGGTCTGTCTCTGTCATCTAATATTCAAGCAATATCACCATCCTTTTTATTCCAATGTAATAGCTCTTCTCTAACCTGATAATTTCTAATTCTTTCCATTTTTCGCAATTCTTTTCTTCTTCTTCTCAAGGTTCTCTCAATTTCTGGATCAAAAGAATACTCTTTAAGTGTAGAAATATCTCTACTTATGCACTAACAAAAATCCTAAAAACCAAAAATCAAAACAGCTAATTAAGCTAAACTAACAAAATTAAAAGGGTAATAACACACAAAGTTTTCACCAATATTGCTGACCCTGACAACGGCACCAAAAACTTGTCTCGTGTGACTGTGTAATGTGAATGTGCCAGTATACACTAGAATCAAGTAATAAAGTGATGAGTGAGTATCATCTCCATAGGGATCGTAATTGATTAAAAAAATGGTTATGCTATTATTATGAATTTGACTAATTAAACTGTGCAAAATAAACATATGACATTGATAAAGAGAATTAATGAATTGTAACGCCCCGAACCCGAGACCGTCACCGGAGTCGAATACGAGGTGTTGACAGACTTTTTAAAAATTTTTCCAGACACTGCCCAGTCTGAGTACTAGTAGCTTCAAAAATCATATCTTGAGTTTCACAACTCGAAAATCAGTTTTGTGATTTTTCCCTGAAACTAGACTCATGTCCCCACCTATATATTTTTTTCTAGAATTTTTGGTCGGGCCAATTAGTACAGTTTATTAGTCAAAGTCTCTCATGTTACAGGGGTCGACTACACTGACCTTTTCCCATTACGACTGGGATATCTCTCTGCACAGGGCTTCAATACTAATGCCGTTTGTTTCTATGGAAACTAGACTCAGAGAGGAATCCATACATATATGGTGAGACCCCTAATTATCTCTGGTAAATTTATAGTGAATTTCCAAAGGCGGAACAGTGAATCCAGAAACTGTTCTGGCCCTGTTCCACAAGAACCCGAATATCTCTTTCTGTACTGTTCCTATAATTGTTTCGTTACTTCCATATGAAAGTAGATTCATCAAGGTTCGATTACATAATTTATTCACTATTTAATTCCACTCCTACGAATTTATGTGATTTTTAAATTCTACACCACCGTTGCTGTCAAAATCTGTTTTCAAGATAAACTTTACCTATTTTGTGGTTACCATGGACCAACTAGGGTTTTGCCATACATAGGTCCACATGTGATCATATTTAGCCATTCCAATTGCTGATCATTAGCCCAACACTTCCATTTCAATCCATAGTCACATCGTGAAACCATATATATACATACATAAACACAAATGGTCTAATGTCATACTCCACATCTACAAGCCATTTTCGCATGGCTTTACACACATACATCACAAAAGAACTTAAACAACAGGGGGTAATCCTATACATGCCATATCCAGAGTTCAACTAAAGAGTACCAAAAGAGCTTGATAGTGTAGATGACTTCGACTTCGCTGATCCCGAATCCGATAGCTAACGAGCAAAATCTATAAAACAGAGAGCCAAAGCAACCGGGTAAGCATTTTAAGCTTAGTAAGTCTCAAGTAATGAAATCGGCTTTGACTACAGTAATACATTCACATAGCTAACTAAGTCATTTTATTTACACACATTCTCATAATCCTACTTACTTCACACTTCATCAACATATATACACAAGGTATCAACCTTTCTAAAAGCCGAAAATTCGTTAGCCGATCGCACGAATACTATTTAAAACGAATCGACTTTTCCAATGCACATGCAACATACCTTATCGTTCGGGTTGGTCGAGCATATTTATTGAATTAGTTACAGCACAAAACGCTCACATTCAAACCCAAGTTTCTTCGGTATTTAACCGAATACAACCGCAAACACATTTGCCTTCGGGTCTTAACCCGGATATATCAACTTGCATAATTGCCTTCGGGTCTTAGCCCGGATATATCATCTCGCATAATTGCCTTCGGGTCATAGCTCGGACATATTAACTCGCATAATTGCCTTCGGGTCTTAGCCCGGATATATCAACTCGCATAATTGCCTTCGGGTCTTAGCCCGGATATATTAACTCGCATAATTGCCTTCGGGTCTTAGCCCGGATATATCATCTCGCATAATTGCCTTCGGGTCTTAGCCCGGATATATTCCAATGCTCATGCACACATATATCAATAATCATAACACATCCATATCATTTCTTCGTTACTAAGGCTCAAACACAAAACATTTATTAAACCTTTCAAATTTCGGCTCAGTAGCCGCACACAAAGAGCATAATTTCAATTGGCTTTATAACATAGTCTCTAAGCACATTCGACTATCCGTCATAGTATGACTATTCATTTCAATATAATTCAAGTAGGGTCATTACTCGAAGACTTACCTCAAATGTCGTCGGACGACTTCAACGGCTATTCAATTACTTTTTCCTTCCCTTTATCGGATCTAGTTCCCCTTTGCTCTTGAGCTTAAGTTCAACAAAATTTAAAATAGTCATTAATCGACTATTCAAGTATTACTTTCAGAATAATATATATTGATCCGACTTTCACACACATAGATTATAGTAAGCTTTATAATAATCAATAAATAATTCATCGGCAAACTTTCATTAATGTTTACAACAAAATCACATATTCACTACGAGCTGTTTTCCTGAGCAGTAGTTACTAAATTACTTATAACTGGAGCTACTAAACTCCAAATCACTTGCCGTTAATTTTCCCTGAATATAGACTCGTATATCTTCCATCCATAAAATTTTCAAAATTTTAGGCTTGGCCAATCAATACCAGATTTTTCTTAAAGTTTCCCCTATTTCACTGTTTGACTATTCTGACCACTCTTCACTACGAATCCAATTTCTCACTTTACAGAATTCCAAATGTATTGTATTTAATCTCATTTGAAACTAGACTCATTAAGGAGTCTAAGCATATAAATTTTATCTCATAATAATTTTTGTACAATTTATAATGATTTTCTAAAAACAGAACAGGGAATCCAACAGTCATTTTGACTCAGCCCCACAATACTTCAAATATCTCAAGATCGGTAACTCTTTTATTTTTATAGTTTCTTTTGTAAGAAAATAGACTCTTCAAGCTTTAATGACATAATTCACTCAGCTTCTAACTCAACTCCCACAATTTATAGTGATTTTTCCAAAATCACTTTACTGCTGCTGTCCTAAAGAGATTATTGGCAATTCACTCTTTCACACATTCTTTGTATACATATTATTTAATTATTTATCACCCTAGATATTATTAGCTAAATAGATCAATTGTACATATATACCGCCAAGACCGTACGTAATAATCTTACTAATACATAACACTACTCAAATTCTTCGAAAGCATACTAACAAAAATATCATGTACTATGCCGAACCTTTAGGAAATCAAGCACCTAATTTATCCATTTCAAAACACCCAATCGGCATTTGCTCAAGACATTAAGCAAAGTCTAGGTTCGGCTATTACACATATGAGTATTAGAAATTATAGTTTTTAACAAGATCAACTTCTTTCATCAACAATTTCTTCATCAAACTTAAAGATAAAAATCAAATTCCTTCCTTATCTACCATAACCGAATGTTCAATTCAACCATCCAAATTCAAAGTTTTGGCATGGGCTAAGTAAGTAGCATGATGAGTAACCTAAAACAAACTAGAATTTAAAAAAAATCTAACTTGATTTACTAACCTTCCTTAGGTTTCAATGGCCGAATGTTTGCTCCCCTTTCTCTCCCTTTTGGTTCGGCTAAGAAGAACAAAGTTAAGACTTTGTTTTCTTCCCATTCTTCCTATTATTCATTATGTCTCCAATAACCCAATTTCCTATTATAATATCTAATTCAACAAATAAATTGCCCATCATCAATCCATCTTGGCCGGCCACTATAAGGGAATTGGGCAAATTTGACATGCAAGTCCACCTTTGTGTTGACATGCACTAATAAGCCCTGTAAAATTAGCCTATCATATTCACCATGTCTCATGTTGATCCCTATTTAATAATTCCTCATACAATTGGCAAAATTAGGGAATGAAATTTCCACATATGCATGTACACACATAATAAGCATAGAATATAACAATTAATTATTTTCATAACTCGGTTTTGTGGTCCCGAAACCACTTCCCGACTAGGGTCAATTTAGGGCTGTCACAACTCTCCCCCACTTAAGAAATTTTCGTCCCCGAAAAACTTACCGGTAAATAGGTTTGGGTATCGTTCTTTCATCGAGCTCTCGGTCTCCCAAGTAGCTTCCTCGACCCCGTGTTTGAGCCATAACACCTTTACTAGCGGAACTCTTTTGTTTCGCAACTCCTTCACTTCACGAGCTAGGATACGCATCGGTTCTTCTTCATAGCTCATGTCGACTTGAATTTCAACCTCTGATGGGCTAATTATATGCTATGGATCAGATCGATAGCGTCGAAGCATCGAAACATGAAAGACGTCATGAATCTTTTCAAGCTCTGGGGGCAAAATCAATCTATACGCAACCGGACCAACTCGTTCGGAGATTTCGTACGGCCCGATGAATCTTGGGCTCAACTTGCCCTTACGGCCGAACCTGAGTATCTTTTTCCAAGGTGAAACCTTAAGGAACACTTTGTCTCCCACCTGATACTCGATGTCTTTTCGTTTCAAATCTGCGTACGACTTCTGACGATCCGTGGCTATCTTCAGACTTTCACGGATTACCTTTACTTTCTGTTCAGCATCTCTAATCAAATCAACTCCGAAAATTTTACTTTCACCGAGCTCGGTCCAAAACAATGGTGTACGGCATTTACGACCGTACAAAGCCTCGTAAGGTGCCATCTTAATACTTGATTGAAAACTACTGTTGTAAGCGAATTCAATCAAAGGTAAGTACCGTTCCCATGAACTACTGAACTCGAGGATGCAACATCTCAACATATCCTCAAGTATCTGAATTATCCGCTCGGATTGACCATCGGTTTGGGGGTGAAAAGCAGTGCTAAAATGCAGCTTGGTACCCAGAGCTTCTTGCAATTTCTTCCAAAATCGTGAGGTGAATCTCGGATCTCTATCCGACACGATAGAAACAGGTACCCCGTGTAATCTCACAATTTGATAAACGTACAATTCAACTAGTTTATCCAATGAAAAATCCGTACGTACGGGGATGAAATGAGCCGACTTAGTCAGTCTATCAACAACAACCCATATCGCATCCTTCTTACTTGCTGACAAGGGCAGTCCGGACACAAAGTCCATTGTGACTCGATCCCATTTCCACTCGGGTATCATGATCGGCTGGAGTAATCCTGAAGGCACTTGATGTTCCGCTTTCACTTGTTGACATATTAAACATCTCGAAACAAAGTCGGAGATGTCCCGTTTCATACCATGCCACCAAAATTGACGTTTCAAATCGTTGTACATTTTCGTACTCCCCGGGTGAATTGACATTCGGCTACAATGGGCTTCGTTCAGAATCATTGAAATGAGTTCCGAATTCCTTGGAACACACAACCGATTTCTGAACCTCAAACAATCATCGTCATCAATTTGAAACTCTGATCCCTCGTTCGGAAAACACTTAGTCCGTTTTGCAACCAATTCATCATCGACTTTCTGAGCTTCACGAATTTGGTGAGTCAATAATGGTTTAGCTTTTAATTCAGCTACTAACACATTGTCTGGTAGAACAGACAAATGCACGTTCATCGCTCGCAAAGCAAACAATGACTTCCGACTTAAGGCGTTCGCAACCACGTTAGCCTTTCCCGGGTGGTAATCAATGACAAGCTCGTAATCTTTCAACAACTCAAGCCAACGTCTTTGTCGCAGATTCAAGTCTCTTTGAGTCATCAAATATTTGAGACTTTTGTGGTCCGAAAATACATGGCACTTCTCACCAAACAGATAATGTCGCCATATTTTTAAAGCAAATACGATGGCAGCTAGTTCGAGATCATGGGTCGGATAATTCCTCTCGTATGGCTTCAATTGTCTCGACGCATAGGCCACGACTCGACCTTCTTGCATCAATACGCAACCCAACCCAAGTAGGGATGCGTCACTATAGATGACAAACTCTTTACCCGATTCGGGTTGCACCAAAATTGGAGCTTCAGTCAAATGAGTTTTCAGTTGGTCGAAACTTTTCTGACATTTCTCCGTCCACTCGAACTTAACATCCTTTTGAAGTAGCTTCGTCATTGGTGTGGCTATCATCGAGAAACCTTTCACAAATCGTCGGTAATAACCGGCGAGCCCCAAAAAGCTCCGAACTTCAGTAACATTTCTCGGAGGTTTCCAGTCAAGTATGGCTGAAATTTTGTTCGGGTCAACTCGAATACCCGACGCGGATACCACATGACCCAAGAAGCTAACCTCTCTTAACCAGAACTCACACTTACTGAACTTAGCATATAACTACTTATCCCGTAAAATTTGCAACACTAGTCTCAGGTGCTCAGCATGTTCGGTCTCATCTCTTGAATAGACCAAGATGTCATCAATGAACACAACTACGAACCGATCCAAATATGGTCTGAAGATCCGATTCATCAAATCCATAAATACTGCCGGGGCATTAGTGAGCCCAAACGGCATCACTAAGAATTCGTAGTGACCGTACCTCGTTCTGAAAGCAGTTTTGGGTACGTCTGAATCTCGAATCCGCAACTGATAATAACCCGATCTCAAATCTATTTTTGAGAACACTGAGGCCCCCTTTAGTTGATCAAACAAATCATCGATACGCGGTAGTGGGTATTTATTCTTTATCGTCACTTTATTCAGTTGACGATAGTCAATGCACAACCTCATGGTTCCGTCCTTCTTTTTCACGAACAATACTGGTGCACCCCAAGGTGAGAAACTTAGCCGAGCGAAACCTCTATCCGTCAATTCTTGCAGCTGAGCTTTCAACTCTTTTAACTCGGTTGGTGCCATACGATACGGAGCTATCGAGATCGGCGTAGTCCCAGGTACAAGCTCAATACCAAACTCTACCTCCCGAACAGGTGGTAAACCCGGTAATTCTTCCGGAAAAACATCCGGGTATTCACAAACCACCGGCACAGATTCGGGTTTCTTTTCTAATTCTTTGTCACCAAGTACATACGCAAGGTATGCTTCGCACCCTTTTCTTACATATTTCTGTGCCAACATTGCTGATATTACAGCTGGCATCCCCTCCAAGTCCGCGGACTCAATTCGGACTACTTCGTTATTTGCGCACCTCAAATCAATAGTCTTGCTCTTGCAATTCACAATCGCATCATGCACGGTCAACCAATCCAACCCAAGGATAACATCAAATTCATCAAACGGCAAAAGCATCAAGTCCGCTGGAAAACAGGAACCTCGAATTGCTAGGGACATTTCTTACACACTTTGTCGACAAGTACATAACGACCCAAGGGATTTGACACCCGAATTACAAACTCAGTAGACTCAATAGGTAAAGTCTTACTGGATGCTAAGGTTTCACATATGTAAGAATGAGTAGAACCGGGGTCAATCAAAGCAATTACATTAGTATCAAAGAGAGTAAAAGTACCGGTAATAACATCAGGCGAAGAAGCATCCTCGCGGGCACGTATAGCATATGCTCTAGCAGGTGCACGAGCCTCGGATCTGGTCGTAGCATCTCTAGATCCTCTCTGACCACCACTAGCATTGCCCATATTTCTAGATGGTCTACCTCGAGCAGTGGTAGCACCCGGTTTCCCACTCTGATTTACATTCTGTTCGGACAGCCTCGGGCAATCTTTAATGAAGTGGTCCACTGATCCGCACTTGTAACAGGAGCGGTCATGGAATCTACAACTCCCCAAATGCCATTTACCGCAATGTCGACATTTCGTTCGGCCTCGACGTTCGTTCCCAACACTGGCAACCGAAGTGCCTCGTGTACCCACAGGGGGTCGATCACGATCTCGTCTAAAAAGGCCCGAAGTGCTTTTAGACCGGCCCACATCATCTCGAAATTTCTTCGATGCCTGTTGAAGAGACTTTCCCGAGAATCTTTTACGAAACTCCCCGGTTCCCACATCAACTTTTTGTTTTTCCTTTCTAAGCTCTTCGGCTTTACAAGCTCGCTCGACAAGTACTACGAACTCTCGTATTTCAAGAATGCCAACGAACATTTTTATATCTTCATTCAGCCCATCTTCGAAGCGTTTACACATGACAGCCTCGGACGAAACACATTCCCGAGCGTATCTACTAAGTCTAACAAATTTTCGCTCGTAATCAGTAACTGACATAGAACCTTGCTTAAGCTCGAGAAATTCCTTCCGTTTTTGATCAACAAATCTCTGACTGATATACTTTTTCCGAAACTCAGTTTGGAAAAACTCCCAAGTTACTTGCTCCCGGGGCACAACAGAAGTCAGAGTACTCCACCAATAGTAGGCAGAATCACGTAGCAAGGAGATAGCACACTTTAGGCATTCATCGGGTGTACAAGATAGCTCATCGAGTACCCGGATAGTGTTGTCCAACCAAAATTCAGCTTGCTCGGCATCGTCGCTATCCGTAGCTTTAAATTCAGTAGCCCCATGTTTTCGGATTCGGTCAACTGGGGGCTTATTTGACCTTATTTGGTCAGTTACCAGAGGTATTGTAGGTGCGGGGGTGGTGTTTGTCGGGAATGGAGGTTGTGGAACAGCCGTATTAGTTCGAATGTATTGGTTGAACCAATCATTCATCACGCTATAGAAAGCTTGTCTAGCTTCATCGTTCGGGTTACTCGCATTAGGTTGAGAGTCCACCGGCGCTGTCCCTTGTGCGGGAGCAGGCGCTACACTCTCAAGATCATCAGCTACCGCTCGGTTGGGATCGGGATCCATTACTATAAATAAACACATTTGCAAATGTCAGAAATCACCACACTATCAATTAATCACATAAAATGGCATGTATAGCTAGACCCCAACACATTACGGTAGTCCTAGAATCGACTAAACCGTAGCTCTGATACCACTCAATTGTAACGCCCCGAACCCGAGACCGTCACCGGAGTCGAATACGAGGTGTTGACAGACTTTTTAAAAATTTTTCCAGACACTGCCCAGTCTGAGTACTAGTCGCTTCAAAAATCATATCTTGAGTTTCACAACTCGAAAATCAGTTTTGTGATTTTTCCCTGAAACTAGACTCATGTCCCCACCTATATATTTTTTTCTAGAATTTTTGGTCGGGCCAATTAGTACAGTTTATTAGTCAAAGTCTCTCATGTTACAGGGATCGACTACACTGACCTTTTCCCATTACGACTGGGATATCTCTCTGCACAGGGCTTCAATACTAATGCCGTTTGTTTCTATGGAAACTAGACTCAGAGAGGAATCCATACATATATGGTGAGATCCCTAATTATCTCTGGTAAATTTATAGTGAATTTCCAAAGGCGGAACAGTGAATCCAGAAACTGTTCTGGCCCTGTTCCACAAGAACCCGAATATCTCTTTCTGTACTGTTCCTATAATTGTTTCGTTACTTCCATATGAAAGTAGATTCATCAAGGTTCGATTACATAATTTATTCACTATTTAATTCCACTCCTACGAATTTATGTGATTTTTCAATTCTACACCACCGTTGCTGTCAAAATCTGTTTTCAAGATAAACTTTACCTATTTTGTGGTTACCATGGACCAACTAGGGTTTTGCCATACATAGGTCCACATGTGATCATATTTAGCCATTCCAATGGCTGATCATTAGCCCAACACTTCCATTTCAATCCATAGTCACATCGTGAAACCATATATATACATACATAAACACAAATGGTCTAATGCCATACTCCACATCTACAAGCCATTTTCGCATGGCTTTACACACATACATCACAAAAGAACTTAAACAACAGGGGGTAATCCTATACATGCCATATCCAGAGTTCAACTAAAGAGTACCAAAAGAGCTTGATAGTGTAGATGACTTCGACTTCGCTGATCCCGAATCCGATAGCTAACGAACAAAATCTATAAAACAGAGAGCCAAAGCAACCGGGTAAGCATTTTAAGCTTAGTAAGTCTCAAGTAATGAAATCGGCTTTGACTACAGTAATACATTCACATAGCTAACTAAGTCATTTTATTTACACACATTCTCATAATCCTACTTACTTCACACTTCATCAACATATATACACAAGGTATCAACCTTTCTAAAAGCCGAAAATTCGTTAGCCGATCGCACGAATACTATTTAAAACGAATCGACTTTTCCAATGCACATGCAACATACCTTATCGTTCGGGTTGGTCGAGCATATTTATTGAATTAGTTACAGCACAAAACGCTCACATTCAAACCCAAGTTTCTTCGGTATTTAACCGAATACAACCGCAAACACATTTGCCTTCGGGTCTTAACCCGGATATATCAACTTGCATAATTGCCTTCGGGTCTTAGCCCGGATATATCATCTCGCATAATTGCCTTCGGGTCATAGCTCGGACATATTAACTCGCATAATTGCCTTCGGGTCTTAGCCCGGATATATCAACTCGCATAATTGCCTTCGGGTCTTAGCCCGGATATATTAACTCGCATAATTGCCTTCGGGTCTTAGCCCGGATATATCATCTCGCATAATTGCCTTCGGGTCTTAGCCCGGATATATTCCAATGCTCATGCACACATATATCAATAATCATAACACATCCATATCATTTCTTCGTTACTAAGGCTCAAACACAAAACATTTATTAAACCTTTCAAATTTCGGCTCAGTAGCCGCACACAAAGAGCATAATTTCAATTGGCTTTATAACATAGTCTCTAAGCACATTCGACTATCCGTCATAGTATGACTATTCATTTCAATATAATTCAAGTAGGGTCATTACTCGAAGACTTACCTCAAATGTCGTCGGACGACTTCAACGGCTATTCAATTACTTTTTCCTTCCCTTTATCGGATCTAGTTCCCCTTTGCTCTTGAGCTTAAGTTCAACAAAATTTAAAATAGTCATTAATCGACTATTCAAGTATTACTTTCAGAATAATATATATATATTGATCCGACTTTCACACACATAGATTATAGTAAGCTTTATAATAATCAATAAATAATTCATCGGCAAACTTTCATTAATGTTTACAACAAAATCACATATTCACTACGAGCTGTTTTCCTGAGCAGTAGTTACTAAATTACTTATAACTGGAGCTACTAAACTCCAAATCACTTGCCGTTAATTTTCCCTGAATATAGACTCGTATATCTTCCATCCATAAAATTTTCAAAATTTTAGGCTTGGCCAATCAATACCAGATTTTTCTTAAAGTTTCCCCTATTTCACTGTTTGACTATTCTGACCACTCTTCACTACGAATCCAATTTCTCACTTTACAGAATTCCAAATGTATTGTATTTAATCTCATTTGAAACTAGACTCATTAAGGAGTCTAAGCATATAAATTTTATCTCATAATAATTTTTGTACAATTTATAATGATTTTCTAAAAACAGAACAGGGAATCCAACAGTCATTTTGACTCAGCCCCACAATACTTCAAATATCTCAAGATCGGTAACTCTTTTATTTTTATAGTTTCTTTTGTAAGAAAATAGACTCTTCAAGCTTTAATGACATAATTCACTCAGCTTCTAACTCAACTCCCACAATTTATAGTGATTTTTCCAAAATCACTTTACTGCTGCTGTCCTAAAGAGATTATTGGCAATTCACTCTTTCACACATTCTTTGTATACATATTATTTAATTATTTATCACCCTAGATATTATTAGCTAAATAGATCAATTGTACATATATACCGCCAAGACCGTACGTAATAATCTTACTAATACATAACACTACTCAAATTCTTCGAAAGCATACTAACAAAAATATCATGTACTATGCCGAACCTTTAGGAAATCAAGCACCTAATTTATCCATTTCAAAACACCCAATCGGCATTTGCTCAAGACATTAAGCAAAGTCTAGGTTCGGCTATTACACATATGAGTATTAGAAATTATAGTTTTTAACAAGATCAACTTCTTTCATCAACAATTTCTTCATCAAACTTAAAGATAAAAATCAAATTCCTTCCTTATCTACCATAACCGAATGTTCAATTCAACCATCCAAATTCAAAGTTTTGGCATGGGCTAAGTAAGTAGCATGATGAGTAACCTAAAACAAACTAGAATTTAAAAAAAATCTAACTTGATTTACTAACCTTCCTTAGGTTTCAATGGCCGAATGTTTGCTCCCCTTTCTCTCCCTTTTGGTTCGGCTAAGAAGAACAAAGTTAAGACTTTGTTTTCTTCCCATTCTTCCTATTATTCATTATGTCTCCAATAACCCAATTTCCTATTATAATATCTAATTCAACAAATAAATTGCCCATCATCAATCCATCTTGGCCGGCCACTATAAGGGAATTGGGCAAATTTGACATGCAAGTCCACCTTTGTGTTGACATGCACTAATAAGCCCTTTAAAATTAGCCTATCATATTCACCATGTCTCATGTTGATCCCTATTTAATAATTCCTCATACAATTGGCAAAATTAGGGAATGAAATTTCCACATATGCATGTACACACATAATAAGCATAGAATATAACAATTAATTATTTTCATAACTCGGTTTTGTGGTCCCGAAACCACTTCCCGACTAGGGTCAATTTAGGGCTGTCACATGAATGGATTAATAAAATCAATTATGAATGAAAAAATGCTAGGGCAATTGAAATGTTGTGGCAATTCTTAAAGAATAAGTGGGAAGGATTTGTACTTTTGAATGATAAAGGTTGGAATTACTCATGTTTTACTTTTATATCTTAATAAGGGCATAACAAAATCTTGACCATTCTACTGCTTAGGGATTCACTACTACAGTTTGCTTCTTTCGAGAGCTAGACTTTAAATTATCATTATGAGTTTTTTTATGTCTATAGAACTCAAGAATGATATTCAGATTGTTCTTCTTTTCCCTATACAGATCGCAAGTTCTACATCTATAGTGCTATGAATATTCTTTCGAATACTCACCTGTATCAACTAATAGTAATCCAATTTATTTAATCTTTTCAGAATTAAATCAGATCTAACAACATACCATACAATCATCTATGTCTAGAACTTGCATGCATGCATTTAAAATAATCACAAATTAAATGAAACAATAATCTACTCAAACCAAACCATGGGAATTAAAAATAGTAAAAATTCACCCAAATAATTCCAACCCAATGAGATTTAGCTCATGGATTGGACATTCAAATCCAAAATAAAGCCATTCAACATCATCATTCAAGTTTACGAATCACAAAGTTCAAATCAAAAAATAAAGGCATAACTGCAGGAAGCTCTCGCTACTCCAGCGTGCACTTTAATACTGAAATTTTATGCAAAACCTAGGGTAGATTTCTCTTCCCCTTCCTTGCGTCTGTGATTTTTGCTCTGTAAGCTGATACTCTCTCTTCTCTTTTCTTTGAAATTTTCCACGAGAATTCGATGCAGAGAAAAAGTACTATTCAATTCATCTCTTCCCAAAATCTTCATCCCCTCTTTTCTTTTCTCTTTCCTCCTTTATAGGGTAGGTCCCTCCCTCTTTTTAAGGGTGGTTTATCTAGAACAAATACAGTTGAATGAGAGTGATGTGGACTGAGTGTTGTGTCATCCTCTTGGAATTGTCATGGCATTCTTGTTGGCAATTTAACCAACATTTTGCTATGGAAATATTTCACTTCCTTCATTTTATTTCTCCTTTCTCTCTTCTCTTCTTCATCCTGCACCTGCTACTAACAATAACCAACACCTTTCTTTTCCAGTAACAAATAATGATATTTATAGCACAATTGAAGCTTTGTTACGCAATGTTCTAAAAAATCCTAAAAATGCAAACATATTTACTTAATTACAAACAATTAATTTAATCTATAGGTTTGAAATATAACTCTTTTCAAGAGTTATCACGATGCAAAACTAAAATTAGATTAAGACAAGTTATAGCTTAGAGCTCCCCTAAGCTTCAGAAGATAAACTTCAAATAAATATGTTTTAAGAAATACCAATTAAAATTCAAAACACATACCCAAAAACTCCGGATAAAATACCGAGTGTAATAATCTTCCAAGTCAGCTTGGGTCTTTGACCCCTACAAAATTATATTTTCAAATGTAAAAAATCCAATTATATATTTATAACAAATAAAAAATCAAGTATATATTTTTTAAATTTGAAAATATATCAACCTATCAAAATAGAGAGCATTAGGAAGATCATGGCTATTAAATTGGGCCTTGACATTCTTTCCTTGTAAAAATAAGGAAACTCCTAGGATAACTAGAAATCCACATATGACGCTATTAATTTTTTTAAAAAATAAAAATAAAAATAAATACAGTAAAGGGTAAAAATGATATTTCAATTAAAAAAATTAAAAGGACATTATTCTTTACCTCTCGATATGGATCACTTCATGCAGTAAAAGCGAGCCAAATAAGTGACAAAGGAGAAAATGCAATGTAAAATATCGACCCTCGAGCTCTTGTGCTCAATGTCAGGAAATAGTGTTGACAACCTGATACTAGCACACTCTGTCTCTTTTTTATCAAATAAAAATAAAAGTTTAATTATAAAAGTTAAAATTCTAATAATTGTTTTGAAATTTAAGCATATAAAACAATGTATTTTGAAGGAAACATACTAATAAAATTGCATTTACCAAAACGAAATGGCTACAAGACTAACGTCCAAATGAAAATGCCAATCAAATGAAATCCTCTCTGAGGCAACGACATATATGGCAGAGAGCATAGTGCTGCCAACACACTTAAAAAATGAAGATGAGAAAATTAGCTAGGAGTATGCGGTGCTCATTTTCCTATGTTAAAAGAAAAATGAAAATAAAAAAATCATGATTATTGATATTTTATTGGTGTATAATTTTATTAAAACCAAAATATTTCATACCAATATAATTAGGATTACCCCAAAGCAGGAGCAACTACAAAAGGCAAAAATAACTTCTAATGTTGGCCTTTGAATTAGAGGAGGCAATGTTGCCACATTGAGTTGTGGCAATAAATCAATATGCATGGGCCAAAGATGGATGTTCGGTCCATTGTAGAAGGTAATTACCATGACATTGCTAATGCTAATGATGGTGTCAGCTAATTTTGCCCTTCCAGATTTTGTGATTATAGTAATTGTTTTTGTCTTAGACATTATAATAATAAAAAAAAACATATCAACAAAAGTTTGTCTAAGACTAGTCAAAGGGTTTGTTTAACTCTTGATTTGTGTTCCAATTTTGTTTTAACAGTTTATTTACTTTTGTCAAGTAAGATTGATGTGAGTCTTAAGGCCCAATTTCAGACCTATCAATGTGATGGGTTCACACTGCCTCAAAACTCAACAATAATGTCAAAGGTCAAGCAAATCAAACCAAGATTAAAGACAAGATTCGACGGTGCATCTTTTCGAGGAAAGAGGGAATGATACATGTACGAATGGGGTGAATTTTATTAAATTCCATTCATCAAAGCTGTCAATTTTCAAGCTTGGGAAATCAATAGACTTTTGATGACTTTTTGGATGTGATCCTAGCATTTTTGGGTTAAAATGTCTCACTATATTCGAAGATCTATCTCTTAGCTTCTAAACACACTTTGAATCACTTAATTTTGAGTTTGGGAGCTCAAGTTATGACCATTTTAGTGAAGACGCAAGTAGAATTTCTAGACAAGATTATGATAGGAATTACATATTTCGGGCTTTTAATTCGAGTTTAAATCATATTGGGTTTGGATTTGAGGCTTAATTTTTATTATATATGAGTTTAATATTGTATTTTATCAACTCTTATTATTTTATTATTTTATTATTCCGAATTTTTAATAATTATTAAGTAGTTTAAGTTATTTAAGAGTTTTAGGTCAACAAGAAAATTTAATTTAAAACTACTTCTTGTTTAGATTAATTAGAATTCTAGTATACTTAAGAGTTTTATTTAGATTTATTTAGCTAGTTTATATATAAGCCTTTACATTATGAATAATATATAGTGCCATAATGCATTATTAATAATATAAAACGTCAATCTTTAAAAAAATAATAAAGAAAATATGCACAATTAAATTGTACGTATTTGTTTTACTTCTGTTTTAAAGATTGATTTTTATATTATGAATCTTTCTTTTCGCGGATTGTTGATTTTTATATTATGAATCTTTCTTTTCGTGGATTGTTGCCTTGACTAGTGCTCAAGCTGTAAGTGCTTGGGTTAATATATTGTACAAGATCAGTGATTCTATTGGAATCAGTTTGAAGATATTGATTGTCTACAGATTTATCGCATCCATGATCTTCGTACTGCCTTTTGCTCTCTATTTTGAAAGGTTGGTATATTTTCAAATTTAAAAAATATATATTAGATTTTTTATTTGTCATAAATATATAATTGGATTTCTTACATTTGAAAATATAATTTTGCAGGGGTCAAAGACCCCAGTTCACATGAAAGATTTTTGCATTTGGTATTTAATTTGGAGTTCTAATTTTAATTTATATTTCTTAATGCATAATTATTTATTTTGTCTTATGGAACTTAAGGGAGTTCCATGGCAAAACTGGTTTGCATCTAGTTTTGGTTTTGCTTCAGCAAGCTATGTTGCTTTTTCTTCGACAAGCTTTGTTGCTTCTAAATAAAATTATAATTTACTTATTAGCTCAATCAAAACTAGAATTTTATTCTCAAAATTCCAAGAATGGTACATAACTGTGTATCAAATTATAAATTTGGTAACGAGGTTCCAGACTAAATAAGATAGTAAGTTTGTACAAAACCAAAACAAAATAGTAAAATGTTAAATTATTATTGATTACTGGAAACACGAAAATATACACACCTTTTCATGCACTTTTTAACTTAAATTCATACAGCTTAGGTAAAATTCGTGTCGAAAAATAAATAATATTTATAAAATAATTAAATTGCACCCAAATTATGAACATGTTGAATTTTAATTAATTTTATGTCAAATGTTAATTATTTTCAATAGATTTGCACAAAGGGCAAAAAATAGCTTGGCAGACACTGCTAGAAGCACAAAACAGAGAAGCAATTTTGAACCATCAAAGCAAATTTTTTCAGCCTAAGATGGTCCAAATTATGTGTATTAAGTCATAATATAATTAATTTTAATTTTAATCCAATTTAATTTGGGTTAAATAAATTGTTGTTAATTAATTATGAAAAGGGGCCCAGTTGAGCTAAACCGAGAAAACCGATCCAACCGAGCTCTGGGTAGCCCAAAACCGTCCCACATGCTGACCCAATCAACTTATTTGGCTGATTATTTGGCTTGCAAAATGGCCCTTGAAGACTCCTTCAAATTGCATTCAAACCCCTCCACTATTTATCCCTTTCTAGATTTGCCCCTACCTTAAAATAGCATGTTTGAAATCTTCAAACATGCCACATGTGTGGTCGACCATGGGGGGAGGCTTTGGCTGCTGACTTTGGCTATTTTTAGTAGCCTTCTCAACCTATAAATACCCCCTTGGCTGCTCACTTCAAACACATCTCAACCCTTCTCATCTCTTCACTTCTCTCTTATTTTTCTCTCTTTATTCCCTTCTATTGTTCTTCATTTTCTTCCCTTATTCCCTTGCCAATTTCACCTATTGAAAAAGAGTTATTAAACCACCATTTGGAGCAGTATTCAAGTGTTTGTAGAAGCCTCATTTAATAGCCCAAATTTGACTGGGCTTAAATAAAACAAATAAATGAATAAATGTTTATTTAAAGTCCTTACAAGAGCCCAAACACACACCCAAATAGACCGATTACACCCTACCTAGCCCAGGACTAAACCAGACCCAAATCACAGAGGCCCAAAACCTAAAATTACCAGCTAGGGTTTCCAACCCTAGCTCTTTCTCCTCGTGCCGCAACAGGTTCTGGAAGGTTCAAGGATCGTCTGTCTAGCTCCCGAATCGAGGCCACCATTCAAGGCTTTGCCTCCGTAATCAGCGCCTTACCGTCGCCACGAATCCTCACCACCAGACTTCAGGCTTCTATCAATGCCAGCAACCCTTCCATCAGCGAGATTCTCGCAAGTTACCTACAAGAAAAGGAAAGAAATCAAAGTAAAAAGGCAGCAGATATATTAGAACAGGAAATGGAAGGAAATCTTCCGATATCTTTCCAAAATAGGCTGTAGTTTAAGGCTATAAAGCCTTTCGTAAATCTGTAAAGAGGGGGGGACAGAGATACACAATAGCAGAGAGAATATACACATAGATATGCAGAGAAAAATACAGAGACATAGAGAGATACACACCACAAAAGATATTGTACACCGAGTATTCTTGAATAATATATCAGAAGGTTTTCAAGAGAAGCGAAGGTGATCTGTCGCATCTACTTTTATTACATTATTTTATTACAAACAACTTGCATATAATACATCAAAATAAAGAAGAGAAATATACCTTTTAGATTGGCTGAGATAAACGAAGTTTTTCAAATCCTAACCGCCGTGTATGGCGGAGTCGGGGACGGCGCGTGAGGCTGGGCATGGGGGCCCGATGAACGGAGCAGACCGGCCTAGGGCCGAGCTCAGAGGGTTAGGGAACTTTCAGAGGATTTTTTTAGTTTTTTTTTTTAAAAATAGGTTTCTAAATGATTTTTAGGTTAGATTTTGGTTTATATAGCCTCAATAGAACGACGCCGTTTTAGCTTAATCCAATAAGCTTAAAACGACGTCGTATTAAGGAGAAGGATCCACGCGTTGACCCGATTACCCATGGAGGATCCGCGTGTTTTTGAGAATTGGGTTAATTACCCAATCGGTCCTTCCACCTTTTTTTGTGTTTATAATTACGCTTTATTTTACTTATGATTTGGCCTTTTTTTGTGTTTTAGTTTTAATTTACTCCCTGCGGTAGCTGTTTTTGAGTCCAAGATTAAAATGGTGGCGTTTTGGGATTAGGGCAAGTTGCCCAGTGAGTCCCTTGTTGTTTTAATTCTTTCAAATCAGGCCCAGAATTTTTACTATTTTGCAAATTAGCCTTATAATTTTAGTTGAATTCAATTTTAGCCATTTCATTATTAATTTAAATTTTTTTTATATATAATATATTTATTTAAAAAACTATACATATATTATTATTATAAATATTATTTATATAGAAAATCTTATTTATCATATATTATTTTCCTATATATTTATATTATGTTTTATTATTAACATTTATTATATTTTTATTATATATTACTTGTTATATGATATGTATATCATATATTATCTATTATATTATTTATGTTTTATTATTCATTATATTATTTATAATTTTAAAATTTGTAAATTATTATCAAATTATATTTTTAACTCATATTATATACATATTTCATTCTTAATTAATTATTTATTTATTATGTGTTATTTCATTTTAAACTAATATTTTTATGAATTATATAGTTATTTTATAAATTCTTTTACACTTTTTTATATATATTTTTATTATTCTTTCATAAATATTTTTTGTTATTATATATTACATATTGTATATTAAAAACTATTTTAAAATTATTAAATATCATATTTTTATTTGTATTTTATGTATATTTTGTTAACAATTACTCATTTTTTTATAATAATTCTTTTTACATTTTTTATATTATATATATCATTCATGTATTAAATCTTATTTTATAATCATTACTTGATGTTATATTTTACGAACACGTACATTGATATTATATTACTTCTTTTTTATATATTAAATTGGATATCATGCATCATTTCTTAATTATTACTTTATATGATTGCATGTTTTACTTATTCATCTTCAATATATGCTATGGGTCTCTTTGTATATATAATGTTAAACATGTATGTATCTAGTGTATGATCTTTATATTATTACTATCATATTAAATTCATGCTTTTACTTACCTATTATGATAATATGCCATATTGTATGTCATCCCATAATGTTAATATGCTCCTTCATGCATCGTTTTTTTTAAAAAAAGGACTTCAAGTTTTTTTGAAAAAAGGCAATGCTTGGTGCTTGGAAGCTTCGAGAAAAGTAGTGCCCTAACTTATTGGGTTGCAATATTTCTCGTTGAGTTCGAATAATCAAGTACCCTTCTAAGTTTTTAAGATTTCAAAATACGAGCAACTGTCTTGGAATTTCAAAGCGCTGTGTCCTAACTTATTGGATGTGGCGATTTGTTGTTTCGAGATAAGGATTTCCAAAAGGTCAACTTAGTATCAATGTTTTGATACAAGTGAATCCCAATTTTCAAAGTCAAAATATTTTATAGAGGATTGTATCTTAAAATTTTTAAATTTCTGACCTT
This sequence comes from Gossypium hirsutum, assembly GCF_007990345.1. Classification (NCBI taxonomy): domain Eukaryota; kingdom Viridiplantae; phylum Streptophyta; class Magnoliopsida; order Malvales; family Malvaceae; genus Gossypium; species Gossypium hirsutum. Next base: position 37,602,731 of record NC_053434.1, on the reverse strand, counting down.
AAAGACATTTGATAATTAATTAGGTACCAATTTTTGGGCGTTACGAGGATGCTAATCCTTCCTCGTACGTAACCGACTCCCAAACCCATTCTTTTATTTCGTAGACCAAAACTAATGACTTTAAAACAAAATGTTTTAAAGGTGATCCAATCACACCTAAAAAGATTGGTGGCAACTCCCGTTTTTGTTTTTCAAAGTCGATTCCCATTTTCCAAAACTCGATTTTAAAAATGGTTTTGACAGCTTGGCGACTCCGCTAGGGACCAATAAGAGAGTCAAGCCGTGTAATTGATTATCTCTTGTCTTAATGTCGGAAATTAAAAATTTTAAAAATTTAATCCTCTTTGCATTACATGTGTTTGTATTATTACATGTGTTGCTATATTCTGATACGCATTGCATTTACAAGACCGTTGTGGTCACACCCTTAAGTAAGAGTGAGAAACTACACTTTCATGAGGTTTTTGCCTCCGTACAGGATAGTGGATTACTTTCGGGATACATGCGTACCTATGGTTTCGTGAGATTTTCATCTCCGTGTAGCCATAGGGAAATGTATTCCTCTGAACTGAACTCGATTCAAATGAGCCTATAATGGGTGAGGATCGAGGAATCTGCTAGTTTGGGTACCTCAAACTTTAGAACCAACCTCATATCGAAAAACCGTAAGAGCCCAACTTAGTTAGAGTTGAACTTTAGATATTATCTTTATAAAATATCGTTGAGATTTATTGATATCATGTGATACTGACTATTTCTTTTCTTTTGTTTGCATGTCATTTTGCATTTACAAAGGTATCGATTCATGGTCAGTTTCTAAGTTAGGAAGTTTTATTATGGAGAACGGACTTCTTGATAGAGTGGAGGGCAACGCTAACGTCCATAGATGGTCTGAGCAAACTCAACTAGAAAAGGGAGATAGTATAACTGTGGAATACGTGTCGGAGCTGCCAGATTACACTCGTATTAGTGTCACGCAGAATAATCTCCAAGATCTTAAGGAAATTTGGGATCAGTGGGGCAAAAAGACCAAGCAGTTATTCTACGATAATTACGGAGACTTACCTTACTTGCTTGATGTTCAGGTAGACGAACACTTATTCCGAGCCCTTGCTCAGTTTTGGAACCCAGCGTACAGTTGTTTCACTTTTGGGGAGGTAAACTTGGTACCTACTATAGAGGAGTACAACGCCTTACTTCGTTGTCCTAGGTTTCAGAATGATAGGATCTATTCTCGAGCTGCTTGTGTCCCTACCTTTTGGAAGAAATTGATGACTATTACGGGGATGAGCAAGCAGTGGATCATGGCCAGAATTAAAGAGAAGGGTGAGTGCAAATGCATTTTGTGGGACGCTTTGAAAGGTCTAATTCTGACACACCCTGATGAGACGAAGAAGGTAGATGTTTTTGCTTTAAGTTTGTATGGACTGATGGTTTTTCCTAGGGCTTTGGGATATGTGGACGAGGCAACCACGGATCTTTTTCATTGACTCAATAAAAGGGTCACTTCCGTCCCTGCAATTTTGGTGGAGACGTTAAGGTCCTTAGGCGTATGTAAGAGGGCTGGTGCAGGCAGATTTGTTGGTTGTGCTCAGACACTTTTAGCTTGGTTCTACAGTCATTTCTGATTGATAGATAAGGTGGTTTGTCGGGTCTTCTTCGAGGATTATTTACTGTTGAAGGACATAATAGCTTCAACTAGGAGAGTTGATGTTCCAGAAGAGAATTGGATAGTGCTACTTCGGAACCTTCAGTCGAAAGATGTTGAGTGGAGGGTTCCGTGGATGATTCCTAGTGAGATTCTTTACCGATGCGGCAGTTTTGATTAGGTCCCTCTGTTGGGAATTTGGGGTGCCATCGGTTATGCCCCTTTGCTCGTGCTAAGGCAGCATGGATTGAGACAGTTCGTGCCAGCGACTCATGGGTTGGCTCAAAGTGAATTTGTATACAGAGGAGTTGATTACAAGAGGAAGGTTAGCAAAGTTTCTAGTGCTTGGAAAAAGACTTGTCGGTTGAAAGGAGTAGCTATTAGCCCTGCTACGACACCAGAATATGTAGAATGGAGAGGCAGAAGGGTTAATGATAACATCCCTAAGCCAAGTGTAGAAGGAGCTCGACCGATAGAGGAATATTTGCAAGTAATACCCTCAGAGTTAGAAATTATGAAGCAAGAGTTCGAGAGAAAGAACTTAGAGTTCGAGAAGAGGGTAGCAAAGCTCGAAGAAGAAAAGATGAACTTGAGCTTGGACGTCGACGTTCAAAAGATGGAGGTTGAGAAAGAGAGGAAAGAAAAAGGGAAGATCGAGATGATCTAAAGGGAAATTACAAAAGGGCACAAGTATCCTTGGGGAGAGCGAAAGTAAGAAGATCTTTAGATCAGTTGCAGAAAGAGGTCTAAGAGGAAAAGGCTAGAGCCGAGTATTGGGAGAGGAAGTTCCAAGAGATGCAGGTACTAAATTTGGCATTAGAGGAAGAGAATAAAGGGTTGAAGACTAAGGTAACTGAGCTTGGAAGATCCCTACGTTGGCACCAAAACCATAATTCTACGGTCGAGTTAAAGGAGCTAAAAAGCAAGGTTGAGGAGTTGGAAGTGGCATTGCATGACGGTGAACTTCGGGTTGAGCAGCTCGAGGCGCAAGAAGATTATCTGAAGGGAGAGCTTCATCAGTCTAGAGGACAGGTCAGAGAAAGGGATCACGTCATTGGTGAAGCCGTAGCCCAGATTTGAGAGGTTGTTGAATATGTACAAGACTTGGAAATTCGAGCTGATGTATTGAGTCTGATGTATTCATCGTCGTCGGATATAGGACGAGAGTTAGCCCTTTTATTAGAAAGAGTTAAAACTTTGGGCCTTAGGGCGAAAGCGTATTTGTAATCCTCTTATATGTAAAGATATTATTTTTCTAAATAAACTTTTCTAAATGAAGTTGAACCAGAATCGATATTCTTTTTGTATTTATGCATTTGCATCTCATAGCATTTCATCGCATCATTTGCATTCAAAGTTATAGAAAGACCCTAATTAGTTAAAGTTTACTTCCGAAGGTAGAAAAGAAAATCTAGAAATCACACATCCTTACGACACTCGCACTAAAACTAAGAGTATGGATCAAAGGTTCGAGCAATTACAAAAGGATATACAAGACCAATTGCAAGAGCAGTTGGCCAAAATGCAGAATGAAATGAGGGAGCAAATGCTAGAGGCTCAGAGGAATATGATGGCTGAAATGGCTCAGCTGTTGAGAGCCACTGATAAAGGAAAAGCTCCCATGGCAATCACTGAAGAGGAGAATGAAGGTCCTCCTCCGGGCTTTACTCCGCCTCATGTGCTACTGCAAACCGAGGCACCTCCTAGAAGACCATCTGTCACCGTGAGGCCTCAACATGGGCTAGTTGATGCTGGAATTCCCGTGAATTGCCCATCTGGGTTGGGAAATAATTTGGGTGATAGCTCGATCAACCCTATCACACCTGATCTAGATCTGATGGAGAAGGAAAGAATGGCAACCGAATCCTCAAAACAGTTGAAAGATCGTTGTAAGTGGTTGGAGGAAAAGTTTAGGGTTTTGGAAGGCGCTAGCAATCATCATGGGATTGATGCCAAAGATTTAAGTTTGGTCTCAAACTTGGTGCTTCCTCACAAATTCAAGATGCCGGAGTTTGAAAAGTACAACGGGACTACTTGCCCAGAAGCACACAGAATAATGTTTTGTAGGAGAGTGACTGGGTATGTGAACAATGATAAACTTTTGATCCATTATTTTCAAGATATCTTAATAGGAGCAGCGACTAAATGGTACAATCAGTTGAGCCGTGCAAGAATCAGTTCATGGAGAGATCTTGCACAAGCCTTCATGCAATAGTACAACCATGTGACTGATATGACACCAGACAGGATCACACTTCAAAACATGGAGAAAAGGCCTAATCAAAGTTTTAGGCAATATGCACAACAATGGAGGGAGGTGGCAATGCAAGTACAACCACCATTGTTGGAAAAGGAGACCACCATGTTATTTATTAACACATTGAAGGCGCCATTCATCACTCACATGATTGGAAGTACCACGAAAAGTTTCGCGGATATAGTTATGGCAAGAGAGATGATTGAGAATGCAGTGAGGGGTGGTAAAATCAAGGGGGAAGTGGCTAAGAGATCGGCCCCAAGGAGAAAGGAGAACAAGGTGAATAATATGAATAGCCTCAACTTGAGAGCAATCACAATTGGTCAACCCAAAATAGAACAACAAAGTACTCAAAGACAGGAATCTGGTACAAGACAGAATTCGGAGAGGATACAATTCACGCCTATCCCTGTGACGTATCGTGAGCTTTATCAAAGCTTATACGATGCACATGCCATTGCTCTATTTCACTTGAAACCGCTGCAACCACCGTACCCCAAATGGAATGATGTAAATGCTAAATACAAATATCACGCGCAAATACCGGGGCATTCGATTGAAAACTGCACCGGATTCAAGAAGGTCGTGGAGAGGCTTATCAAGATGGGGGTTGTGAAATTCGACAGTACCCCTAATACTGAAAATTCGTTACTAGATCATGGCAATCAAGGAGTGAATGCCATCGACGAAATAATGGAAGGAAAAATTAAGGAAGATATTGCTGAGGTGAAGACACTCATGAAAGTAATATGGGAGGAGATGGCGAAGAGAGGTACGTTGACCTCTGGAAAAGGTAGAAAAGGAATAGGAAATTATTGCAAATTCCATGGAGAGATGGGTCATATGATCCAAAATTGTGAGGAGTTCAAGGCCATGGTGCAAGGCCTTATGGTTAACAAAGAGCTACAGATTGTTTAGGGTAGTTCTTGCGAAAGAAAAATATGTGTACTGGAAAATGAACGATAAGAAACCCACCGGCCAAGAATTATTATTTCCTTATCGGGGAATAATGAAGTGGGGGCGCAAACCGGGCCCAGGGTTGTCATCCATAAACCCAATCCTTTCCCTTACAAAGATGACAAGAGGGTGCCATGGAGTTATGATTGTAGTGTAACAGTACCTGAGGGGGAGAGTATAGCCAGTGCATATAGGGGCGTACAAAATGAAGGTTCCCATACGCGGAGTGGGAAACGTTATGATACAGGAGGCGTCAAAGTGGAGCCTACAAAGATAAAAGGTGTCGAGGTTGAGAAAGAGAAAGAGACCGAAATACCCATCAATGAGCCGATGAAGGAGGAGGAGGCTAAGGAGTTCTTAAAGTTCCTTAAGCATAGTGAGTATAGTGTGGTCGAGCAGTTGCGTAAGCAGCCAGTGCGTATATCAGTATTAGCCCTACTTCTGAATTTTGAGGTGTATCGGGATGCATTACTGAAGGTGCTGAACGAAACATATGTCACCCACGACATATCCATTAACAAATTGGACTGATTGGTAAAATAGCATCAGTGCTGACAATTTCATCTATTTCAATGATAATGAAATTCCACCTGGGGGCATAGGGTCAACCAAAGCCTTGCACATCACTACAATGGTGCAAAAGATACACGTTGCCAAGTGTACTCGTTGATAATGGGTCTGCTTTAAACGTCTTGCCATTATCCACCTTGAACAGATTACCCATTGACAGTTCGCGTATGAAAACATGTCGTAATGTGGTAAGAGCCTTTGATGGAACTGAAAGGAAAGTGATGGGACGAATCGACATCCCTTTGGAAATTGGGCCAAATACATATGAAGTTGATTTCTTGGTGATGGATATCAAGCCCTCCTATAATTATTTATTGGGGAGGCCATGGATACACTCGCCAGGAGTGGTGCCTTCCTCATTGCACCAAAAATTGAAGTTAGTGACAGATGGACGGTTAATAACCATCAATGCGGAGGAGGACATTATAGCAGTAGTCACTAGCAAGGCCCCTTATGTCGAGGAAAATGAGGAGTCTATTGAGTGTTCTTTTTGCTCTTTAGAAATCATCAATGGAACCTTCATTTTTGAAGGAAGTGAGGTGCCGGTACCCAAAATGTCTAGAGCCACAAGGATGGCCCTGAAAATGATAATGGGGAAAGGGGCATTGCCAGTAAAAGGACTAGGAAGACAGTTGCAAGGAGGGATTCAAATCCCAAAACTGATTGAGAAGAAAGATCGCTTTGGTTTGTGCTTCAGGCTAGACCATAAGCACAAGAGGCAAGAGATTGAGAAGCGTCAAGCGAGAAGAAAGGCGCGTCTGAACGGAGGAAAAGTGGAGTGGAAACTGATGACATTCCCACCTATATCCAAATCCTTTAAGTCTGGGGGATTACTGGTAGAAGAAAGTCATCAAATTAATGCTGTACACGATAAGGGATTGGAGCAAGGAAACCTCGAGGGCATTCGCCCTTACGAATTAGGGAGCTCTCTGAACAATTGGACTGCGGAAGACCTTCCTGTAGTCTTTAGGAATTTTTCAGAATAATTCTCGAAACATGTCTATTACTCTAGGGCCTAGGAGTAGTAAGATTAAATTTGTGAAATAGGCTTATGTTCATCTGTTATTATTTAAATAAAACATAACTTTTATCAATTTAAACGAGTATTGATTTATTTTTATCAACCAATATTCCTTTAAATTTTGGCAATTCTTATTCTTTTATTCATAGCACATAAACAATCATTCTTAGATTCATTCATTCTTTGTATATTCTTTAATACCCCTACAGGTCCCTAGATATCAATGATATGATCACCGATACTGCGACTCCTGATTTCTCTTGTGAGCAGGACATGTGTTTAGAGGAACCTCAGGATTTTGAGATGTTCAAGATTGTGACGTATCTCTTGATCTGTTAAGAATGGTAAAACAGGAGGAGAAACAAATCATGCCACATGAAAAAGGGGCAATAGAGAATGTAGCCGTAGAGGAAGGGAAGGAGTTGAAAATTGGAACACTGATTACCGAGGATACAAGGCGTGGTCTGGTTGAGTTACTTCGAGAGTTCAAGGATATCTTCGCCTGGTCATATCAGGATATGCCCGGATTGAGTACCGGCATTGTAGTACATCGTCTTCCGATAAGACAGGATTGTAAGCCATTCCAACAGAAGTTGCGAAGAATGAGGCCAGATATTGTTCTGAAAATAAAGGATGAAGTCAAGAAGAAGTTCGATGCAGGATTCTTAAAAGGCTCAAGCTAAGGCTTTCAATCAATCGAATCCAGTAAGAAGTAAAATACTCCGAATGGGTATCTAACATTGTACCAGTTCCTAAGAAAGACAGGAAGGTACGAATGTGTGTTGATTACAGAGATTTAAATAAAGCTAGCCCCAAAGATAATTTCCCTCTGCCACACATAGACACTTTGGTGGACAACACAGCAGGATATTCGTTGTTTTCCTTTATGGATGGTTTCTCAGGATACAATCAGATAAAGATGCATCCAGAAGACATGGATAAAACCACCTTCATAACCTTATGGGGTACCTTTTGCTACAAATTAAGGCCGTTCGGACTGAAGAACGCAGGGGCAACATACCAACGGGCCATGGTAAACTTATTCCACGACATGATGCATAAGGATATTGAGGTATACATTGATGATATGATTGCCAAGTCGCATACAGAAAAAGAGCACATTGAGGTCTTGAGAAGATTGTTCTTGAGGTTGAGAAAATTTCAGTTGAAGCTCAATCCAGCAAAGTGTACCTTTGGAGCTAGATCGGGAAAGTTATTAGGATTCGTAGTCAGTGAAAAGGGAATTGAAATTGACTCAGACAAGGTCAGAGCCATACGAGAGTTACCTTCACCATGCACTCAGAAGGAAGTTCGAGGATTCCTAGGAAGGTTGAATTATATCGCTCGGTTCATTTCACAACTAACCGAGAAATGCGATCCTATCTTTCATCTCCTCAGAAAGCACAATCAAGGTACTTGGGATGAAGAGTGCCAGAATGCTTTTGAAAAGGTCAAGCAGTATTTTTCGAATGCTCCGGTATTATCTCCACCAAGCCCAGATAAACCGTTGATACTGTATTTGTTAGTGTTCAGTAATTCTATGGGATGTGTGCTTGGATAGCATGACGAGTCAGGGAAAAAGGAGATGGCAATTTATTATCTCAGTAAGAAATTCACTGACTGTGAGATGAGATATCTACCGATTGAAAAGTTGTGTTGTGCGCTGATTTGGACAACTCAGAGATTAAGACAGTACATGCTATACCATACTACTTGGCTCATCTCAAAGCTAGATCCATTGAAATACATGATGGAGTCAACGGCTCTAAATGGGAGAATGGCGAGATGGAAAATTTTGCTTTCAGAGTTTGATATAGTCTACATAAGTCAGAAGGCTATAAAAGGAAGTGCGGTAGCAGACTTCTTGGCCAGCAGGGCTCTAGAGGATTATGAGCCATTGAATTTTGATTTTCCAAATGAGGAGTTAATGTGTATAGCAAGAACTGAAGATTCTCCTTGGAAGCTAAATTTTGATGGGGCTTCTAATATAGTTGGAAATGGAATTGGGGCAGTCTTAGTATCCCCAAATGGCGATCATTACCCGTTCACATACAAGTTGGACTTTGATTGCACGAACAATATGGCTGAGTATGAAGCATGCATCATGAGACTTCAAGCAGCTATAGAGTGAGGTATAAAAGAACTAGAAGTATATGGAGATTCTGCGTTGGTAGTTTATCAGCTTAGAGGTGAATGGGAGACAAGGGACCCTAAATTGATCAATTATCGAAAGGTAGTTTTGGGGTTACTTGAGGAGTTTGATGACATCACCTTCAATTATCTCCCACGAGACGAAAATCAGATGGCAGATACTTTGGCAACCTTGGCCTCAATGATTAAGGCAAATAAAGAGGAAGATATGAGAGCAATTCAAATGAGTGTCTACGAGGCTCCAGCTCATTGTTGTAACATTGAGAAAGAAGAAAAAGATGATAGTCCTTGGTATCAGGATATATTACGATATGTGAGAGATCGTAAATACCCTGAATAGGCCAATGAAAATGATAAATGAACTTTGAGAAGGTTAGCTTGCGACTATGTCTTGGAGGGAGATATCCTGTACAAGGAAGGAAAGATCAAGTACTTTTGAGATGTGTCGGTACGATGGAAGTTAAGCTTATTGTAGAAGAAGTTCATGAAGGTGTATGTGGGACACATGCAAATTGGTTCACGATGGCAAGGCAAATCATGAGGTTTGGCTATTACTGGGCCACTATGGAAGGGGATTGTATCAACTATACCAAGAAATGCCATAAGTGTCAGATTTATGGGGACAAAATTCATGTACCACCTTCACCTTTGCACGTTATGACTTCTCCATAGCCCTTCTCCATGTGGGGCATGGATGTTATTGGACCGATATCACCGAAAGCTTCGAATGGACATCAGTTTATCTTTGTAGTAATTGACTACTTTAAAAAATGGGTAGAGGCCGCCTCTTATGCAAATGTTACTAAGTCAGCTATGAGTTGATTTTTGAAGAAGGAGATTATTTGTCAGTATGGAATGCCTGAGAAGATCATATCTGACAATGCATTAAACTTGAACAACAAAACGATAGCAGAGGTTTGCAACCAGTTCAAGATTAAGCATCACAATTCTTCTCCCTATCGTCCAAAAATGAATGGGGCAGTGGAGGCCACCAACAAGAACATTAAGAAAATAGTGGGGAAGATGACCGAGATTTATAGAGATTGGCATGAGAAATTACCGTTTGCACTCCTGGCCTATCGAACATCTGTCAGAACCTCTATTGGGGCAACCCCGTTCTCGTTAGTTTATGGGATGGAAGCAGTGTTACCTATTGAAGTAGAAATACCTTCTCTTCAAATTTTGACAGAGATAAGGTTAGATGAAGCTGAATGGGTTCAATCCCGATATGACCAGTTGAACTTGACTGAGGAAAAGAGGCTAAGGGCCATTCGACATGGTCAGATGTATCAGAAGCGAATGATGCGAGCTTATGACAAGAAAGTTTGACCTAGAGAGTTCCACGAGGGAGACCTTGTACTGAAAAAGATTCTTCCCATTCAAAAGGACTTTAGGGGGAAATGGATGCAGAATTGGGAGGGGTCGTATGTCGTGAAGAAAGCCTTCTCTGGCGGTGCATTGATCTGAACGGAAATGGATGGGAAAAGTTTACCCAACCCAGTGAACTCAGACTTAGTTAAAAAATACTTTGTCTAAAGGAGAAGAGAATCCAAGGTAAAAACCCGCAAAGGACGCATTGAGATTTAACAAAAAAAGAAAACGGAGAGGCGAAAATGAAAACCTGCAAAGGGCACCTTGTGACCAAAGGGGTTTTGAGTTGAAAAACCGAAAGGGCAGCTCAAATCTTGAAGAATATAAAGTTATCTTCTTATATTTGATCCAATAAAGAGCGAAGCACGTTGCATATTGGGGTATCAACAAAGTACTTTGGATCTTTTAAAAACATGTTGAACTCAAGAAAGACTTCCCATTCAAAAGGACTTTAGGGGGAAATGGATGCAGAATTGGGAGGGGTCGTATGTCGTGAAGAAAGCCTTCTCTGGCGGTGCATTGATCTGAACGGAAATGGATGGGAAAAGTTTACCCAACCCAGTGAACTCAGACTTAGTTAAAAAATACTTTGTCTAAAGGAGAAGAGAATCCAAGGTAAAAACCCGCAAAGGACGCATTGAGATTTAACAAAAAAAGAAAATGGAGAGGCGAAAATGAAAACCTGCAAAGGGCACCTTGTGACCAAAGGGGTTTTGAGTTGAAAAACCGAAAGGGCAGCTCAAATCTTGAAGAATATAAAGTTATCTTATTATATTTGATCCAATAAAGAGCGAAGCACGTTGCATATTGGGGTATCAACAAAGTACTTTGGATCTTTTAAACACACGTTGAACTCAAGAAAGACTTCACAGAGCTGGTGTATAGGCATTCAAACGGCAATATCTTGGGGCATTTAACTTTTATCCTATTTGCTATCTTTAGATTTTATTTCTTCTTAAAGATAGGTTTTCAGATTAATTTCCTTTGTATCTTTTTTGATAGTTCATTCAAATCCAATTACTCTTAGAAATTTATTTATCTTCCATTGTTCTTTAAGTATGTTGCATTCAAAAAATGATAGATGAAATAAATATGTTTACAAACGAAGTTTTGCGCATTACTCTGGAATTTTTAGATAATACAAGGAACTAAAACAGGACAATTGTTCGAGAAATTCACGTAAGTAAGGGATGAAAGAACTCGAGGGATTTCTTCCTTCCAGTCTAAAAGGAAAATGGACAAAACCAACGATTCAATTTTAAGGAAAGATTGTCTTACAGACATATTCAGTGGATCGTAGCATTGGTGGAAGGGAATAGGCCTACAGGTTGAGCAAGAATGATACTTTGAAAAAAAACAAGAGAAGGAATGAATAATGACGTCTAGGATAGGGGTCATATTCGCATCATAACATGTTTAATTAGGAACATTCGATTCACTTCGATCATAGCATCCTAATTATCAGGCATAATCATTCTACAGGTTATCAAAGATTGCCACGCCTTAATCCCCTAAGCAGTAGGGTAATAGGCCGTACCATAGCAGATCGGGCTGAAGCAAGATCCAAGATGGTTTGGCATCCTTGTGCTTACAAGGAACGAATCAAAGACATAGCTGATTTGGCTTTCACGTGCTTACGATGAAGCAAATCTAAGATGATTTGGGATCTCTATATTGTCAGAGAGCAAATCGAAGTCTGGCATCTCCACTTCAACGGGGAGTAGATATATAGCATATCTCACCTTCAGATGTTTATACTGAAGTGGATCCAAGATGGTGTGATATCCTTGTGCTTACAAGGAACAAATCGAAGACATAGCTGATTTGCCTTTCACGTGTTTACGCTGAAGCAAATCTAAGATGACTTGGCATCTCTGTATTGTCAGAGAACAAATCGAAGTCTGGCATTTCCACTTCAAAGGAAAGCAGATACATAGCAGATATGACCTTCAGACGATTAGACTGAAGCAAGATCTAAGATGATTTGGAATCCTTGTGCTTACAAGGAACAAATCGAAGACATGGCTGATTTAGCTTTCGCGTGTTTATGCTGAAGCACATCTAAGATGATTTGTCATCTCTGTATTGTCAGAGAACAAATCGAAGAAGCAGATTTGGCGTCTCTGTGTTCGGCGGAGAGCAGATCGAAGATATCAAGATAACAATCATAAGTTTGCAAGTAGCAAATTGAAGATCATGATTTGATAAGGCCGGTCAAATTTGGTCTTTCTAAATCTTTGCTCAATTCCCATTACACAGCAACGAGCAAAGAGGGGCAGCTGTAATAGCCCAAATTTTACTGGGCTTAAATAAAATAAATAAATGAATAAATTTTTATTTAAAGTCCTTACAAGAGCCTAAACACACACCCAAACAGACCGCTTACACGCTACCTATCCTAGGACTAAACCAGACCCAAATAACAGAGGCCCAAAACCTAAAATTACCAGCTAGGGTTTCCAACCCTAGCTCTTTCTCCTCGCGCCGCAATAGGTTCTGGAAGGTTCAGGGAGCGTCTGTCCAACTCCCGAATCGAGGCCACCATTCAAGGCTTTGCCTCCGTAATCAGCGCCTTACCATCACCACGAATCCTCACCACCAGACTTTAGGCCTCTATCAACACCAGCAACCCTTCCATCAGCGAGATCCTCACAAGTTACCTGCAAGAAAAGGAAAGAAATCAAAGCAAAAAGGCAGCAAATATACAAGAACAGGAAATGGAAGGAAATCTTCCGATATCTTTCCAAAATAGGCAGTAGTTTAAAGCTATAAAGCCTTTCGCAAATCAGTAAAGAGGGGGGATGGAGATACACAATAGCAGAGAGAATATACACATAGATATATAGAGAAAAATACAGAGACATAGAGAGAAACACACCACAAAAGATATTGTACACCGAGTATTCTTGAATAATATATCAAGAGGTTTTCAAGAGAAGCGAAGGTGATCTGTCACATCGACTTTTATTACATTATTTTATTACAAACAACTTGCATATAATACATCAAAATAGAGAAGAGAAATATACCTTTTAGATTGGCTGAGAAAAATGAAGTTTTTCAGATCCTGACCGCCGTGTATGGGGGAGTCGGCGATGGTGCGTGAGGCTGGGCACGGAGGTCCGATGAACGGAGCAGACCAGCCTAGAGCCGGAGCTTATAGGGCTGGGGAACTTTCAGAGGATTTCTTTTAGTTTTTTAAAAAAAAACAGGTTTCTAAATGATTTTTAGGTTAGATTTTGGTTTATATAGCCTCAACAGAACGACGCCGTTTTAGTTTAATCCAATAAGCTTAAAACGACGTCGTATTAAGGAGAAGGATCCGTGCGTTGACCCGATTACTCGGGGAGGATTCGCGTGTTTTTAAGAATAGGGTTAATTACCCAATCGGTCATTCCTCCTTTTTTGTGTTTATAATTACGCTTTTATTTTACTTATGATTTGGCCTTTTTTTGTGTTTTAGTTTTAATTTAGTCCCTGCGGTAGCTGTTTTTAAGTCCAAGATTAAAACGGTGGCGTTTTGGGATTAGGGCAAGTTGCCCAGTGAGTCCTTTGTTGTTTTAATTCTTTCAAATCAGGCCCAGAATTTTTACTATTTTGCAAATTAGCCTTATAATTTTATTTGAATTCAATTTTAGCCCTTTCTTTATTAATTTAAATTTTTTTATATATAATTTATTTATTTAAAAAACTATACATATATTATTATTATAAATATTATTTATATAGAAAATCTAATTTATCATATATTATTTTCCTATATATTTATATTATGTTTTATTATTAACATTTATTATATTTTTATTATATATTACTTATTATATGATATGTATATCATATATTATCTATTATATTATTTATGTTTTATTATTCATTATATTATTTATAATTTTAAAATTTGTCAATTATTATCAAATTATATTTTTAACTCATATTATATACATATTTCATTCTTATTTATTTATTTATTTATTATGTGTTATTTCATTTTAAACTAATATTTTTATGAATTATATAGTTATTTTATAAATTCTTTTACACATTTTTTATATATATATATTTTTATTATTCTTTCATAAATATTTTTTGTTATTATATATTACATATTGTATATTAAATAGTATTTTAAAATTATTGAATATCATATTTTTATTTGTATTTTATGTATATTTTGTTAACAATTACTCATTTTTTTATAATAATTCTTTTTACATTTTTTATATTATATATATCATTCATGTATTAAATCTTATTTTATAATCATTACTTGATGTTATATTTTACGAACACGTACATTGATATTATATTACTTCTTTTTTATATATATTAAATTGGATATCATGCATCATTTCTTAATTATTACTTTATATCATTGCATGTTTTGCTTATTCATCTTCAATATATGCTATGGGTATCTTTGTATATATAATGTTAAACATGTATGTATCTAGTGTATGATCTTTATATTATTACTATCATATTAAATTCATGCTTTTACTTACCTATTATGATAATATGCCATATTGTATGTCATCCCATAATGTTAATATGCTCCTTCATGCATCGTTTTTTTAAAAAAAGGACTTCAAGTTTTTTTGAAAAAAGGCAATGCTTGGTGCTTGGAAGTTTCGAGAAAAGTAGTGCCCTAACTTATTGGGTTGCAATTTTTCTCGTTGAGTTCGAATAATCATGTAACATCCCGAAATAGGGCCTAAACGGAATAGTGGTTGCGAAACCACAAATTCGAGGTAGAAAAATTTATTTTGTTATTATTTTGAGGTTCATGATATGATTGCATGATTGTGTGAAAATTTCGTGATGAAATTCTATGCATAAAGGGCTTAAGTTGGATTAGGGACTAAATCGAATAATTTGCAAAACTTGCATTCTAGAAGTTTTTAGTATGAAATTGCTTTGGAATATTAATTAGGAGGGTTTAAATAACAATTTGACTAATTTCTAAGTTCATGGACAAAATAGGACATGGATGGAATTTTTAAAAGTTTAATAAGGAAGGGCATTTTGGTCATTTGGATATTAATTGAAATAAAAAGGGAAAAATAACACAAAATTCATCATTTTCTTCATTAGCACGAAATTTCAAGGGTTCTTCATAGCTAGGGTTTGTTTCAAGCTTTCAAGCTCCATAGTAAGTGATTCCAAGTCCCGTTTTTAATGTTCTTTACGTTTTCGGAGTCCCGGTAGCTCGATAAAGCTTATGCTAACAATAATTTAAGTTAGGGTTCATATTTGGAAAAATACCCATAGGTGAAAAGTGTTTATTTTGATGTTTTATGATATAATATGAGGTTTTAAATTATGTTAGACAACTTGTGCTACTCGGTTTTAAGTGAAAACGAGTAAAAGGGCTTAATCGGTAAAAATACCTAATAGTCATAAGTACATGTTAAAGTGTGTATTTGATGTTGTCATAGAAGGGGAAAATGATCAGCATGTCATAAAACATAAGAAAATAGGACGAAGTTTAAATTACGAGCCTTGGGGAAAAAGTGCGAATATGTGAAAATTTAGGGGTAAAAATGTAATTTTTCCAAAGTTTGGGTCAAGGACTGTTTTGATAAATGTGAATATTAAATAAGTTAAATTTTCTATTATAGATTAAGAAGAGCGAAATTCGGGAGTAGATCGGGGAAAAGAAAAAGTAAAGGACTAAATTGTAAAGTTTAGTCACATTTTGTTTCGAGGTAAGTTTACAGTAAATAAATGCAATATTCTTTTATTTTACATTGTTGTTGTCAATTTCCAGCATTTATATACTTATTTTCTTTGAATATTTGAAGTCGAATTAAAGGCGAAGTGACAGAGAGAAAGCATTAGGAAGCCCCGTTTGAACCTTAGGAATGTTAGGATATTGGGGTTGACAGGACAGGATAGGACAGAAATGAGCCATGTAAGTCCATATCAGTTATATGGCTTTGGAGACAGGAATGAGCCATGTAATCTCATATTATATATTTATATGGCATTGGAGACAGGAATAATTCATGTAAGTCCATGTCGAAGACATGACATTGGCAGGATATTGATAGACAGGAACGACCCTTGTATCCTTAGTATTCCGAGTGGTTCAACGGGTCATTGTACACGTTAAATTACAATGAATTATCAGCAAAAGGGAAGGTAGATTATATTTGTGAATGGTGAAAGGTCAGGTAAGAAAGAAGGTAAGTGAGTAAAGAAGAAGGTAGAAAATGAGAAGTAAAGAAAGTTTATGAGGCTAGGTGACATTATTTATAATTATTCATTATGTTGAATGTTGTAATTTATTTGCTTGTAAGCTTACTAAGCCTAGTGCTTACTCTCTTTATTTTCTTTTTCTTATAGTTTTTATCAAGCCACTCGGGGATCGAAGGAAACGTCGGAGACCCGATCACACTATCGAAGAAATCACATTGGTATAGTTAGACGTTTCGTTTTGTGTATGGCATGTATAGGAACTTGGTTTCTTTTGATATGATATAATCAATGAATGATGTGTAAATACTTGCTAGTGATTAGCTAATAGAGTGGCTGATGATATACATGTTTAATAGTATGTTTGATTAAGTAGTAACTATCACATGAAAACTAAGAAAAATGTGAAAGTAACTTAAAAACAGATTCAAGTATCAGAAATAACGGGATTTTGAAAAATCACAAGAAATTGTAGAGACATGGGTTGATGGTGAACAATATATGAAATTAAAGCTCGTTGTGTCTATTTTCATATGGAATAAGCAAAATAGGTAAAGGTTTTGTATTTTATAGGGTATCTGAGTTTTGGTGAAATAGGGCCAGAGCGATTTCTAGATCCCCTATTCCAACTTTAGAAATTCACCATAAATTTTTTAAAAATAATTAGGTGGTTTACTTTATATGGTTAGAATCCTTATTGAATCTAGTTTTAATAGAAACAAACAGTATAGTCATATGATTTTCGTACAGAGAGAAAAGTGGTTCATAGTAAGTAGAGGCCAGTGCAGTCGAATTCTAAAACAGGGGTAACTTTAACTAATAAACTGTACTAATTTCCTAAGTAAAAAATTCTATAAAAAAATTATTAGATAGATATATGAGTCTAGTTTCAGGAAAAATTTATGGATCTTAATTTTGAGTTTTGAAACTCGAGAAATGAATTTTTAAGTAACCATGACGCAGAAAAATAGTTTATTCCGAAAATTAAAATAAGTGGTTTAGAGTTGTTTAAAAGGTAAGATAAGTTTAGTAACACCTCAAGCTTGACTCCAGTGATGGTTTCGAGCGTGGGGGTGTTACAAATCAAGTACCCTTCTAAGTTTTTAAGATTTCAAAATACGAGCAACTGTCTTGGAATTTCAAAGCGCTGTGTCCTAACTTATTGGATGTGGCGATTTGTTGTTTCAAGATAGAGATTTCCAAAAGGTTAACTTAGTATCAATGTTTTGATACAAGTGAATCCCAATTTTCAAAATCAAGATATTTTAAAGAGGATTGTATCTTAAAATTTTTAAATTTCTGACCTTAAAGACATTTGATAATTAATTAGGTACCAATTTTTGGGCGTTACGAGGATGCTAATCCTTCCTTGTACTTAACCGACTCCCAAACCCATTCTTTTATTTCGTAGACCAAAACTAATGACTTTAAAACAAAATGTTTTAAAGGTGATCCAATCACACCTAAAAATATTGGTGGCGACTCCCGTTTTTGTTTTTCAAAGTCGATTCCCATTTTCCAAAACTCGATTTTAAAAATGGTTTCGACACCTCGGTTCAACAAGAACAAGCAGAGAAGGAGGAGCGGAGCAAACTAGTCAAGCCTCGGAGAAACACCAGATTTGATTCTTGTTCCCTATCTTTTTAATTTTGTTGTTATTATGATGAACATGCCTATGAATATTTGTGATGTTGATATGTTTAATTTAATTAATATGACTTAAATTTAATTCGTGTTAGGTTGATTGCATTTCGTCTACTTGATTTATTAAAATTGTGCTTGTGTTGTTATAGACCTTTGTAAGATGTTTAATTAAGTAAAAACATGACTAAGTTATTCTTGCAATACAGTTGTAAGGTAACTAATGAATTAATTATTTAAACGAATTGAAATTGTAATTAATTGACACGATATTTAACCAGTACATGTTTAGTCATCTAAAGTAGCTGAGGGTTAAATTAGCAATGGTATCTAGCGATACATTAGCCTTGCATAACTTGCAATATTATTGTGATTAAACTGTTTCAAGGTACACATACATTGTTACCTCACGTTTTCTTTTATGTGCTTATGAGATTGAATTAATTGTTTGAATTGGCATAGAGATATGTACAAGAGATTATTTTAATTTCATAAGTATGTATGTGCATTAACACATTTGCTTATTAAAATTTGTTTAATTGGTTGAATTGACGTAGAGATATAGCCAGGAGATAAATGGATTTTGGTAGATAAGCATGTTCATAAGTTAGCAAATTACCGAGTTGCCGTGAATTTGTTCGTAACAACATGAACATGAGTTTAATAATTCTAAGTTAAGAAATGTAATTAATCTAACACAATTATGCCATCTTGATTAAAATCATCTTTTGAAATCGTGCATTGAAACTTTTATTTTCTATTTATTTATTTTACTTAGTTAAAAATCTTAGTTTTTAATTACCTCCTCAAATCAAAATATTTTTCTTCATGAAAGTGTTTTAAATTGCATTCATAAAACAAATTTCTAAATAGTGCATTGCTAATAGCTTATGCATTAATAAATAAAAAAAATATCCATAAAGTCGAAAACACAACCATCCACATGGCTCTATTAGAAGCTAGAATAAACCCAGTCTAGAAATTGAAAAAAAAATGCATGGATAACCAACAAACCCAAAAAAGTAACAAAGTGATTAATAATAGTTTCGAGAGAATGTGTTAAATAATCCGACTCCAATAATTATTAGAGAAAACATTTCCTAACAAAAGGAAATAAATTGTTAAAAGAAGACTAGAGCCCAAATCAAAAGTTGAACAGACCCTTTGGCTGACCTTTTCTATTATGGCCAACTATTTTGAGATGTGATGAGTTTTTGTTCATATGTTTATTTTGATTATTTTATTACAATGTCCCTAGGATGGAAACATTCACTGTAATCATAAAATTTGGAAAGAAAAAATTAGCTAGCACCATCATTAGAATTAGTGGTGCCATAATAATTATCTTCTACAGTGATTGGACAACCATCTTTGGTCCATGGATATTAATTTATTGCCACAATTCAATGTGGCAATATTGTCTCCACTAGTTCAAAGACCGATAATAAGAGTTGTGATGGTTTTTTTTTGTAGTTACGTCAGCTTTGTGATAATCATTATATTTTTATAAAATATTTTAATTTTAACAAAATTATACACCAAAAAAATATTAAAACTTATAATTATTTGTTTTTCATTTTTTCTTTTAACAGGTGAAGATGAGCATTACATACTCCAATTTAGTTTTCTCATCTTCCTTGGTTATCTATGAAAGTAGTGCTATGCTCTCCGCCATTTATGTCGTCGCCTTAAAGAGGACTTCATTTGCTTCGTTATTGCATTTGGACATTAGTCTTGTGACCATGTCTATTTCGGTAAATGCAATTTAATTAGTATGTTTAATTTTAAATACATGTTTTAGATGCTTAAATATTAAAACAATTACTAGAATATTACAGGCAACTCTATTGGCGGCACGGTGCACAAGAGCACGAGGGCCGATATTTTAGTCTGTATTTTATCCTCTCACTTATTTTTACATCGCTATTTGGCTTTTTTTTATTATATGAAGAGAACCAAAACTATTCCTTATAGTATAGTCGACCAACGCAACTCTTTTGAAGTTAAGCAGGCTTGAAGTTTTTTTTTTTAAATTCAAATAGCATTTTTACCAAATACTTTACTTATTTTTACTATTATTATTCAAAAAAATTAATAGCATCATAGGTGGATTTCTAGTTATCCTAAGAGTCTACCTGTAACACTCCTAATCTATCTTCATCATTGGTTTAGGGTTATAAAACATTACTGTACAAAACAAAACATTTAAGTACAAAACTGAAACAATTATGGAATTTAATATTAACCTACGATACCTTAATTTAATGATGGTAAAAAAATCTTACATGCCTCAAACGAGCCTACGAGGCCTTGAAAATAGCTTAGGAACATTCAAGGATCGATTTGAAACAAAACAGAAAATTTTGGAAAAACTTGAAATTTTGAAAAACAGGGGTCACACAGTCATGTGACATAGCCCAGACGGTGTGAACATTCGAAGTAATTAAATAATAAATTAATGTATTCATATAGTCAATCATTCTAATCCTAGTCAAGGGCCCAATTGCATAATTTAGTTTTCTAGATGCCATAAAAAACCTAATTAGGAATTGAATTACAAAAAATAATAATAGTTAAATTGACACTGTAATTTTTTTTAGTTCATGCAAATATTCATAAATACCACATTAATTTAGTCATTCATGGATTCTAGCATGTCATATATCATTAGGGACCTAATTGCATACTTCAAGTTACAATAATTTAGAATCTATTCAGGGACTAAACTAATCAAAACAGAAAGGTTTGGGTAAAATTGTAAAATCTTGAAAGTTGAGGTAAAACTGTAAAATTCTAGAAAATAGTGGCAGAATTGTAAAATCTGGAAAACCAGTGGCAAATTTGTAAAATATGAAAAACCAGTGGTCATTGATGGATTCTAGCATGTCATATATCATTAGGGACCTAATTGCATACTTTAAGTTACTAAGAATAATTTGGAATCTATTTATGGACTAAACTAATCAACACAGAAAGGTTTGGGTAAAGTTGTAAAATCTTGAAAGTTGAGGTAAAACTGTAAAGTTCTGGAAAATAGTGGCAGAATTGTAAAATCTAGAAAACCAGTGGCAAATTTGTAAAATATGAAAAACCAGTGGCGAAACTAAAAAATAAAAATATTTTTAGAAAAATTAATTTTATAGTTTTAAATAATTTTTGTGTAAATCAAATGTTTTGGGTGAAATTAGAATTGAAAAATAAATTAAAATGGGTGTTTAATTGAAAGAATTTAAAATATTAATTACATTTGCAAAACAAAGGAAATATTTTAGTGGTTCTATGGCAAATTGCCCATATTTTAAGAACTTTTGAGGGAAAGGATTATTTAGTAAAACAAGAGAATTGTGGGAGTGGCCTGATGGCAATTTCTCTAATTTTTGGAAATCAGGTGGGACGCTGCACAATTCTTAACCAATTTCTAAGCATTTTCTCTCGTTTTTCTTTTTCATTTTCGAAGTCCACATATCAAAGGTTAGATATCATATTTTATTCTCTCAAAATTCTTTAGAAAAGATTTCCAAATATCTTGATCCAATCTTCTATATTGGTGATTCTAGATCAATTAAATGTATTTTCTCAACTCTAAATTTATTCTAAGGTTATTTTTAATCATTATTTTCAATCTAAATTGAATAAATTGTTTTTCAACTCTTGATCTCTTAACTCTTGAACATGAGATTCATCAATCGTGAATTCATGGATTTGAGTGGGAATACGAGTTTACATGGATATTTAAGCTCAAATCATGTTTACTAAGACGTTTTTTATCGGAAAACAAAATATCAAACTCGTTTGGTTGATAAATTTTGACAAATTCATTTTTAACTAAGAACATGAGTTGATTTTCTCGAAAATTATGAAACGGTTTGTTTGATGAAATTAATGCTTAGGTTTTATGTTGACAGATTGGGAATGATGTTTAACAATGATTTTTGGTGTAGAGAAGGTCATTTAGGGGCTGAAATTTGTGTTTCGGCTAGATCGTGAGTTTTCGATATGGTAGATTGGAGAGGCATTTCAGAACTGTGTAGTTCATGATTTTTCGATTTTCTTATTATTAATGATAGCTTGTAACATTTATTTTGCCTCTGTTTAAGATCCACATCAAGGAGGGCCCACTGCTAATCAAAATTAAGGTCCAAACACAGCTACTTAATACACTTTGTCTTGAGAAACAAAATGTTAATGTGAGTGGTTTTTAAATGCAATTGGTAAACATGCCTATTTATGTTCTGCATTGGGGTTTTGAATTGTGTTTCTAGAGATTCAATTGTATTTCAAATGGTTTAGATTTCAAATTTGATTTTAATTTTATGAAAGCATATTTTGTAAATGATTTATGGAAACTGTGAATAGAGTGTTTGATATGGTTGATTTGAATTGTATTGATTAATAATTGGAGCATGGATTATTGTATATTAGAGCACTTGATGATGATTTTATAGTTGGTTTTAGATCTATGGACAAAGAAATTTATTGAGCTTATCTATGTTGATGTTAAAATTGCTTAGTGACATGATTTAAATTAAATTTTTATATCCTAAATTAAGTGTTTAAATATCAGTTTTTATGCCCTGTGTGTTTTTTTATATTGGCAACATTACCTAGTGGATCCATTACATATAGATGGCATGCCATAGGATTAGTGAGTACTCACCACTACATGTGTTATATGTAAGCTTATGGCTCTAAGAGTATTGATTTTGCTGGAGTGAATAAAGGGCTGTTGAGCCTTTTTCTCCTCTCAATCATTAGCAGTTTTGAGGTGACATAAGGGAGTGTGTGGCTATGCTCCACTCAACCGGAGTATTGTATTCGACATTTGGGAGATTGAAGATTCGTTTATCCAATGCATGATCACATGTTTATATTTTTCCATGGATGTCATTTGCCAATATAAGTGTATATATTATGTTTTCATATACCATAATAAATGTGATTTTTACTCATGGAATAACATGTGGAATTATGATGTTATGATGTTGCATTGCTACCGGAAATTTTAGTCAATTGAATACCATAATTAAGCGTGAAAATATAATTGAAAATATGAATCTTATACATGAAATTTGATACATGATTTGCCTTTAAGTATGTTTTTGGTGTGATTTACTTATTGAATTTATGACCATTCACTGAGCTTTTTTACTCACACCCTCACAGCTTTATGCAGAGTTTTTCCAACTTTAGGAAGTCACGGAGCAAGGGCAAAGCTGGTCCAAGTTTAAGGCTACTTGGTAGTATAGATTAAAGACTTTTCTATAAAGGCATTAGAGGGCAGTGTGGCAGTTAATTGGGATAATTTGATACACTCGTAATGGATGTTTGAGACTTACATTTGGATATTAATTTTGAGATGTTATATTTGTTTTAATGTTTGATTTTAAAGTTAAATGTTGAGTGTATTATTGTATGTTGCTAAGTGATAACATGGTGATTGAAGCATGAAATTTTCACTAATACATTTTAATTATAGTTTGTCCAGGAATGGATAGCTTTCTAACTAAGGTAAGCCCATTGTATGTTTTAATTGTTGTTTGTTAAGCATGATTTTGAATGTTTATACACATTTTGTTTATTACTTCTAATTAGATTAATTATAGTATGTATGATTTAAGCTAATAAAATTTAGCTAATATACCTCACCTTTAGCAGATTCAGACATTAGATCTGGGCTTCCTTCAAGTAGATTGGCAGCCCTTAAATGTTAAACCATAAAAAACACATAATGATCTGCTCATTCAACTCATTTCTCCTTCTACTTTAAACACTAAAATCACGTAGCAAGGTTCTACCAGGCTTGCTCTACCGAGCTAAACAAAACTGACATGCAAGGTTGGAATACTTACCTTAAAAGGGGCTTCCCAGGGCTAGTCCTCCCTTTCCAAGCTCAACCTAAAGGATGAGAGGATTTTTCCCCTTAGTTCACCCTTTTATAGCCAGAGAATGCTTCTTTGGGAAAGAAACAATTCTCTTCTCTTACCTGGTCAACTAGATATTTTCTTTAGTTCCAGTCGACGTTTGACACGTGTATTAATCCAAGTGGTCACTTAGCCTTGCGTCTCCACTCGCCTATGGTCCTTTGTAACAGCTCGTTTTTAGTGAAATTAGAATAGTGGTTTCGGGACCATAAATCTGAGGTCAAAATATTTATTTTTATTTATTTTATTATTATTTTAATGTCTACAGTATGTTAGTAGTGTCGTATAAAAATTTCGCTAAGAAATTTTATCGTTTGTATGCTCAATTAGATAAAAAGGACTAAATCGCATAAGGTACAAAACTTGAGTTTTATTAGTTAAAGGTACTAAATGGCTGTAGAATATAAATGCATGAGTAATTGGATGGTAAATAGACCATTTAAGTGATAGTGGATATTTATGAGATAGGTATTATTGAAATTATGAATAATATTAAAGGTTAATCATGTAAATGGGTAATTAAATGATATATTCATAAAACAAAACAAATTTAATTATGTTCATCTTGTACAAAACACACCAAAAATCTATTCTTCTTGGAGAAAATAGGGCTAGGGTTCGGCCAAGGTTCAAAGTTTAATTGGTAAGTGATTTTTGTCTCGTTTTTAATATTTTTATGTTTTTGGAGTCGTTGTAGCTTAATCTAGCTAACCTAGGGACTAATTTGTAAAACTATTGAGTTGTTTGAATTTTTCCATTGATGAATGTGTATGTGTTTTGAAGTTTAATGGTAGAAAATGAATGGCTGTTGTTAGATAAACAATATTTGTAAAGTGATTTTGGTTGAAAATGTCAAATAACAATATTTGTAAAGTGATTTTGGTTGAAAATGTCAAATAGGGATTTATTTGTAAAATGTGAAAATTATATGGTGAAATGTGTGAAATAATGAAATGTGTGGGCTACTATGAGTATAAGTGAAATTCAGCTAGCATGAGTTTAGGGACTAAATTGCATTTTTATGAGCTAGGGACTAAATTGTAAAAAAGTTAAAAGTTTAGGGGCAAAATAGTAATTTTCCATAATATGAATTTTGGGTTAAATTTGATTATATATAGATCAAGAAAAGCAACGTTCGAAATTAGATCGGGGAAAGACAAAGTAGTGAATTGATTGCTCGATTTTCTCCGTATTAATTTGAGGTAAGTTCGTATGTTTAAAAAGCATTAAATTATACGTGTTTGAATGCTTAATTGATATGATTGTGATGATACAATACCATGGAAATTCTCAACGAGTTATCGACCATGTATAAATCCTGGTTGAACTTTAGGAATAGATAGGATACAAATGACATGTCATTAGGGGTTACCGTGTTTTGGGTACTGGTCTGTACGTTCTACTGATGGCTGAGTTTTCTGACATGTGTTGCGATTACTCGTCAGCTTGTGTGAGCAGCACTGTGTAGATACGTCTCGACTGTTAGCTTGTGTAAGCAAACCCAATGATAGATCAAGAGTGAGCATTTATATGAGATATGTAATTGAGATAGTTTAGACCATGATTTGGCACTTAGGGTGCGAGATTTCTGAGTATCCGATAGTACTCCAAATGGTTCAACAGGTAAAGATGATAGTACGAGGATATAAGGGATGATACGAACCAGTTCAGGTATTTGTGTGAATTATGATAATTAATTCATAGTTGATGTATTCATACATGATTTACATGGTTGTGATTATGTGCTAACCTTTGGACTGATTGAAACTTACCTATGTTTACTTATACTTCTTAAAATTGTGAAGGAATGATAAGTTGTACTTATTAGCCATAGGCGCTTACTAAGCTTAATAGCTTACTCTATTTACTTTTTCATGTTTTATAGTGATCTCGAAGCTTGCTCAGATTGGAAGTTATCGGAGATCTCATCACACTATCCAGCCATTGTTTTGGTACTATTGAGCTTTGTGTTTTGGTTATATGGCATGTATAGGTCATTTGCCTAATGGAAGCCTATATGTTTTGTTATGTAAGTAGTCATGTAATATGACTTGATTTGGCATATGTTGGTATATGTATATGTATATGTATATATGGTTATTCTCATTTTATGTGTATTTGGCTTGCTATGGAATATGCTTGGATGTGCAAATATGTGTAAAATGCCCTTTGATATATAGTTTATAGTTGCTTGGTGAATGCCTTAATTGTGTATTTGGTATATTGAGTGCAAATTGATTGAATTTGAAACATGGTATGCATGTTGATTTAGACATAAAATCTATTAAGTAAGTTTGATCATTTAGGTGAATTTTGATAATGATATTGGTATGATTTTGAATGGCCAATTGTGGTATTTATGAGCATTTTTATTGTTGGTATTGGTATAGCTTGATTTAGACTTGCTTGTAAATGGTTTGAATGACTATTGATGATATAGTCATATGCTATTTGATATGTTTAGGTTGATGCAAATTTGGGTAAGAAAAATGGCTTGGAAAATAGCTTATTTTTGCCCGTACAGGTGTGTGTCTCAGCCGTGTGTGACACACGGCCAGGTGGCACGCCCATGTGTCCCCTGGTACTTATTTATAAATTAAGTCGGTAGCTTCACATGGCCTAGCACACAGGCGTGTGGCTTGGCCATGTGACATAAGTCAGTATACCCTTTAGTTTTAACATGGTCTAGCACACGGCCTAGCACACGGGCGTGTGAGGCCATTTCGAAGGGTACATGGCCTAGTCACACTTATACGATCTCGCCTCGGTGACTTGATTCGAGTCATTTTTTGTGCCCAATTGTTTAATGGAGAAGTTTTGTTCAATTCAGAGTTTAAGGGAATTTAGCTAAATGTAGGCTTAAATGGAAGGTTTTCAAAGAGTTTTAAAATGAATTAAGGAGAAGTTCAGCTAGGTGTTGAAACAAAGTAATCCAAAGATGATAGTTGAAATGGTTAAGTGAAAGGATGATGAAGATTCGGCTAACAAGGAAACAAAATGATTAAGTTGATAGCTGTGGATGGAATGGAAATAGAGTTTAAGGGTCAAGAATGAACCAATACTATGAGTGAGTATTGACCCGAGACTTATAAGACACTTAAGGTGGACTGATCATGTAGATAGGACCTTAACTTGCTATCTAAGAAGATCGGACCTTGACCTGCTATCTAGGAAGATACGAACCAAAGGTATCAATGGGGTGAATGCTACACTTGGAATTTAATAATAAGTTCAAAAAGAAACAAGGCAGACGCCACTAGCGATGCTAGATCAGTCAGCTTGAGTCTTAAACAAAATAAGAGAGTTGAATAACTCACAAATGTTATAAATACTCATCAAATGAGAAAAAAAGTCTGAAATACAAATCAAAAGCTTCATATTTATAGCTTAATGCTTAAGCTAGCCTAATGGTCTAAATAATCTAAATGGTCAGCTTTAATTCAGCTTAATTAAGCTGAAAATAACTATTAGACTCTTCAACACATCTCTTGAATTATTCTACACCTTGATGATGCCAACAACCTTTTCCATTGATAATTCCAATCAGCTGGTTTTAAATAAGTCCATGAAGGAGCTGAATTAGCTTGGAAAGTGATCAGTCAAGTTGGTGTGAACAAGCTAAGATGCTGCCTTGAAAAACCGAAGGGTCATGCAGCTCATAAAGGCACCTTGGGCACATGAATTGTCATCCAAATGATCAGCTGAATTTGAGTAGCCATTTAGGTGTGAGCTCACGAAATTGGATGGCCAAAAAGGTGTGAACATGACTATTCAGCTGAAGAAAAAGTGTGAAAACACTTGATGCCTTGCTAAACCCGAAATGGCTCTTGGGAGGTTGTGTTCAGCTCATAATGGTGACATACAACAACCAAAGGAAGCTTCCTAGCAGCAGCCAATGTGAACACCTTAATGCTGTCCATTCCCAATTCCTACAAGACATATTAAACACAACTTAGACATTTAATTGGTTTGAAATAAATCATATATTAAAGATGTCTAAAACTAAGACACGTTAAAAGGCCTATTTAATATGTACTAAATTAAGACATATTTAAAACTAGCATTTAAAATGTTCAGCTTAAGACACATTAAAATGCACTGATTAACATGAATTAATAGACTTAAGACATATTTAAGACTCAACTAGAAGTAACTAAAAGTAACTAAATCATAATCAATGTTTTATTCCAGCAACTAAAATGCATAAATTAAAATGAGATAGAATCGAGGTCAAAGAGTTAGGAACGAGCTAGATAAGCTGGGAAAACTAAGATTGAGCTCGTTGAGCTGAAATTAAGCTTTATTTTGCACTTGAGCCCCTCGTGTTTAGGCCAATCTCGGTGTCGTCGAATTGTATTGAAACATGATGCAGCCTGGGCCATATCATACCCTCCCTCTTAAAGATGATTTGTCCTCAAATTGGGCCATTTTCTTGCGAAGAATCTTTCAAAGTCACGAACGCCTTTTCTCATGAACCTAATAGAATTGTTTCCAAAAACCTGAGAACCACAAAGGGTTCAACAAGAAAGTTGGTTACTTGCATGCCCTGCCTCTTTAGGAGGGAACCATTTCGGAGTGTCACCTACACAAGAATGAAATAAATTAGTGACACTATGAATTATAAACACAAAATAACTTTTAGGACTCTTATTCAAAGTTGGGATGCATAAACCAATGCAGGGATCAAAAATAGAAGTTGGTCTTACCTTACCATAACGAATCAAGAAATTCATCGATGGCAATAAACCAGAAAGTTATAATCCTCGAAAACAAAATTCCATGGTTCAAATCCCTTGAACAATAATAAAGAACAATGATCACTGAGATAAAAAAACAAGGTTTTCTCTTACTATTTCAATATGACTCGAAAATTTCATGGTTGGCAACATAGAAGGATCATGAAGTGATTCAAAGTCATAATCATACCAAACATGAAGCGATTGTAAGCTACAAATATGTAAATCATGCTCGGTTCCTTTAAACCGTAATGTAAAGCAATTTCCAGAATAAAAAATCTGATTTTAACTTTGCAAGCTAACAAAATTCACATGCTTTGTGTTCAAACATAATGATAAAATTCAGAGCAGTTGAAAGGGTTCAACACATTTATTCACAGTAAAATTACGATGCTCACCTTTTCTTAACAGCAACTTTGGAGCATAGGCTCCAGGTTTAAACACATGGTTTTGGTCACTCGTTCCAAAATGCAGCAAGAATTTCATTTTCATCAATAAATCACACATGCCAAATGAAAAGAATTTAAGCATAAAAATATGCAAACAATCAGGCCTCTCAAATCTCTTTCGAACTGGCATGTAAATGCATATGTATTTCGCACAAGGATTTAAAGATTTCACATTATCATCGCAATCAAATAGATTAAACATCTTACGCGAAAACTCTTTATCACATATGACCAAATTTTGTATATGGAAATTTAATTTAACTTTATCAATAGAATTACCAACACAAAACTCATCATAAGAAAAATTCTTCATGGCACTAGTTGGAACGGAATCATCAACATTAGTCATAGAGTAAAAATTAATCAAATCAAAGTAAGGAGATCTTTTGAAGACTAAGTCACCAGCAATTTTCTCAACAGCATTCAAATTTGATTGCTGTGATTCAATGGCTAAAGCCTCCTTACCTTGCTTACCTTTAAGCACTTGTGGTTGGATTTCATTTTCTACCTTACCTTTCTCAATCAATTGAAATTGTCTCTCATTAGGAAGGTAATGAAGTTGAAACTTATCAATTGAATCTCTAGAAACCTGAAAAGAAGAAGTAAAACAAGGACAAATCGCATGTTGGTTAGTAAAAACATTACTCACTTTTTCTTGTTCACTTGCATCTTTTTCACTCGTTTCTTTTTCTAACCCATTTTCAAATCCTCTTTCTTTTACCTTAGTCTCTTTTACTGCTGAAAACTCACTTTCGCTCTTCATTTAGTTTTCTTTTTCAACAACAACACTTGATTCTTGCTCACCATCTTTTCTTTCTTCAATCTCTCTTTTTCAATTTTTTTCTTGCTCACATGCTTTTTCTATCTCAATCTCTTTTTTTCTCTTTCATTCTCTTTTTCTTTTTCGATTTCTTCTAGTATTAGCTCATTTTCTCTCATCAACATTGCTTGTCTCTCTTTTCTTTTTATTTCTTTTTCTCTTTTCCCTTCATTACAAGATGAAGATAATAAGAAAGATTCAGAATGAAAAACCTTCTGTTGGGAAAAAGAGGAGGGATCTACATACGAAATACGATTATCTCTTTGAGATTGAATCTTCGAGGATAAATACCTTGGTGCATACGAAGAATTACTTGGACCTTCTCATTTATTACTGTAATAGGCTTCAAACTCGAAGCTTGAGTTATTTCGACTCGAAGTCCTTGTTGAATAGCAATATCAATAGGGATCTCTTCTCACGTAGTCATTGGATGTTATTACTCTGGTATACATTGAATGTCCGTACTCCTCGATTTTAGCTAGCTCTAATACCAAATGAAGTGAACTCACCTTAGTGACTTGATTCGAGTCATTTGTTGTGCCCAATCGTTAAATGGACAACTTTCATTCAATTTGGAGTTTAAAGGAATTTAGCTAAATGTAGGCTTAAATGGAAGGTTTTCAAAGTGTTTTGAAATGGACTAAGGATAGGTTCGGCTAGGTGTTGAAACAAAGTAAAACCAAATATGATAGTTGAAATGGCTAAGTGAAAGGATGTTGAAGATTCGGCTAACAAGGAAACAAAGTGATTAAGTTGATAGTTGTGGATGGAATGGAGATAGAGTTTAAGGGTCAAGGATGAACCAATACTATGAGTGAGTATTGACCCGAGACTTATAAGACACTTAAGGGGGACTGATGATGTAGATAGGACCTTGACCCGCTACCTAGGAAGATAGGAACCAAAGGCATCAATAGGGTGAATGCCACACTAGGAATTGAGTGATAAGTTCAAAAACAAATAAGGTAGACGCCACTAGCGATGCTAGATAAGTCAGCTTGAGTCTTAAACGAAACAAAATATTTGAATAACTCACAAATGTTATAAACATTCATCAAATGAGCAAAAAGTCTGAAATACAAATAAAGAGCTTCATTTTTATAGCTCAATGCTTAAGCTAGCCGAATGGACACTAAGTAATCTAAATGGTCAACTTTAATTCAGCTTAAGTAAGCTGAAAATAACTATTGGACTCTTCAACACATCTCTCAAAGTATTCTGCACCTTGGTGACACCAATAGCCTTTTCCATTGATAATTCCAATCAGCTGCTTTAAAATGAGTTCATGAAGGAGCTGAATTAGCTTGGAAAATGGCCGGTCAAGTTGGTGCAAACAAGCTAAGATGCTGCCTTGAAAAACCGAATGGTCATACAGCTCATAAAGACACCTTGGGGGCATGAATCGTTATCCAAATGATCAGCTAAATTTGAGTAGCCATTTAGGTGTGAACTCACGAAATTGGATGGCCACAAAGGTGTGAACATGAATATTCAGCTGAAGAACAAGTGTGAAAATACTTGATGCCTTGATGAACCCGAAATGGCTCTTGAGAGGTTGTGTTCAGCTTATAATCGTGCCATACGAACAACGAAAGGAAGCTTCCTAGTAACAGCCAATATGAACACCTTAATGTTGTCCATTCCCAATTCCTACAAGACATATTAAACACAACTTAGACATATTTAATTGGTCTGAAATAAATCATGTATGAAAGATGTCTAAAACTAAGACACATTAAAAGGCCTATTTAATATGTACTAAACAAAGACATATTTAAAACCTGCATTTAAAATGTTCAACATAAGACACATGAAAATGTTGTACTAATTAACATGAATTAACAGACATGAGAAATATTTAAGACTCAACTATAATTAACTAAAAATAACTAAATCATATTTAATGTTTTATTCCTGCAACTAAAATGCATAAATTAAAATGAGATAGAAACAAGCTCAATGAGCTAGGAGCGAGCTAGATAAGCTGAGGAAAACTAAGATTGAGCTCGTTGAGCTGAAATTAAGCTTCATTTTGCTCTTGGGTCCTCATTTTTAAGCAAATCCCGGTGTCGTCGAGTTGTATCGAAACATGATGCGGCCTAGGTCATATCACACACAAGCGTGTGGTTGGCTGTGTGACCCAAATCAGAGAGTTACACGGGGTAGGACATGGGTTGGGACACGGCCATGTGATCCTATTTCGAATGTCCACACGACCTATGACACGGGCGTGTCTCTTGACCGTGTCAGACACACGGCCTATTCACACGGGCCTATTTCTAATACTTGTTTTGGGTCTCAAGGGCTCGTATTTAGGGACCATATGATTGTATTTGAATGGTTTTTAACTGGTATGAGAATTGTGATTCAAATTGTTTAATTGTTTATGATATTAGTCATGTAATGCTCCGTAACCCTATTTTGGTGACAGATATGGGTTAGGGGTGTTACATCCTTACTCATTCAGACTGTATCAGATGGCATAATGATTCATGGTTTGGCACATCACGCCTCATTAGTGGTGATTTCTTTATCTGAGTCTCCTTTTACCTTATTTGCTGTGCTTTCCTTTTTTTTTATACCTCCCTAAAGGGAAATCTCGCCTCTTATTTGGCGTACACACCAAGTGTCTTAGCAGGCATTTAACATTTTATTCGCTTATAAACTACAGATCTCACTAGTCATCAGGTTTTATACTTTCTTTAGGGGAAGTATAACAGCCCATTTTTAGCTAAATCGAACAGTGGTTTTGGGACCACAATCTGACATCAAAAAAATTATTTTATTATTATTTTAATATTTACAGCATGATATTAGAGTTGTGTAAAAATTTTGTGAATAAATTTTTATTGTTTAAGTGTTTAATTCGGTAAAAAGGACTAAATCGCATAAAGCATAAAAGTTGTGTTTTGTAAGCTATAAGTGTTTATTAGCTATGGTTTTTAAAGTGAGGGTCCTCAAATGGTAATTAAATGATTTAAATTGTGAGTGGACATTTATGGGCATTATTATGTATGTTTTAATGATATTATTATAAGGTTAATATGGTAAATTATTAATAATGTTATAATGAAAAAAAACAAAAGGCCATTTTTCTATTCATTCATCTCCTAGTCGAAAGTTACTAGAGAAAAACAGCCATGGAGTTTGGATATTCAGCCGAACAAATTTGTGTGCATGTAAGTCCATTTGTCTCGGTTTTTAATAATTTATACGTTTTTGAGCTCGTCCCAGCT
Organism: Gossypium hirsutum; assembly: GCF_007990345.1. Classification (NCBI taxonomy): domain Eukaryota; kingdom Viridiplantae; phylum Streptophyta; class Magnoliopsida; order Malvales; family Malvaceae; genus Gossypium; species Gossypium hirsutum. The sequence goes on along the minus strand of NC_053434.1, from coordinate 37,569,758 downwards.
TAATCTAGCTAGCCTGAATCTCCGTTTTCAAAACTGTTATAGATTTTGTAAGATGCTATTGATGAATATTCATGCTTTTTGATGTGATGATGAAATATGGAGGTTGGATGATAGTTTTCATATTTTACAAACTAATTTTGAGTAAAAATGCAAATTATGGACTAAATTGTGAAATTATGTGGTTAAAATATGAATAAAGTGAAAATATGGAATAATATATGATAGGGTAAATTTCAACTAGCACGGTTTGTCCTTAATTGCATGAAATTGTGATTTTATGTGATTATGACTAAATTGGAAAAATGTGAAATAATAGGGGCAAAAGTGTAATTTTACCAAAATGTGTAAATTGTGTTAAATTGAATGAATTAATGATTAAGTAACTAAATTTTGTTATTATATAGATTGAGAAAAATGAGATTCGGATCTAGAACCGGGGGGGAACAAAGTTTCGGATTAGTCAACCTAGTTTGGCATTGCAGTGAATGAGGTAAGTGCATATGCTAATAAACGTATTTAAATTGTGTTATAAATGCTTTTTTATTATTGAATTGAATTTAATTATTTACATTTATTTGTCATTGAACTGTTATGAATGTCAAATGAGCAACTACGAGCAAGAAACGACAGAGTTACGACATTCGAAATTCCCGTACGAACCTTAGGAATAGTATAAGATACAAATGTCATGACATTAGTTATCGAGATGTGATTACAGGTAAGACCATGTCTAGGACATTGGCATTGTATTATGATTACGTGTAAGACCATGTCTAGGACGTTGGCATCGTTATTTGATTTCATGTAAGACCTTGCTTGGGATAGTGGCATCAATATGTGATAATATGTAAGACCATATCTGGGATATGGCATTGTACGAGCTATATGTGATTGTCGAGTATCCTTAATTATTCTGGACAGTTCAACGGGCATAATCAAGACAAGAATGAAAGTACGATCGAATTAAGTAATACAGGTACGTACAGAACATATGTGAGAATTGAATGAAAGTAAATTGGTGAGTTTATATTGTATCATGTATATTAAATAAAGAATTATGTATAAGTATGTTTTATGTTAAAGTGTGTTTATTTGGTTGTAACGAAGTATGAATTGAATGATATGTGAGATATGAGTTATAGTTGTTTTAACTAAATATACATAAGGCACGTGAAAGAAAAACCACGGCAGGGCCTTGGTAACGTATGTGTAAGACCATAGTTGGACCACGGCATCGAAAAATTGATGAATTCGTATCATAAGCACTTATAAACCAGAAAGGTTTGACAAGAGTATGGGTGATAAATAGAAAGGTATCAGTATAGGTATGTATGGAAAACTACTCAAGTATCGAGTTATATGAAGTTGAGAACTTATAAATGAGGACATGAATAATTTGATGTTAGCTCATGAATTGATGCTTTAAATGTTAATGATTTATCTATTTCCAATTGCTATATGAATGTTGTAATTATTTTAGGCTCACATACGAACTTACTAAGCTGTGAAGCTTACTTTGTATTATTTATCTATGTTTTATAGTGTCTCAGACGTTTGCTCGGGTTGGGAGTCAATGGAGATCGCATCACACTATCCGGCTATTGATTTTCTGTAGTTTACACTTTGTGGCTTAGTTTTATGGCATGTATAGGCTATGGTCTTTTTGATATGGTTGTTAGAAATGTATATGGTCATTTGAAATGGTTTATTAATGATTTTGGTTGATGGTTATAATGTGGCCCTATGATTTGGCATGGTTGATATAAAATGTGTATTTGGCTTATGTTATGTATTTGTGTGTTGGCTTGAAATGCAAATGTGGTAATAATGTGGTTTAAGGAATGTCATGTATTGGTATGAGTTTGAGATGATGCATTGATAAGCTTCGATTTGGTTATAGGTTCAATGATATGATTGGTTATTTTGCTGAAATTTGAGACATGAAAAATTTTAAAGATGATAAATGATACATGCTAGTTTTGTACGTGTTTGGTCAAGAAATGATTGAGATTTGAGAAGTGAAGTGTAATGATTTAATATGGTACAATTTATGCTGGAAATGGTCACTTTTGGTTGCTTATTTGGTTGTATTAAAATGGTACCAAATTGGTTGCTAGGTGTGCATGAGAAAAATGGTGGCAAATTGGTTTGTGAAATAGCCTATTTTTGTCCACACGGGCAAAGACACAGGCGTGTGCCTTAGCCTTGTGTGACACACGGTCATGCTGCACGGCCTTGTGTCCCTTGGGGTACCCTTTCGAATTAAGTTAGTATACCCTACAGGTTTGGCACGGCCTAGACACACAGACGTGTCCACTGGTCGTGGGTGGCACATGGGCTGGCACACGGGCATGTGGCCAGCCGTGTGTCCAAGTCAGTAACCCCTCTAGATATCACATGGCCTGACACACGGACGTGTCCTCGGCCGTGTAGTACAAGTCAATATGTATGCCCTATTTTCAAACAGCCTATGAAATGAGTGTGTCTAGTGCTCGTGTGAGGCACACGACCTGTTCACATGGGCGTGTGACCCTTATATGTTGAAAAATTTTCTAAGTTTCTCAAAGTTTGCAAATGTTATCGGTTTAGTCCCTGACCACTTCTAAGTATGTTTTAAGGTCTCGTAGAGCCTTATGAGGGACAATGTGAATGATTTGTTTAGGTTATATATATGAATGCATAAATGTATATGTTATGTATGCGAACGATGTGTATTGAACGCTAATGCCTCATAACCCTATTCCGGTGACGGATACGAGTTAGGGGTATTTAATTTAATTGGTATTAGAGCTACGGTTTAGTCGATTTTAGGACTAACCTAGCATATGTGAGTCTAGCTATACATGCCATATTTAACCTGTGGTAGTGTGATATCTCTCGATTTTGACGAGAATTGTTTTAATTAGACAGATGTGTTCTCCAACCAAGCTAACTCCGATAGTGCAGAATGTTATACTCAAATGTTTGAGTGAAAATGTGATTATAATGAGTTAAAACCCATAAATGTATGAATAAAAGTTCAGGGCTTGGATGATTAATAGATGAAATAGTTTTGTTAATATAATCCTTTTCTAATTTTCATGAAAGGGTTGACATTGGCGAAAGTATAAATGATAGCAGATCAAGTTCAATTTGTATAACGGTTATCTTTCTTCAGGTAATTCTAGATATATGTCAATGAATTTAAAATGTGATTGTTATGTTTCATTTGAGTTATGCAAATTTTTAAAAGATCATTGATTGTATTCAGAAGAAAGTGTGATAAATGGTATGTCTGGGTTATCCTTATAACAAGAAGAAATGATTGCTTTTAAAAGTTATTGTTTGATGGCCAAGATCGATTCAGTGGTTTAGTCTGATTTGAGTTATTTGCTTGAAAGGTTAATGAAGTTATATGTGTTTGAGTTTAACCTCAGGTCTGTAAATAAAATTTGTATGTTCACAAGTTAATTGAGGGATAGTCTGAATGAAGGATTTGTATTCTAGAAGACGTGATACTGAATTATATTTATTGGAACGGTTCTATTGAGAAATGTTCTTGTAAATTAAATTTGTCTTGGTTGAAGAAATCATCGTGTTTGTAAAGTCTGCATGATATGATACTTATTAATAAAGTGGTAAATAGTTGAAGACACTGTTAACTGAAGCATCAGTTATGGTTCAGCTTGCGTCAGGTAAAGAGTTTATGATTTTCAGTCATGCGTCATTGAATGGTTTGAAATGGGTCCTAGTACAAGAAAGAATAGTGATTGCTTATGCTGTATACAGTTAAAGATGCATGCAAAAAATTATATGACATGTGAATTAGAAATGATTGATAATGTATTCGTGTTGAATAGTCAGTGACATTGATTATTTGGTGGGTAATGTTACAACTTTAATGATTACTTGAGTTAAAAGTATTTAATGACTCAAAAAGATCTGAATTTATGTGAATAAAGATTGCTTGAATTGCTGAAAGAATACAAGTTAGAAACTGATTATTAACCAGGGAAAATGATTACAGTCACGGATGTTTTGAGCAGGAAACCTATGTGTGCTTTACGAGCAGTGAATATGCAATTGATCTTGTCGGATGATGGATAGATATTAGCCAAATTAGAAGCATTCAGCAAAATTGTAAAGTTTGTAGATGTATCAGTGAATTGCAAGTTAAAAAGGGGTTCAACGTAAATTGACTCATGATTCAAAAAATTCAGATTGGAACCGATGATTGTTTGTTGTTTCGAGATAGAACTCATGTATCAAGAAATCTAGAAATTATGTAACAATTGTTACAAATGGCCCACAATGGTTAATGTTGAACATCAAGTGTCTTCAGGTTTGTTACAGCATGTGTTGATATCTGAGTAATAATGAAATAGAATTTCGATGGATTTTGTAAAAGATAGATGTTATCTGAATTATGATTGATCGTTTAAAGAAGTCTGCACATTCTATCTCAGTACATAGATATTTCTCTTTTGATAGATTAGCCGAGTTATACATGTTAGAGATTTTCAGATCACACTGTGTGCCAGACTCCATTATTTCGGGTAGAGACCTAAATTTTATATTGTGATTTGGTAGAAAATTATAGTAAGCTTTAAATAAACGGTTTCAATTTAGTATCGCATTTCATTCTTAAACAGATCGCTAATCTGAAGGAGAGTTTCAGATTCTCAAGGTAATGTTTCGTTATGGTGTTTTAGAAATTGAAAAATACTTACCGTTGTTTGAGTTACGTATAATAACAAATTATCAGTTGAGCATAGAGATGGCACCGTACGAATTTTTATATGAAATCAGTGATAAAAAGAATTACGGAGTCGATGTGATTAGAGACACTGAAGAGAGGATGAAAGTATTTCGTGACAATCTAAAAGTATTTTTAGATTGACAAAGAACATATACGGATTTGATATGTAAAAGGAAATCTTTAATCTATTCTCTGATAAGATTTTCAGGGATGAAAATTCCTAAGGGGAAGAGTTCTATTTTTAGCTAAATCGAGGAACAGTGGTTTCAGGACCACAAATTTAACATCAAAAAATTTATTTTATTATTATTTTAATATTTACAGCATGATATTAGAGTTGTGTGAAATTTTTGTGAAGGAATTTTACCGTTTAAGTGTTTAATTCGGTAAAAAGGACTAAATCGCGTAAAGCATAAAAGTTGTGTTCTATAAGCTAAAAGTGTTTATTAGCTATGGTTTTTAAAGTAAGGGCCCTCAAATGGTAATTAAACCATTTAAATTGTGAGTGGACATTTATGGGCATTATTATGTATGTTTTAATGATATTATTACTTTAAAACATAGTTACTTTAGTATTTATTAACACACAAACTTACCTTGATCACAAAAACAACGAAACAAGATCAACTAGTCCGATACTTTATCTTACCCTCGATCTAGATCCGTATGAGGATTAACTTGATCTAAATAATCAAATTCAATCCATTTAGTATTCATTCTATTCAATTCAACCTAAAATACATATTTTTGCAAATTTACCCCTAAGCTTTTGACTTTTTTACAATTTAGTCCCTAGCTCATAAAAATGTAAATTCATGCAATTTAATCCACACCCATGCTAGCCGAATTTCATACAAGCTTATAGCAACCCACATATTTCATTAATTCACACATTTCACCATGAATTTTACACATTTTATAAATAAATCCCTAATTGACATTTCCAACAAAAATCACTTTACAAAAGTTGTTTATTTAACAACCATTCATTTTCCATCATCAAACTTCAAAAAACATACACATTTAACAATGGTGAAACCCTAATACTTTAACAGTTTCACAAATTAGTCCTTGGGCTAGTTAGATTAAGCTACAATGATTCCAAAAACATAGAAATTATTAAAAATGGGATAAAAAATCGCACCATGCAAGCTATGAGATGTAGCTGAACCTTTAAGCTTCTTCAATAGTGTGTTTCACCTTAATTTTTGGTGGAAGAGAAATAAGACAAAGATGATAGCATTTTGTTTGAATTAATTTTACTTAACTTATTTAATGAATTACAAATTTAACCTTTATTTTTTACTTAAAATTCACTCGTTTAAATGTCCATCTTTGTCCACTCAAATAAAAAATGGTCTATTTACCATTTAGGTACTCATACATTTAAATTCTTTAGCTATTTAGTGCCTTTAGCCTATAGAACTCTAATTTTACACCTTTTGCAATTTAGTCCTTTTTATCGAATTGAGCATACAAACGATAAAATTCCTTAACGAAATTTTTATACAATCATACTATCATGCTGTAGACCCCAAAATAATAATAAAATAAATATTTTGAATTTGGATTTGAGCTCTCGAAACCATAGTTCTAATTTTACAGAAAATGGGCTATTATAGGAGTAAACTTCGAGAACAAAGAAATATGGCTCTACCAAGGCACAATGCAGCCATACCCTAGATGCAACAACAAAATGTTAATAACCCATTGTTGCCGCAAGATGCTCGCATACAAAATAGGATTATATGAGATTTTGTAGTACCTGTTTTGGATGATTTACAACCAGGAGTTGTTAGGCCAGCAATCCAAGCTGTGAATTTTAAACACAAGCCTTAATGTTTCAAATGTTGAATTCTAATGGACAATATGCTGGACTGCCACATGAATATGTGAGAGAACATCTTAAATCCTTTTTATTGATCTGTGCTTCCATTAGTCAACAAGGCATTCTTGATGATGCCTTGAAGATGCAATTATTTCCTTATTCCCTATAAGGAAGAGCACGTACTTGGTTTTTTAGGCTACCTGGCGGATCAATTACTTCTTGGGATGCACTAGCAACACAATTTTTTTTTTTACAGTTTAACCCGCCAACAATGAATGCTCGTCTTCGAAATGACATTATCACTTATCTTTAGCTGGATGATGAAAAGCTTCACACCATATGGGAAGGTTATAAATCTTTACTTCCAGGTTGTCCCATGCACGACATTCAACTAGAAACATAAATTGAGATTTTTTTAATAGGTTGAATTCATATACAAGAAATCTTGTTGACGTATCAACCAATGAACCTCTGCTAGATTGTACTTATAATGATGCTGTGAGAATTCTTGAGAGAATTGCTCAGAATGATTATCAATACCCTATCTCCTAAGTTGCAAAACCAAAAACTACTCCAGGAGTAATCAAATTGGATGCAATAACCGTACTAAGTGCTCAAGTTTCATCTTTCACAAACGTGATTAAAAATATGCAAGGGACTAGTGGAGTTGCATCAATACAATTCGTTCAGCAAGTTGACATTCCTACTTTTTGTTGTGACATTTGTAGTGACAACCATAGCTATGATGATTACCCACAACATGCTGAGAATGCCTATTGTATTAGTAACATCCGCAACAATTCTTATGGTAATTCTTGCAACAACTCTGCATGCAACCAATAGTTTTGGGGAACTCAGAATGGTGGACAAAATGCTGCGACATTCAGATATGGGAATACATCTACTCAAGGAAATTATAATCCTAGACAAGGGAATTATAATCAACAACAATAGAACTACAATTAGCACACTCAGATGCATCCACCACAAGGCCAGACACATCCACACCAAAATATGATGCTGCTACAACCCTCTTCAATACCAGATTAGCATGTTCAAGGACATTGAGAACAACTGTACACACAAGCTTCTACTTCTGACCTATTAGTAACTTTTAAGGTGTTAATGTGGGAGCATATTACTAGTACAGAAGCTATCGTACATGGGAATTCATCTTCCATTCGAGCATTGGAGGCACAATTAGGACAACTTGCTTCAAATCTGAATACTGGCCACAAGGCTTATTACCTAGTGACATAGAAAATCCTAGTCTGAGGGTGAAAGAACATTGCAAGGCTATCACTCTTAGGAGTGGTAAACAAACTGGCGAATCTTTTACCGACTCCACTGTAGCAGCTCAAGATACAGATGGAGTGATCACTAGTGAGAAGGTTGAATCTAAAGAGTGTCAATGCAACAGACAAAGAAGTTCTATGAATTGTCACTCATATGCCTAATGTCCAACCTTCGAAACTGTCACTGCAATAAAAGATGTTGGCGCAAGCAGATATATCTCTACCTTTACTCTTCCCACAAAGATGTAGGAAGAATGAGTATGACAAGCAGTATCAGTAGTTCCTGGATACACTGAAGCAACTGCAGATCAATATCCCTTTAGTAGATGCTTTGGTACAAATTCTGAGTTATGGGAAATTTATGAAAGACCTCTTGTCCAAGAAGAAAAAGCTCACTGACATTGAAACTATTGCACTCAGAGAAGGCTATAGTGTTGTTTTGACAAAGAAGTTGCCCCCTAAATTGGAAGACCCTTAGAGCTTTACCATCCCATGTTCAATTAGCAATCATTATTTGGGTAAGGCTTTATGCGACTTGGGAGCTAGCATTAACCTAATGCCACTCTCTACTTTCAGAATGTTGGGAATTAGTCACATGAAATCTATTGCAGTGACATTACAACTACCCGATTGATCCTTGGCTCAACCTGAAGGGAAAATAAAAGAAGTCTTAGTTCATGTGGATAAATTTGTTTTTCTGGCTGATTTTATTATACATGATTGTGATGTAGACAATGAGGTTCCCATAATCTTTAGGCGACCATTTTTAGCCACCGGTCAAACTCTTATTAATGTTTACAAAGGTGAACTAACCATGTGACTTAATGATGAGCAAGTCACCTTCAATGTTTTTGAATTTATTCAATCCAAGGACATAGAAGAATGCCATACTGTTGATGTGATAGATGATCTAATTGAGGAAAAGTTCAATTACCAAAGCAAAGTACTTTCTGAGGAGTTTGTAGTGACATCTGATGCTGAATCCTTAGATAATTATGACAGCATGGTTGAAGCTAATAATCTTAAACTCAAGCATGGATGGCAGATTGAGTCCTTAGACCTAGCCAACAGAACAACCCTAATTTTCAAACCATCTATTGAAGACGCTCCTACTCAAGAATTTCAACTTCTACCTCATCATCTTAAATATGTCTTTTTAGTTGACCACAATACTCTCCCAGTTATTGTGTAACACCCCTTACCCGTACCCCAGACCGGGACCAGATACGAGGCGTTACTGGATGTGTAATTGAATGTTTACGGGAATTACGATTTATAAACTTCTATTTCAAAATAAAACCAATCGAATTAAATCTCAGTTCCCTATTATAGGCCTACGAGGCCCAAAATATATGTCGAGAAAGGTTCGGGACTAAACCGAGAACTTAGGAAAAATTTCAGGAAAACTTCTAGGTTAGTGTCTCACACGCCGGTGTGAAGACATAACACACGCCTGTGTGCTTCGGGACACGCCCGTGTCCCCTACCCGTGTGGAATTAATTGGATTTTATTTTGTAACTTGAACCTACAGGGGTTTTCACACGGCCAAGCACACACCCATGTGGTCGCCCGTGTCCAAAAACTCGAGCATTCTATTTATGACGTCAACATGCATTTGGGGGCAAACGGCCAAGACACACACCCGTATGCTAGGCCGTGCCCTTCACATGGTTGAGACACACGGCCGTGTCTCTACCTGTGTGATTTTTTCCATGCATTCTGACTTGAAATTTCTTAGGTGCAGGTGACACACGGCCATACCATACGCCCATAGGGTGGCCCGTGTGTCACACACGGCCTAGACTCACGCTCATGTGTCTACCTGTGTGGACCATGTTAGGTTATTTTCCAAGCCTTTAGTCACCCTCTATTACTCAATAACACTTATAGTTACCATAATACATAGTAAGGCTTGATTTTATACTTATTGACCTCGATAATCCTTATTGCATGTAAACCTCATTTCATCGGTTTTACTCATGCTAGGTTATTTCCTTTGTATCAAGGATTACTATGCTTTATGACACATTCAAGATTGGCTCGTTATTAAAACTCATTTCCAATTATGGCCAAGCTATCCCATGTGATTTGGACATAATATATGTCTCTAAATGTGAGATATCACACTTGATCCTCACTAGAGCAATTGAACATAAGTATGCATCAATTGGTAGGTCATAGCCTACATCAAAATGAGCCAATTCCCATGGCTATATACAAGAAGATATATATATACCTTCACATGCCTTCATTTAGGAAAATCAAATGACACATATAACAAAATAACCCAAAAGCTGTATACATGCCATTGAACAAAACAAAAGTGTCTATTTACCAAAGCTGGACTAGTTGATAGTGTGTTGACTCTCCAACCGTCTTCCAATTTTATGAGTCCTCGAGCTCTGTAAGACAGGGAAAAGAGAGGGGTAAGCATTTACATGCTTAGTAAGCCCAAATAATTGGAAAGTAAACTTACCGATTTATTAGCATGCATCCATATTAAGTAATAAGATCAACAAGCATGAAATAATTTCCCTATCACATGCACTAAATCAACAAGTTAGTCCTATAACAATACACCATGTAATTTTTCTTAGGTGAGCTCATCATTCAACATTTTCATTTTTATATCTCATATTAATCCTGTTAAGTTTCTTGGAAGATCTCAATGGATTGTCCATTTACTATCAAGTCATAAGAGCGATCATCTCATGTATGCGCTCTCGTGAACCTCACATCTTACGGCAGGATTACCAGTCCAAACTAAATCCCCCGTAATATAAACTCGTCTGGTGATGTCAGGATTACCAATCCAGGCTAAATCCCTTATAGTGACAAACACCCTTAATGAGCTCGGATCTGAATTACCAGTCCAGGCTAAATTTAGATCCTAATCGGATTACCCGCCCGGGCTAAATCCATAATGCACACATATTCTTCGGGAGGCTTGATCACTCAAGGAACACCTGTCCAGGCTAGATCCTTTCTATATTTGAGATCAACGGATTACCCATCCGGGTTAAATCCTTTTTTGCAACACATGCAGGATCTCAAGTCATATGTAAATCATGGTTTATCCATCGAATTTCCCTTTTAAACCTCAACCGAGACATTTATCAACATGTCATTATTAAAGATACATTTAATGGATTTTCATGCCATCATCAAATGTAATTATCATACATTCATAAATCATACAGTTAGACATATTATGAGTTTACTTTAAGTTATTCGAACTTACTTGGTATTCGTCTCGGTTTCGCTTTTTGGTTATTCTGAAACCTTCTTTTTTCCTCAATCAACCTCCAAAATTTGTTTCTCGGGGTCTATAACAATAAAGTAGAATCATTAATACCTCACATTATTCTTTTTGAGTCTAAATTTTACTCTCGGTTCAAATGATCGTTTTGCCCCTAACGTTTCATATTTTTACGATTTAGTCCCTAGGTTTGTACAATGAAATGCATGCAATCTCTACATTACCCATCCCTAGCCGAATGTTCTTTCCTCTTATAGCAGCCCAAATTTTCCATTATTTCACATTTATACCACATATTTTACACTTTTTGCAAATAGGTCCTTTTAGGGGTCTTTCATGAAAATCACCTAGAAAAAGATGTTTAACACACATCCTGTAACACCCCGTACCCGAGACCATTTTCGGAGTCGAACACGTGGTATTTACGGACTTATTTCATTGACTTACACAGTTCATTTTTTTTATTTCCAGACAAGCTGGCTAACTGCATCACAGTTACTTTAAAAATCATATCTCGAGTTCCGAAGCTCGAAAACTGATTCCGTAAATATTTCCTGAAACTAGACTCATATATCCATCTACAAATTTTTTTCTAGAATTTTTTATCAGGCCAATTAGTACAGTTTATTAGTTTAAGTCTCCCCTGTTTCAGGGTTCGACTGCTCTGACCTTCGTGCATTATGACTTATATATCTCCCTGTACAGGGCTTCAATACTTACGTCGTTTGTTTCTAATGAAACTAGACTCAAAAAGGAATCTATACATATATGGAATGACTTCTAATTATCTCTGGTTAATTTATAGTGAATTTCCAAAGTCAGATCAGGGGATCCAGAAATCGCTCTGGCCCTGTTTCATGAAAACTTAAATATCTCTTAAAATACGACTCATATGATTGTTTCGTTTCTTCCATATGAAAGTAGATTCATCAAGGTTAGATTACATAATTTATTCAATATTTAATTCCATTCCTACTATTTTTAGTGATTTTTCAAATTTACATCACTGCTGCTGTCAGCATCTACCTTTAAGGTAGACTTTACCTATTTCATAGTTTCCATGATTCAACTAGCCCTTTAGCATATATAGCACAAATTATGATCATGATTAACCATTCCAATGGCCAATCATTGCCAAGCATATCCACACCTCTCAATAACCATATACATACAAAATGATTATAACACTATGCTCAAAATATATAAGCCATTTTCGCATGGCTATCCAAATATATACAACACCAAAGTACTTGACTAATAACAAAATGGCAGTCCTATACATGCCATTAGCAGAGTTCAACTAAAAGAGTACCAAAAGGGCTTTGATAGTGTGGACGACTTCGACTTTGACAATCCCGAGTCCGATAGCTGACGAACCAAAATCTATAGAACAAAGAATCAAAGAAACGGAATAAGCATTTAATGCTTAGTAAGTTTTGAGCAATGAAATTAGGCACAATTGAAGTACAGCATTCATATGACTAAACGGATAATTTCATATACACACATTCTCAAAATCATACCTACTTCACATTACCAACCCTTATACTCATACATAAGAGATCAACTTAACCAAAAGCCGGAAGCTCATTAATCGACTGAGCGAATACTATTTAAAAGGAATCAACTAATCCAATGTATATACGAAACATACCTCATCGTTGGGATTTTACGAGCATATTAATTAAAATTATTACAGCAAGATCGCTCATTCCCAAACCAAGTACCTCCGGAATTTAACCGGATATAGCTACTCGCTCAAATGCCTTCGGGACTTAGACCGGATATAGTAGTTCGCACAAATGCCTTCGAGACTTAGCCCGGATATAGTAACTCGCACAAATGCCTTCGGGACTTAACCCGGAAATAGTAACTCGCACAAATGCCTTCGGGACTTAGCCCGGAATTAGTCACTAGCACAAATGCCTTCGGGACTTAGCCTGGAATTAGTCACTAGCACAAATGCCTTCGGGACTTAGTCCGGAATTAGTCACTAGCACAAATGCCTTCGGGACTTAGCCCCGTTATCATCCGAATATTCATGCACATATTAGTAAATCATGACAGATCTTTATTTCATTTTCATAACTAGAATCCAAACACAAGTCAATTATTAAGCATTCCCATTTTCGGCTCAATAGCCACATACAAACAGCATGATTTGGTTTGCTTTATGACATGATCTCTATGCACATACGGCTACCCATCATACGTATACACTAATTAACTCAACATATAATTCAAGTAGAATCATTATATCACCGTATATTTGTTATGCTTATACGTCATGACTTAATCAAATCGTAAACTAAGTTTCATTACTCGAAAACTTACCTCGGATGTTGTCGAACGATTTCGACGGCTATTCAATCACTTTTTCCTTCCCTTTATCGGATTTAGTTCACCTTTGCTCTTGAGCTTAATTTAACAAATAAATTGATTTAATCATTTGAACATCAAAAAGAGAAACTCAAGGTACTTAACCCATATATACATTAGACATCAGAGTCACATATATATGAAATCATGAATCAACTCAATATATTAGCCCACACTCTCTTTTAGCCGATTATCTAAGCCAAGATAAAAGCATCAATATGCTTGCCTCTAACCGAATACATGCAACACCAATCTACCTCATGTGGCCGAACATGCATGTCTATGTTGAGGCCGATTATATGCTTAATACTTCCTACAAATATGGTTACTTGTATTGACTACATACCATTTTGTTTCAAGTTCAAAACTCGGCTAATACACATATATACACTAGTAATCAAATACTAACATTTGCACTTCACCTTACTACCAATTCTCATCTACTTCCTACCATGGCCGAATGCATCAAGACACCATACCATTTCAATTTTGGTCATGGGTTAAACAAAGAACTTAATGTCTAACTTAAAAATGCTAAAAAGAAAATCCAAGAGTCATCAATCACCATCACATGTATCATTACAAAGCTTCACACTTAGCATGCAAATGACATCAACACAAGTCCACCTTAGCCGAAACTTAACTCATCTTCATGCCTCATCACCACAACATCAGACACCAACCAAGAAGACAACACCCATGGCCGAATATCATCTCCATCTCATAGCAAAGATTTAAACCATGGGCTAGGTAGAACTCAAGCTAACAACTAAAAATATGCATGAATCTCATGGAACAACATCAACATACCTTAGTCTAGTGAACCACCATAGCCGATTTTCTCCAAGCTCTTTCCCTTCTTTTTCTTTCTTCTATTCGGCCAAGTTGAACAACATGAGAACTTTTTCTTTTTTTTTCTTCATCATTTTCCTTTTCATTATTTTATTACCATGCTCCTTATTTTATCATTCCTCCCATGAAACACTAACATAACATGTTTATAATACCTTTTTACCCATAGCATGGCCGGCCACCATCCCAAGTTTTGGGTATTTTGACATGCAAGGACAACATTTTCTAGCATGCATCAATAGGCCACTTTAACATTTGCCTAGCACATTTCTAAATTTTCTCACACAAGTCCTATTTAGCAAAATTCACTTACAATTAACAAAATTCAAACATGAAATTTTCACACATGCCTATATACATATAATAAGCATCAAATATAATGGTCGATTATTTTTATGACTCGGTCTTGTGGTCCCGAAACCACTTTCCGACTAGGGTCAATTTAGGGCTGTCACACATCCAACTTTCATATTCCTCCATAGAACATCAAAGAATAAACATGTCACACATGGGTCATTTTGTAAACATGAACCCTAACTCAAAATATAGGTGGAAATAGAGAGAGCAAGATTCTGGGATTTCAAAAATACGAAGAACATTAAAAACGGGTTAGGGAGCACTTACTATTGATCTTGAAAAGCTTGAAAACCCTAGCTATAGATAACCCCAAATTTTCGACAGCAACATGAAAGAAATGAGCTGATTTTTGGCTTATTTTCCCATTTTATTTCATTAATTAGCCAAATGACCAAAATACCCTCAAGCCCTTTCTTTACAATTTAATCCATACAAGCCCAATTTTGTCCAAAAATTTAAATATTAGGAAAATTACTCTTAAAGACCTCCTAATTAATATTCTAAATCAATTTCATACAAATTGCTTCTAGAATCCAAGTTTTGCAATTTATTCAATTTAGTCCTTATTTTCTATTTGAACACCTTACTCATAGAATTTCCTCATAAAACTTTAACACATGCATATTTTCATATTCTAGACCTCATAATAATCATAAAATAAATATTTCAACGTCAGATTTGTGGTCCCAAAACCACTGTTCTGACTATGCCCTATTTTGAGATGTTACATATTGTCTGTGCAACACTGGATGTAACTCAAGAAGAGAAATTGGTCCATATTCTCAAGCAACATAAACGAGTTATTGCTTAGAGTATTGCTGATATTCAAGGTATTAGTCCTTCTTTTTGCATACACAAGATCAAGTTGGAAAATGAAGGCAAGCAATCGATTGAAAAGTAAAGAAGATTAAATGAGAAGATGAAAGAAGCTGTCAAGAAGGAAATCATAAAATGGCTTGATGTTGGAAATATTTACCTAATTTTTTATAGCAATTGGGTAAGTCCAGTGCAATACGTGCCTAAAAGGAGTGGCATCAATGTGGTTCACAATGGTAAGGACAAATTAATTCCTACATGTATTCCCACAGGATGGCGAGTTTTTATGAATCATCAGAAATTGAATGCAGCCACAAAGAAGGATCACTTTCCATTTCCTTTCATTGACCAAATGTTGGATTGACTTACTGGAAAGCCTATTATTGCTTTTAGACGGCTATTCTGGGTATAATCAAATTGCTATTGCACCAGAGGATCAGGAGAAAATAACTTTCACCTGTCCCTTTGGTACTTTCACTTTTCGTTGTATGCCTTTCGGTCTTTACAACGCACCAACCACATTTCAAAGGTGCATGATGGCAATATCCTCTTATATGATCGAAGACTCTTTAGAGGTGTTTATGGATGACTTCTCAATTATGGGAATGATTTTGATCATTGTGCTGACAATTTGGATAAAGTACTTAAGTGATGTGAGGACACACATCTTGTCCTGAATTGGAAAAAATGTCATTTCATGGCAACTGAAGGCATTGTGTTAGGACATCGTATATCTTGTCAATGTATTCAAGTAGACAAAGCTAAGGTGGAAACCATTGAGAAATTACCTCCAACAAAAAATGTGAAAGGTATTCGCAGTTTTCTTGGACATGCGGGGTTTTACAGAAGGTTTATTAGAGATTTTTTTAAAATTGCAAAGCCCTTATGCTCATTTCTGGAACATAATAAAAAAATTTTCTTTGAAAATGCATGTCTGAATGCCTTTATTTAGTTAAAAAAGATAGTGAATGCACCCATTGTCATTACACCAGATTGGTATCAACCTTTTAAAGTTATGTCCAATGCAAACGACTTTGCTGTGGGTGCAGTTCTAAGACAATGAATGGGAAAAATATTTCACGCTATCTATTTTGCTAGCAAAACTCTTGCAGAGGCTCAACTCAATTATATAACTACAGAGAAAGAACTGCTGGCTGTAGCCTTTACTTTCGACAAGTTTCATTCCTATCTTGTCAGTGCAAAGGTTACTCTATTCACTGATCATTTGGCTTTGAGATATCTCTTTGCGAAAAAGGATGCCAAACCAAGATTAATATGCTGGATATTATTATTTCAAGAATTTGACATCGAGATAAAAGACCATAAAGGTTCAGAGAATCAAGTTGCAAACCATTTATCTTGATTGGAAGTTAGTAGTGAAGATGGAAACATACTTCAAATTGGCGACGCATTCCCAAATGAGAAGTTATTTGTTGTAGATGCAACTCCTTGGCATATAGATTTTGTTAATTATCTTTTGTGTTGAAAACTCCCATTGGGTGTCACAGGATAAAAAAAGAAAGATTTCTTTGTGAAGTAGTGAAGTATTAGTGGAATGAGTCGTATTTATTCAAGGTATGTAGTGACAACATCATTTGACATTGCATTTCGGAAGAGGAGATGCTTTAAATCCTGAAGCATTGTCATGATGCTCCTTATGGAGGTTATTTCAGTGGTATGAGAACTGCGGCTAAAGTTCTCCAATTAAGATTCTACTGGCCGACAGTATTCAAAGACACCTATAATTTTGTGAATCAATGCGATAGGTGTCAACACACCGGTTCTATATCTTGACGCAATGAAATATTATAGCAACCAATTATGGAGGTTGAATTATTCGATGTTCGGGGTATGGGTTTCATGGGACTGTTTCCGAGCTCATTTGGAAATATTTATGTATTAGTAGCTGTTGACTACGTCTCAAAGTTGGTGGAAGCTGTTGCAGTCCTAAAGGATGATGCAAAGACAGTGCTAAAAGTTTTTCACAAGCATATACTCACCCGTTTTGGCACACCAAAGGCATTGATTAGTGATCAGGGTACACACTCTCATTGCAAACAAGTGGCAACCACACTGAAGAGATATGGAGTTAAATAGAATGGCTACTACTTATCATCTGCAAACCTATGGATAAGCCAAAGTATCAAATCGACAAATTAAGAACATTCTTGAGAAGGTTGTAAACCTTCAAGGAAAGATTGTTCTTTTTGATTGGATGACACTTTATGGGAATTGCAGACAACATACAAAACTCCATTAGGGATGTCGCCGTATCAATTGGTTTTTGGCAAAGCATGTCACTTTCCAATTGAACTGGAACATAAAGCAATGTGGGTAATTAAGCAAGTGAACATGGACCATCAAGCGGCTAGAAAGAAAAGACTATTGGATATCACTGAACTAGAGAAGATTAGGGGAAATGCTTATGACAATGTTGCAATTTACAAGGAAAAGACCAAACGATGGCATGACAAGATTATTTTGCAATGACTATTTATCGCGGGTCAACAGGTTTTATTATTCAATTCTTGACTCAAAATTGCACCTAGGGAAATTGTGTTCATGTTGGCCTGGACCTTTTGAAGTTTTCAACGTATTTCCTCATGATGCAGTCACAATTCGAGATTTACATGATGAACACCAATTCAAAGTAAATGGACAAAGGCTAAAACACTATTTTGGAAACAGTAATCAAAAGCAGACAGAGACCATTAAATTGGTCGAAATGTTTACTTTTTAATTAGTACTCCGTGACTTTAGTTTATTTTATTTATGTTTTGTTAATTTTTTTCCTTCCTTTTTGTAGAAGAAATTAGGTACCTTTGTCGACTCATTAAAATTTTGCTGCCAGCGCATTCCATAAGTCTGTACTACCATTTATATCTCATCAGAATTCAGGGAAATTTAGAATTCCACTGTTGGATCAAAAATCACTTAGTTGTTTGATCTTTCTGAGTGGGCGCAATTTCTATTGGACACAACTCTTGCCGCCAGCCTTATATCTCTCCACAAAACAACATGCCTATCCATCTTTCTTTTTCACTCACTACAAATCCTCTCCCACTGTACCGACTGTCACGCATTCAAGCAACCATTTTTATTTCTTTTCTATTCTGAAGATCATATCTTTTTAACTTTAAACAGTTTTCCCTCAACAAAAGATGGCAAAAACAAGAGGCTCGATCAAGAAAGCTACCAGATTTGTTGGAGAACATGCATCCTCTACAACCATAGTCCGTGAATTGGAATCACTCAGGCCAGTGCAGACAAAGGAGCCAGCAATCTTCTTGAATAAAGCAACAAAGGAACAATTTCACGACAACATGCTGAAGCGAATCTTCCATCCCGAACAGGGCATTTCCCTTTTTCCACAACAAGACTTGGGTAGACTTGTTTACAAGACCATCTTGAAGTTAAAGTAGGAAACTTTTTGCACCTATCCTGGAAGCTACTCGCCTTTATTGGTATATGAGTTTTATGCTAATCTCTACGATCATGACTTAGAGTTCATTTTCGTTTGAGAATGTTTAATACAATGGGACGCTAAAAAAATTAATGAGCTGTACAACAACAAGGTTGATCTCGACGAACACTCTGAGTTCATCGATGACATCACAGATGAAAAACTAGACCTATTGGTGAAAGATTTGTGTCTCGAGGGAGTAGTGTAGATGGGTTCCCATCAAAAGAATTATACATGCACCGTCACTTCCTAACGCTACAAGGCAAAATTTGGTTTCATTTTGTCAACTGCAGACTAAAGCCCTCTACTCAGAGCACCACAGTCGCCCTCGACAGAATGTGTCTGATACTTTCTATTGTCAAGGGCAGAAAATTGATGTAGGTATAATACTTCACCAAGAAATTTCTGACTGTGCCACAAGGCAGACTGGGATCTTGGTTTTCCCATCACTAGTGATGTTATTGTGCCAGCAAAGAGGAATCGTGCCTCGTGCTAGTGAGGAAATCGTGGAAAATAAGGGACCAATCAATGAAGCTTCTATAGAAAGAATGACCCGTGGCAAGAACACACCGATATTGAAGGAGGCGAAAACCAATAAGACAAGAAAGGGCAAAGCCAAAGCTGACAGCAAAGGAACAAACCTAAATACAGAGACATCATTATGTCACAAACTAAAGAATGTCGAAAAAATGGTAAATTCCATCAACAACAGGTAGATTAGGCTTGTCGCTATAGTAAAAGATATAGAGAAATCCTAGAATTTGTTTTATGCTTATAACAGAGCTTGGAACAGTTCTATTGTAGCCACTTTAGGCCAACTAAGTCCATCCCCACTACCGAAATTCCTAGTGTTTCCACCAATCATTCAAAATTATGACCTCTCTTCCTTGGATGACGACTTAGAAGATCGAGACAGATCGGTGGCATCCCCACCCATTGTGCAGGTGTTTGAAAACACAAAAGAAGAGGAATCCAGGGACATTGAAGAATGCTTGCAAAAGATTGATTGCTTATTCCAGGATGGTATTTTTGCTAATCAATTGGATACTATTGTTGAGAAGGAAGTTGTTGCTACAAAAGAGGAAGTTGTTGATGAAAAAGAAGAAGTTGCTGAAAAAGAGAAAGAAAAAGAAGGAGAAGATTCTGTTGAGAAGACTATCTTCGCACCCAAGTCTGTGGGTGCAAATATTGATAATTTGGAACAAGCTGGAACGAGACCGGCACTGAGGTAACCAGTAAGGAGCAATGCAATTCATTGGTAATAGTGGTCTACACACCATTCCAGGTGGCCACTTTTACACAGGAAGCAGCCGATGATACCGGGGTAGAATCGGGAACTGAAAGGCAATTCAAAGACCATGCAAAGCCCAAAGAAATGAAAAGGAAGTGCTCTAAGAATAAAAAATAAAAGAAGGATGAGAAGAAAAGGAGGAGAAAGAAACATCATGCAACCACATCAACGGTTGCAGATAACTGAGTTAGTTTATTTTAAGCTTAAGTTTTAGTATTCATGCATTGCATGTAGCTGTAAGTTTTATTTTGATAAGTATACATTGTTATTGCATTTTTTTTATTTTCATTACATTTTCATGTTAGTGCATTGGGGACAATGCTAACTTTAAGTGTGACAGCCCTAAAGTGACCCTAGTCAGAAAGCGGTCTCGGGACCGCTAGACCGAGTCACCAAATTATTTGAATGTGATAATTATTGCCTAAAATATGTGAATATAAATGTGTGAAAGTTTTAAGCTTCGATTTAGTTAATTGCATGTGAATTTAGTTGATAGGACTTATGTGAGAAAATTTAGAAATGTGCTAGGCAAATGCAAGTGGCCTAATAGTGCATGTAATCAAAAGGGTGGACTTGCATGTCAATTTCCCCCCCATTTAAGTACTAGTGGCCGGCCATGACAAGGGATGATGGGCAAAACATGTCATGAAACATGTTGTGTTAATGGAAGAATAAAATAAGAAGCATGGGCAATAAACTAATAAGAAATTGAAGGAAGAAAACAAAGAGAAAAAAATGTGTTCATCATTCTCATGCATGACCAAAAAAAAAGAAAAAAAAGCTCTCATGTTGTTCTTGGCCGAATAGGAGAAAGAAAAAGAAGGAAAAAGAGCTTTGAGGAAATCGGCTATGGTGGTTTGATAGACCAAGGTATGTTTGATGATGTTCCATGAGATGCATGCATGTTTTAGTAGTTAGCTTGAGTTCTAAATAACCCATGGTTCAAATCTTTACTATGTCATGGAGATGATATTCGGCCAAGGTGGATTGGTGTTGATATCATTTGCATGCTAAAAGTGAAGCTTTGTAATGGTGCATGTGATGGTGGATTGATGATTCTTGAATCTTCTTTTTAGCATTTTTGAGTGAGACATTAAGTTCTTTGTTTAACCATGACCAAAATTGAAATGGTATGGTGTTGTGATGTATTCGGCCATGGTATATCCATAAGTATGATTTATGCTTATTGCATGGTAGGTAAGATTTGTGTTTTGGATTTATGTTCATGTTTAGTTATAATCAACTTTGAGATTCGGCTCTTGCACATATATATATGTTTGCACATGACGTATTGGTATGACATATACAATATCTCAAGGTATATATTTGCATATGATGGTGTTTCGGTTATGGAGTACATGATGGATGCGTATTGAGTTATAATATGTAATGCATTAGTTAGTAAAAGGTATGCCATTTGTGTGTGGTATTGAGTATATAATTGGCCTCAACATAGACATGCATAATCGGCCACATGAATGAGTACATAGGTTGATGTGTTGTTCGGCCATAGGTAAGCATATTGAAGGCTTTATCTTGACTTAGAAAATTCGGCTAAGGAGAGTATTAACTAATGTGTTGAGTTTGATTCATGATTCCGTACATATGTGACTTTAATGTCTAATGGATATATGTGGGCCAAGTGCCTTGAGTTCCTCTTTTCGATGCTCAAATGATTAAATCAATTTATTTGTTAAATTAAGCTCAAGAGCAAAGGGGAACTAAATCCGATAAAGGAAAGGAAAAAGTGGTCGAATAGCCATCGGAATCGTTCGACAACATCCGAGGTAAGTTTTCGAGTAATGGGAATTAAATTATGATTCGATTAGACTATGTCTTAAGTAAATCAAAATCATGCTCTTGTATGTGGCTATTGAGCCGAAATTGTACATGTGATAAGTGTCTTGTGTTTGAGCTTTGGTAATGAAAATGAAATATGAATGTGTCATGATTTATTGATATATGTGCATGGTTACTCGAATGATATCCGGGCTAAGTCCCGAAGGCTTTTGTGCTAAGCGACTATATCCGGGCTAAGTCCCGAAGGCTTTTGTGCTAAGCGACTACATCCGGACTAAGATCCGAAGGCATTTGTGCTAGCAACTATATCCGGGCTAAGTCCCGAAGGCATTTATGCTAGTGACCATATCCGGGTTAAGACCCGAAGGCCTTGTGCGAGTGGTTATATCCGGCTAAACCCCGAAGATGCTTGATTTGGGAACGAGCGATCTTGCTGTAAAAATTTAAATTAATACGCTCGTAAAATCCCAGCGATGAGGTATGTTTC
The DNA here is from genome assembly GCF_007990345.1 of Gossypium hirsutum. Taxonomy (NCBI): domain Eukaryota; kingdom Viridiplantae; phylum Streptophyta; class Magnoliopsida; order Malvales; family Malvaceae; genus Gossypium; species Gossypium hirsutum. The sequence continues at coordinate 37,547,193 of NC_053434.1, read as the reverse complement.
GTGTGTGCTTTGAATTAGTTGATCCCTTACAAATCTGTATTCGCTCAGTCGATAAATGAGCTACCGGCCTTTGGCTAAGTTGATCTTTTGTGTATGAACATAAGGGTTGGTAATGTGAAGTAAGTATGATATTGAGAATTTGTGCATATGAAATTATCCGTTTAGCTATATGAATGCTATACTTTTGTTGTGCTGGAATCCCTTGCTCAAAACTTACTAAGCATAAATTGCTTACTCCGTTTCTTTGTTTATCTGTTTTATAGATTTTGGCTCGTCAACTATCGGACTCAGGATTTTTGGAAGTCGAAGTCTCCCACACTATCAAAGCCCCCTTTTGGTACAATTTTGGTTGAACTTTGAAATGGCATGTATAGGACTACCCGTTTTGTTGTTGGTCATTGACCCTTTGGTTTTGTGTAAATTTGGATAGCCATGCGAAAATGGCTTAAATATACTTTGATCATAACATTATAATCGTTTTGTATGTTGTCCGTCGAGAGGTATGGAAATGTTGGTAACGGTTAGCCATGGGAATGGTTATTCATGATCATTTTTGGTATATGTATGACAAACTCTAGTTGATCCATGGAGGATCATGAAATAGGTAAAGTTTACCTTAAAAACAGATGCTGGCAGCAGCAGTGATGTGGATGTGAAAAATCACTAAAAATAGTAGGAATGGAATTAAATAGTGGATAAATTATGTGATCGAACCTTGATGAATCTATTTTCATATGGAAGAAACGAAATGGTCATATGAGTTGTATGTTAAGAGATAATTAGGTTTTCGTGAAACAGGGTCAGAACAGTTTCTGGATTCCCTGTTCCGACTTTGGAAATTCATTATAAATTAACCAAAGATAATTAGGAGTCATTCCATATATGTATAGATTCCACTCTGAGTCTAGTTTCTATAGAAACAAATGGAATCAGTATTGAAGCTCTGTGCAGGGAGATATCCAAAACGTAATGCATGAAGGTCAGTGTAGTCGCACCCTGTAATAGGGGAGAATTTAACTAATAAACTGTACTAATTGGCCTGACCAAAAATTCTAGAAAAAAATATGTAGATGGGCATATGAGTCTAGTTTCAGGGAAAAATTATGAAACTGATTTTCGAGTTGTGAAACTCAAGATATGATTTTTAAGGTGACAGTGACGTAGTTAGCCAACTGCCTGGAAATTTTTAAAATGGACTGCGATAGTAAGCGAATTTAGTCTGTGAACCCCTCGTGTCCGACTCCGGCAACGGTCTCGGGTACGGGGTGTTACATTAAGTTTGGGGGAATGCACATAGGCTTGGAAATGCACCCACATTTCAAATTTTTTTCTTTCGGTAATGAAGTATGCAAGGTTTAATTATAATTAATGGAAATTTTTCGAAAATTTTTGTTACATTCGATGTTTAATTCTTGAATCATGTGAATTATCAATGAATGAGTTGGATAAATTTGACAGAAGGTTGTAGCTTCAATTCTTTTATGAATGGATTAGGTTGCATTAGTAGTGGATAACTGCTATCATTCATTAAATATTGAATGAATCTGCTTTTAACAGATACTTATATATGTATAAATAGTTATAAACTAGAGACACTCCAAAGTGGGTGTAGTATGGAATGTTAAAAACGAAACACTCCAATACAAGCGTTAGAAAAATCAATCTGGCCAAAGGCTGTCGCTGCATGAGTGAATGTCAGTGCAATTACGCACTCTCTGGGGGTTTGTTGCACCCCATCGTTACTTCTTAGGAACAATGGTACAATAATGAAACAATATCCCTTATTCCGAAAAATATATATAATATAAATACTTAGTATTATATAGTAAATGTTGTAATGGTAGATAGAACCTAGGGTTTGAAGCATGATGCTATCATTGATGAAGTTGCAACCTTATTCGTTCATGCTTATGAAATGTCGATGCAATATTCTTTCATCTGAATATGATTCTCCATTGGGAATTTAGAAGGTTCAAGTTGCTAGAATGGTCATTCGCCTTAGTAAATTTTTTGTTGTAACACCCCTAACCCATATCCGTCATCGAATTAGGGTTATGAGGCATTACCGACTATTTTATGATTCAAATAAATACAGGTTATAAATTACAACTCAAAGTTTTTATCACATCAATGCTTATAACATAATCAAATACCAAATCTTAAATAATCATATCAATCACAACACAGCTTAATTTAACATAATCCAAAATATATCAAAACAATTTATACAATACATAACATGTATACAATAATAATTTCATTATTGGATTATTAGACTTATTTTGTATTGACCATGCACATACTTATCAATCATAATATATATATAAATAATAACTTATAAGAGCTCAACTAACATGTCATAACCGAATGTTAGGTACACATGTTCTTTTCATCAATTCAATTCTCTCATATGAATCTAATACCCAATTTAATTAAATTACCAAGATAACCAAATCAAATGTTATTCATATCATTAATTTGGTCTATAAGTGAACACCGAATACTCACCATGCATATGTCCTGATTCTTACCTAACTAACACATGATCTACTTAAGGATAATTAACAACTATCATATGTCATAAGGCCAAAACACTTAGCAACTATACATACATAATATATTTGAGTTACGTTCTTGACATATGCTCAAACCAAAATCACACATATGCACAACCATAAATATTATACCCAACCATAAATCTCATGAACATGTGTATAAATACTGAACCATAGAACAACCATATTCTTTATCTCATTCTAACATATAACCAAAAATATTTATCAATTAAAATAGATTATATCTATCATTACAAGGCATTAACCACCTATAGAAATATTTAAAACATAAATCTCTCATGCCATGTAACAAACTTTTCAAAACAAATTTAAGACATAACAAAATCAATTATATGCATATAACTAAAATCACCAACCAACTTATACGTAAAAATAAACATCACAAACATCATTCATTCATGTCACATATCATAATAACTAAAGTGGACTTATGCCATGATCAAACCAAAACCTAATTCAAACATTTAAATAAGCCATTTTCGCATGGCTTTTATACAAAGCCAAAGTTCATCACATCAAAACACAATTCAGCTTATACATGGCATAATTTAAGTTCGATGATTCAAATACCAAACCTGTGGATAGTATGGTGAACTTTGTTGACGATCCCTAAGCTCGTAACTTGCTTCAAAATCTATAAAATAGAGTAAACAAATACACCCAGAGTAAGCTAACTTAACTTAGTAAACCTTAAGCAAATTAAACAATTAATGCATAATAACATCTCAATTACTAATCATTTCAATAAATAAATTAACTTATGCATTTGTAATCACATTTATTTCCAAAATTTTAATTCCATATATATATGTATAGCATATACTTTCATAAGACAAATTCTCTATGGTCGAATATACATGTATATAACATCAATATATTTTCAAATTTCGAAGCCACATTATCTTATATATTTAAAGACATATATTCATCACTTAAAGTTTAACATTTCATCCATATACAACTATAAGACCAAATATGTTTTTCATATTACCACATATATTTCCTCAACCTCATGTATCCTTTTTCATCGCGTATCAAGAAATCAATTCACCTTATTTACGAATAGATAACCAACTATCACGTACCTGATTGTTTTAGCTCGTTTAACGTATTCAATTACCACATCAGCATAAAGTCTTTTAGGCATAAACTTATAATAGTTCACCGGCATAAAGCCTGCTAGGCCTAAGCTTGTATCACACACCGGCTTAAGGCCTGCTAGACTCAAAGTCTGATTTTATACACCGGCAATAAGCCTGCTAGGCATAAAGCCTGATTTAATTCACCAGCACAAGGCTTGCTAGGCTCAAAGCCCGAATGTCACTATTATAAAGCTGTCTCATAAACAATTTTTCTATCGAAAATTCCAGATATTCCGTATAGTTCAAACTGACTTTCAAATGTTATAACTCAGTCGTAACAAATTCGTTAACATAGCTCCCAAGCTTAGTTACATTCGGCTTACGTGAATATATATTCAAATAATTCATTTCAGCATATAGAACTTAAATTTATTTAAAAGTAAGGATGTTTAAGTGCTTAAAGACTTACCTCAGATATCGACGAATGATGTAAATCGACTATTCGACTATTTTTGCTTTTCCCCAATCCAAGTCCGATTTCTTTTGTTCTTGATCTATACAATTTCAAATTAATCTCATTCAAACACAATTTCATTCAATTTAATCCAACAACACATAAATGGGAAAATTACCATTTTACGCCTGATATTTTATATTTTTACAAATTAGTCCTAATTGCATAAAACATAAAACAAGCATAATTTGCTCATACTATACTTAGGCCGAATACTCCTCATACCCAAACAAGTCCTCACATTTCATTTATTTTGCATTTTAGTCCTTCAATTTATTATTTTTGCAATTTAGCCCTAATTACTCAAATTCATCAAAAATTCCAATACAAAACATATTAATCCAAAACATATCTTTCATAATTTATCATAAAACATCACAAAACAAAAATATTCATCAATGGCATAACTCAAAATATGCATCAAAATCAAAAATTCTAGCATGGGTCGGATAGTATTAGAAGCAACAATCTCAAAAACATAAAAATTATCAAAAACCAAGCTAAACTCATACCTTAATCAAGCTTGAATACAACCGAAACCTAGCTTCTTTTTCTTTTTATTTCTATTTTCATATTAGGTCAAAGAGTAAAGTATGAACCATGGCTTTTTAATTATGTTATATTATAACTTATATTATCATATTATTTAATTACTTATTTTAACCTTTAATAAATAATATGGATTCTTTATAATGGTTGTATACAACCGTACAACACCAATATTATGGTCTATTTGCAACATAAAACCTCCATATTAAAAGAATAACAACAATTTGGCCCTTTTACAATTAACCATCAAATTTTCATTTTACGCAATTAAGTCCTTTTATTTAATCGGACACTCAAACGACAAAATTAAATCACAAAAATTTCACAGATATTAATTCACACATAATAAACACTAAAAGTAATTTTTAAATATTTTTCTCACTTAGATTCATGGTCCCGAAACCACCGTTCTGATTAGGGTCTAAATTGAGTTGTCACATTTGTAGCCTTACTAGTTTCTGTTTTACTTGAGGACAAGCAAAAACTAAAGTTTGGGGATGTGATAGCAATAGAAAGAACATAGGTTTTTCCCCTTACTTCTTGGTTAAATTGTTCCCATTTATTTATCCGTAGCATACATTTTAGCATTTTCAGTTTAGTAAATTGCATTTTATAACTCAGTGAATCCTAGCCTATTTTATCCTTAGTTTTGCTATCTTTTTGCATTAATGTTGCTACATAAGTGAATTCCAGATTGTGCCCAAAATTGTTGCTGCACCTAACAGCTATCTAGGTAAGAATTAAAATTGTCTGAGCTGTCCAGTCTGGTATAACCAATCTGTACGTACAAGGACATAATAAATTTAAGGAAATGACACATGTATTGTTAGAGTAGGACATAAAGGGTGGATGTCAGAAGAAAAATGGGGCTTTTCTTTTTTTCTAGATCATCATATTCATCATCTGATCTTGAACCTTGTGACCATGGCAGCTTAAGTCTCTCACGGGTAAGCCAACATGAAAACTAAATGCAAACTAGCTTCTGACGAGAAGACTTAAGTGTGAGACAAGAGGGAATAGAGAGATTCAGTTGAGTTGTCTAGGAATAGTATTCTCCACTCGATTCTCTTATTTCTTTATGAATGCTGGTGATTATTCTCTATTTTCTGTTTGTGTGGAAGTACACATGAATTCTTGATTAAAGGTTATCTTATTCAATCTTGCTTTTATTCTTTAATCTTGGAGTTTGAAATTTTTTAGCACAAAAGTGTTATTGCAGTCACTGACACTGGAAAGTGTAGTGAAAGTTTGAGCCAACAAGCATTACAATAGAAGTTGAGTAAGGATTAGAGGAATTTTTTGTTCTTAATAGTGCCGTATTGCCATCATCGGAAGGTGAGGTTAGTATGCATGTTTATGTCTCAGATTAAATAGAGGAATGATGCTGAGTAAGATATACATTAAACTTTATTGCTTCGACAATCAACTATCTTTATATACCTTGTGGGCACTTAGTATTCTGTTGAAGATTCATATTAGGGATCCCAGTTTATCATTATCATATTTTATTTTATTGTTTTCTAGTTATTGCATCGACAACTATTCTCACAATTTATCTCATTTCCATCTAGTTGTTGCACCGACATTAATAGACAAAAGACAACCATCCCTTTGGGATCGATATCCAATAGACTCACATCTGTATACTATACTTGCATCGATAGTGTACACTTGTACATTATTGTTGTGATGTTAAACAACCGATCAATGCCACAATTTGAATAAAATTCACTCATGAAGCTAAGGCTTTTAACTAAAAATATGGATGGAGCAAACAACTACCTCATTACCTACTCAACCTAACACTAAAATGGAGTGTCCCTACTTTTTTTTAATCACTCTTATTTGAAACTGTTTTTCTAATTCATAATGTAATGCAGCAGACAAAACATTATTGACCTACTCAACAGATCCCAAACATTGGAGTGTTCAATTTATTTTGTCATGATAAACATTATTTGTTACTGCTAGTTTATTAAATTTAGGTTCAAGAAATCCTAAGTGTATTAAAAGAAACCTACTATAAACTAATTGCACTTATATGTAGGACATTTTACTCTTAAAGATCAATTTTCAAACAACTATCCTAAGCTAAACTGACCTAATTACTTGAACAATTTTCTAAATTTATAAAAGAGTTAATATCCTCGTCGAATATCATAGACGAAAATATACTTAGCAAAGTCTAGCAATTATTTGGCAATTTTATGTGATGGCAAAATAAATGACAAAACAAAAAAATAGTAACATACATATCTAATGCAACCTATATGCACAACACACCCTCAAACCTAATGGATGCATTGTCCTCAATGTATAAAAAAAATGAAAAATGTCAGAAAACAAAACACACATTTACAAATATGGAAATGCAATGATAGACAAAAATGAATGCATGATTGAGAAATAAGAGCTTGGACAGAATATTTGTTACTTTTAATTTGGTTTGGTTGACTTCTTGGTTGCACGTTCGTAACGCTGCTGCCTCTCTGTTTCACCACTATCAGTTTGAACTGGTTTTCCAGCAGCTGTCTTGTAATGCTTCCTTTTAAGTTGATTAATAAACATCTATACTTCATCACCAGAATCTGATTTCGTTAGTTCATCAATCAATTGATGAACTATACATTCTTGTGCAGTCATAGGTGATTTCGATCTTGGTGTGGTGGCAGTGGTAGGTGGTACAGAATTATGTTGTCACTCATCTTCCTCTTTGTCAGACTCGATATGTATAGATTCAGTTCGCTTTTGTCCTCCATCTTTTTCTGCTAGGATAGGTTCTTCATCCTCATTTTCATCATCTGGTACTAATAATAGTTCCTTCGAAAAAAAAGGGACTACGGGCAATAGACGAGTAAAGTTCTTTTGAAGGGACTTATTAATGGCTTTGTCCCTTATTCTAACATAGCCCTAGGGAATGAAAACTTCCAGAGTCTTGAGAATAGAAACTTCCACAACCTTGGGAATAAGAACATCCATAATGTCTGTTTTAGTTTGGGCGTGTTCCACATCAAGTTCTACATGTTCTGCATTGGTACTTGATCGAACATGCTCTACTTCTGAAAGTTCCACATGCTCCACATCAGTGCTTGATTGAGCATGCTTCGTATAAAAAAAAATTCTTCACGCTCCACTAGATTATTGCTCAATTGGGTCTTGACATTCTTTCCCCATAAAATTAGGTGAACTCTTAGGAAAAACAGAAATCCACGTATGACGCTATTAAATTTAAAAAAAATAAAAGTACAAATAAATAAAGTAAAAGGTAAACGTGATATTTCAATTAAAAAAACATTATTCATTACTTGTCAATATGGATCTTTTTATGCAGTAAAAACGAGCCGAATAGCCATGTAAAAATAAGTGGAAAAGGAGAAAATATAAAGTAAAATGTCAATCCTCGAGCTCTTGTGCACCATGTCATCAAATAGTGTTTACAACCCGATGCTACCACACCCTATTTTGTTTTTATCAAATAAAAAATATAAATTTAATTATAAAATTTCAAATTGTTTTGAAATTTAAGCATATAAAACAATGTATTTAAAAGGAAACAGACGAATAAAATTGCATTTACCAAAACAAAATGGCTACAAGATTAATGTCCAAATGAAATCACGAAGTATATAAAATCCTATCTGAGGTGACGACATATATGGCGGAGAGCATAACGCTCCTACCATACATAAGCAATGAAGATGAGAAAATTGTCTAGGAGTATGTGGTGCTCATTCATCTTCCTCTGTTAAAAGAAAAATGAAAAAAAATCATAATTATTGATATTTTATTGGTGTATAATTTTATTAAGACCAAAATATTTTATACTAATATAATGTGGACTATACAAAGCAGAGACAACTATAAAAGGCCAACACAATTCTGAATATCAGTCTTTGATCTGGAGGAGGCAATGTTGCCACATTGAGTTGTGGCAATAAATTAATATGTGTGGAACAAAGATGGATGTCTAGTCCATTGTTGAAGGTAATTATCATGAAACTTCTAATGCTAATGATGATGCTAACTAATTTCGTCATTCCAAATTTTGTGATTACTAAGGACATTATAATAAAATAATCAAAATAAACATATCAACAAAAACTCATAATATCTCAAAATAGTTAGGCAAAACAAAAGCTGTATCTAATACTAGTCAAACGGTTTGTTTAGCTTTTGATTTGTGTTCCAGCATTTACTTTTGTCAGGTAAGGTTTTCTCTAGTAACTGGTGGAACTGAATTACTTACAACATTTTCTCTGAACAATTATTTATCACTTGTTATTCTTTGAGGTTTTGGCCTTAGTGGTTCATCCATGCATATTCTTTTCTTGATTTCTAGTTCAAGCTTCTAATAGAGGAATGTGAATGGTTGTGTTTTTAACTTTCTGGGCATTTCTAATTTATTAATACACAAGCTACTATCAGTGCACTACTTAGAAATTTTGAAACAAGAAATGGGTTAACACTTTACTATCTTATTTAGCCTTACATTTTATGGAGAAACTCCATTACCATGTTTAGAGTTTGATACTGGTTATCTACCATTCTTGAAGTTTTGATAATAAAATTCTGGTTTGAATATAGCAAATAAATGAATAAATTATAATATTTATTTACTTGAATAACAACGGCAAAAGAAAATTAATGGCTAAAGATAAATTTGAAATGGTAGGAATAGAGCTTTTCGAAGCAACAGAAAAACTAGATGAAAACAAGTTTTAGCCTAGAGCTACCTTAAGTTTCAGAAGATAAACTTCAAATATATAATTAAGTTTTAAGAAATAAAAATTAAAAGTTAAAATACATACCCAAAAATTATGGATAAAATACTAAGTGCAATAATCTTCCAAGTCAACTCAGGTCTTTAACCCTTACAAAATTATATTTTCAAATGTAAGAAATCTAATTATATATTTATAACAAATAAGAAATCAAGTATATATTTTTTAAATTTCAAAATATATCAACCTATCAAAATAAAGAGCAAAAGGCAGTAGGAAGGTCGTGGCTATGATAAATCTGTAGGTGATCAATATCTTCAAACTGGCTCCAATTGAATAACTCATCTTGTATAATCTTCTACAATCCACTAAAATAAAGTCATACCGCATAATTCATAATATAAAAATCAATCTTCAAAACGAAAATAAAGCAAATACGTACAATTTAATAGTGCATATGTGCTTTATTTCTTTTTAAAGATTGACTTTTTATATTATGAATTATGCGTTATGTCTTTATCTTAGTGGATTGTTGCCTTGACTAGTGCTTAGACAGCTAGTGCTTGGGTTAATATATTATACAAGATGAGTTATTCTATTGTTATCGGTTTGGAGATATTGATCATCTACAGATTTATCATAGCCACGATCTTCCTACTGTCTTTCGCTCCCTATTTTGATAGATTGACATATTTTTAAATTTATAAAATATATATTTGATTTCCTATTTGTTATTGATATACAATTTGATTTCTTACATTTGAAAAAATAATTTTTAATGGGTCAAAGACCATAGTTGACTTGAAAGATTATTTCATTCGATATTCTACCTGCAGTTTTTGGGTATGTATTTTGAATTTTAATTTTAATTGATATTTCTTAAAACTTAATTATTTATTTTGTCTTATGGAACTTAAGGGAGTTGTAAGTCAAAACTGGTTTGCCTCTAGTTTTGGTTTTGCATCAACATGCTATGTTGCTACCATTTCAAACTTATCTCCCTCCATTAATCATCTTAATTTACGTATTGGTATACCACGGTAGTGCCATGGCAACTAACAATTGCTCATCTTGGAAATCATTCTGAATGCGTTGAATATTACCGTCTTCATTTCCTACTTCAATTCGAGACAAGTGATTAACAACTTGATTTTCTGTGCATTTCCTATCTCTAATTTCCAAATCAAATTCCTGCAGTACTAGTATTGTAACACCCCACACCTGTGCCCTACGCTGGGACTGAATACGAGGCGTTACTAAACTTAAACACATGCATTCAAAAGTTTCCGAGTCACCAAGACTTGATCAAATTTAAAACTTTTTCAAACTTTGTTAAAACTCCTTAATATAGGTCTACGAGGCCTTAAACATTCATTGGAAGCCATTTGGAACCAACTTAGGTCCTTAAACCGACTTAATACAAATGACCTTTGAAACAGGGTACACGCCCGTATAGAAGGGCAACACGTTCGTGCGGCTATTATGACATGGCCGTGCTGAGGGCTCGTGTGGTTCACACGGCCTAAGCACAAGGGGATACACCCATGCCCCGAGCCCGTGTGAATTAAATTAAATTCTAAATTCGAACCTATAGGGGTTTTCACATAACCTGACACATGCTTGTGTCTATAGCCCATGTCCCTCACACGACCATGACACCCCCGTGTCCTAGCCCATGTCTAAAAACCTTGACATTCTATTTCTGACATCAGCCTCCAATTTAGGGCACACGGCCAAGGCACACGCCCGTGGCCAGAGGCCATGTCCTCTACACAACTGAAACACACGGCCGTGTCTCTGCCCGTGTGTTTACTACCATGCATACTGACTTGCAAATTTTATGTGTAGGGGACACACAGTCAAGCAACAAGCCCATGGGGCTGACCGTGCGTCACACACGCTCGTATGTCTACCCATGTGGACAAAATAAAGCTATCTACCAAGCCTTTGCCACCCTAAAACACAATCTAACATCAACCAACATATCAAAGGTTAACTTAATATGATTTCTCAACCAAACAACCATAGTTAAGACCTACATACATTGCATATATTCAACCATGCTAACAATTTCACATTCATGAAAGACTAGCTTGTATTCACATAATAACTTTCAATATTAGCCATTTTCCATGGCCTTATACAAAATGAAACAAATATTAGATTAAGCCATTACATTTGGCCAATTAACAATGGCAGAAAACTCAAAAGTCAAGGTCCTATACATGCTATAATCAAAATAAAAGATCTAACTATACCAAGTATTATGGATGATAGTGTGATCGATGCCTCCGATGTCCAATGATCCTCGAGCTAATTAGGCGGCACTATAAGAAAATGGAATAAGTTGCATGCAAATAAATATAACAACAACTTTACCATTCATTATCATGCTCATAATACAAAAGTAGGCATAAGCACAACTTACTCATCACTATCCAATACAATTCACATAGCATATTTTGATCTCACATCTCATACATTTCAAATAGGTACCTGTACCACTCACAACATGGTTATACTTTTCTTGTTTAACTTAAACTGTAACCCTCACCATTGAACCATTTGGAATGCTATCAGATATTCACTAAGCCTCAAACATAGGGTATAATGCCGATGCCATGTCCCAGACATGGTCTTACACTGGCTCATCCATCAAGTCGATGCCATGTTCCAGACATGGTCTTACACTAACTATAGAAATCAAGGCTGATGCCATGTCCAACACATGGTCTTACACTAGCTCTCACATATTCGTGCCGATGCCATGTCCCAGACATGGTCTTACACTGACACATCTCGCAGCCGATGCATGTCCCAGACATATCTTACACTGGCTTACATCTCGAGGCCGATGCATGTCCCAGACATGTCTTACACTAGCTCTCGTCTCAATGTTGATGCCATGTCCCATACATGGTCTTACACTAGCTCTCATAATGTGGCCGATGCATGTCCCAGACATGTCTTACAATAGCACACAAATAACCCAAATGTCATGGCATGAATATCTGATTTATTTCCTAAGGTTCAAACGGGAGTTCTACTACCTCAATATTCATCATACAGAATCATTTCTACAAACAAGCAATTTACGCTATATCAATTCAAACACATATAATAACAGTGTAGTTGTATTATTTACATACAACTTACCTCAGATTACAAAATGTAGACGACTAGTTCGGCTTAGTCCACTTGTTTCATTTTTCTCGGTCTAGGCCCGGATTTTGTAATTCTTGATCTACAATGATAAAAATTCACAAATTTAATCATTTTATTAATCTAGGTACTCAAAAATTTAAAAATTGGGCAAAATGACCATTTTACCCCTAGACTTTTACAAAATGACCATTTTACCCCTAGGTCTGAAAATTGATTTTTATCGAATCTCTTCATATCTTAAGCCTAGAATACCCCATTTTACTCTCATAGAAACCCAAATTTCCATTATTTCTCACATTTTTCATCTAATTTGCAACTTATGCAAAATGCTCCCTAGTTAGGGTTTCCATGAAAACTACTTCACAAAAGTTGTTTATTTCACAACCATGATTCATTTTATTCCATAAAATTTCAGAAAACAACATGAACACTCTCATGGTAAAACCCTAGACTTTTAACCATTTTGCAAAATAGTCCCCTTATGAGAAAGCTCATGTTACAAGGGGTCCAAAAATATAAAAATAATCAAGGATAACCTTCTAAATGACTTAGCTGCAAGAGATATTAATGAATGATATTTTTAACTCTCTAAACCCCCTTTTTGATGCTAAAAATCAGTGAAGAAGAAGAAATAAAAAGATGAAGCCTTTTTATTTTATTTTAGTATTATTACTAATCAAAATAGGTTACCAAAACCTTACCTAATTTTGACTTTCTTGTCTCATAGCCGACCAAGCACTATTCTAGGGTCTATTTGCTCTTTAAAAATCCCCAGTTTATGATGCATGGAAATTTAACAACCTTAGCTATCAAATTAAGACTTTTGCACTTTATGTGATTTAGTCATTTTTCGCAATTAGCCTCCCAAACGCTAAAATTTCTTCGCCAAATTTTTCATGCACTAATATAAACATGCTATAACTCAAAAATAATAATAATATACTTTCTCTGACTTCAGATTGGTGGTCTCAAAACCACTGTTCTGACTGGGCCAAAAATCGGGCTGTTACAAGTATATATCGAATTAATCCTGACTTGGCATCTTTCTTGGTCACCAAGTACGTAATAGTAGAGTGGTCCATATAAACCGTAACTTTGGTGGCCACTAAATAAGCTCAGAATTTGTTGAAGGCAAATACCATAGCTAACAGCTCTTTCTCAGTGGCGGTATGGTATAATTTAACTGTGAATTTGTCAATGTACAGCTTGCGTAGTAGATAGCATGAAATGCATTGTCTTTTCTTTGCCCAAGTAATGCCCCTACGACAAAATCACTAGCATCAAAATAAGTCCAATTTGGCACTATGATTATTGGTGCTGTGACTAGTCACTTTTTCAATTCCTCAAATGCTTGCAAGCATGAGTTATCAAAACTGAAAGATCTGTTATATTCTAACAATGTATACAGGGGTTTGGATATTTTTGAAAAATATTTGATAAATCGTCGATAGAATCCTAAATGGCCAAGAAAACTTTGAATACCTTTAACTGTGGAGGGTGGTGGAAATTTCTCAATAACCTCAGTTTTTGCTTTGTCAACGGCAACCTCTTACTGCAAAATTTTATGTCCCAAAACAATGCATTCATAGACCATGAATTGGCATTTCTCCCAATTGAGAACAATGTTGGCTTCTTCACACCGACAAATAACTAACTCTAGATTTTTTAAACAGTTTTCAAAAGTATCGTCAAACACCAAGAAGTTATCCATAAACACTTCTAAAAATTTCTCCAGCATATCCAAAATATTGCCATCATGCAACACTAAAATGTTGTAAAGGCATTTCATAATCCAAACAACATTCGTCAGAACACAAAAGTTCCATAATGACATGTGAATGCGGTCTTCTCTTGATCAGTAGGAGCTATGGCAATGTAGTTGTGCCCCAAATAACCACCTATGAAACAATAGAGGGCTTTCCTTACTAATATCTAACATTTGGTTGATAAATGATAAAGGAAAATGGTCTTTCCATATTGCTTTGTTGAGTTTCTGATAGTCCATACAAACCTTCCATTCCGTGACAATACGTGAAAGAATGAGTTTCTTGTTATCATTACTTACCACAGCGACACCCCCTTTTTTTGGCATACATTGAACACGGCTCACCGAAGAACTATCAAAAATTGGGTATATAATTCTAGCATCCAACCAGTTGATAATCTCCATTTCAAAAACTTCCTTCATAATGGGTGTAACACCCCTTACCCGTATCTGACGCCGGGACAAGGTTCGAGGCGTTACCGGACTTAAACGTACACAATTTTGTAAAATCGAGCCATAAGATTTCATTTAAATGAAAAACATTCAATCACATGCATAATGTCCCTCACACAAGCTATTGAGGCTCTAAACATTCATTAAAGGCGGTATGGGACTAAACCGAGAACTTTGGACAGTTTTGGGTAAACTTAGAAAAATTTTGATGAAACAGGGTCACAAGCCCGTGTGTCTTCAACACGCCCATGTCCTCACACTATGTAACTCTCTATTTATGACGTCAGCGAAACAAATTGAACCACACGGCCAGGCCACACTCCCGTGTGCTAAGCTGTGTCCTCCACACGGCTGAGACACATTGTCTTGTCTCTGCCTTTGTGGCTAGCACTTAGGCTATTTTCCAAGCCTTTTTGTTGCCTTAACACTTCACATGCTTAAAGACTTCATAAACATATGCTATAACACCGATTTAATGATTACACATCCTTTATTAAGACTTAAAAATAGAATTTTCATGGCTACATACATGTGAATCACATACTGATATAATACCAAGTCCAAACACATCCATTCATATTATTTTGGCTTTACCATTTTAATCACTCTTATACTCTTATACCATGTTCAATAGCATACCATTTAATCTCAACAAAATCAGCAAGCATACACATCATGATATCAACTAATCATAGCAATCAAGCCAAATCATATAAACATTTCACAGGGCAATATCACATAACTTGGATAATTAGGCTTACCAGCCATGACCATCATAAGCCACATCTCATGGCTATATACAATGTACTAATATACGCCAACATCTTGGCCAATTCACAAGAATACATATCATAACTAAGTCCCTATACATGCCACTCACTTGAAGACATTTAAGATTCATCAATACCCCGAAGGTGATAGCTTGATAGTGTGATGCTGCCTCTAACGATATCCAACCCCGAGCTAACCTAACAACACTAAAATAAATGGAAAGGAAAGGGGTAAGATTTATAGCTTAGTAAGTCCATATGAAAATAATGAGCAATTTATTAACATGCTTTTACCAAATTCTTACGACATGTTCTCATTGTAACAGAATCGAATTTACATATAATTCCACTATTTGCTCATATTCCAGTCAAGCTATCTTCTTGAATCATAGTTACTAAATTATTTATAACTTGAGCTACAGAATGTTAAATTAAGATCCACTAATTTTTCTTGAAACTAGACTCACATATCTTTTTCCCATAAAATTTTCAGAATTTTGGTCTAGCCAATAAGTATAGATTATTCTTCAAAGTTACCCCTATTCTGCTGTTTGACAGCTTCAACCTTTCTTTACTAAAATTCATTTATCTCTTAGCACGAGATTCAGATAATGCTCTTGTTTGTTTTTATTGAAAATAGACTTGTTAAGAATTTATTCATATGAATTATAACATATAATTATTCTTGTACAATTTTTAGTGATTTTCCAAAGTTAAGATAGGGTAGCCTAAGATCACTCTAACCCTGTCTCACAAACACTCAAATATCTCATAATATGAAATTATTTTGTTTACACCGTTTCTTCTATGTGAAACTAGACTCAATAAGCTTTAATTTTATATCTTATTCGGTCTCTAATTTAATTTCCACAATTTGTTGTGGATTTTAAAAATCACATAACTACTGCCGTCCAAAATTGTTCTAGTGCAATATCATGATAACTATCATATGATGACATAATAAACATAATCATAAACATAAACATAAGTTTATTCATCATTCAAAACCTTTGACTTACTTATCACCCACATACCTTTTTATCATGAAACATCATATATCAAGTCATTACTTGTAATATCCTGAATTAGGGCTTAATCGGAATAGTGGTTTCGTGACCACAAATTTGAGATAGAAATAATTATTTTATAATTATTTTGATGATTATGATATGATTGCATGATTGTGTGAAAATTTCGTGACGAAATTCTATGCCTAAAGTGCTTAAACTGAAAGTAGGGTCTAAATCGAATAAGTTGTAAAATTTGCATTCTAGAAGTTTTTAGTATGAAATTGCATTGAAATATTAATTAGGAGATCTTAAATAGCAATTTGACCAATTTTAAGTTCATGGACAAAATTAGGACAAGGAAGGAATTTTTGGAAAGTTTAGTAGTAAGGGCATTTTGGTCATTTAGTTATTAAAATGAATTAAAAACAAAATTAAAAGCCAATTTTTGTCAATCTTCTTCATTAGGCCGAAATTTTAAGGGTTCTCCATAGTTAGGGTTTGTTTCAAGCTTCCAAGCTCCATAATCAAGAGAAACGAGATTCAAGTCGCAATCGAAGAAAAGAAAAGATTGTGGACTAAATTGCAAAATCTTTATATTTTGGTACCAAGGTAAGTTCATGTGTAAATAATGTAGCATAATTGTTATTTTTAAGTTATTGATGTTAATTATATGATACACTGATTTTTAATCGTGAAATATTATGCTTTGTGGTTAATGTTGAGTAATATGCAAATTATGTTTATTACTTGATAAATATGAATTGCTACCGAGTATCGGTTCCGATATTCCATGGAAGACGACAAATGTGAGATCGAGGGAAAAAGCCCATTTGAACCTTAGGAATAGATTAGGATACAAGTGACATGTCACTAGGATGGTTGAGCATCCGAACTCGTTGAGTTGAGTCCGAGTTCACTTATGGATGCGAATGTCCGAACTTGTTGAGTTGAGTCCGAGTTCGTGAGATGTAACTAGGCATCCGAACTCGTTGAGTTGAGTCCGAGTTCACTTATTGATGGAAACGCCTGAGCTCGTTGAATTGAGTCCGAGTTCACTTAGGGGCGGGTTACATGATTTCTTGATTACATATGAGGCACTTATGTGCAAATTATCCGTGTATCCGAGTTGTATTCTGATGTGTTCAACGGGTGAAATTTCTAGTGAAATGGAAGAACACTTAAGGTGCAAGCGACGTTTTGGTAAGTGTTGTGAATGGACACTTTGGACAGGTATGTTCTTAACCCTCGGGTTGAAAATAGATACAACAACGATAAGGTGGTAAGATGATGAATGGTGTTTAGAAATGTGATATATGTTTTGGTGATACCATGCTAAAGTTGTTTGGTATATTTGTATTGTTATGTTACTTGTTATTTACATATGAACTTACTAAGCATTTATGCTTACTCCCTCCTCTTTGTTTATTGTAGTTTTGAACAAGCCAGCTCGGGAATCAGGACGGGTCGAAGGTTCGATCACACTATCCAAAGGACTTTCATCTGGGTAAATGGCTTGTAAAACTTAAGTATGGCATGTATAGCAATATACTTATTTTGTGTAAATAATTTTATGATATGGCCATGATTGGTTGAGAAAATGTTTGATATTGATAAGTCATGGTGATGGTTAAATTTAGATCATGTTTGATATCATGGAAGTTTAATAGGTTATCTAGTTCATAACAACTCATGAAAAGATGAAATTTGCCTTAAAACAGAATATAGCTCCAGCAATGACATGAATTTGAAAAATAACTAAAAATAGTATAAATGGAATTAAATGATGAGCAAGTTATGAAATTGAAGCATAATGAGTCTATTTTCATATGGATAAAAAAACAGGCATACAAATTATACTTTATGAGATATTTGAAACCTTGTGAAACAGGGCCAGAGTGATTTCTGGATCCTCTGTTCTGACTTTAAAAATTCATAATAAATTTTAAAAAAATAATTATAAGTTTTTCTTTATGTTTAAAGATTCCTTATTGAGACTAGTTTTAATAGAAACAAACATCATAGTCATTTAAATTTTGTATAGAGAGATATCTGTTTCATAATACACAGAGGTCAGAGCAGTCAAACCCTAAAATAGGGGAGACTTTAACTAATAAACTGTACTAATTGGCCCAACCAAATATTATAGAAAAAATTAGCAAATAGATACATGAGTCTAGATTTAGGGAAAATTTACAGATTTATTTTGAGTTTTGTAATTCGAGATATGATTTTTCTTGTAAGTGTGATGCGGGTAGCTAGAAAGCTGTGAATGTAGAAACAAATGATTTGAAGTTCTTAATTTGATAAATTATGTTCGGTAACTCCTCAAACTCGACTTCGGTGACGGTTTCGGGCATGGGGGCGTTACATTTGGTGGTATCAAAGCAGGTTTAGTCAGTTTTCGGACTACGTGTTGTATGTACGGATTTTGCTATACATGCCATATGTATGAATTGTGATAGTGTGAAGACTTTTGACCTTTTTAAATGATTTTTATATAGTAAATGGATCCCGATCCAGCTGTGGCAGATGAAGTAGAGAGTAATGCGCCAGCTCCGGCTGAAGGGGCAGCGCCGACTGAAAACCCACCCCCTACTGTTGGTCAGGGAGGAGGACAAAGGGATCGGGAAGCCTTTCTCCAAATGATGAGTGCATGGTACACTGAGTTCGTTCATACGAACCCAAATGTACGACCTCCCCCACCTCCCCCAATTCCTCAACCTAGCCTCTGATGCCTCAGGGAGTGGATATGATAAAATTTCACAGAACCCCCGTTGACAGAATTCGTAAACAAGGGGCTGAAGAATTTAGAGAAAATATTGATGATGATGCAGAGAAAGCAGAGTTCTGGCTTGAAAATTCTATCCGGGTATTTGATGAATTATCTTGTACACCTGAAGAATGTTTGAAATTTGCTACATCTTTGTTGAGAGATTCAGCCTATAATTAGTGGAAGACTTTGATTCCGGTGGTACTGAAAGAGAGGGTAACCTGGGAATTCTTTCAAGAAGAGTTTCGAAAGAAATATATTAGTGAAAGATTTATTGATCAGAAATGTAAAGAGTTTCTTGAGCTGAAGCAAGGTAATATGACAGTCTCAGAATATGAAAGAGAGATTGTTCGATTGAGTAAGTATGCCAGGGAATATGTTCCTACAGAAGCCAAGATGTGCCGACGATTTGAAGACGAGCTTAACGAAGACATTAAGGTATTTGTTGGGATCCTTGAACTAAAAGAAATTGTGGTACTTGTCGACCGAGCTTGCAAGGCTGAAGAATTACTGAAGGAAAAGAAAAAGGTAGAATCTAAAACACGAAATTAGAAGAAAAGACCAATGAGTAATGCACCCTCACAGCAAACTGGAAAGTCAAGAAATATGAATCCTCATTCCCAAGTTTCAGCTGGGCAATCATATGGAAATTTTAAGAAGCGAAATGTGGGTCCTAAATCTCAAACTACTTCTGCGGCTAGTGTGGGAAATACGAGATTTGTTAAACCCGAGTGCCAGCGGTGTGGTAGAAATCATTTTGTTCCGTGCAGGGCAAATGAATGTTTTCGATATGGTTCTCCAGATCATTTTATTAGAGACTGCCCAGAGAGAGCTGAGAAAGAAAAATTTCAGAATGTAAAAGCTAGTGGTGCAGACTCGAGGAGAATGTATCTGAGAAAAGCTGGAAGTGAAACAAGCAGTAAGAATGTAGCCAGAGATGCAGCAGTTAGATCTGAAGGAAGAGCTCCGGCTAGAACTTATGCTATTAAAGCGCGTGAAGATGCTTCCTCACCCGATGTGATTACCGGTACATTTTCTCTTTATGATACTAATGTTATTGCTTTGTTGATCCCGGTTCTACTCATTCATATGTATGCATGAAACTGGTGTCTAGTATGAATATACCTGTTGAGAACACAGAATTTATGATTAGAGTGTCGAATGCACTAGGCAAATGTGTGATAGTTGATAAAGTATGTAAGAAATGCCCTTTAATGATTTGGGGTCATTACTTTCTGGCCGACTTGATGTTGTTGCCGTTTGATGAATTTGATATTATTTTGGGTATGGATTGGTTGACATTGCATGATGCTATAGTAAATTGCAAAGAAAAGGTTATAGAATTAAAATGTGAAAGTGGTGAAATCTTGCGGGTTGAACCAGACAAATCAGAGGCAATATTTAGTATGATTTCTTCGATGTCGGCTTAGAGATATTTGAGAAAGGGTTATGAAGCTTATTTGGCGTATGTAATTAATAAAAAAGAAGTTGAAAAGAAAGTTGAATCAGTGTTAGTTGTGTGTGAATTTGCGGATGTATTTCCAGAAGAATTGCCGGGTTTGCCTCCAGTCAGGGAAGTAGAATTTGGTATAGATTTGATACCGGGAATAGCTCCAATCTCGATTGCTCCATATAGAATGGCACCAATAGAGTTGAAAGAATTAAAGTCGCAGTTGCAAGATTTGACTGATAAAGGCTTTGTGAGACCAAGTTTTTCACCTTGGGGTGCTCCCGTGTTATTTGTGAAAAAGAAGGATGGTTCTATGAGATTATGTGTTGATTATCGGCAGTTAAACAAAGTGACAATCAAAAACAAGTATCCATTGACGAGAATTGATATTTGTTTGATCAGCTAAAAGGAGCGACATGGTTTTCAAAGATTGACTTGAGATCTGGGTATTATCAGCTGCGAGTGAAAGAGTCAGATGTGCCTAAAACTGCTTTTAGAACAAGGTACGGTCATTATGAATTTTTAGTTATGCCATTCGGGTTGGGAAATGCTCCTGCTGTGTTTATGGACTTAATGAATCGCATATTTCGGCCATACCTGGACAGATTTGTTGTGGTGTTTATAGATGATATTTTAATTTATTCAAAGGATGAGACAGAGCATGCTGAGCATTTGAGGATAGTTTTGCAAACTTTGAGAGATAAGCAGCTGTATGCTAAGTTTAGTAAAAGTGAATTTTGGCTTTGGGAAGTTGGATTTTTGGGTCATATTGTTTCAGGTGATGGTATACGGGTTGATCCTAGTAAAATTTCAGCCATTGTTGATTGGAAACCACCGAAAAATGTAACTGAAGTTAGGAGTTTCTTGGGGCTAGCTGGGTATTATCGACTGTTTGTAAATGGATTTTCTATAATTACGGCTCCTTTGACTAGACTACTCCGAAAGGATGTTAAATTTGAATGGACGGAAGAATGTCAACAGAGTTTTGAAGAATTGAAAAAGTTATTAACTGAAGCACCAGTGTTGATACAACCCGAATCAGGTAAAGAATTTGTGGTGTATAGTGATGCTTCTCTAAATGGTTTGGGGTGTGTACTCATACAAGAAGGAAAAGTGGTGGCTTATGCTTCGAGGCAGTTAAAACCTCATGAGAGGAATTATCCTACTCACGATTTGGAATTGGCTGCAGTGGTGTTTGCTTTAAAGATTTGGCGACATTATTTGTATGGTGAAAAGTGCCGAGTATATACCGATCACAAAAGTCTTAAATACTTTATGTCACAAAAAGATTTGAATTTGAGACAGCGAAGATGGTTAGAGTTATTGAAAGATTACGGGCTTGTTATTGATTATCATCCGGGAAAAGCGAATGTGGTTGCCGATGCTTTAAGCTGAAAGTTGTTGTTTTCTTTGAGAGTTATGAACACTCAGTTGAAAATGTCAGATGACGGTTCGATTCTAGCAGAGTTAAGAGTAAGACCGATGTTTTTACAAGAGATTTTTGAAGCTCAGAAAAATGATCAAGATTTGCTAGCCAAGAGAAAACAGTGTGAAGCTGATACGGGATCAGATTTCAGAATCGGTTCTGATGGTTGTTTGATGTTTAAAAATCGGATTTGTGTATCGAAAAATGATGAGTTGATTCAAAATATTTTGCATGAAGCACATAATGGTTGTTTGGCGGTTCATCCGGGCAGTACGAAGATGTATAATGACTTAAAGAAAATGTACTGGTGGAGTGGAATGAAAAGAGATATTTTCGAGTTTGTATCAAAGTGCTTAGTTTGTCAACAAGTGAAAGCTGAACACCAAGTACCTTCGGGATTACTTCAGCCTATTATGGTTCCTGAATGGAAATGGGATCGGATTACTATGGATTTTATATCAGGGTTGCCGTTAACTCTAGGGAAGAAAAATGCCATCTGGGCAATAGTTGACAGATGACTAAATCGGCTCATTTTATTCCGGTATGTACAGAGTATTCTCTTAATAAGTTGACTGAATTGTATATCCGAGAGATTGTTAGACTTCATGGGATACCTTTGTCAATCATTTCAGATAGAGATCCGAGGTTTACCTCACGGTTTTGGAAAAAGTTGCAAGAGGCATTAGGTACAAAGTTAAATTTCAGCACTACCTTTCATCCACAAACTGATGGACAATCAGAGAGAGTAATTCAGATTCCTGAAGACATGCTCAGATGTTGCGTATTAGAATTTCAAGATAGTTGGGAAAGGTACTTACCATTGGTAGAATTTGCTTATAATAATAGTTATCAGACGAGTTTGAAGATGGCACCTTATGAACCATTATATGGTCGTAAATGTCGGACGCCACTGTATTGGACTGAACTCAAGGAAAATCAGATTTATGGAGTTGATTTAATAAAAGAAACCGAAGAAAAGGTGAAAGTGATTCGAGATTGTTTGAAAGCTGCTTCAGATAGACAGAAATCTTATGCGGATTTGAAACGAAAAGAAATGGAGTTTCAAGTTGGTGATAAGGTATTTTTGAAAGTGTCTCCATGAAAGAAAGTCCTTAGATTTGGACGAAAAGGCAAGTTAAGTCCGCGTTTTATTGGATCATATGAAATAATTGAAAAAGTGGGACCGGTAGCATATCGGCTAGCGCTACCACCTGAATTAGAGAAGATTCATGATGTGTTTCACGTATCTATGTTACGTCGGTATCGTTCGGATCCTTCACATATAATTTCACCGACAGAAGTTGAACTACGACCGGATATGACTTATGAAGAAGAACCGATTAAGATTTTAGCTCGAGAAGTCAAACAACTAAGAAATAAAAGTGTTGCACTTGTGAAAGTGTTGTGGCAAAAGCATGGGGTAGAAGAGACTACATGGGAACCTGAAGAAACTATGAAAAACCAATACCCACACCTGTTTATCGGTAAGATTTTGAGGACGAAAATCCTTAAAAGGAGGGGAGAGTTGTAATATCCTGAATTAGGGCTTAATCGGAATAGTGGTTTCGTGACCACAAATCCGAGATAGAAATAATTATTTTATAATTATTTTGATGATTATGATATGATTGCATGATTGTGTGAAAATTTCGTGATGAAATTCTATGCCTAAAGTGCTTAAATAGAAAGTAGGGACTAAATCGAATAAGTTGCAAAATTTGCATTCTAGAAGTTTTTAGTATGAAATTGCATTGAAATATTAATTAGGAGATCTTAAATAGCAATTTGACCAATTTTAAGTTCATGGAAAAAATTAGGACATGGAAGGAATTTTTGGAAAGTTTAGTAGTAAGGGCATTTTGGTCATTTAGTTATTAAAATGAATTAAAAACAAAATTAAAAGCCAATTTTTGTCAATCTTCTTCATTAGGCCGAAATTTCAAGGGTTCTCCATAGTTAGGGTTTCTTTCAAGCTTCCAAGCTCCATAATCAAGACAAACGAGATTCAAGTCGCAATCGAGGAAAAGAAAAGATTGTGGACTAAATTGCAAAATCTTTATATTTTGGTACCAAGGTAAGTTCATGTGTAAATAATGTAGAATAATTGTTATTTTTAAGTTATTGATGTTAATTATATGATACACTGATTTTTAATCGTGAAATATTATGCTTTGTGGTTAATGTTGAGTAATATGCAAATTATGTTTACTACTTGATAAATATGAATTGCTACCGAGTATCGGTTCCGATATTCCATGGAAGACGAAAAATGTGAGATCGAGGGAAAAAGCCCGTTTGAACCTTAGGAATAGATTAGGATACAAGTGACATGTCACTAGGATGGTTGAGCATCCGAACTCGTTGAGTTGAGTCCGAGTTCACTTATGGATGCGAATGACCGAACTCGTTGAGTTGAGTCTGAGTTCATGAGATGTAACTAGGCATTCGAACTCGTTGACTTGAGTCTGAGTTCACTTATGGATGTGAAAGCCCGAGCTCGTTGAGTTGAGTCCGAGTTCACTTAGAGGCGGGTTACATGATTTCTTGATTACATATGAGGCACTTATGTGCAAATTATCCGTGTATCCGAGTTGTATTCCGATGTGTTCAACGGGTGAAATTTCTAGTGAAATGGAAGAACATTTAAGGTGCAAGTGACGTTTTGGTAAGTGTTGTGAAATGGACACTTTGGACAGGTATGTTCTTAACCCTCGGGTTGAAAATAGATACAACAACGATAAGGTGGTAAGATGATGAATGATGTTTAGAAATGTGATATATGTTTTGGTGATACCATGATAAAGTTGTTTGGTATATTTGTATTGTTATGTTACTTGTTATTTACATATGAACTTACTAAGCATTTATGCTTACTCCCTGGTCTTTATTTATTGTAGTTTTCAACAAGCCAGCTCGGGAATCGGGATGGGTCGAAGGTTCGATCACACTATCCAAAGGACTTTCATCTGGGTAAATGGCTTGTAAAACTTAAGTATGGCATGTATAGCAATATACTTATTTTGTGTAAATAATTTTATGATTTGGCCATGATTGGTTGAGAAAATGTTTGATATTGATAAGTCATGGTGATGGTTAAATTTAGATCATGTTTGATATCATGGAAGTTTAATAGGTTATCTAGTTCATAACAACTCATGAAAAGATGAAATTTGCCTTAAAACAGAATATTGCTGCAGCAATGACATGAATTTGAAAAATCACTAAAAATAGTATAAATGGAATTAAATGATAAGCAAGTTATGAAATTGAAGCATAATGAGTTTATTTTCATATGGATAAAAAAACAGGAACATAAATTATACTTTTTGAGATATTTGAAACCTTGTGAAACAGGGCTAGAGTGATTTCTGGATCCTCTGTTCTGAATTTATAAATTCATAATAAATTGTACAAAAATAATTATAAGTTTTTCTTTATATTTACAGATTCCTTATTGAGTCTAGTTTTAATAGAAACAAACCTCATAGTCATTTAAATTCTGTATAGAGAGATATTTGATTCGTAATACACAGAGGTCAGAGCAGTCGAACCCTGAAACAGGGGAGACTTTAACTAATAAACTGATTCGTAATATCTTGTGCATGTAGATTGCTAGACTGATTCCTTTAACATCCGCAATCATCCACCCCAATGCCTTCTTAAATTTCTTTAAAGCTTTCAACAATTGGGTCTCTTGATCTAATGTTAATGCTGCAAAGATAGCTACTAGCAATGTGTTATTATCTCCCAAGTAAGCATACTTTAGATGTACTAGCGAAGGCTTCAATCCCAATGTAAGAGGGTCTTCTATGGATGGTCGAGGGGGTTTAAAAGAATGACTTGATGAATTTAATAATTCAAAACTTCTCCTTGATCCATTCTGAATTTGCTTAGCTTCCATCAATTCACCAAGCTCTTCAATCATTTCTGCTTCAATTAACTCAAATGAGTCTACATCATCATTAGAATTATTATGATAAAATTCTGCAAATTCTTCTTGAACTATTGTGTTAACAATCTAAACAACGTGACATTCTTCATTTGTATCAGTACACTTCATAGCATCGAAAACATTAAAGGTTATCTGCTTACCAAAACTTCTCCTTGATCCATTCTCAATTTGCTTAGCTTCCATCAATTCACCATGCTCTTCAATCATTTCTGCTTCAATTAACTCAAATGAGTCTACATCATCATAAGAATTATTGTGATAAAATTCTACAAATTCTTCTTGAACTATTGTGTTAACAATCTCAACAACGTGACATTCTTCATTTGTATCAGTACACTTCATAGCATCGAAAACATTAAAGGTTATCTACTTATCATTAACTCTCATTGTTAATTCACCTTTTTGTACATCAATTAATGTTCTACCAGTTGCTAGAAAAGGTCTCCTAAGTGTGATTAGTTCCTCTTTATCAGTATTACATTCCAAAATAATAAAATCTACTAGAAAAATAAATTTGTCAACTCTTACCAACACATCTTCGATTTTACCTTTTGGATGGGCATATGAAGGATCAGCTAATTGCAATAAGACAGTTGTACGTCTCGCCTTCCCTATTCTCATCTTCCTGAAAATAGAAATAGGCATTACATTTATACTTTCACCTAAATCACATAATTCTTTGCCTACATAATGATTTCCAATAGAGCAAGGTATAGCAAAACTCCCTGGATCCTTCAGTTTTGGTGCAATTTCTTTCTCAGCATTGCTGTGCACCCTTCAGTAAGATCGACAATTTCGAGCTCCCTAACCTTTTCTTCTTTGATAAGATACTGTACAAGCCCAATTTTGGGCCCAAAACCCAAGCCCACTAAAAACCCACTAACCCCTAAATACTCACTAAACCCAAACTACCGGGCCCAATAAACAAACAGACCAAAACCGACAAGCCCAATGCAAACCCAAACTACCCACTACACACTAAACCTACCCAAACCCCAATCTAACCCAAAAATTTAGGGTTTTAGAATTTGAAACCCTAAATCACTTATCCCACTGCCCCAGTCACATCTCCTTCAAGTGGCCTTTGCTCCACCACCGTTTTGCCTGCAACAATAAAAGGAGAAGAGACAGATTAGTCAAAGAGGGCAAGTTGTAAAGAATTGGCTATAAAAGGCCAAGTTCAAAACCATTATAAGGCTCTCGGCTATTTTTTTTAGATAAAAATAAAGCATTCAATTTTTCTAGCAAGGAAAACAGCAATATTATCTATCAAAAAAAAGAGAAATAGCAACAAAAAATTAAAAGCCTTTAGAAACAGAAGCCATAGGCACAAGGTGATTCGTTTACTATCCCTTTTTTTTTATTGTTATTTCATAGCCAAATCTACCTATTAAATGCCCTTATATAAGTATAAATATACAACATAAACAAAGGAAACACACTTAAAAACAAGAAAAGGAAAATTTTTTACCTTCGACCGCCGTGCACGGCGGTCGCCGGCGCCGGAGACGCAGCGGAGAACGGTGGAAGATCGCCAGAGCCTTGACCGAGCTCAAACCTGCAGAGAACACAAAGAAAAGGCTTAGTTTTTTTTAGAAACAAACAACAAAAACGATTTCAAAGACAAAATTTTGACTTATATAGATGATACAAAACAGCGCCGTTTTGGTCGGCACCCATAATCCCAAAACGACGCCGTTTAGCTACCCTGACCCGAGAACCGACTCCGACCTGGCTCAGGATCCGTGCGTTTTCGTATGATGGTTTAATTACGCGCGCGGTCCTTCTGCTTTTCACACATTTTGCAATTAGCTTTTTATTTCTTTCAAATTGGCTTCAAAATTCATCACGTTTTGTGATTTAATCCTCCCTCCTGCGACGTCGTTTTAAGGGTGCGGGCAAATTACCCTTTTGATCCTCTGCAGTTGTGTGCGCATTCAATGGGGTCCCTTCTTTCATATTTATTTTAAAATCGGCCCCAAAACTTAATATGTGTTCCGAATTTAGTCCCTTCTTCATATTTAATACTGTTTCTATATTATTTTTACTCTTTTTTATTTTAATATTATTCATTATTCTATTTTACCTTTCTTGTATTATTATTTTTAGCATATCTTAATATTATTTAGAAATTTTTTAAATTAATATTACATATATATTTTATAGTTGTTATATATATATTATTATTGTTCCTAATATATCTTTTAGGTATACATATTCAAATACTCCATTATGTACATTTTGTTATGTCTATCCTTACCTCTATATTTATTATTAATATTAATATATGTTTTATTATTAATATTAATATATATACGTATACATTTATATATTATTGTTATTATTAGCTTTGATATTATTGTTTTGTTAATACATTTGTGTCATATATACATACTTTTAATATATATTTATATATTATACTTCATATTATGCCTGTGTAAATTAATATCGTATCATGTATATCATTTTGTTATAATTTTTATATATTGTAAATGTCATATTATGTTCTACCATGTATATTATGTATGTCATGTATATGTTTTAATATATTATGTGTATATTTTGTTTTGTATTACACGTATATGTTATGTATATGTATTTGATTTTATCATATATTTATTTTCCATATATTTATGTAATGTTTTAATTATTATTATCATTATTTTTGCATTTTTATTATAATTACTATTATACCTCTCACTGTTATCATTATTGCATTATTACTTTTATTACTATAACCTTTTTATATGTAATTACCTATATGCTATTGTTTTTATACTAACTAATTTAAAATATATATATACGTATTTTAGCGTACTTATGTCACTTATATATCATTATTCTCATTATTATCGTTTCGTCACCTATTTATTTATACCTTTGTAAATTCTTTAAAACCTTAAATCATTCATTATTTGTATCATCATAATTATCATTACTAACATATATATATACTATGTAATTTTATTACGTATACATTTTTATATATACCATGCATATGTGTCTTTTAATATCGTACTATTATTTATATATGTTTTTTTATTTCTTATTGCTTTTATTGTTACATAGGTACCTTGATACGTATATGTATGCACTTTTGTATCATTATTATCGCTATCATTGTCATTTTATTTCGCCATCTTTATATTTATTCATTCGTCAAATTACTTATGTATTTGATCATTTCATTTTTCTCATGCATTCGTATATATTTACGTATTACTAACCTTGCTTCTATGTCATCCTTTCATAATTACTCGTTACTATCACTCATTATTATACGTTATTATTAAATCATAATCTGCTTTTACTCAATGCCTTAAAACTAATTCTTTCATAAAAGTGATATTCCGTATTTGGTAAATCGAGATAATCATGCCCTAACTTACTGGGTTTCGATTTTTCTCATTTAACTTAAATAACGGAATACCCTTTTAAATTGCTATACGGGTTTTGAAAATTGCTTATTCTCGAAGATGCGAAGTGTTGTGCCCTAACTTACCGGGTATGACATTTTGTCATCTCGAAATAAGAATTTGTTTTGAAATAAAGGCAATATTCGGTGTTTGAGAACTCGGGAAAACATACCCTAACTTACTGGGTTTCGATTTTTCTCGCTTACTCTAAATAATCAATACCCTTCTAACAAATTAAAATACGTAAGTTTTATATAAAAGGTAAGCTCGCTCTCAAAAATTCAAGATGTCGTGTCCTAACTCACTGGATGTGACATTTCATATTTTGAGACGAGAAGGTCTTTAACACTTGAACTTTTTATAAAAGAGGGATCGTATTTCAAAATTCTTTCAAGTTTCTAAATTTTCGACACTAAGACACTAATTAATCAACTAGGTACCAATTTCTGGGCATATCGAGGGTGCTAATCCTTCCTCGTGCGTAACCGACTCCCGAACCTATTTTCTTGATTTGCGTAGACCAAAATTGTTGTTTAAATAAATCAAACTATCTATTAAAAAACAACCACTTTTACGAGGTGACCTGATCACACCTCGTCAAAAAGGATCGGTGGCGACTCCCGTTTTTTTGTTTTCATTTTCAAAATCCAAGTTGATTCCCGTTTTTCAAAAAAATGGTTACGACAGATATCTTTCATGAATTTCTCATAGTTAGGCAACTATTCCAATGCTTCAACAAATGGTACGTTGATATGTAATTGCTTCAGGACATGAAAAAATTTCTTGAATTTGAAATCCTACTTAGATTTTTGGACACACTGAGGAAAAGGTGGCAATGTCCTTCTTTCCATTTGTTGGAGTTGTTTTGAACCACTCATTCATCATCTGTAAGAAGGCTTGTTTAGCCTCTCCCTCATGGCTATTCGTAACAGGTCTAGAGTCAGATTGCACTGGCTTTTGAGCGAGAGCGAGTGCATTACTTTCCACGTCAGCTACTACGGCTCAATCGAGATCCAGTTACTATACGAAAACACATTTTAATTGCCAGGAATGATCACACTATCGCTGTATATAAATATGGCATGTATAGCTAAACTCACACGCGCTACGTTAGTCCTAGAACCGACTAAGTCGTAGCTCTAATACCAATCAAATGTAACATCCTTAACCTATATCCGTCGCTGGATTAGGGTTACGAGGCATTACCAAACATAAGCACAACTCATTACAATCACTTATTAGAAATCATGCACAAAATTATATCAACTTCTTTATAATATTTTTGTACTTAATTAGCAACCAATCACTCATCCATATAAGTCAAGTCTGCATATACATAGCACATGACCAATATAAATCGAACATACATTATTAATCATATTACATAATTAATCCATGCAATAAAATTTAATCATATCAATATCATTATCTTTTGTCAAATTAAAATTTCCATTTAATTAATAAGTATCAAACCTTACCACATGTGTCTCATAAAATATTCATACATGAGAGATTTTTAAACATTACCAATTAATCAAATATATTCATGTGCATTACTAATTCAGTGCAATCCACTATAATATCTTTAATCGTTTTCGAACATCAAAGACATTTCATAGCATACCTAATCCGAATGCTCAAAAACCAATCCAAACCAAATATGCCTAGCCATTTTAACTCATCACAGGAATATGCGCATAAGACCATATTAATTTAAACCATATAGTGCTCAACTTATAATATTCACACATTTGCATTACTTAACCAAACAAAGACAAACATGATTTTTACCACTTATAAAACATATACTAATCATGCTTTAGAAATTAAACATATAAATAATATTTATTTCATCATTTTACCGATCTCATTAACATAAAACATATCATAACGCATATACTTTATATTTCTATTAGCTGAACATATTAACTAAATAACATGGAATTTGAACTCTTAAAATAATCATTAATCATAATTCATTTTCATGTACTCAACTTACAACAATACATTCAGTTATAAGCTTTCCTACATGCGCATATTAGCCTAAGTTGAACTATACCTCATGGTTAACTAAGCAAAATTTTACAAATACATACAAGCATATCTAAATGACCAAATTTCACTTGCAACATAACCAATTCATACATTGCTCACTTGACTAACATTAACCAATTCATACATTGCTCACCTGACTAACATTAATCATTTTTCATGTAATTTATCCAAATCAATACATGTCAATTTCATATGCTATAAATCATATCAAAATTTCATATACACAACTAAATCAATTTATATATATATTCGGTCATTTAATATGACTTCCATATAACAGTTAAAACATATCCATTATTGCCATCATAAATCGAACATAAATAATAAAATATCATAGCCGAACATAAAATAACATACATATATATATGTATAACAAATTGTCTTTCACATCCCAAATCACCAAAATACATGACTGTAACACCCCAAATCTTCAGTAATTTTATTTGCGTGTTTTGTTGTATGTGGCTTTCTTGCTTTGTTGGTTAAGGGGTTCTAAGAGGTGTGAGAAGTCCTGGGTTCAAACCTAGGCTTTAGCAAAATTTTGGCTTTTTATTGATGTGACAGCCCAATTTAAGACCTAAATGGAATAGTGGTTTCGAAACCACAAACCCAAGATAGAACTAATTATTTTATAATTATTTTGAGGTCTATGATATGGTTTCATGATTGTGTGAAAATTTCGTGAAGAAATTTTATGCCTAAAGTGTCCAATTCGAAATTAGGGACTAAATTGAATAAGTTGCAAAACTTGCATTCTAGAAGCTTTTAGCATGAAATTTATTTATAATATTAATTATAAGTCCTTAAATAGAAATTTGACTAATTTCTATGATTTTGGACAAAAATGGGCTTACATGGATAAAAATTAAAAGTTTAGTAAAAAAGGCATTTTGGTCATTTAGTTAATAAATGATTAAAAAGGAAAAAATCAAGCAAAAATTTGCTCATATTCTTCATTAGGCCGAAATTTCAAGGGTTCTCCATAGCTAAGGTTTGTTTCAAGCTTCCAAGCTCCATAGTAAGTGATTCCAAGCCCCATTTTTAATGCTCTTTACGTTTTTGGAGTCCCAGTAACTTGATTAAGTTTATTCTAGGAATAATTTAACCTAGGGTTTATATTTGGAAAAATACCCATAGGTGAAATGTGTTTATTTTGATGTTTTATGGTAGAATATAAAGCTTTAAATTGTGTTAAACAACTTTTGCTAACCGATTTTACGTAAAAACGAGTAAAACGACAAAATCGGTAAAAATACCTAATATTCATAAGTATATGTTAGAGTATGAATTTGATATTGCTATAGAAGGGGAAAATGATTAACATGTCATAAAACATAAGAAAATTGGATGAAGTTTAATTTTCGAGCCTAGGGGCAAAATCGTAATTTTGTGAAACTTTAGGGGTAAAATTGTAATTTTTGCCATAGGATGTTTTTGGAGTAATTTGAGTAATGTGAGACATTAATAAGTCAAATGTATTATTATAGATCAAGAAAGACGCGGAATCGACCTTGATCGGAGAAAAGAAAAGATTTCAGACTAAATTGCAACATTTCTATATTTTGCACCGAGGAAAGTTTGTACGTAAATAATTTATCGATTCTTTTTATTTTATTATATTTTGTTATCATATGTAATGTGGTTGCCTATAGAATGATTATTTGTTGTAAATTGTAAATTAAAAAAGGACTATGAATAAATTGTAACATGTTGGAAAAGTGAGGAATTTCCCGGTTGAGCCTTTAGAATAGAAACGATACGAATGATCTATTGTGAGGTCACGTGTGTAGTACTAAGTGCAGGCTACTATGCATACCTGATAACTTCGATCACGTGTGTAGTACTAAGTGCAGGCTACTACGTGTATTAGATGTTTAGGTCACGTGCGTATTACTAAGTGTAGGCTACTACGTGTCTGGATAATTGGTCGCATGTTTAGTACTAAGTGCAGGCTACTATACGTACTAGATAGCTTTGGCTACAAGTGTGAAAATATGTGCAGGCAACTGAGTATCAGTTATTATTCCAAAGAGTTCAACGGGAAAATCGATTAAGTAAAAATACATGTGAACATGATTATATGATGAATAAGTGCAGGTATATGTTTAAGAAAATTTTGAGCAATATGCTAGATATTTGAGTGAACTTTAATAAGAAAAAATGGATTAAGTGAAATTATGTAAAAGTGAATTTTAGTAGTAAAATAGTGTTGGACAACAGCAGTTGCGTGACTTTGAAAATTCACCAAATATTGTGTAAGTTGAATTAAATTTCAAATAAATTATGTAATTAAATATTAATGAGTCTATTTTAATATAAAAGAAACAGGGGGAGAAAAAGAGTTCTATATTATGTGATATTCTAATTTTTGTGAGATACTATTAGAATAAATTGGAGATCCCCTATTCTGACTTGGAAAATTTGTTAAAAATTTATGAAAAACAATTATGGGTTATAATTTATATTTCTAGAATATTTGATGAGCCTACTTTTAATAGAAACAATCGGTAACATTATATGAGTTCTGTACTATGAGATATTTAATTTTTAGTAAGAAGAGGTTGGAACTATCAGATAGTGAAACAGGGGAAAATTTAATGAATAAACTGTACTAATTGGCTAAACCAAAAATTCTGAAATTTTTATGGTAAGAAATTATATGAGTCTAGTTTTTGTAAAAATTAATGGATTTAAATTTTGAGTTCCGTAACTCCAGATATAAATGATTTAGTGACAGTGACTCAAGAAAACAACTTGACCTGAACATGAGATTATGTACTATTATGATTGTTTTATTTTGAGAAATATGTTGATAAATTGTATATCACTTACGTACTTGCTTACTAAGCTTTACGCTTACTCTCCTTTCTTTCTCTTATCTTATAGTGTCACTAGGCCAGCTCGAGATTCGGAGATTGCCGGAGATTCATCTGCACTATCAATACTTTTTGGTATTTTGTAAACATTAATTTAGAGTTATGACATGTATAGATGACTTGGTTATTTTTGTTATATGTCATAATTAAATTGGCCTAAAATGTTGGTCTTCAAAATTTAATAGTTCATTTTGTATATGCCCGTTAATTTTAACTAATAATGTTCAGGTTATAGGACATGAAAATGTATGTTTTAAAAAAAAAATCTATGTCATGATTTTGTACGTTTGCATCTATTATGTTCCAGTAATGTCTCGTACCCTGTTTCGGCTTAAAACACGGGTGTAACACTCCAAACTCGACCTAGACGTTACGACCGAATTTGACGTGCCACATCAATTACCCAAAAACCTGACAAGCTTATGATGTTAAACCGGTTGTCGTAAAAAAAACCTTTATAATTTTAATGCTCGTGTATGCCTAGTGTTTCATGCTGTTTAAAACGTGTATAGTTGTCAATACATTTATTTTTATCAGAATTAAAGTTGCAGGTTTACTTACCGAAAGCGTTATTATTTTAAAAACCCGATGTTCCTACTCTAGTAGTTGATAAATGCCAAATCATAGCCCAATTAAAAGTTAAATCCGCAAATGGCCTTATTACAAAAACAAAACCCAAATATAAAATCAGTAAATAATAAAGTCATTTGTGATCGAGTGGCAACCCGGAGTCCCTCACAGCTCCAAACAGTCTAAGGTTGAGGATTACCTGTACAATTAAAAGAAAGGGTGAGTTTACGAAAACTCAGTGTGTAATCCCTTATCAAACTATAGAAAACAGTGCATGCAGCAACAGTCTAGGCCTGAGCCCTACTAAGTATCAGTACAGTCTCGGCCTTAGACCTTAAACAGTAGCAGTATGGGCCTAAGCCCAATACAGTTTCAGTATGGTACAAAAATGCAACCTGTCCCAAAACCATCCAGCACACCATCCGTACCAACGAACACACCATGTGGGGATATCAATCAACCCACCCAACCAGCACACCAACTGCAGCAAAGCTGCCAGTAACGATAACGCAGCGTAGCTGCCAGTAGCAGTAAGTGTGGCAAGCCACCAGTAATAATAAATGTGACATAGTCACCAGTACAATACTTCCTCCATATCATAAACCTAACCCCATGCAGATGTCGTGTCATAAATATTACGTGTATATAGTATGTCATACTCAAAACTAGTCATATAAAAGTCATACACAGATCAATTAACCTACCACTAGCGCTATAAAGGTCATTTCGTCAGTTAGGGGTAAAACAGTAATTCTTACCCCTCAGGGGTATTTCGTTCATTTAACTAATTTTAGGGTCTCGGTACAGATAACGACCCTTCAAAAGGTCTACAGTTGTCTCAAATGACTGAGATAAACCATATGGCCAAAACAGTGTAAATGGGCTCAAGGCCCATTACTCGGCCCAAGTGGGCCCACACGCTTGTGTGGCCCATTTAGCCCAATTTCAGTCACGGCTATACGAACACCGTAGCCCAGTTCATTATTTTCCATCTACCTAAAATTTTATCCGTGTGGGGTCCACGAGTCCTTTGGGCCCGTACGGCCTATCTCGGCCTGACAAGGCCCATAACGACCTAAGCCCACGAGAGTGCTCGTGGTGGCCTCTACAGTCTGTCGCCCATGATTTTTGGCTCGATTTACCACACGAGCATTCACACGCTCGTGAGACCTCAAATGCCGAAGTTTCGACTTTTTGGCATTTGCCAATTCACAGTAAAGCAGGGGTGTGAGTACACACCTTTTCCATTGTCTAGCAATAACGATATACAGTGTGCTGTTACACACCTGTTAAAGATTGTAGTCGCAAAGCCCCTCGGGATTGAGACCCTAAGATCAATCACACTCTTGCGTCAGTCTAACAACCTTGCTAAACCAAGACTACTCTGCAATAGAATATAATATCGTAACCAAATCACTACTCACCAACCAACAAGCGTAGCTCCTCATTGATCACGTGTTCTTCCCAACTCTCGATCCTTCACAAATACAGTTAATCGATTAATAGAAATCTGCAAACCCCATACACACGTCCAAACCTTTAACACTTACCAAAGATGGATTATGCACTTGCAAAGGCAGCAATCGGCTCCACACCTTGCAAGACGAGACTAAACCCCTAGCTGCATACAAATAGAAGATAGTGTTAAAACAGAAAACAACCTCCCTGATAGAGAAAAACAACACCATTCGGCC
This sequence comes from Gossypium hirsutum, assembly GCF_007990345.1. Classification (NCBI taxonomy): domain Eukaryota; kingdom Viridiplantae; phylum Streptophyta; class Magnoliopsida; order Malvales; family Malvaceae; genus Gossypium; species Gossypium hirsutum. The sequence continues at coordinate 37,510,379 of NC_053434.1, read as the reverse complement.
TAAGTGAAACATAAGCCGAACCTCAATTGAAAAATTCGAATAAAGTTCGACTAGAGAACACTTACCAGAATACAAGAGAATTTTGACAGCCCACCAGGAAATGGTCACACACAAGGAAGAGACGAAGAAGAGATGCGAGGCAAAGAAGAACAAAATTGAAACCTTAACAGGGTTCGGTTAATAGTAACAGCAGGAGAATGGAAAAAAGAACAAAAATGAGAGAGGGGAATGAAGGTTTTCGCGCAAGCTTGCGAATGAGCTAAAGGGATATTCGGTCAAGGCAAGGCGTCCAAAGCTAGAAAAGAATGGAGAGTTTTTGGTTAAGAGAAGGAGAAAGAGAAGAAAATGTGGTAAAGGTTAATAAAGTCGCAACTTTAAAATGCCAAAACGGAGACTAGATAAACAAATGCCGAAAACAACATAATAGAAAATAACACTCTGAAGAAACCCATTCGGCACTCAGTGGTATGACCGAATAGGTACCGATAACTCCCTATTCGGCTACACTCCCACCACACCTCAAAATCCTTGAAAATCTCCCTGAATCTCTCCCCTTATCCCTCATTGAAATCCTCTACAACAACCCTTAAGACCAATTCAAACTCTTCATCCTCAGTGTTCAACTCCAACACTAACTCTTTCCGTCCCCTTCTTGCAAAATAATTATTCTTTTGTTTGAAATGGGATTCGAACTCATGCCCTCTTCAGATGATCCACACGCCAGCTACCACTAAGCCACAAGGCTCTTTTATATCCTCACTCAATCACATTTATTTATAAATCCTACGCACCAGTGTCCAGGTTCCTTTAAGCAAAAAAAAAAATTCTGCGAAAGCTAGATCTTGAACCTAGGACTTCCCAGACAACCCAAAACATGCCCAAATCACTTAGCTAACACACCAACATGCAATTTGTGTCAAAATCGACAAAATTACGACGCCTAAATTTTTAGGGCATTACAACTCTACCCCCTTAAAGAAATTTCGACCTCGAAATTTACCTGGTCAGAACAGATGGGTGTATTGATGTCGTATCGTCTCTTCTGGTTCCCACATGGCCTTTTCTATGCCGTGATTATGCCAAAGCACTTTGACTAGTGGAACAGCTTTCGTCCTCAACACTTTAACATCACGCTCCAATATCTGCACTGGTTCTTCCTCGATGGTTAGATCAGGCCTAACTTTAATTTTCTCAACTGGCACGACGTGCGAGGGATCAAAATGGTATCACCTAAGCATTGAAATGTGAAACACATCTTGAATTCTTTCCAGCTCTGGAGGCAAATCAAGTTTATACACAACCGATCCTACACGCTTAAGTATCCGGTAAGGCCCAATAAACCTAGGGCTTTACTTGCCCTTTCGTCCGAACCTCAAAATTTTCTTCCACGGTGACACCTTCAGAAAAACATAATCCCCCACAAAGTACTTGATCTCTTTATGCTTTAAATCTGTATAGGATTTCTACCTATCAAACGCTTCTTTTAATCGATCTCGAATCAGCTTTACCTTGTCTTTTGTATCAGCAATTAGCTTTGGCCCTAGAATTCGTTTCTCACCTAGTTCAGTCTAACAAGTAGGAGTACGACACCTATGACCATATAACGCTTCGTACGGTGTCATCCGAATACTGGACTGGTAGCTGTTGTTATACGCAAATTCCGCCAATGGCAAATAATCCTCCCAGCTGCCCCTGAAATCCAATACACAACTTCTCAACATGGCTTCCAATATCTGAATTACTCTCTCAGACTGTCCATCTGTTTGAGGATGAAACGCAGTACTGAAATCCAGTCGTGTACCCAAAGCCTCGTGTAGCTTCTTCTAGAACAAAGATGTGAACCTAGGAACTCTGTCAGATATGATAGAAACTGGTACCCCATGTAATCTTACAATCTCAGCCACATACAACTTGGCCAAATTCTGTAACAAATAATCAGTGCAGACAAGTATGAAATGGGCAGACTTAGTCAGTCGGTCTACAATCACCCAGACTGAATCCTTCTTAGAAGGCGTCAAGGGTAACCCACTTATAAAATCCATGGTTACCCTCTCCCACTTCTAGAGTGGGATCTTAACTTGCTGTAGTAACCCAGAAGGTAATTGATGCGCAGCTTTAACCTGCTGGCATGTCAAGCATTTACTCACATAATCGGTAACTTCGTGTTTTAACCCAGGCCACCAATACAACTCACGAAGATCTCAGTATAACTTGTTTCCACCAGGATGCATGACATAAGGACTACCATGTGCCTCCCGCAAAATAGACTGCCTCAGATCAGAATCCTTCGGTACACACACTCTTCCACGGAAGCATAACGCCCCTTCCCCATTCAGTCTAAAATCTAAAGTCTCACCATTTTCCACTTGTTGGAAACGAGAAACTAGCGACTCATCCAGTAACTATTTCTCCTTAATTTGCTCAATCCAAGTCGGTCTCACTTGTAGTTCAGCTAATACGCTACCATCATCGTACTGGCTAAGACGAGCAAAAATTGCTCTTAAATCAGAGACAACTCTACGACTCAGTGCGTCAGCTACCACATTAGCTTTACCTGGGTGATACTGAATTGAACAATCATAATCTTTAAGCAACTCAATCCACCTTCGTTGGCTAAAGTTCAACTCCTTCTAAGTAAAGAGGTACTTGAAGCTTTTATGGTCTGTATAAATAATCGTTCTTTCACCATATAGATAATGCCTCCAAATTTTTAGTGCAAACACCATCGCCGCCAACTCCAAATCATGAGTGGGATAATTCACCTCATGAGGTTTAAGCTGCCGTGACGCATAAGCAACCACCTTTCCTTATTCCATCAACACACACCCTAATCCAACGTGTGACACATCACTGTAAATAATAAATTCCTTCCCAGACTCTCGTTGTATCAAAATAGGGGCCTCAATTAAAACTTTCTTCAATTTTTCAAAACTCTCTTACTGTTTGTCGGACCAAATAAATGGCAACCCTTTGTGCAGCAACTTCATCAAAGGTGCAGCTATCATTAAAAACCCTTCCACAAAACGTCTGTAATATCCAGCTAAACCCAGAAAACTTCGAATCTCAGATACAGTCTATGGTAGCTTCCAACCCAATACGACTTCAATTTTTCTAGGATCAACCGTAATCCCCTCGGAAGACACCACGTGACCCAGAAATGTCACCTCCTACAGCCAAAACTCACACTTGCTGAATTTTACGTACAACTGCTTCTTCCTCAGAATTTGAAGAACAATCTGCAAATGTTCATCATGCTCCTCTTGGATTTTCGAATACACTAAAATATCATTTACGAACGCTACTATGAACCGGTCTAGATATTGTTGAAATACTCGGTTCATCATGTCCATGAAAGCAGTTGGTGTATTCGTTAACCCAAACAGTATTACCAGGAACTCGTAGTGACCATAATGAGTCCTAAACACTGTCTTATACACATCAGCTTCCTTAACCTTTAGCTGATGGTAACCAGATCGAAGATCTATTTTGGAGAACACTGCAGCTCCTCGCAACTGATCAAACAGCTCATCTATCTTCGGTAAAGGGTACTTATTTATTATGGTCAGCTTATTCAATTGACGATAGTCAATGCACATGTGCATGGACCCATCCTTCTTCTTCACAAACAATACTGGTGCTCCCCAAGGGGACACACTCGGTCAAATGAATCCTCAGTCTAACAGCTCCTGAATATAAGCCTTTAACTCCACTAGCTCTTTTGGTGCCATCCTATATTGGGCGATAGACACTGGAGCTATTCCTGGCAGAAGCTCAATTCTGAATACGACCTCACGGTCTGGAGGCAAGCCAGGAAGCTCTTCTGAAAAAAATCTGAAAACTCCTTAACAGTTCTGACATCCCCAATAGAAAGACTTTTATTCTTAGAATTGCTAACATATGCCAAGAATGCCTTACAACCCTTGCAAACCAGCTTCTTGGCTCTTAACATCGATATGAAATTAGAAAAATAATTTCTTCGCTCCCCTATTACGGCCACCTCCTTATCCCTCGAAGTCCTTAACACCAACCGCTTAGCAGCACAATCCAACTTCACACAATGCTTCACTAGCCAATCCATACCTAAAATAATATCAAATTCCCCGAATGGCAGTTCCATCAAATTTGTCAGAAAAACCTCCCCTTAAACCTCTAAGGGCACATCCTTGAATAACTTATTCACTCTAACCGATTTTCCTAGTGGACTCAACACCATCATTTCACTAGCAGTGTTCTCAAACTGAATACCCAACATTTCAGACACATCGCACGCAACATACGAATGTGTAGATCCAATAGCAATTAAAGCAATGTATGGTAAATTATAAATCAAGAAAGTATCGGTTATGACATCAGGGGCGTCACCATCCTCTCAGCGGTGAGAAGCATAAACCAAGGTTGGTTGTCTCGCCTCGGTATTACCCGTGCCCCTACCCGATGCTCCACGATCTCGTCTAAACCCATTTCCACCTCTGGCCTACCCACGACCTCTCAGTGGCTGTTGACCCCCTCTCGCTGACTGCGTGTACCCTGGTCCTGTAACTTACATCCGAGTAGGCACTTAAGTACAGTTCTTAACCTGATGGTCTAACGATCCACATCTAAAGCATGCCCCCATTCACTTCCAACACTCACCTTGGTGAACTCTCCCACAATCAGCGCAAGGCTGTGGTCTCGCAGCAATGACAGGATCTCCAGCTTGGACTGGCCCATCAAACTTGGCCCTCTTGATAGGCCTACCTCCAAAACTCAAGGATCCGAAGTCCCTCTTAACTCTGCCTTTATCTTTCTCCCGGTTCTAGCGCTCAGAGCGCTTCACATCCTCAGCAATATTTGCTTTCTCAACTAGGGCAGCAAAGTCTCGCTCCCTCTGTGGAGCTATCAGAACTCTCAATTCATCGTGAAGGCCATCTTTAAAATGCACACAACGTTCATACTCAGTGGCTACTATTCCACGAGCATAACGACTCAACCGCAAGAACTCCGCCTCATATGCCGCCACAGTCTTATTCCCCTGGGTCAAGTTCAGAAATTCCTTCATTCGGGCGTCCACATAACTTGTGCCTACATATTTCTCCTGAAAGGACGTCTTGAAGAAATCCCATGTCAGACGGTCAGCTTGTGTACCTTCCCTCACAGTAAACCACCATTGGTAAGCCTCATCTCGCAGTAACGACACCGCCCCTTTCAATTTCTGTTCCATAGTACAGTAAAGATCATCCATTATCCGCTTCGTAGCCTCTAACCAATATACTGCCACATTCGGGGCTACACCAAAAACACCCCTAAAGATCGAAGTCGCTCAGAAATTGACCCCCGAGCCACTGATCCCGTACTCGCTCCAGCAACCCTTTCAAGAACTCGTAGCATCACCTGAGACAAGGCATCGTCCCCAATTGCTTGATCATGAGACCCAGTCTCAGTTACTGGTGAAGTCGGTGTCTCCCTAGCAGGCATGTGACCCAACGCTGAAGACCCAGCTCTAGCACCCCCTCGGCCTCTACCACGGCCTCGTGTACCCCTTCCACGAATACCTCTAGTGCTCATATCGAGATACGCTTTATCTGAATTTAGAAGTTTTATGCTATCCGTTTATAATTCCAGTTATTATTAAAAGATATTTTATGATAAACAGTATTTAGAGCTTTATTTCCGTATATCGAGAGTCCACCACCACTTTTAGTCTTTTACAGTCTCAATTTGTTCTAACTAGAAATTCCTGTATTGTGCTACCATCTATAACAATTTCTTAGCATAACATTATAGTTTAAAGCAATAGAAACTAGCAGAGAACTTACAAATTTGGTGCCGGAGACTCGGTGGGCCACACTTCCAGTAACATCATTTCAGAAACAATTCAAGTTCCGTTGATAAATTTCAAAACCAAATTTTAGGAAAACCCCTTTCAAACCCCAATTTCAAAAGGAAAAGAAAAATAATTTTTTGCCACCCACACCACAGCAGAGTTTTGTAACCTGGCTCTGATACCACTAAATGTAACACCCCAAACTCGGCCTGGACGTTACGACTGAATCTGACGTGCCACATCAATTACCCCAAAACCTGACAAGCTTATGATGTTAAACCGGTTGTTGTAAAAAAAACCTTTATAGTTTTAAAGCCTGTGTATGCCTAGTGTTTCATGCCGTTTAAAACGTGTATAGTTGTCAATACGTTTGTTTTTATCAGGATTGAAGTTGCAGGTATGCTTACTGAAAATGTTATTATTTTGAAAACCCGATGTTCCTACTCTAGCAGTTGATAATGCCAAATTATAGCCCAATTAAAAGTTAAATCCCCAAATGGCCTTATTACAAAAACAAAACCCAAATATAAAATCAGTAAATAATAAAGTCATTCATGATCGTGTGGCCACCCCGAGTCCCTCGCAGCTCCAAACCGTCTAAGGCTGGGGATTACCTGTACAATTAAAAGAAAGGGTGAGTTTACGAAAACTCAGTGTGTAATCCCTTATCAAACTATAGAAAATAGTGCATGCAGTAACAGTCTGGGCCTGAGCCCTACTCAGTATCAATCAGTCTGGGCCTTAGCCTTAAAACAGTAGCAGTATGGGCCTAAGCCCAATATAGTTTTAGTATAGTGCAAAAACGCAACCCATCCCAAGACCATCCAGCATACCACCCGTACCAATCAACACACCATGTGGAGATATCAATTAACCCACCCAACCAGCACACCAATACCGTAGCAAAGCTTCCAGTAATGATAATGCAGCGTAGCTGCCAGTAGCAGTAAGTGTGGCAAGCCATCAGTAATAATAAAAGTGACATAGTCATTAGTACAGTACTTCCTCCATATCATAAACCCAACCCCATGCAGATGTCATGTCATAAATATTATGTGTATGCAGTATGTCATACTCAAAACCAGTCATGTAAAAGTCATACACATATTAATTAACCTACTACTAGCTTTATAAAGGTCATTTCGTCAGTTAGGGGTAAAACAGTAATTCTTACCCCTCAGGGGAATTTCGGTCATATAATTGATTTTAGGGTCTTGGTACAGATAACGACCCTTCGAAAGGTCTACAGTCGTCTCGAATGACTGAGATAACCCATATGGCCAAAATAGTGTAAATGGGCCCAAGGTCCATTACTCGGCCTAAGTGGGCCCACACGCTTGTGTGGCCCATTTAGCCCAATTTCAGTCACGGCTATACGAACACCGTAGCCCAGTTCATTATTTTCCATCTACCAAAAATTTTGTCTGTGTAGGGTCCACGAGTCCTTTGGGTCCGCACAGCCTACCTCGGCCCGACGAGGCCCATAACGACCCAAGCTATGAAAGTGCTCATGGTGGCCTCTACAATTTGTCATCCATGATTTGTGGCTTGATTTACCACACGAGCATTCGCGCGCTCGTGAGACCTCAAATGTCGAAGTTTTGACTTTTCGACATTTGCCGATTCACAATAAAGCAAGGGTGTGAGTACACACCTCTTCCTTTGCCTAACAGTAGCGACATACAGTGTGCTGTTACACACTTGTTAAAGATTGTAGTCGCAAAGCCCCTCGGGATTGAGAACCTAAGATCAATCACACTCTTGCATCAGTCTAACAACCTTGCTAAACCAAGACTACACTGCAATAGAATATAATATCGTAACTAAATCACTACTCACCAACCAACAAGCATAGCTCCTCCTTGATCACGTATTCTTTCCAACTCTCTATCTTTCACAAATACAGTTAATCAATTTATAGAAATCTACAAACCCCATATACACGTCCAAATCTTTAACTCTTACCAAAGATGAGTAGGCACTTGCAAATGCAGCAATCGCCTCCACACCTTGCAAGATGAGACTAAACCCCTAGCTGCATACACATAGAAGAGAGTGTTAAAATAGAAAACAACCTCCCTGATAGAGAAAAACAACACCATTCGACCTAAGTGAAACATAAGTTGAACATCAATTGAAAAATTCGAATAAAGTTCAGCTAGAGAACACTTACCAGAATACAAGAGAAGTTCGACAGCCCACCAGGAAATGGTCACACACAAAGAAGAGATGAAGAAGAGATGTGAGGCAAAGAAGAACAAAATTGAAACCTTAACAGGGTTCGATTAATAGTAGCAGCAAGAGAATGGAGAAAAGAACAGAAATGAGAGAGGGGAATAAAGGTTTCAGCATAAGCTTGTGAATGAGCTAAAGGGATATTCAGTCAAGGAAAGGCATCTAAAGTTAGAAAAGAATAGAGAGTTTTCGGGTAAGAGAAGGAGAAAGAGAAGAAAATATGGTAAAGGTCAATAAAGCCACAACTTAAAAATGCCAAAACAGAGACTAGAGAAACAAATGCCGAAAACAACATAAAAGAAAACAGCACTCAGAAGAAACCCATTCGACACTCAATGGTATGACCGAATTGGTACCCACAACTCCCTATTCGGCTACACTCCCACCACACCTCAAACTCCTTGAAAATCTTCCTGAATCTCTCCCCTTATCCCTCATTGAAATCCTCTGCAACAACCTTTAAGACCAATTCAAACTCTTCATCCTCAGTGTTCAACTCCAACACTAACTCTTGCCGTCCCCTTCTAGCAAAATAATTATTCCTTTGTTTGACATGGGATTCGAACTCATGCCTTCTTCAGATGATCCACACGCCAACTACCACTAAGCCACAAGGCTCTTTTATGTCCTCACTCAACCACATTTATAAATCCTACGCACCAGTGTCCAGGTTCCTTTTAAGAAAAAACAAAAAATTCTGCGAAAGCTAGAGCTTGAACTTAGGACTTCCCAAACAACCCAAAACATGCCCAAATCACTTAGCTAACACACCAACATGAAATTTGTGTCAAAATCGATAAAATTACGACCCCTAAATTTTTAAGGCGTTACAACAGGTAAGGGGTGTTACAATTGAATAACCCTTGTTTTCTGCTAGTAGACTCTTAAATTAATGAGAGCGTTGCATGACATGAAGGGCTTGCTAGTTAGGTGGCTTGTGACATGTGGTGTGTGCCTAAGGGTCTTGAGTTTGAGCTACCCTTGGCGCAAGAGAATAATATTTTACTGCCCTCGCAAGGTAGGTGGTAGAGTTTGGCCAAAACTCTGAGAGTGAAGTGGTTGTGTAAGAGTGGATAGCGGAATTTGAGAAGAGAATAATAGGAGTAGGTGAGGGAGTTATTGCTTTGAATTGGAGAAGAGGAAAAATAGGAGAGAATCGAGGAGGTAGGGAGTTATGGTGGTAGTGGTACCGAAGGAGGACTCTCCTAAGCCATTCGGTCATAGGTTGGTTAGGCATTTGGGTTCCGAATTTTTTTTTGGATTTTGCACTCTCAAATTTGATAGTTCTATCCCTTTTTCAGTTTTCTTCTATTTTTTTTCATTATCCATTGGTTTTTTGTTCATTGCTAGCTGAGTACCACTTGTGTCTTATGAGCATTTCTCATATCGGCTCTTTTGTTGTGTACGTTGCTAGTTCAGGCTTCTCCCTTTCCCTCACCACCTTTATATATTTTTGTAACTCAGCCGAACCCCGACCAGCTTCTTTTCTATCTACTTGTTGTCCTTCAATGTTTGCATTCACTGTCATTTTAACCGAATATATCAGCATCTTCTTCTCCTTTTCTCTGTGCACAGCTCTCTCTCTCCACTCTTTCTCCCTTCTTTGGTGGTTGGCTGAATATCGACTAGTAAGTTGTTCTGCTTTTTTGGTTTCCCTTTTTTTCTCTTAATGTCGACCCTCTTTCTTTAAATGACTCTGCTATTCTTTAGGGGTAAGGAAGTGCATAGGTGTTACAAAAGTGATCAGAACCTTTCCCTTGTCTCTCGATTGAAATTAGCGTTTTTGTTGTGGTTGTTTTAGACTGGGGTATTTGGCTAGGAATCCTAACTATTGGCCGAATGCCCTTATCTCTGTTACTGATCATCTATTACTGATCATGTATAGGTAAAAATGATTAATAAAGATCATTTATTATGCAGTATTCATCAATGAGTTTGTATCCAGCCTTTGTCAAACGGTTCATATAGGGTTTATCTCAGTTTCGCAATCAAGGCAAGTTTTAGGTATTATTTCAGGTTAGGGAATAGAAAAAGGTGACTAACTCTAGTATCGAATGACTAACGGAACATCATGATTGAATGTAGGTTTGGGAAGCGTTTGGGTTGGTGACACGTTTCCCAATAGATGTGTAGTCACACTGCTTCCATCGTTAAATGGCAAAAGGCAGCAAATAGTTATTGTCGATTCCACGTGGGCGTACGTTCGTCCATGTGGTTGTTATGTGCATAGATGCAAGCATGAGACTATAGAAACCCACATGAACAATCGCGTGGGCATAAGTTGTTATTGGCCATGTTGGGCCGAAACGGGTCGTGTAGGCCACACGGGCTCGCGGGTCCTGCACGAAAAAACCACACGAAAATATGGAAACTATTGGCTGGCCGTGTTGTTTGCACAACCCAGGCCATTATTTGGGCATATTTGGGCCACACGGGTGTGTGGGCCCACATGGGTCGTATTATGGGCTTGGACCCATTTTTACTGTTTAACTGTTAAGGTTGCACGGGTCACACGAAACGACTGTGGACCTACCGTTCGGTCAGTTAGGAAACCTAAACCCTAATTAATGAAATGATTATTTTACCCCTATGAGGAAAATGACGAAAATAACCCTATGTGTTGTATGACTGTCTGAGCATGCCGTTTATATCGTATGTACATTTATATTATGTTGCATTGCATTGGGTGGGATATATATATTATTGGAAGAAGTGTACTGAAAGGCTATAAGCCTAATATTGGTAGCTCTGTTGCAAATGTTGTTAGTGCCAAAACCAGTACTTTATTCATGAGTGTAGGGATGGGTAGGTCGATATATTCCCCACATGGAGTGTAAGGCTGGACGGGTAGAGTGTAGAGGATGGTTGGTTAGGATCTCTTTATACATTTCTGATATGGTACTGAATTAGGCTAAGGCTCACATTGATATTGCTACTGATATGCGCTTAAGCCTAGACTGTTCAGCATTGTATGTTTGACTGTGTATTATTAGGGATTACACACTGAGTTTCATAACTCACCTTTTCTGCTTAACTATGCAGGTAATGCTTAGGCGGGTCGGTGCTGCGAGTGACTCGGAGACGGCCATACCACTATCTGTAATTCTGTTTTGACTTTAGTAAAAGTAGATTTATTTGGGGTATTTTATGTAATAAGGTCGTTTTAATTTTTAATTTTATTTGGGGATTTTATTAACTTGATTTATACCAGTTAGCCGTAGGATGTGGGTTTTCAAAAAGTAAATGATTTCTAACTATCCTGTTACGTAACCTAATTCAAAAGCATCCGCAACGACTATGTTTTAAAGTATAACAACAACCTAGTACGAAACATGTTTTACTAACAAACTTGTAATTGGCAATTAGATTAATTAAGGTAGCTTTTCAAAAGAACCACAAACAAGGTTTTAACACAAACAAGTTTTTTAGTAAAACTGCGTTTTACAAAACTCACTTCTATGTGAAATCACAGATATGACCCTAACGTCTTTGGGGTGTTACATTTAGTGGTATCAGAGCCAGGTTACAAAAACTTGGCTATGGATTTGGGTTTTTTTCCTAAAAATGGAGATTTCAAAAGCATTGCTTTAAATGGTTTGAGTTAATAGTTTCGGAACGTGTGGTCTACCGAGTCTCTGGCTCCGATTCTGTAAGTTCTCTAAAACTACTATTTGACTTAACTGAAATGAGATTATTGTAGGTGATAGATTGTACTAAAACCCTTATTAGGGAAACCTAAACTGTAGTAAGACTACGATCTACGAAATCAAACAACTCTTGATTATTGATGCTATTTTTCATAAAACATCCACTGATAAACATTGGAACTGTAAAACTGATGCATAAAACTGTTAATACAGATAATACACGAATCGACTATGAGCACTAGAGGTACTCATGGAAGGGGTACAAGAGGCCGCAGTGGAGGTCATAGAGGTACTCAGGATGGGTCTTCGGAATCGGGCCATATGCCTAATGTTGAGGCAAGAAAGGCACCAGCTTCACCGATGTCTGAGACTGGGTCACACGATCATTCAGCTGGGGACGACGTATTGTCCCAGGCTATGCTACAAATTTTGGAGAGGGTCGTTGGGCCTAATAATGGTACTATAAGCCATGGGTCGGTAACGGAACGACTCAGGTCTAATAGGGCTGAAATCTTTAGGGGTATCGCTGGAGTTGCCCCTAATGTGGCTGAATATTAGATAAAAGCCATGGAGAGGATCATGGATGACCTTGACTGCACCCCCGAGTAGAAATTAAAAGGTGCAGTTTATTACTATGAGATGAAGCCTATTAGTGGTGGCTTACAGTGAAAGAGGGTACTCAGCCTGATCGATTAACCTGGGATTTTTCAAGAATACATTCCAAGGGAAGTATGTGGGCACTAGCTATGTGGATGCCCACAGAAGGGAGTTTCTAAATTTGACCCAGGAAGACAAGTCCGTGGCTGAGTATGAGGCAGAATTTTTGCGATTGAGCCGTTATACGCGAGGCATGGTGGCCATTGACTATGAGCATTGTGTTCATTTCAAAGACGGCCTCAAAGATAATCTGCGAGTTTTGACAGCTCCACAGAGGGAGAGAGATTTTGCAGTGTTAGTAGAAAAGGAAAAGATCGCTAAGAATGTAAAGTGCGCTGAGCGCTAGAATCATGAGAAGGATAAGGGGAGAAACAAGAGGGTTTGGGAGCCCTCATGTACAGCTGTGGGGCCTAAAAAAAGGCCAGGGTTGATGGGCCAACTAGAGTTGGGGTCTCTGTTGATACTTTTGGGTTGTAGCCTTGTACAGTATGTGGGAAATGCCATCAGGGCGAGTGCTGGGTACAGATGGGGGCATGTTTTAGGTACAGAGGGAGCACCGTATTACAGATTGTCCACAGAGGCACTATCAGATGCAAGTTACTGGTAGGGGTACTGTTTAGCCACAAAGAGGTTTTCAGCAGCCACTGAGAAGTCGTGGTCAGGCCAGAGGTGGAAATGGTATGGGCTGTGGTCATGGAGCACCGGGTAGAGGTGCGGGTCATACTAAAGTGAGGCAGCCAGTACTAGTTTATGCTGCACATCGCCGAGAGGACGGAGACGCCCCAGATGTTATTATGGGTACTTTTTTATTTATCAGGTACCTTACATTGCGTTGATTGATGTTGGTTTTACGCACTCTTATATAACATGCACTGTGTCTGAGACTTTGGGTGTGATGTGTGAAACACTATGAGTGATATTACCGTGTTGAGCCCATTAGGGTAGTCAGTGAGAGTGAACAAATTGTTTAAGGATATACCTTTAGAGGTTCAAGGAAAGATCTTTTTAGCCAACTTGATGGAACTTCCTTTTGGGGAATTCGACGTAATATTGGGCATGGACTAGCTGGTTCAGCATCAGGAAAATTTTGGATTGTGCTACTAAGATGGTAGTCTTAAAAACTGTAGAAGGTGACAAGGTGGTCATGATTGGGGAGCATCAGAATTATCTCTCAAATGTGATTTCTGCCCTTAGAGCTGAGAAGTTGGTTCATGAAGGTTGCGAGGCATATTTAGCTTATGTCAGTGCTATGGGTTCTAAGGTTTCGTCTGTTAAGGATATCAGAACAGTTAAGGATTTTCTGGATGTTTTTCTCGATGAGCTACCGGGGTTACCTCCTAACCTTAAAGTTGAGTTTGGGATAGAGCTCTTGCCTGGTACAGCTCCGTTATTTATTACCCCCTATAAAATGGCACCGAAGGAGCTTGTAGAGCTTAAGGCTCAAATTTAGGAGTTACTGGATCGAGGGTTCATCCAACCAAGTGTGTCTCTGTGGGGACCACCAGTGTTGTTTATGAAATAGAAGGATGGAACCATGCGTATGTGCATCGACTATCGGCAATTGAACAAATTGACTATTAAGAATAAGTAACCCTTACCGAGGAGAGACGATTTATTTGATCAATTTCGAGGAGCTTCGATTTTCTCTAAGATTGATCTCCGATCAGGGTACCACCAACTGAGGGTTAAAGAGACTTATGTATACAAGACAACATTTAGAACTTGTTATGGTCATTACGAGTTTCTAGTAATGCCGTTTGGGCTGACAAATGCACCAACTGCTTTTATGGATTTGATGAACCGAGTGTTCCAGCCCTATCTGGATCGGTTCATAGTAGTGTTTATAGATGATATTCTGGTATATTCGAGGACCGAGGAGGAGCATGATGTACATTTTCGGCTTGTTCTGTAGATTTTGAGGGAAAAGCTATTGTATGCTAAATTCAGCAACTGTAAATTTTAGCCACGTGAGGTAACTTTTCTGGGTCACGTGGTATCTACTGAGGGGATTAGGGTTGATCCTCAAAAAATTGAAGTAGTTCTGGATTGGAAGAAACCTAAGCCAGTATTTGAGATTCGAAGTTTTCTGGGTTTGGCGGGGTATTATAGACAATTTGTTGAGAGGTTTTCGTTAATTGCTGCACCTCCGACTAAATTGTTGCGTAAAGGGGTACCGTTTAACTGGACTGATAAGCAAAAGGAAAGTTTTAAGAAGCTTAAGAAAGTTTTGAATGAGGCCCCTGTCTTGATACAGCCAAAGTCTGGGAAGGAATTCACTGTCTACAGCGATGCACCACATGTTGGCTTGGGATGCGTATTGATGCAATAGGGTAAGCTAGTGCCATATGAGTCTCGTAAGCTTAAGATGCATGAAGCAAACTACCTGACGCATGACTTGGAGTTGGCTGCGGTGGTATTCACACTGAAGATTTGGAGTGTAACACCCCAAACCCGGCCCAGACGTTATGGCTAAATCTGACGTGCCACATTGGATTTGAAAACCCATGTTCTGTTTTAGTGTTTTAAAAATCATATATCTTGTTGAGTTAACAAAGTGAATGGAAGCTGGGCACCAGGTAGGTATCCGAGACAGAGGAGGTGAGCCATGAAGGCTGTTTAAGTACCAAGCTCTTCAGTTGGATCCAATCCTGGACATGCCCACAACCATTGCCACACTTTGTTATATCGAGTTTAAATTTGTTTAAGTGGACCTCTTTGATAAATCAAATAATCGTGGTGTTGTGATATTTTGAAATCAAGTATCGTTTGGAAAACACGTCCTAAGTCTAGCCCATTTGCATAATTTATCAACCAGTTGTAAAGTTATTGAAAATAAAATAATCCCGAAAAGAAATAAAAGAAAAGTTAAAATGGCCTTATTACAACCCAAGAATAAATAATAATTAAAGGAAATTTAAAGAAAACCAATGCTTAATTAAAAGCCTAAAGGCGATCACCGTGGCCACTCTGAATCCCCTCTGGCTCCAAGTCCCCACACCAAGGCTCACCTGCAAGGTTAAGGAAAGGGGGTGAGTTTGGAAACTCAATGTGCAACAAGCCCCTTTCAGAGCCCAAACCAATATCAGCCTGCTAGGCCTTAGCCCAAGTCCAATCTCAATATGTATATACTGGGCCATAGCCTTTTCATAAATTATATAACTGGGCTGAAGCCTTTTACTGTAAACGGTATGGCCCATAGGCCCATTTCAATATCACATGTATCGTCAATGAAAAAAAATGAATGCAAGCCCATTTGGGGAGACTACTCGACTCACCATCCGCTACTCTCCACCAGTACCAACCAACACACCATGTGGGGAATAACTCAACCCACACAACCATAACTCTCCACTGGCGGCATAACTGCTTTATCATATAACTGGAGGCCTAGCCTCTTTTAATAACTGGGGCAAAAGCCCTTTTAATAACTGGGGCATAAGCCCTTTTGATAACTGGGGCATAAGCCCTTTTAGTAACTGGGGCATAAGCCCTTTTGATAACTGGGGCATAAGCCCTTTTGCACTTCCTCCATCCATATAAAAACCCAACCCAATGCATTTATGAATACACCATGTGCATATCATACATATCATGTGCATATCATACATGTCATGTGCATATCATACATACCATGTTTATCAAAATCCCATGTATTAAATTCATATATAAACCCTAGGGATATAATGGTCATTTTTACCAAGGGCAAAACGGTCATTTTCATATTATAAGGGTAATTCTATAATTTTACTGAAAATTAGGGTTTCCATGTTCATTAACGGTTACTAACAATTCATGTGTGCAAGCAGTGATTCTGGCCCATTTTTAGCGAAATTGAGTTATTGGGCCTAAAACCCCTAATGGGCCCTACTTAGCCGATTTTGTCATCTAGGCCCATTTAGCCTATATTCCATAACAGTTTTATCAGTCTCGATGCACAATTTAACAGGTTTTCCTTTTCTACCAATTTTTTTACAAATTGGCCCAAAAGCCCATTGGGCCCCACTTCGGGCCCTCAAGGCCCAACTTACCGTGAATGCCAAAAATCATGCTCTTACAGTTTCCAATGTTCCTAATCATCATCTCAATTAATCTAACTAACTAATGAGCGTTCGCTTGCTCACAAGTCCTCAAAATGCTAGAATTTCGGCATTTCAGCTTTTTGGCATTTATCGCTTTATGCTATGAAAAAGGGTTCGTTACACACCTGTTTTGCGATATTCCTCGACGAGATCTCCTACACGATTTCTCCTATAATCAACCGTTAATAAATCAGCTCACACTAATTGAACCAAACCAAGAACCATCTAATATTAACACTTACACATTCGGCTACCATCCATAATGACCTTAGGCACCTTACCTTTGCCGAGATTTATGACGAGATCTAGCCACCCCAGTGATCTAAGCTAATCCAAATCGACACTATGCCTTGCTGCTCCTCCACTATAGAAACCATAAAAATATTAAAAGAAGAACCCCATAAAATCTATACCCATATTCAGCCACCTCCCTAAACTAGAGGGGTTTTGGCTTTTCCTAACCTCCATAATACCGAATTGATTAAAGATACGAGCACGTACCAAGGTTAACCTACCCAAACGGTTCCAATCCCATGTCAACTCCGATTCAACACAGTCCCAGCTTCAAAACACTAGCAAAAATCGCACCACAAGGATCCTAAGAATCGGCCACCAAGTTACCTAAGGATGCTGTGCTTTCGGCTTTTGGATCACTGAAGAAGAAGTGGTTATGGACCAAAAAGGGTGTTGACAAAAGAGTTGAAAGGCTTCTGACATAACATGAATTGGTTAAAAGAAAAAAAGAACAAGTGTATACCTTTATGGAGAAATCGACTTCCTTTGCCTCCTTCGGGATTTGGCTTGTTGCTGTTCGGTTAGCAATGAAAAGAATGATAGGATGAGAATCGGCAAGAGGAGAAAGAAAAGAGAAGAGGGGAAGAGATGAGAGAAGGAAAGAAAATAGAAAATGAGAGAATTGTTCAGCTTTTGGGAAAAATAGAAAAGAATATGAGTAAAAGAAATAAGATAATATTAGAATAAAATAAAATCCTTTTCCAATTTTAATTCCTTCCTTATCTCCTTTATTCGTGGCCAAATTCAATGAATTTAATTCAAACTCTCCATTGTTGAGCAGCAGTCCACCGCTCAGCCGACTCCTTCTCCTGCTGGTAGGTTTCAATCCCGTACGGTCCTTCCCACGCGCGTACAGCAAAAAGAAGCACCCTTTTGCGCATAACGCTGTTCAAACCTAGGACCTCTAGGTTGCCCAACACGCTGCTAGCCACTGGGATGCACATTTGTTTTCAATAATATACCGTCACATTTTATCTTAAAGGTTACTTGCTGAAGTCCCGTTCATTTTAAAAATATAACATTAAAACATTACCTTCGCCTAGACTCGAACCCTAAACCTACGTCGGCCTTGCGCCCACACCCGTGCTGCTGGCCACTGCACCAGGCTTCCTTCCTTGCTAATATATGGTCACAATAAACTCTAAACCTTACTTGCTTCAGTTCTGGCCCACTTTAAAAATAAAACAAAATTCGCCCGCGTACGGAATCAAACCTGTGCCCTCTCCATATGTCCAGCACGCTGCTGCCACTACGCCACAGACGCTCTTTATGTTAAATTATACCCGCAACTCCTCTTAACCCTTATTCTAGCCGCGATCTGCATATTTAAAAAAAAAACCCAAATTGCGCACGCTGTGCCTTGAACCCAGGCTCCTCCCTAGTGGCCTCCTAGCGTCCTTAGCCACTGGGCCAGATGCCTGCTTGTGCTAAAACTCAGCCCTAATTTGTTAATAAAGCCTACTATCCAGATTCCCTTAAGAGGCCAAATTAAAACAATTTTTTTCCTAGAGTTTAAACACCAAAACAACAATACTTTTATAAATATTATTTTTTCCCTATATAATAATAATTATAATAATAATAATTTTCATAAAAAATTTTCAAACATACTTACAGTAATATTTTTCTAATAATAATAATTTTATCTCATAATACTAATTAAAATTTCATAAAAATTTAAAATATCCGTAATAATAAATATAGTAAAAATTTTCTAGTAGTAAAAATTCTTTCTTATACGATAATAATTAAGACTTCTTAATTATTCTGGTTTTCTTCTCTCCGAATCCCAAACTCAAAGCCTAGCTCTTCTAGGCCCAATTTTTGGGGCGTTAAATGGAAGCATTACCTGTACGGTGAGAAGTGTATTATTTACATGGATCACAAGATCCTCAAGTATCTCCTCACCCAAAGGAACTAAACCTTATGCAGCGAAGGTGGATAGTGTAGCATCCTGATTTTGGGCTTAGTCGGAACAGTGGTTTTGAGACCACAAATTTGATGAGAAAATTTTCATTTTTATTATATTTTTATGGTCTACAATTTCATAGAATGATTTCTTGAAATTTTCGTTCAAAAATTTTGACGTTTGGGCACTCAATTTAGTAAAAAGGACTAAATTGTAAAAAGTGTAAAAGTTGAGTTTTACATGTTAGAGGTGTCTAATTGTCATGAAATTTATGGGAGGTCCTTAAATGATAATTAAACCATTGTATAACTTGTTGGACAAAAATGGCCTTGGTTGGGTAAAATTTGAAAGAATAGTAAAAAGGGCATTTTGGTCATTTAGGGATAATTGAATTAAAAGACAAATTTTAAACCCCAAATGTGTCCCTTTCTTCTTGATACAGCAGAATGTAGCAAGAGCAGTCATGGTTAGGGTTTGTCCAAGCTTCCAAGCTTAATAGTAAGTGATTCCGAGCTCCGTTTTTAATGTTCTATGTATTTTTGAAATTCCGGTAACATGATCTGCTCATTTCTACGATTATTTTGAGCTAGGATTTATGTTTAAAATTTTACCCATAAATGATATGCATGTATTTTGATGCTTAATGGTAGAATATGAAGCTTGAAATTATGTTAAACAACTTTTGTTAAGCGATTTTACGTTAAACGAGTAAAACGACATAATCGGTAAAAATACCTAATGTTCATAAGTACATGTTAGAGTGAGAATTTGATGTTGCCATAGAAGGGAAAAATGATCAGAATGTCATAAAACATAAGAAAATAAGATGAAGTTTAATTTCCGAACCTTGGGAAAAAAGTGTAAATATGCAAAAATTTAAGGGTGAAAATGAAAATTTGTAAAAATATGATTTATGGATCCATTTGAATAATGTGAGTAATAAATGAGCTATATTTGTAATGTTAGATCAAGAAAATCGAGATTCGGGCTAAAATCGAGAAATTACCAAGTAGTAGACTTAAATGGTAAAAATGGCCATTTTCGTGTACGAGGTAAGTTCATATGATTTTTAACAATGCAATGTGTATTATGTTTTGCTTTAATAGTATATGAGATGTAAGTTTATATGTAAATAATGTATTATTTTATTATGTTATAATATTTTATTTTGTGACATGTGAAATAAGTTTTAGTATTGTTCAATTAATGGACACAAAAGGTGATTTGTGGTTGATGTATTGAGATTAAATGAGGAAATCTCAGTTGAACCTTCAGAACGGAAAACCGCGGTGCTAAGTGGATCTACCACGGTTATATCTGTAAGTGCTAAGTGGATATACCACAATTACACATATTGATACATGTAATGTGGTGCTAAGTGGATATGCCACGGTTACATATATTGATTCATTAACGTGGTGCTAAGTGGATATACCACGGTTAAACATGTAACGTGGTGCTAAGTGGATATGCCACGGTTATACATGTTAATTTGAAAAGTGGCGCTAAGTGCATATGCCACAATTACATGTTAGCCCAATAGTGTGGTGCTATGTACATATACCACTAAGTTGGGCATTAATTACAGAAGGTGGAGCTATGTGCTAAAACCACCGGATATTGTTACTTTCCGAAGTTTTCACTGGGAGAAACAAGTTTGCTAAATGAAATTTAATGTGAAAAAAAAAAGTGAGATAATACCGGAATATGAATATATGAGTTTTGAATTATGAGTTAGATATGTGATTGAATTTTTGATAAGATGAATAAGGATAAGTATTATCCTGAAAGTTGATAATAAGAAATTTTAGTGAAGGAATGAAATTTGGGATAAACAGTCTAAAACAGCAGCAGGGGAGTGACTTTGAAAAATCACCAAAAATGGTAGAAGTTGAACTAGTAGTGGAATGAGATATGAAATTAAATCTTATTGAATCTATTTTCCTTTAAAAGAAACAGAGCAAACAAAGGAATTCTGTATTTTGAGATATTTATATTTTGTAAGACTGGTTCAGACTGATTTCGTGATCCCCTGTTCTGAATTATAAAAATCATTAAAAATTGTAAAAAAATAGTTAAGGAACATAATTTATATGGGTAGATTCCTTATTGAATTTTTTAGAAGAAAGAAGCGATAACCTCATTTGAATTTGGTAGCAAAAGATAATTAAATTTTAGTGAAGAGTGGTCAGAGCTACTGAACCGCGAAACAGGGGAGAATTCAATGAATAAACTTATTAATTGGCCCAACCAAAAATTCTAAAAAGTTTATGGTAAAAATATATGTGAGTCTAGTTTCTTGAAAATTAACGGATCTTAATTTGGAATCTTGTAACTCGAGTTATAAATAAATTACCGACTATGACTCTAGTAGACAGCTTGACCAGAATATGAATAAAAGTGTAATTATAGTTGTTTTACCTAAGGAAACATATTGGCAAATTGCTTATTAATTTCATATGGACTTACTAAGCGTAAAGCTTATCCCTCTCTCCATTTCTTTTAGTATTTGCAGGTCAGCTCGGGGTTGGAGATTGTTAGAGGCAGCATCACACTATCAGAACATTGATGTGAAGCGTCGATAAATTTCAAGTGTCCTCAAGTGAGTGGCATGTATAGAGACTTAGTCTTTATGATAGTTGTTTGTGACACCCCTAATTTGACCCTAGTCGGAAAGTGGTTTCGGGACCACAAAACCGAGTCACAAAAATAATTAATTGTTATATTTTATGCTTATTATTTATGAATAAGTATGTGTGAAAATTTCATGCTTTAAATTTTGTCATTTGGATGTGAAATAAATAAAAAGGGGCTTATGTGAAAAATCTTGAAAATGTCATAGGTTAATTGGAAGTGGCTAAAAATTGCATGGTTTGAAGCATGAGGGACTTGCATGTCAAACATTCCTTTTTCTTGGTAGTGGATGGCAAGGATGGGCATGAATGACACATTTTGGCATTTTGTGCTTTGTATGTTAGTAAATAATGTTAATAATATATTTGTTTATATTAAAGAAAGTGGTTTCATAAAATAGAAATAATAAAAGTTAATGAAATAAATGAATAAAACATGTTTGAGGTGAAAATAACAAGGCCATTTCTTCTTCTTCTTGCCGTGAGTTGAGAAACAAAATAGAAACCTTTGAGCTTAGGGCATTCGGCAAAAGAAGACTTCAAATAAGGTAAGGTTCATGTTATTTTCTTTGAAAAGTTCTGAATTTTGGTTGGTTTTGAAGCTTGCAACAAGACCCATGTGAAAATTTTTGTGTTCATGAAGCATGTAGCAATCGGTCATGAGCTTAATGGGGTATATTTTGTATGTTTGATGATTTTGGGAGGATAATTGATTCTAGTTGAGTATGAACAAACTAAATGTGCTTGATGGCTCAAATGAGCTTGGAAAGTTGGCCAATGTTGTTTAAGTTCATGAATTAGGGCATAATTTCATTCGGCCATGGAAATTGAGCATGGAAAAAAAAAATCTGGTGTGGGATATATGAAGCTGAAAATTTAGTTTGAAGTGTGGTAATTGTGTTAAAGATGAACATTAAACCTTTATGTTTTATGGTCTTGTAAGTTAGGTGTAAAACCCATGGCCTTTTTATGCTTGGCATGGAATTAGTGGTTAAATGAGTTATGAACCTATTATAATTTGAAATTTTGATGGTTTTATGGAGAAGGGGGCATTCGGAAATAGAGGTTAAATTATAATAACCTCACCTTAGTGAATTGAAGTAAAATTTGACTTTTTATAGGATTAAATTACCAATGACCGAATGTGATGAAATTGTCAAGAAATAAATTTGATTAAATGAGATTCGGTTAATGGTGGGTGTATAGAATAATTGAATGCTAATTTGATTAACTCTCTAATGGTTAAATGTGTTAAACCTTAAAGCGTGATTTAGTTTAACCAAGGGAGAACTTGTATATTTGTAGGAGGGCATGTTTGAACGTGTATTGATAATTGATTTTGAAGGTTCGGCTTTATGCCTTGATAGTTGGTTTTGAAGTATATGATGTCTTGGTATAAATATATGTGCATTCGGTTACTTTCATAACATGCATTTAAAGTGTCCTTTGGATGCAATTGCTTATGCACTTGAGGGTATATGAGTTAATTTTCTTTATGGCAAATTTGGATAAGAAGCTAACTAATAATATGCTAAGGTAGACATGTGGATAGTCGGCTTTGTGAATATTATTAAAGGTGTAATTACTTATATGCATAGGTCATCGATAAAATTGACCACATAACTAGTATATGTATATAAGGCGACATGGTGATACCTAGGTAAATGTATTTGGGATGGTTTTTATGAAATACCGAATGTGTGCAGATGTATCGAGGTGTTGCCTTATGTATGAGTTTCATTGAGAAGATTTACCTTGTTGTTTTTAATGATATACCAAGGTGATTAAAATAGTTTAAATTTTGTTAGTTAAACTCAAGAGCATAGAGGGGCAATTTTGGATAAAGAGAAAGTAAACGAATAGCCGTGGATATCTAGTCGTCGACCACTTCCGAGGTAAGTTTTAAGTGACTAAATGTTGAGTAAATTCAACTATAATAGGATATAATGAGTTGATTTAATAAGAAATGATGTGGCCATGATATGTCTTAAACTCAAATGGTAAGTTCCTAAGTGTTTGGACTTGGAAATTTAAGAGCAAATTGTAATAATTTGCTCAGGACAGCCGCAGTAACGTGATTTTAGAAAATCACTATAAATGTTTTGTGTGGAATTATAGGCTGAATAAAATATGCAATCAAAGCTTAATTAGTCTAGTTTCTTATAAAAGAGACCGTGTAAGCAAAGGAATTTCCTATAAAGAGATATTTAAAGTTGTGTGAGACGGTGTCAGAATGACTCCGAAATCCCCTGTTCTGTTTTAAGAAAATCACTATAATTTGTACAAAAATGGTTACAAGATAAATTTTATATGCTTAGACTCCTTAATGAGTCTAGTTTCAAATGAAATCAAATAGAACATACTTTAAATTCTGTACAATGAGAATTTTGATTCGTAGTGAAGACTGGTCAGATTAGTCAAACAGTGAAACAGGGGAAACTTTAAGAAAAATCTGGTATTGATTGGCCAAACCTAAAATTCTGAAATATTTATGGATGAAAGATATATGAGTCTATATTCAGGGAAAATTAACGGCAAGTGATTTGGAGTCTTGTAGCTCCGATTATAAATAATTTAGTGACCATTTCTCAGGAAAACAGCTCGTAGTGAATATGTGATTTTGTTGTAAACATGGATAAAACTTGTTTTAGTTGCTCATAAGCTATTGATTAAACCCATACTTGAGTTCTAAATCGTGATATTGTAAGTTTATGAGTATTCGAATATGAAATGATAGTATGGCGTAAAATTGAATTATTCATTGGAAAGTGATGGATGTAGATTCGGCCAAGACCAAGTCTGTACATGATAGTATATGTGGTATGTGAAGTATATTTGAATAAATGTGAAAGTGTATATATGTGATAAGGCCTAATAGCCGATGTGATGAATGTGAAAGTGTATATATGTGATAAGGCCTAATGGCCGATGTGATGAATGTGAAAGTGTATATATGTGATAAGGCCTAATGGCCGATGTGATGAATGTGAAAGTGTATATATGTGATAAGGCCTAATAGCCGATGTGATGATTGTGAAAGTGTATATATGTGATAAGGCCTAATGGCCGATGTGATGAATGTGAAAGTGTATATATGTGATAAGGCCTAATGGCTGATGTGATGAATGTGAAAGTGTATATATGTGATAAGGCTGAATGGCCAATGTGATGAATGTGAAAGTGTATATATGTGATAGGGCCGAGTGGCCAACGTGATGGATGTGAAAGTGTATAAATGTGATAAGTCCCGAAGGGCATTTGTGTCAGTACTATATCCGGGTTAAAACCCCGCAGGCTTTATGCGAGAATATTATCACTGATTAATGTCCATAGGCTTCGTGGTCGTACTATATCCGAGCTCTAAAGACCCGATGACTACGTGTGGAGATTTTGTCCAGGTAAGCCCCGAACTAAAGGTTTTGCTGAAGATTCAAGTAAAGCGTAAGATTATACAACTTCACAGTAACAATTGGTAATAAATACGTTCAATGCGTTAAGTTGGTCAGGTATGTATTTTGAGATTATATTTAAGTTTGATTTAGACTAAATCACAAGGTCGTTATGTGATGCACATGTGAGTAAAGCAATAAGACTGTTCTATGATTATTGTGCATTTGGTCAATGTGGAAAGTCAGGAAAAAAAAAATGTAATGTACCTATGATCATAAGAGGTCACTATCAAGTGAGAATTTATCTGCCTATTATATATGATGAGATGTGCATATTCGGTAAAGGGATGGTATGCCCGAAGGAAGAGTGAAATAAAAAATACGAACAACTATGTTATAATTTGATTGTTATCTGTTGACACTGCTTAAAACTTACTAAGCATTATAATGCTTACTCCGTGTACTTTGTTTCTTCTGTTTTATAGATCTCATTTGGAAGCTACAGGCTCGGGGATCATCAGCAACTAGTCACACTATCACTATCCACTGTTTGGTACTGCTACGTTTTGGATTATCTTATGGCATGTATAGAATAGACTAGTAGTGAGAGGATATTTTGGTTAATGTATATAAGCCATGCGAAAATGGCATCTTTTGAATGTGTACTTATAGAAGTTTAAATTGTATCCCTGACTGTCTTTAGTACTTATCTAAAGGAATGTTCAAAAAAAAAAATTTACTGTTCTGATATAAGTTTCAAGACTGGAAATGCCCCTTTATCTATTCCGGCGACGGATACGAGATTGGGGTGTTACATTTTATTGGTATCAGAGCTACGGTTTAGTCGATTCTAGGACTAACGTAGCACGCGTGAGTCTATTTATACATGCCATAAAGTGATAAAATGATAGTGTGATGATTTTTGACTATTAAAATGTGTTTTCTGTAACGTAATGAATCTTGATCCCGACCGAGCTGTAGCAAGCTTCTGACTATGAGAATTTGCGATATAACTTCTCTTAGATATGCCTGAATTATTAAGTTGATCAGGTGCGTATCATGTACTCGTATTTGAATTTTGATTTGGATTGAATTATAAGGGTATAAGTGATGCAATTTTGAAGGAGTGTTATGACTATAAATGTGATTTTTGTATGTGGCTATGGAACTGGAAGTTGAATGGTCGATAAGCATGTTGTGTTTGTATTCAAGTAATGTAAATGATATACTAATGTGTATTGCTATATGTGTATATGTACATGAGAATTGAGAGTGATGTATCCGGGCTAAGTCCCGAAGAGTATTCGTGCTAGTGATGTATCCGGGCTAAGTCCCGAAGAGCATTCTTGCTAGTGATGTATCCGGGCTAAGTCCCGAAGAGCATTCGTGCTAGTGATGTATCCGGGCTAAGTCCCGAAGAGCATTCGTGCTAGTGATGTATCCGGGCTAAGTCTCGAAGAGCATTCGTGCTAGTGATGTATCCGGGCTAAGTCTCGAAGAGCATTCGTGCTAGTGATGTATCCGGGCTAAGTCTCGAAGAGCATTCGTGCTAGTGATGTATCCGGACTAAGTTCCGAAGAGCATTCGTGCTAGTGATATATCCGTGCTAAACCCCAAAGAGCATTCGTGCTGGTGTTATATCCGGGCTAGGTCCCGAAGAGCAATCATGCTGGTGACGTGTATTCGGGCCTTCGTGCCTAGTAGGCTTCGTGCCGGTAATTTGAGCAAATTTTAAGTGTTCATTACTATACGAATTCAAATTTAAATGAGATGATATGTTTAAAAGTGTACATACATGATGTTTATAAACTTGGTTAAGTCATTTCAATGTGTAATAACGAATGAATAAGAGCACTATGTGTGTGAATGATTAGAGGCACTGTGTGTGTGCGAATTCCTTTAACCGAGCACTATGAGTGCGAGATCGGTCAGTGGGCACTAAGTGTGTGAAGTGGAATTCATGTAAGACCTCGTCTGGGACGAAGGCATTGATTTGAGATAGTGTGTAAGACCATGTCTGGGACATGGCATCGGCTCGATATGTGAGAATATGTAAGACCATATCTAGGATATGGCATTGTAAGAGCTATATGTGCTTAATGAGTATCCATAATGATTTCGAATGATTCAACGGGTATATTTAAGATGATAAATAAAGTAAGATCAGAATAAGTGATACAGGTATGTACGGAAGGTATGTGAAAATCAAATGAAAGTAAAAATTGGTGACTTCATATTATATTATGTTATGTATACTAAAGAAGTGAATACGTAAAAAGATGGTGGATATGTTGTTAAGAAGTAAATTCATGTTATAAATGTGTTACGGATTTAGTCTATGGAATGCTTGGTATATGAAGTCATATGTGCTATTGCTAAATGACCCCTATTTTTTTTGTTAATCATATTCAAGAAATTATTTCGATTAAGTTCGACATTTGAAAGTCTGAAAGAATTTTTGAATGCTGATAATTTTGGATATATGGGTTATGTGCTAAAATAAACCCCATGCCGGTATACTATATGAGGCTTTATGCCAAATCGATTGTATATGGGTATCGTTAACGGTGATTGAATGTGCTAAATGAATTCAATGTTCAGGTATGTGGAAGTTGATTTCCTGTTGCAAACAGGTTAAGTTGAATATTGAGATATGATGGAGTTATAAAGGATATTTATTGAGATGTTTGAGTATATGTGTATTTTCGGTCAGGTTACAGCTTATACATGAATAAAAATGTGAGTTACGAATATGTGGGTTGATGATATGAATTATACATGTTAATATGTGATTTATATGTGTTTGAAATGCATTTGTGAATTAAATTAAGTGATTATTGCTTATGAAATCAAGGAAATGAGATATATGTGCATACTTGTAGAAATGTTTATGTATATGTTTTAAGATAAGAAAATGATTTTATAGACCGATGCGAAATCAATAATTAATTACAATTGCTATCAATGAGCTAATGTCTTTGTGGATATAATTCAATAAGAGGACGTTATCCTAAACTATGCATCGGTAGAAATTTTCGGGGACGAAAATTTCTTAAGGGGGGAGAGTTGTGACACCCCTAATTTGACCCTAGTCGGAAAGTGGTTTCGGGACCACAAAACCGAGTCACAAAAATAATTAATTGTTATATTTTATGCTTATTATTTATGAATAAGTATGTGTGAAAATTTCATGCTTTAAATTTTGTCATTTGGATGTGAAATAAATAAAAAGGGGCTTATGTGAAAAATCTTGAAAATGTCATAGGTTAATTGGAAGTGGCTAAAAATTGCATGGTTTGAAGCATGAGGGACTTGCATGTCAAACATTCCTTTTTCTTGGTAGTGGACAGCAAGGATGGGCATGAATGACACATTTTGGCATTTTGTGCTTTGTATGTTAGTAAATAATGTTAATAATATATTTGTTTATATTAAAGAAAGTGGTTTCATAAAATAGAAATAATAAAAGTTAATGAAATAAATGAATAAAACATGTTTGAGGTGAAAATAACAAGGCCATTTCTTCTTCTTCTTGCCGTGAGTTGAGAAACAAAATAGAAACCTTTGAGCTTAGGGCATTCGGCAAAAGAAGACTTCAAATAAGGTAAGGTTCATGTTATTTTCTTTGAAAAGTTGTGAATTTTGGTTGGTTTTGAAGCTTGCAACAAGACCCATGTGAAAATTTTTGTGTTCATGAAGCATGTAGCAATCGGTCATGAGCTTAATGGGGTATATTTTGTATGTTTGATGATTTTGGGAGGATAATTGATTCTAGTTGAGTATGAACAAACTAAATGTGCTTGATGGCTCAAATGAGCTTGGAAAGTTGGCCAATGTTGTTTAAGTTTATGAATTAGGGCATAATTTCATTCGGCCATGGAAATTGAGCATGGAAAAAAATCTGGTGTGGGATATATGAAGCTGAAAATTTAGTTTGAAGTGTGGTAATTGTGTTAAAGATGAACATTAAACCTTTATGTTTTATGGTCTTGTAAGTTAGGTGTAAAACCCATGGCCTTTTTATGCTTGGCATGGAATTAGTGGTTAAATGAGTTATGAACCTATTATAATTTGAAATTTTGATGGTTTTATGGAGAAGGGGGCATTCGGAAATAGAGGTTAAATTATAATAACCTCACCTTAGTGAATTGAAGTAAAATTTGACTTTTTATAGGATTAAATTACCAATGACCGAATGTGATGAAATTGTCAAGAAATAAATTTGATTAAATGAGATTCGGTTAATGGTGGGTGTATAGAATAATTGAATGCTAATTTGATTAACTCTCTAATGGTTAAATGTGTTAAACCTTAAAGCGTGATTTAGTTTAACCAAGGGAGAACTTGTATATTTGTAGGAGGGCATGTTTGAACGTGTATTGATAATTGATTTTGAAGGTTCGGCTTTATGCCTTGATAGTTGGTTTTGAAGTATATGATGTCTTGGTATAAATATATGTGCATTCGGT
Source organism: Gossypium hirsutum (assembly GCF_007990345.1). Taxonomy (NCBI): domain Eukaryota; kingdom Viridiplantae; phylum Streptophyta; class Magnoliopsida; order Malvales; family Malvaceae; genus Gossypium; species Gossypium hirsutum. The sequence goes on along the minus strand of NC_053434.1, from coordinate 37,481,264 downwards.
TACTTTCATAACATGCATTTAAAGTGTCCTTTGGATGCAATTGCTTATGCACTTGAGGGTATATGAGTTAATTTTCTTTATGGCAAATTTGGATAAGAAGCTAACTAATAATATGCTAAGGTAGTCATGTGGATAATCGGCTTTGTGAATATTATTAAAGGTGTAATTAGTTATATGCATAGGTCATCGATAAAATTGACCACATAACTAGTATATGTATATAAGGCGACAAGGTGATACCTAGGTAAATGTATTTGGGATGGTTTTTATGAAATACCGAATGTGTGCAGATGTATCGAGGTGTTGCCTTATGTATGAGTTTCATTGAGAAGATTTACCTTGCTGTTTTTAATGATATAACAAGGTGATTAAAATAGTTTAAATTTTGTTAGTTAAACTCAAGAGCATAGAGGGGCAATTTTGGATAAAGAGAAAGTAAACGAATAGCCGTGGATATCTAGTCGTCGACCACTTCCGAGGTAAGTTTTAAGTGACTAAATGTTGAGTAAATTCAGCTATAATAGGATATAATGAGTTGATTTAATAAGAAATGATGTGGCCATGATATGTCTTAAACTCAAATGGTAAGTTCCTAAGTGTTTGGACTTGGAAATTTAAGAGCAAATTGTAATTTGCTCAGGACAGCCGCAGTAACGTGATTTTAGAAAATCACTATAAATGTTTGGTGTGGAATTATAGGCTGAATAAAATATACAATCAAAGCTTAATTAGTCTAGTTTCTTATAAAAGAGACCGTGTAAGGAAAGGAATTTCCTATAAAGAGATATTTAAAGTTGTGTGAGACGGTGTCAGAATGACTCCGAAATCCCCTATTCTGTTTTAAGAAAATCACTATAATTTGTACAAAAATGGTTACAAGATAAAATTTATATGCTTAGACTTCTTAATGAGTCTAGTTTCAAATGAAATCAAATAGAACATACTTTGAATTCTGTACAATGAGAATTTTGATTCGTAGTGAAGACTGGTCAGATTAGTCAAACAGTGAAACAGGGGAAACTTTAAGAAAAATCTGGTATTGATTGGCCAAATCTAAAATTCTGAAAAATTTATGGATGAAAGATATATGAGTCTATATTCAGGGAAAATTAACGGCAAGTGATTTAGAGTCTTGTAGCTCCGATTATAAATAATTTAGTGACCATTTCTCAGGAAAACAGCTCGTAGTGAATATGTGATTTTGTTGTAAACATGGATAAAACTTGTTTTAGTTGCTCATAAGCTATTGATTAAACCCATACTTGAGTTCTAAATCGTGATATTGTAAGTTTATGAGTATTCGAATATGAAATGATAGTATGGCGTAAAATTGAATTATTCATTGGAAAGTGATGGATGTAGATTCGGCCAAGACCAAGTCTGTACATGATAGTATATGTGGTATGTGAAGTATATTTGAATAAATGTGAAAGTGTATATATGTGATAAGGCCTAATAGCCGATGTGATGAATGTGAAAGTGTATATATGTGATAAGGCCTAATGGCCGATGTGATGAATGTGAAAGTGTATATATGTGATAAGGCCTAATGGCCGATGTGATGAATGTGAAAGTGTATATATGTGATAAGGCCTAATGGCCGATGTGATGAATGTGAAAGTGTATATATGTGATAAGGCCTAATAGCCGATGTGATGATTGTGAAAGTGTATATATGTGATAAGGCCTAATGGCCGATGTGATGAATGTGAAAGTGTATATATGTGATAAGGCCTAATGGCCGATGTGATGAATGTGAAAGTGTGTATATGTGATAAGGCCGAATGGCCAATGTGATGAATGTGAAAGTGTATATATGTGATAGGGCCGAGTGGCCAACGTGATGGATGTGAAAGTGTATAAATGTGATAAGTCCCGAAGGGCATTTGTGTCAGTACTATATCCGGGTTAAAACCCCGCAGGCTTTATGCGAGAATATTATCACTGATTAATGTCCGTAGGCTTCGTGCTCGTACTATATCCGAGCTCTAAAGACCCGATGACTACGTGTGGAGATTTTGTCCAGGTAAGCCCCAAACTAAAGGTTTTGCTGAAGATTCAAGTAAAGCGTAAGATTATACAACTTCACATTAACAATTGGTAATAAATACGTTCAATGCGTTAAGTTGGCCAGGTATGTATTTTGAGATTATATTTAAGTTTGATTTAGACTAAATCACAAGGTCGTTATGTGATGCACATGTGAGTAAAGCAATAAGACTGTTCTATGATTATTGTGCATTTGGTCAATGTGGAAAGTCAGGAAAAAAAAATGTAATGTACCTATGATCATAAGAGGTCACTATCAAGTGAGAATTTATCTGCCTATTATATATGATGAGATGTGCATATTCGGTAAAGGGATGGTATGGCCGAAGGAAGAGTGAAATAAAAAATACGAACAACTATGTTATAATTTGATTGTTATCTGTCGACACTGCTTAAAACTTACTAAGCATTATAATGCTTACTCCGTGTACTTTGTTTCCTCTGTTTTATAGATCTCATTTGGAAGCTACAGGCTCGGGGATCATCAACAACTAGTCACACTATCACTATCCACTGTTTGGTACTGCTACGTTTTGGATTATCTTATGGCATGTATAGAATAGACTAGTAGTGAGAGGATATTTTGGTTAATGTATATAAGCCATGCGAAAATGGCATCTTTTGAATGTGTACTTATAGAAGTTTAAATTGTATCCCTGACTGTCTTTAGTACTTATCTAAAGGAATGTTCAAAAAAAAAATTTTACTGTTCTGATATGAGTTTCAAGACTGGTAATGCCCCTTTATCTATTCCGGCGACGGATACGAGATTGGGGTGTTACATTTTATTGGTATCAGAGCTACGGTTTAGTCGATTCTAGGACTAACGTAGCACGCGTGAGTCTATTTATACATGCCATAAAGTGATAAAATGATAGTGTGATGATTTTTGACTATTAAAATGTGTTTTCTGTAACGTAATGAATCTTGATCCCGACCGAGCTGTAGCAAGCTTCTGACTATGAGAATTTGCGATATAACTTCTCTTAGATATGCCTGAATTATTAAGTTGATCAGGTGCGTATCATGTACTCGTATTTGAATTTCGATTTGGATTGAATTATAAGGGTATAAGTGATGCAATTTTGAAGGAGTGTTATGACTATAAATGTGATTTTGAATGTGTACTTATAGAAGTTTAAATTGTATCCCTGACTGTCTTTAGTACTTATCTAAAGGAATGTTCAAAAAAAAATTTACTGTTCTGATATGAGTTTCAAGACTGGTAATGCCCCTTTATCTATTTCGGTGACGGATACGGGATTGGGGTGTTACATTGTTAGTATGATTTGGCCAAACGTATTGTCTTTTGATGGTTAAATCGTATATAGCCATGTGATATGGTTTATATTTGATCATTGGGTTGTAAACCTAATTGATTATGCATGCTTGATCCATTGCTATATGATATGTCATGCTTATGTGGTGAATAAATTATGATTATTAGATGTGACCATATTCTAATGTAAATGTGTAAGGTAAGAATAAGTAATACTGTTGTTAAAAATGAAATTTTATAGCCCGTATTTTAGTTGGATGTTTGTATGTTTGTCCGGTAATGCCTCATACCCTATCTCAGTCTCAAGTATGGGTAAGGGGTGTTATATTTAGTGGTATCAGAGCTATGGTTTAGTTGGTTCCCGGACAACCTAGCATGTGTAAAAGTCTAGCTATACATGCCACGGATCCGTGATAGTGTGATGTCTCCCGACGTATATGAGAACCGTCTTGTTTAAACAGAGGTACTCTCCAACTGAGCTACACCGACCATGTTTAATGTGATCCGAAGGTAATTGAGTAAAATTATGATCATGATGAGTCTCGATTCAGAAAATTATGAATAAAAAATTATGATATGTACGTGATAATGCGTGAGATGAAAGTTCATGTCGTCATGAATACCCATGCTTGTTTGATGCTCATATCATGTAGTGCACTTGGCTTACTTGATAAGGTGAATGGGATAAATAGAAATTTATAGAGTTATGAATAAAGGTTCAAGATATCATGATGTGAATAAAAAAAATGTCATTGTTCCGATTGGACGTTGAATTTCAAGGATATTTTTTTATGAGATAAAGGATTGTAATGAAATTTTCCTCATCGAATTTGTGGTCCCGAAACCACTGTTCTAACTAAGCCCAAAATCGGGATGTTACAGATAGAGTTGCTTAAGGATTATGATTGTTCGATTGAATACCATACTTGAAAGGATAATGTGGTAGCCGATGCACTGAGCCGTAGGGCTGTTACTGATTTGAGGGCGATGTTTGCTCGTCTCAGGTTATTCGACGATGGTAGTTTACTAGCCGAACTTCAAGTTAAACCAAGGTGGATTGAAGAGATTAAAGGTAAGCAATTGGAGGATGAGTCACTGGGTTCTCGATTTCGGTAGATAGGGAGTGGGGAAACTTCAAATTTTGGCTTAAATAGCGAAGGGGTACTTTGTTTCTGTGGGAGAGTCTATGTATCGAGGGATACCGATTTGAGGCAGTCTATACTGCAAGAGGCGTGTAGTAGTCCTTACGCTATGCATCCTGGTGGGAATAAAATGTACCGAGACCTTCGGGAGTTATAGTAGTGGTCCGGACTTAAGTGAGAAGTTACTAATTTTGTGGGTGCATGACTTGCCAGTAGGTTAAAGAGGACCATCAGTTGCCTTCTGGGTTGCTTCAGCCGGTTAGGATTCAACTTTCGAAGTGGGAGAGGGTAACTATGGATTTTGTTAGTGGGCTACCCCTAACGCCTTCTAAAGAAGATTCAGTATGGGTCATCGTGGACCGATTAAGAAAGTTGGCTCATTTCATCCCTATCCGTACTGATTACTCATTGCAGAAGCTGGCTAAGCTGTATGTGTCCGAAATTGTGAGACTAAATGGGGTACTGGTTTCCATCATATACGATAGAGATCCTTGCTTTACGACTCGATTCTGGAAGAAGTTATACGAGGCATTGGGTACAAGGTTAGACTTCAGTACTGCGTTCCATGCTTAAACAGACGGTCAATCGAAGAGGGTAATTCAGATATTGGAAGACATGTTAAGAAGCTGTGTGATTGATTTCTGAGGCAGTTGGGAGGAGTACTTACCGTTGACGGAGTTTGCATACAATAATAGCTACCAGTCTAGCATACAGACGGCACCTTATGAGGCATTATATGGTCGTAGGTGCCGTACTCCTTCATGTTGGACAGAGTTTGGTGAGTCGCGTGTTTTGGGTTCGAAGCTAGTATCTGATACCGAGGATAAGGTCAGATTGATTTGGGATCGACTAAAGGTAGTGTCAGACAGACAGAAGTCATATACAGATCTGAAGCGGAAGGAGATCGAGTTTTCTGTGGGGGACTTGGTGTTTCCTAATGTCTCGCCATGGAAGAAGGTATTGAGGTTTGGTTGGAAGGGCAAGCTAAGCCCTAGGTTCATTGGGCCTTACCGTATAGTGAAGTGCGTGGGATCGATTGCCTACCTATTTGAGTTACCTCCAAAGTTGGACCGGATTCATGACATGTTTCACTTCTCTATGTTGAGGCGATATTGCTCTGATCCTTCGCACATCGTTTCAGCTAAGGAGATTGAGGTTAGATCAGATCTGACCTTTGAGAAAGAGTCGGTTCAGATTTTAGATAACGATGTGAAAGTTTTGAGGAGGAAATTGGTTCCCTTGGTTAAGTGCTATGGCATAATCATAGTTCTAAGGAAGCCACGTGGGAACCCGAGGAGGCGATGCAACGACAATACCCTCATCTGTTTTGAACAGGTAAATTTTGAGGCCAAAATTCCTTTTAGGGGGTAGATTTGTAACGCCTTAAATCTTCAGTAATTTTATTTGCGTGTTTTATTTTATGTGGCTTCCTTGCTTTGTTGGTTAAGGGGTTCTAAGAGGTGTGAGAAGTCCATGGTTCAAACCTAGGCTTTAGTAAAATTTTGGCTTTTTATTGAATAACCCTTGTTTACTGCTAGTGGACTCTTAAAGTAATGAGAGCGTTGCAAGACATAAAGGGCTTGCTAGTCAGGTGGCCTGTGGCGTGTGGTATGTGCCTAGGGGTCTTGAGTTCGAGCTACCCTTGGCGCAAGAGAATAATATTTTGCTGCCCTCGCACAGTAGATGGTAGAGTTTGGCCGAAACTCTGAGAGTGGAGTGGTTGTGTGAGAGTGGATAGCTAAATTTGAGAAGAGAATAATGGGAGTGGGTGAGGGAGTTATCAGTTTGAATTGGTGAAGAGGAAAAATAGGAGAGAATCAAGGAAGTGGGGAGTTGTGGTGGTAGTGGTACTAAAGGAGGACTCTCCTAAGCCATTCGGTCAGAGGTTGGTTAGGTATTTGGGTGCCGAAATTTTCTTTTGGATTTTGTACTCTCAAATTCAATATTTCCATCTCTTCTTCGGTTTTCTTATCTTTTCTTTTTCATTATCCATTGGTCTTTTGTTCATTGCTAGCTGAGTACCATTGTGTCTTAAGAGCATTTCTCATATCGGCTCTTCTGTTGTGTAGGTTGCTAGTTCGGTCTTCTCCCTTTCCCTCACCTCCTTTCTGTATTTTTGTACCTTAGCCGAACCCCCACCAACTTCTTTTCTATCTGTCTGTCGGCCTTTAGTGTTTGCTTTCACTACTGTTTTAACCGAATATATTAGCATCTTCTTCTCCTTTTCTCTGTGCGCGGCTCTCTCTCAACTCTTTCTCCCTTCTTTGGTGGTTGGCTGAATATCGACTAGTAAGTTGTTCTGCTCTTTCGATTTCCCTTCTTTTCTCTTAATGTCGACCCTCTTTCTTTAAATGACTCTGGTATTCTTTAGGGTTAAAGAAGTGCACAGGTGTTACAGAAGTGATCAGAACCTTTCGCTTGTCTCTCGATTGAAGGTAGCATTTTCGTTGTGGTTGTTTTAGACTGGGGTATTTGGCTTGGAATCCTAACTATTGGCCGAATGCCCTTATCTCTATTACTGATCATCTGTTACTAATCATGTATAGGTAAACATGATTAATAAAGATCATTTATTATGCAGTATTCATCAAGGAGTTTTTATCCAGCCTTCGTCAAACAGTTCATACAGCGCTAATCTCACTTTCGCAATCAAGGAAAGTTTTGGGTATTATTTCAAGTTAGGGAATAGAAAAGGGTGACTAACTCTAGTATCGAATGGCTAACAGAACATCATGATTGAATGCAGGTTCGGGAAGCACTTGGGTTGGTCACACATTTCACAATAGGTGTGTAGTCACACTACTTCCATTGTTAAATGGAAAAAGCCGGAAAACAGTTATCGTCGATTCCATGCTTGCGTACATTTGCCCGTGTGGTCGTTAAGTGCATAGACATGAGCATGAGACTGTAGAGACCCCCACGAGCTACGTGGGCGTAGGTCGTTATGGGCCACGTTGGGTCGAAATAGGCCGTGTGGGTCCCACACGGGCAAACCACACGGAAATGTGGGAACTGTTGGGCTGGCTGTGTTGTTTGCACGTCCAAGGCCATTATTTGGGCATTTTGGGCCACAGGAGCATGTGGGCCCACATGGGTCGTATTATGGGTTTGGTCCTATTCTTACTATTTAACTGTTAAGGTTGCACGGGCTGAACGAGATGACTGTGGACCTGCCGTTGGGTCGGTAAGTAAACCTAAACCCTAATTAATGAAATGATTGTTTTACCCCTATGAGGTAAATGATGAAAATTCCCCTATGTATTGTATGACTGTTTGAGCATGCCATTTATATCGTATGTTTATTTATATTATGTTGCATTACATGGGGTGGGATATATATATTATTGGAGGAAGTGTATTGAAAGGCTATAAGCCTAATACTGGCAGCTCTGATGAAAATACTGTTAGTGTCGAAACCGGTACTTTATTCTGGAGTGTAGGGATGGGTGGGTTGATTTATTCCCCACATGGAGTGTATGGCTGGACGGGTAGAGTGTAGGGGATTGTTGGGTAGGATCTCTTTATGCATTTCTGATATGGTACTAAATTGGGCTAAGGCCCACACTGTTACTGCTACTGTAATTGGCTAAGGCCCACATTGATATTGCTACTGATATGGGCTTAAGCCCAGACTGTTTAGCACTGTATGTTTGACTGTGTCTTATTAGGTTACACACTGAGTTTCATAACTCACCTTTTCTTCTTAACTGTGTAGGTAATCCTTAGACGGGTCAGTTCTGCGAGTGACTCGGAGACGGCCATATCATTTTCTATAATTTTGTTTTGACTTTAGTAAAAGTAGATTTATTTTAGGTATTTTATGTAATAAGGCCGTTTTAAGTTTTATTTTTATTTGGGGATTTTATTAACTTGATTTATACCTGTTAGCCGTAGGATGTGGGTTTGCAAAAAGTAAATGATTTCCAGTTGTCATGCTATGTAACCTAATTCAAAAGCATCCGCAGCGACTATGTTTTAAAGTATAATAACAACCTAGTACGAAACATGTTTTACTAACGAACTTGTAATTGGCAATTGGATTAATCAAGATAGATTTTCAAAAGAACCACAAACAAGGTTTTAACACAAACAAGTTTTTTATTAAAACTACGTTTTACAAAACTCACTTCTATGTGACATCACAGATACGGCCCTAACGTCTAGGCCGGGTTTGGGGTGTTACAATGACATAGGCATATATGTATTCATTTATTTATCATCAACTAAATATAAGAACTCATCACTGTCATTTCTCAAACTAATAAATAAACAAATTATAGTCAAAATGTAAACCAATAATAAACCATACCCAAAACACATCCAACAACCATACTTAATTCACTTGAGCCAAATTATAACAACAACAAATTCATATCATACCAATTAACAATCTTACCAAGATGAGCTAATTATAAACCATACTTATCATTACTTCATACAAAATCATATATCAAGCACACCACAAACATATTTCATGAAACATAATTCCCAACATGAACTTATACCATGACCGAAAATACATATTACTAGCCATTTTCGCATGGCTTTACATATATACAGCTTCAAAATTGACAACAACAATCGGTAGCCTATACATGCCATATGTTCAAAGATCAAGCTTTAAAAATACCGAAATAGTAATCGATAGTGTGACGGATTTCCTTGACGATCCCCGAGCTTGTAACTAGCTTCCAAAATCTATAAAAAAACAAATGAAGACACACAGTAAGCTTAAATAGCTTATTAAGTCGTAAGCAAATAAATTATTAAATGAACATTAGGATGATTATTTCAAGTAGGCCGAATACTCCCAATCTCAAACACATGTATTTATAATCACATTTAAACAATTAATTCACATTATCTTATTATACAACAACAGTTATGTAACACCCCGTACCCGAGACCGTTGCCGGAGTCGGACACGAGGGGTTCACAGACTAAATTCGCTTACTATCGCAGTCCATTTTAAAAATTTCCAGGCAGTTGGCTAACTGCATCACTGTCACCTTAAAAATCATATCTTAAGTTTCACAACTCAAAAATCAGTTTCGTAATTTTTCCCTGAAACTAGACTCATATTCCCATCTACATATTTTTTTATAAAATTTTTTGTCGAGCCAATTAGTACATTTTATTAGTTAAATTCTCCCCTGTTACAGGGTGCGACTACACTGACCTTCATGGATTACGATTTGGATATCTCCCTTCACAGAGCTTCAATACTGATACCGTTAGTTTCTATAGAAACTAGACTCAGAGAGGAATCTATACATATATGGCATGACTCCTAATTATCTCTGTTTAATTTATAATGAATTTCCAAAGTCGGAACAGGGAATCCAGAAACCGTTCTGGCCCTGTTTCACGAAAACCTAATTATCTCTTAACATACAACTCATATGACCATTTCGTTTCTTCTATATGAAAATAGATTCATCAAGGTTCGATCACATAATTTATCCACTATTTAATTCCATTGCTACTATTTTTAGTGATTTTTCACATCCACATCACTGCTGCTGCCAGCATCTGTTTTTAAGGTAAACTTTACCTATTTCATGATCCTCCATGGATCAACTAGAGTTTGTCATACATATACCAAAAATGATCATGAATAACCATTCCCATGGCTAACCGTTACCAACATTTCCATACCTCTCGACGGACAACATAAAAAACGATTATAATGTTATGATCAAAGTATATTTAAGCCATTTTCGCATGGCTATCCAAATTACACAAAAAGAAAGGGTCAATGACCAACAACAAAACGGGTAGTCCTATACATGCCATTTCAAAGTTCAACCAAAATTGTACCAAAAGGGGGCTTTGATAGCGTGGGAGACTTCGACTTCCAAAAATCCCGAGTCCGATAGCTGACGAGCCAAAATCTATAAAACAGAGAAACAAAGAAACGGAGTAAGCATTAAATGCTTAGTAAGTTTTGAGCAAAGAATTTAGACACAACCAAAGTATAGCATTCATGTAGCTAAACGGATAATTTCATATGCACAAATTTTCAATATCATACTTACTTCACATTACCAACCCTTATGTTCATACACAAAAGATCAACTTAGCCAAAGGCCGGTAGCTCATTTATCGACTGAGCGAATACAGATTTGTAAGGGATCAACTAATTCAAAGCACACACGAAACATACCTCATCGCTGGGATTTTACGAGCGTATTAATTTAAATTTTTACAGCAAGATCGCTCGTTCCCAAATCAAGCATCTTCGGGTTTTAGCCGGATATAACCACTCGCACAAGGCCTTCGGGTCTTAACCCGGATATGGTCACTAGCATAAATGCCTTCGGGACTTAGCCCGGATATAGTCACTAGCACAAATGCCTTCGGATCTTAGTCCGGATGTAGTTGCTTAGCACAAAAGCCTTCGGGACTTCGCCCGGATATAGTCGCTTAGCACAAAAGCCTTCGGGACTTAGCCCGGATATCATTCGAGTAACCATGCACATATATCAATAAATCATGACACATTCATATTTCATTTTCATTACCAAAGCTCAAACACAAGACACTTATCACATTTACAATTTCGGCTCAATAGCCACATACAAGAGCATGATTTTGATTTACTTAAGACATAGTCTAATCGAATCATAATTTAAGTCCCATTACTCGAAAACTTACCTCGGATGTTGTCGAACGATTCCGGTGGCTATTCGACCACTTTTTCCTTCCCTTTATCGGATTTAGTTCCCCTTTGCTCTTGAGCTTAATTTAACAAATAAATTGATTTAATCATTTGAGCATCGAAAAGAGGAACTCAAGGCACTTGGCCCACATATATCAATTAGACATTAAAGTCACATATGTACGGAATCATGAATCAAACTCAACACATTAGTTAATACTCTCCTTAGCCGAATTTTCTAAGTCAAGATAAAGCCTTCAATATGCTTACCTATGGCCGAACAACACATCAACCTATGTACTCATTCATGTGGCCGATTATGCATGTCTATGTTGAGGCCAATTATATACTCAATACCACACACAAATGGCATACCATTTACTAACTAATGCATTACATATTATAACTCAATACGCATCCATCATGTACTCCATAACCGAAACACCATCATATGTAAATATATACCTTGAGATATTGTATATGTCATACCAATACGTCATGTGCAAACATATATATATATGTGCAAGAGCCGAATCTCAAAGTTGATTATAACTAAACATGAACGTAAATCCAAAACACAAATCTTACCTACCATGCAATAAGCATAAATCATACTTATGGATATACCATGGCCGAATACATCACAACACCATACCATTTCAATTTTGGTCATGGTTAAACAAAGAACTTAATGTCTCACTCAAAAATGCTAAAAAGAAGATTCAAGAATCATCAATCCACCATCACATGCACCATTACAAAGCTTCACTTTTAGCATGCAAATGATATCAACACCAATCCACCTTGGTCGAATATCATCTCCATGACATAGTAAAGGTTTGAACCATGGGCTATTTAGAACTCAAGCTAACTACTAAAACATGCATGCATCTCATGGAACATCATCAAACATACCTTAGTCTATCAAACCACCATAGCCGATTTCCTCAAAGCTCTTTTTCCTTCTTTTTCTTTCTCCTATTCGGCCAAGAACAACATGAGAGCTTTTTTTTCTTTTTTTTGGTCATGCATGAGAATGATGAACACATTTTTTTCTCTTTGTTTTCTTCCTTCAATTTCTTATTAGTTTATTGCCCATGCTTCTTATTTTATTCTTCCATTAACACAACATGTTTCATGACATGTTTTGCCCATCATCCCTTGTCATGGCCGGCCACTAGTACTTAAATTGGGGGAAATTGACATGCAAGTCCACCCCTTTGATTACATGCACTATTAGGCCACTTGTATTTGCCTAGCACATTTGTAAATTTTCTCACATAAGTCCTATCAATTAAATTCACATGCAATTAACTAAATCGAAGCTTAAAACTTTCACACATTTATATTCACATATTTTAGGCAATAATTATCACATTCAAATAATTTGGTGACTCGGTCTAGCGGTCCCGAGACCGCTTTTCGACTAGGGTCACTTTAGGGCTGTCACAAGTTACCTTTATTTCCAAACTTCATATAAACTCAAACATACCTAAATCGTTTAATTATAACTCACATTTAGTTTTACCGTATCATTTCCCATTGAACCATTCGAAATCAAATAGGATACTCAGATAACTCGAAAAGCTCGTACAATGCCAACATCCCAAACATGGTCTTACATGTAATCAAATATCATGCCACTGTCCCAGACAGGGTCTTACACGAAATCATATACGATGCCTATGTCCCAGAAATGGTTTTACACGAAACCACATGTCGGAATTCTATGTCGACATAAGTAAACTAACTATTCCTAAGGTTCATACAGGGCTTTTAGACGTCGTAATTCGATCGATTCAAGCTCATAATTAATTCTCCTATGCTTATATCAAATTTGACATATATAAAAATATATTTAATAATTCAGTTCAGCCCTTATAATTCATATACATTCGAAATTAATGACATTTATTTACTTATGAACTTACCTCGAACAAAGACGAATGGACTGTAGTGACTATTCGGCAACTTTAGTTTTCCCCTGATCCAAATCTAATTTCCTCTTTTCTTGATCTAAATTAATACAAATTTGAAATATTTAATAATATATTTATTCAAAATCACAGAAATGGGCTAATTACACTTTTGCCCCTGACATTTCACATTTTTTACAATTTAGTCCCTATTTCACAAAACACAAAATATTCAAAATTTCATCACACCCATGCTTGATCGAATTTCACCAAGGTCCCTAATAGCCCATTTCTTTCATTTATTTTACATTTTGACCCCTCAATTTACAAAATTCACAATTCAATCCCAAATAGTTATTTTTACTAAAAATCACTTAATTAAACATGATAATCTAATAACATATATTTATTTTTCATCATCAAACAACAAAAAAAACAAGCTCTTTTCAATGGAAAATCACAAAAATACACAACCAATTCAAAAATTCAAGCATGGGCTAACTAAAACACAAAGCAACGATCTCAAAAACATAAAAATTATAAAAAAACTGAGCTAAACACATACCTTAATTAAGCTTAGACAAGGCCGAACCCTAGGAACTCTTTTTCTTTTAAGTTTTGGCAATGGTGATGAAAAAGATGAACAAGTGATGTTTTGTTTTTCTTTTTTTATCATTATTAACATAATTACCAGACTATCCTTAATGAAATAATATAAAAAATTAATAATATTTGTCCACTACAGTATATACTATCATTTAATGGCCTAATTTCATTTTAAGGCCTTTGTATTAAAAGAACATAGCGATATAGCACTTTAACAAATAGCAAGCCACTTTTACAATTTACGCGATTAAGTCCATTTAAAAAATTTAAATAACCAATCGATAAAATTAATTCACGAAAATTTTACACATGCATTCTAACATGTTGTAAACACATAAAATATAATTAAAATATTTTTCTGACTTAGATTCGTGGTCCCGAAACCACTGTTTCGACTAGGGTCTAAACCGGGCTGTTATAATAGGGCTGTCGAAAGAGGCACAGTAGGGGGTGGAGGCCACAGAGTTATAGGATTTGCTTGTTGAAATTCATTAAACCGCTGATTCATCATACTGAAAAATATATTTCTCATTTCATCAGCAAAGGACTGTGGCACAGACGCACTATTACTTGCTTCTGAATTTGAAGCGTGGACATTACTTTCAGCTTTGTTTACTACACAGCCCGGTTTGACTCAACTGACATCTTAAGTCTATAAGAAAAGACAATGTTAAAGCGGATCAAAAGCATCACACTATCATAAGCTATATGTGGCATGTATATTCTAGACTCCATACACGCTACATTAGTCCTATAATCGACTAAATGTAACACCAAATGTAACACCCATATACCATATCTATTACCGAATTAAGGATCAGGGTGTCATAGATTAATACAGAAAATTTTATTTAGATTCAAAAAATTTATGAAAATAATTTATAAACTTATATTAATCGTTAATAATTCATGGTATATATATTCATGTGGGCCTTAATTCAAGTTTACGGGGCCCAAAAAATAGTTTGAGAAAATCAAGGATCAAAATGAATCAAAATATAAAAGTTTTAGAAAAACTTCAAAATTTGGAAAACAAGGGTCACACGGCCGTGTGGCTAGGCTATATGACAGAGGCTAGGCCATGTGGGCATTCGTAGGGACACAGCTGTGTCCCAGCCCATGTCTCAAATCGGGTAACTCACTGACTTGGCTCACACGACCATGTCGTAGGCCATGTACTAGCCAGTGTAACCTCCTGACTTGAAACACACGACCATGTCTCTAACTGTATCAAACCTACACCTAAAACAATAAAGCACACATGACCGTGTGGCAGCCTGTGTCCCAGGCCGTGCCCTATCAAATCACCCCCTAAAGTAATCTACTTCTATGCTAAAACTTGCCCAGCAAGGTACACGTATAACACAAACCATCCTATAACCAAAACACTCAAAACACATACTTAAAATGTGTAAAAATAATCATCCAAAACTTCTAGCCACTATACCATTCATAGGTACCTCAATTTATGACCAACCACATTGATATATCTTAAACATACCACAAAATTTACCAAATAATCATTAAGATATACATTTATACATAAATATTACCAACTCCAACATTACAAATCATACTCAAAAGAAATTAGCTAATCTTCATCATTATCCATGACTATAAACATTAACAAACTCACAACAAAACCTATATACATGCCACAACCCAAAAAGAGATACAAAAACTACCAAAATAGTTGGATAGTGTGAGCTTTATGGCCGATCCTTCTGATCAGTCCACAACTGTTATCTACAAAATAACATGAGAAAAATAATAAGCTTAAATAACTTAGTAAGATCATAGTATAATATCTACTTGGCTTATTTTAGTTAACATAAGGACTTAAAAATATAACATGCTAACTAAAATCCTAAAATGCGTTGTACATAAGTTCTCATAATTGACCAAATCAAATGAATAACTTCTCAGAAAATTTATCATAACAAGAATATACCAATTCCATGTAACCTTCCATATCATTTAGTCTAAATCACCAATACTCAGTTCACATACTCGATCATTACTCATTTTTAAGGGCATCATAGATGCAAAACAGGGCCACATACTTGTGGTCAGGGGCACTGAATTGCAAACAAGGGCACAGATGTGCGAACGAGGGTGCCGAAGTGCAAATAAAGACACTAAAGTGTATTCAGTGGTACAGTTGTGCAAACAGGGACACTAAACTGTATTAAGGGGCACAATTGTGCAAACAAGGACACCGAGTTGTATTCAGAGGCATAGTTGTGCAAACAAGAGCACTTCTTGATTTCCATATACATGATAGATCTCATTTCATTCGTATATAATTTATTACAAATCGAAGGAATACTACTATTAATCCCTTTTCCATTTCAGGTAAACATAAATACTAACAATTTACATTCTTATACAAATAAGCAAAGCAACTTCAAACTTAAAAACATCAATTATCTAGAAATCAGTAATCTAACACAAGTAATTACAATTTCTAAAACAAACCACTATGAACTTACCTACGGTCACTCCTGATTTCACAACAGGGACTACTCCATAATTTTTTCTTTTCCACGATTATTTTTTTTATTCAAGTCTTGATCTAAAATAATAATTAGATACAATCTATTAAAAGCACATACATTTCACACTCAATTTAATGCAAATGACCCTAAACTTTTCATTAATTATACATTTTTCCTGAACTTTTATATTTATCACAATTTAGTCCCTAAACTTAAATCTCCAAATTTAGCAAAATTTTCCAAATACCCATCCTAGCAAAATGTATTCCCAAATTAGTACAGTCCATAACTATTTAAAATTCACAAGATTACAATGTCAATTTTAAAATTTTATTAAATTGACCATGAACTCAAAAACTAACAAATTTACTTAACAAATAAATTCTAATCAATAACTAAGACCTATATTTCATCATCTAACATCCAATATAACAAGGATTTATCAATGGGAACATCTAAAATCTTTTATAGCGTAATAGCCCAATTTTGGGCCTAGTGAGAACAATGGTTTCGGAACCACTATTCTGAGGCTGGAGAAAATTATTTTGATGTTATTTTATATGATATAGCATGTTTATAAAGGTGCATGAAAATTTTGGTATATTAATTTTAGCAATTTCTAGTCCAATTTTGAAAAAGGACTAAATCGCGTAAAAGGTAAAAGTTGTGTTTTGATGCCTAAATGTGTTAAATTGCTTTGTATCTTAAATTGGGAGTCTTTAAAGTGAAATTAGACCATTGAAAGTGTGATGTCCGGCCAAGGGAGACAAGATTGGTTAAAAAGCCAAAATTTATGGGATATTAGGTGACTTTTTGGTAATAAAATAAAATAAAGAAAAAGTTGTCATTTTCTTTCATTTTTCTTCTTCTCTTTCATCAAAAATGGTAGTAACATGGGGCTTTAAGAGCTGGAAAATTCCAGCAACATATTTTCCTAGTAAGTAAGTTTTTTTAATGCATTTTCTTGATAATTTTTACATTTTTGGAACCCCTAAAGCATGAACTTTCAAAAGAGGGGACTATTTTGCAAAATGATTAAGAGTCTAGGGTTTTTCCATGAAAGCATATGTGTTGTTTTCTGAGTTTTTATGGAAGAATATGAGTCTTGGTAGTGTTATAAACAGCTTTTGTAAAAGAAGTTTGCATGAAAACACCTAAAATGCGGTATTTTGCAAAGTTGTAAAACAAGTTGTAAATGTGTGAAATAGTTGAAATTATGAGTTTCTATAGTTATGAAAATGGTTCATCTCGGCTGAAGAAGTAAATAAATTGAATAAAAATCATTTTACGAGCCTAGGGGCAATTTGGTAATTTTGGCAAAGTATAGGGGCAAAATCAGAAATTTTGCCAAAATGTGTCATTGGACTAATTTGATTAGCATATTGTTTTAATAAGTTAAATGTGATGTTATAGATGATGAAAAACGAGATTCAGGCTTAGAACGAGGAAAAACGAGAAATTAATATTTAAGCCTCTTTTACCAATTTGGTGTCAAGGTAAGTTCGTATGACAATAATAATGCAATATCATGCTTGAATTAAAATTCTTTATTGTTATGGCATTAAGTGTATGATTTAAAATATAATAAGTTTGATGGAATATGATGTTTCTTTGAAACGAGTAAGTTTGTATGAAAGTAATTTATCAACTTCATTACCATGTGCTTAATACTTGTTTTTGTACGAAATATGGATATATGCCTTTATTGGAATTGACTTGTGATGATTCAATGAAAATGTGATGATATGTGTGCTAGTATAAGACCACGTCCGAGACATGGCATCGACACTGACATGAGACCTTGTATAAGACCATATCCGGGATATGGCAACGATATGTGGATCCATGTAAGACCATGTATGGGACATGGCTTTGGTATTCTATTTAGTGTATGATAATTTCGGACATCCTTTAGCATCCCGAGTGTTCAACGGGTAATGTAATGGATGATGTAATGAAAGCCCTAAGGAGAGCATGTTAAAGAGGGTATGATTATATACTTTATTATGAGTTGGTATAGGTATGTACACTAAGCTTATGAGTAATGCCTTGATATGTGATAATCTATGATGTATATAGTATTTGGTGAGTACTATGAAAATGGCATGGTTTGGTATAAGTCTTTAATACTTGATGACATTGAGATTATGGGTCCATGCTTATGATACATAGCTATGTGTTCTTGCCATGATAAATGAGATGATGTTGTATTAATTTGGTGAACAACAATTGTAAGTGAGTAAATTAGCCTGGATAGTTTTGGGATATTATAGTGGTGTAACTTTGAAAATACACCAAAAATAGTAGAAAGTGAATTATAGGCTGAATAAAATATGAAGTTAAAGCTTATTGAGTCTAGTTTTTTATAAAAAAAACTGTGTAATCAAAATAATTTTCTATAATGAGATATTTGAAGTTGTGTGAGATAGATTCAGAATGACTTTGAAATCCTCTCTTCTTATTTGAGAAAATCATTAGAAAGTGTAAAAAAATATTTATGAGACATAATTTATATTTTTAGAATCCTTAATGAATCTATTTTCAAGAGAAATAGACAAAAACATTATTCGAGTCTTGTGCTATGAGATAATTAAACTTTAGTGCAGAAGGGTCGGAACTGTCAGACAGTGAATTAAAGGCAAATTTAAGGAATAAACTGTACTATTTGGAAAAACCAAAAATTGTGGAAATTTTATGGTAAAAAGGTACATGAGTCTAGTTTCAAGGAAAATTGATAGAACTTAATTTGGAGTTTCGTAGCTTGAGTCTATGGCATGTATAGGAGTTTAAATATTTGAGTGTGTGACATTTTTTTAGCCAAATGTATTGGTTTACATTAGCTATTGAGGTTGTAAACCTATTTATATATGCATGCATGTGCTATGGTCTTATGTGATGAGTTTATAATGATTATGGTATGAATGCTGTAAAGATTTAAGTAAAATCTATGATATCGATTGCATGAGAAATTGACATGATCATAAAATGTTTATGGACGTTTAAGTGCCCATGTATGCCTTGTTGTATGCTATTGTAATAGTATGTGTGCGTATGTTGTGAGGGCGACAAAATGGCTTGGAAAATAGCCTTGTATTTTTCCACACGGTTAGACGCACGAGCGTGTGTGACACACAGTCTGCCCACATAGGCGTGTGACCCGGCCGTGTGTCCCTTGCACCTTGGAAATTCAAGTAAGAATGCATGGTAGTTAATACACGGGCAGAGACACGACCGTGTGTCTCAGTCATGTGAAGGTGTAACATCCTAATTTTTGGGTTTTTTCTTGATTCTCGAGATTTTGGTAAAGTTTTTAAAATTTGGTATTTGGTTATGAAATTCATAATTGGAGTGTGTAAATGGGCTTATAGAAGGCCCATGGGATGGCCAAAACCCGGTAGAATTTTTGAATTTTGGACTTAAGAATTTAGGGGCTTTGGATAGGTGGTCTTATTTAAAATTGTGGGTAAAATGTATCACAAAAAGAACCTCT
This sequence comes from Gossypium hirsutum, assembly GCF_007990345.1. NCBI lineage: Eukaryota > Viridiplantae > Streptophyta > Magnoliopsida > Malvales > Malvaceae > Gossypium > Gossypium hirsutum. The sequence continues at coordinate 37,461,623 of NC_053434.1, read as the reverse complement.
GGCAGAGTGGCTAAGTGACGCCACTAAGGAGCTAAAAAGGTAGCGTGTAAGTGGTTGGGGGAAACCTGGGTTCGATTCTCTATGGTGGCAAATGTGATGTTATTTTTATGCTTTGAGCATGCAGGAGTTGTAGCCGAATGGAACTCTGTGGGAGAGAGTTTGAATCAGTCAAACGCATGGATTAAGGAGAGATAAGGGGAGAGATTTTAGGGATTTGAGAGAGAGATAGAGTTGGCCAAATGGATGGGATTAGAGAAGGGATTTCGGCAGAGGGGTATTAGGGTAGTATTTCGACATTTGGGAGCTTGTTGTGCCGTTTTCTTATTTGTAAACCATAGGATTAGTCTTTTCTTTTTCTTTCTTCTTCTCTAGCCAAACCTACCACCCTTCCATCCATCATTCCTTCCTTTTCTTTTTCCAAAACTAGTCCACTACTCCTTTCCTTTCTTCTACTACTTCTTTCCTTACCTCCACTTCCGCCGAAAAGTCGCAAAAGTTGAAACCTGTGAAGCTAGGTGGTGCCGATTTCTTGTTGACCAGCAACCCTCTTTTTTCCCTTCACTTTTTGGTGGCCAATCCCTTTATCTTCAAAGCTTTAAACGGTTCAAGAAGGGAGATTGTGGTAAGTATTCGTACTATAAATTGATTCAGTAGTAACTGTTGACAAAAGCCGAAACCCCTATAGTTTAGGGAGGTGGCCGATTAGAGATATAAGCCTTATTGGGATTCTTCATTTGATTTTTATGGTTTGTATAGTGGAGTAGATACGTTGGGCGAGCAGGAAGGCGTGGGGTGTCGATTTGGATAAGCTTGGATCAGATCGTCAGACCCTGTGAAGGTAAGTGAACTGTGGCCATTAGGGGTCTTTGGCCGAATATGCTAAGGTAGATTTTGGGTTTGATAAGTATGATTTGTACATTAAAAATGGAGGTGGATAATTTTAGGTTGCCATAGGAAACTTCGTTGGTGAACGTCACAAAACAGACGTGTAACGAACCCTATTTCGTAGCTTAAATCGATATATGCCGAAAAGCCAAAATGCCGAAATTCTGGCATTTCGAGGACTCATGAGCACGCGAACGCTCATAGGTTAGTTAGATTCGCAAAGTTAGATGATCGGGATCGTTGGAACAGGTAAGGGCACGATTTTGTGGATGATGGTAAGTTGGGCCTCGAGGGGCTGAAGTCGGGCCCAATGGGCATCTAGGCCCATTTGGGGTAAATTGCACAAAAAATGGAACTTGGATATATTGCTTGTTAAACGAGTAGATCTGATGTCAAATTTGGATTATGAGGGCTTAAAGGGCTAGATCGACATTCGTAGGGCCCATTAGGGGTTTCGGGCCCAAAAGCCCGAATTTGATTAAGTGCGTTAAAATCATTGTTTAAACACTTGGAGTTATTGATAATTGTTAACGAACATGGAAAACCCTGATGTTTTGGTAAAATTACGAAATTACCCTTATAATATGAAAAATGATTGTTTTGCCCTTAGGTAAAAATGACCATTATACCCCTAGGGTTTAATCATGAATTTGATGCATCAGATTTTGATATACATGATTTGACACGATATGCACATGATATGTATGATATGCACATGATGTATCCATATATGCATGGGTTGGGTTTTATATGAATTGAGGAAGTGCAAAAACGCTATGCCCCAGTTTACCGAAAAGGGCTTTGCCCCATTTTATCAAAAAGGGCTTTGCCCCAGTTATTAAAAGAGGCTAGGCCTCCAGTTATATGATAAAGCAGCTATGCTGCCTGTGGAGAGTTTGGTTGGGTGGGTTGATTTATTCCCCACATGGAGAGCTTGGTTGGTATGGGTGGAGAGTAGCGGTTGGTGGGTTGAGTAGTCTCCCCAAACGGGCTTGCATACATCCATTAATAATGCATGTGGCATTGATTTGGGCCTATGGGCCAGACCGTTTACAGTAAAGGCTTCAACCCAGCGATATGAATAATGAAAAGGCTTCGGCCCAGGATATGTTGAGATTGAATTTGGGCTTAGGCCCAGCAGGCTGATTTTGTTTTGGGCTCTGAAAGGGGCTTGTTGCACATTGAGTTTCCAAACTCACCCCCTTCCTTAACCTTGCAGGTGAGCCTTGATTTGGGGACTTGGAGCCGGAGGGGATTCAGAGTGGCCACAGTGAACGCTATTGGACTTTAAAATAAGTAACCAGTTTTCTTTAGTTTATATTAATTAATGTTTATTTTTGGGTTGTAATAAGGCCATTTTAACTTTATTTTCTTTCTGGGATTGTTCTATTTTCAATAACTCCAAATTTTTCGGATAATAATTAAAATGGCTAGACTTAGGGCACGTTTTTAAAATGATACTTGTTTTCAAATTATTGTAACGACACGATTATTCGGTTTATCAAAGATATCCACTCAAATGAATTTCAACTCGGTTATCAAAGTGTGGCAATGGTTGTGGGCATGTCTAGGATTGGATCCAATCGAAGAGCTTGGTACTTAAGCAGCCTTCATGGCTCACCTCCTCTGTTTCGGATACCTACTTGGTGCACAGCTCACCTCCTCTGTTTCGGATACCTACCTGGTGCACAGCTTCCATTCACTTTGTTAACTTAACAAAAGACGGTTAATTAAACACTATATCGAAGCGTGGTTTTTTTAAAACTTCAATGTGGCACATCGTATTCGGCCATAACGTCTGGGCCATATTTGGGGTGTTACATTTAGTGTTATCAGAGCCAAGTTGCAACAACTCAGTTCTGGGTTTTTAAAACGGGACTAAAATCAGGATTTTTCGAAACAAAGGTTTTTTAAAACAAACTTTAAGAATTTCTATTTTTTGTGACTAAATACATGGTTTTTGGTTTTAAATGGTTTGGAGAAAGAAGTGGCACGCTGAATCCCCGGCACCAAGTTTGTAAGTATACTCTTTTTTACATTATGTGATACTGATATGATGCTATAGAACTGAGACCCTACTATGATACTTAGATAGGGTAGAGTTGTAAAACGGTAGGAATGAGACTATAGCTAGGCTACAACATTGCCAAAACAAATCTTTGAATTGCTATATTTTCATAAGACATCTCGTAATAAACAATTGAACATTAAACTAATGTCATAAAATTTGTAATCAGATAATTCGATATGAGTACAAGAGGAGCTCGAGGATAGGGCCGCGGACGTGGTCGTGGAATGGTGCAAGCGGAATCTTCATCCTCAGGGCATAGGCCAACTGAGGAGGCATTCGTGCCACAAGCAACTGAGACTGGGTCATATGATCGGGCAGCGGGGGATGATGCTTGTCCCAAGCAATGTTAAGGGTTTTAGAAAGAGTTGTTGGAGCTAGCACTGGGACAGTAAATAGGGGATCCATCTCGGAGCGACTCCGGGCTAATGGAGCAGAAGTTTTTAGGGGCGTATCTGGAGTAGCCCCAAATGTGGCTAAATATTGGCTAGAAGCAACAGAGTGGATTATGGACGATTTAGATTGCTCAGTGGAGCAAAAGTTGAAGGGGCTGTGTCGTTGCTACGAGACGAAGCATACCGATGGTGGATCACCGTAAGGGAGAGTACCTTGATTGAATGAGTAACCTGGGAATTGTTCAAGACTGCCTTTAAGGGGAGGTATGTTGGATCTAGTTATGTGGATGCCCGTCAAAAGGAATTTTTGAATCTGACTCAGGGTAATAAGACTGTCGTGGAGTATAAGGCAGAATTCTTGAGGCTGAGTTGATATGCCAGGGGGATAGTTGCGACTGAATATGAGCGCAGTGTTCGATTTAAGGATGGCCTCCGCGATGGGCTTAGGATACTGATAGCTCCATAGAGGGAGCGTGATTTCGCTGCGTTAGTAGAAAAGGCTAAGATAGCCGAGGAAGTAAAGCGAACTGAACGACAGAACCGTGAGAAGGATCGACCTAGATTTAGGAGGGATTCTGGACCCCCAGGTGTTGCAAATAGGAATGTTAAAAGAGCTAAAATGGAGGAATCGATTCGAGTAGTTCCAGTAAATACTTTTAGACCGTAGGCTTACAGGGACTGTGGCAGGGTGCATATGGGGGAGTGCTGGAAACGAACTGGAGCATGTTTTTGATGTGGGTCAAAGGAGCATAAGTTTAGAGAATGTCCTCGGAGAGCAGCTCAGGAACTAGCTGCGGAACAAAGGGACGTCCAACCACAGCGAGGAGGACCACCACCACAGAGAGGTCGTGGGCAAGGTAGAGGTGGCAATGGTAATGGACGACGACGTGGGGCACCTGGTAGGGGTGCTGGACAAGCTGAAGCTCGACAGTCGGTGTTGGTTTATGCTGCACGACATCGTGAGGAGGGTGATGCTCCTGATGTTATAACCGGTATGTTCTTCATTCATAGCACGCCTTACATTGCTTTGATTGATGTGGCTTCCACTCACTCGTATGTTGCTTGTGATGTATCTGGGGCATTGGGTGTGCTTCTTGAGGAGACTGTGAGTGGGGTTTCGGTGATAAGCCCTTTAGGACACTCGGTTAAGGTAGATAAATTTTTTAGGGCGGTGCCTTTAGAGATACAAGATAAGATATTTGTAGGAGATTTGATGGAGCTGCGATTTGGGGATTTTGATCTTATCTTGGGAATGGACTGGCTAACTAAACATAGGGCGACGTTGGATTGTGCTGCTAAGAGAATGGTACTAAGAACTGCCAAGGATGAGGACATAATGGTCATAGGGGAGCGAAGGAACTATTTGTCCAATGTTATCTCGGCTTTAAGGGCTGAGAAGTTGATTCGGAAGGGTTGTGAGGCGTTCTTGGCATTTGTAAGTCAAGCTGAACCTGAGGGGATAACTGTGGAGTCGGTTAGGACCATTAGAGAATTTCAAGATGTATTTCCGGAGGAACTTCCTGGACTACCTCCGAGCAGAGAAGTCGAGTTTGGAATCGACTTGTTACCTGGAACAGCTCCAGTGTCCATTGCGCCTTATAGGATGGCACCAAAGGAGTTGGTAGAATTGAAAGCTCAGATTCAGGAACTGTTAGATAGAGGGTTTATAAGACCAAGTGTTTCCCCGTGGGGCGCACCAGTGCTGTTCGTAAAGAAGAAATATGGGACCATGCAGATGTCCATTAACTATCGGCAGTTGAACAAACTGACGATCAAGAACAAGTATCCTCTTCCGAGAATTGATGATCTGTTCGACCAACTAAGAGGAGCCTCAGTATTTTCAAGGTTGACCTTCGGTCAGGATATCATCAGTTGAGAGTCAAAGAAGTGGATATTCATAAGACGGCATTCAGAACTCTATATGGTCATTACGAGTTTCTAGTTATGCCCTTTGATTTGACTAATGCACCGGCAGCATTCATGGATTTAATGAATCGGGTGTTTTAGCCATACTTGGATCAGTTCGTAGTCATTTTTATCAATGATATCTTGGTGTATTCGGAAACAGAAGAGAAGCATGATGAGCATCTTCATATTGTGCTGCAAGTGCTAAGGGAAAAGCAACTTTATACATAGTTTAGTAAGTGTGAGTTTTGGCTGAAGAAAGTAACTTTCTTGGGGCATGTTGTGTCTGCTGAGGGGATCAAGGTGGACCCTCGTAAGATTGAGGAAATTCTGGAATGGAAGCCATCGAGGTTAGTAACAGAAATCTAAAGTTTTTTGGGGTTGCAGGTTAGTATCGAAGATTTGTGGAAGGATTTTCTCTGTGGCAGCACCGTTAACTAAACTTATAAGGAAGGGAGCACCATTTGTTTGGACAAATAAGTAGCAAGAGGCTTTTGAGAAGTTAAAGAAGGTTATGACAGAAGCTCCAGTGTTGATTCAGCCAGAGTCTGGTAAGGATTGCACTATGTACAGCGATACGTCACATGTAGGTTTGGGTTGCCTGTTGATGCAAGAGGGTAAAGTGGTCGCTTATGCTTCACGATAGCTTAAGCCTCATGAGGTAAACTATCCTACGCATGACTTGGAGTTGGCAGCGGTGATTTTTGCGCTTAAGATATGGAGGCACTACTTGTATTGGGAGAGATGCATTATTTATATGGATCACAAGAGTCTTAAGTACTTGCTGACTCAAAAGGAGCTGAATCTTAGACAGCGAAGGTGGATAGAGTTGTTAAAGGACTATGACTGTTCGATTGAGTACCATCCAGGTAAGGCAAATGTGGTGGCTGATGCGTTAAGTCGAAGGACTGTGGCAGAATTGAAGGCAATGTTTGCTCGTTTAAGTTTGTATGACGATGGAAGCTTATTGGCAGAATTACAAGTAAGACTGACTTGGGTGGAGTAGATTAAGAAGCAACAATTGGAGGATGAGTCGTTGGTTTCTTGGTTTCAGCAAGTTGAGAAGGGGGAGAATCCAGATTTTGGATTAAATAATGATGGGGTTCTTTGTTTTCGAGGAAGAATTTGTGTGCCGAGGCACTCTGATTTGAGGTTGATGATTTTAAGGGAAGCACATAGTGGACCATGTGCTATGCATCTAGGAGGGAATAAGTTGTTTCGAGACATGCGATAGCTATATTAGTGGCCTGAGCTTAAGCGAGAGGTGACCGAATTTGTGGGGAAATGTTTGACGTGTCAACAAGTGAAGGCTAAGCATCAACTGCCTTCAGGATTGTTACAGCCATTAAATATACCACTTTGGAAGTGGGAAAGGGTAACTATGGATTTTGTATGTGGGTTGTCGTTGACACCTTCCAAGAAGGATTCAGTTTGGGTAATTGTGGATAGGCTCACGAAATCTTCCCATTTCATACCTGTCCGAACCAATTACTCACTTCAGAAGCTGGCCAAGTTGTATGTGGCAGAGATAGTGCGGTTGCATGCATTTCCAGTATCGGTAATTACTGACCGAGACCCAAGGTTTACATCTCGGTTTTGGCAGAAGTTGCGTGAGGCATTGGGAATGCGATTGGATTTCAGTACGGCTTTTCACCCTCAGTCGGATGGGCAGTCAGAGAGGGTCATTCAGATTCTAGAAGACATGTTGAGAGGTTGTGTTATTGAATTTAGGGGCAGTTGGGAGGATTACTTGCCATTGGCGGAGTTCGCGTATAACAATAGCTACCAAGCAAGTATTCAGATGGCTTCTTATGAGGTACTATATGGGCGAAGGTGTCGTTCGCCTACTTGTTGGGCAGAGTTGGGGGAAAGGCAAGTACTTGGTCCAGAGTTGGTAACGGATACTGAAGACAAGGTGAAGGTGATTAGGAAGGAGGCAGCGGATCGGCAAAAGTCGTATGCCGATCTGAAGCGTAAGGATATTGAATATTCGGTTGGGGACATGGTTTTTTTGAAAGTTTCACCTTGGAAGAAGATATTGAGATTTGGTAAGAAGGGCAAGTTGAGTCCACGGCTCATTGGGCCTTATCGAATTATTAAGCGAATAGGGCCGGTGGCTTATCAGCTAGAGTTACGTCCAGAGCTGGATCGTATTCACGATGGTTTTCATGTGTCCATGCTAAGGCGATATCATTCTGACCCAACTCATATCGTGCCAGTTGCAAAAATCGAAGTACAGTCGGATTTGACCTTCGAAGAGGAACTTGTGCAGATACTTGATCATGACGTCAAGGTGCTGAGAAGGAAGTCAGTCCCATTAGTGAAGATACTTTGGAGAAACCATGGCAAAGAAGAAGCTACCTGGGAGACCGAGGAGGTGATGCGTCAGCATTACCCTCAACTGTTTGGATCAGGTAAAATTTTGAGGTCGAAATTTCTTTAAGGAGGGTAGAGTTGTAACATCCTGATTTTCGGGTTTTTTTCTGATTCTTGAGATTTTGGTAAAGTTTTTAAAATTTGGTATTTGGTTGTGAAATTCATAATTGGAGTGTGTAAATGGGCTTATGGAAGGCCCATGGGATGGCCAAAACCCGGTAGATTTTTTGAATTTTGGACTTAAGAAGTTAGGGGCTTTAGATAGGTGGTCTTATTAAAAATTGTGGGTAAAATGTATCACAAAAAGAACATCTAGTAGAGTGGCTAAGTGACGCCACTAAGGAGCTAAAAAGGTGGCATGTAAGTGGTTGGGGGAAACCTGGGTTCAATTCCCTATGGTGGCAAATGTGATGTTATTTTTATGCTTTGAGCATGCAGGAGTTGTGGCCGAATGGAACTCTGTGGGAGAGAGTTTGAATCAGTCAAACGCATGGATTAAGGAGAGATAAGGGGAGAGATTTTAGGGATTTGAGAGAGAGATAGAGTTGGCCGAATAGAGGGGATTAGAGAAGGGATTTCGACAGAGGGATATTAGGGTAGTATTTCGACATTTGGGAGCTTGTTGTGTCGTTTTCTTCTTTGTAAACCATAGGATTAGTCGTTTCTTTTTCTTTCTTCTTCTCTAGCCGAACCTACCACCCTTCCTTCCATCCATCATTCCTTCCTTTTCTTTTTCCAAAACCAGTCCACTACTCCCTTCTGTTCTTCTACTACTTCTTTTCTTACCTCCACTTCTGCCGAAAAGCCGCAAAAGCCGAAACCTGTGAACCTGGGTGGTGCCAATTTCTTGTTGACCAGCAACCCTCTTTTTTCCCTTCACTTTTTGATGGCCAATCCCTTTATCTTCTAAGCTTTAAACGGTTCAAGAAGGGAGACTGTGGTAAGTATTCGTACTCTAAATCGATTCTGTAGTAACTGTTGACAAAAGCCGAAACCCCTATAGTATAGGAAGGTGGCCGATTAGAGATATAAGCCTTATTGGGCTTCTCCATTTGATTTTTATGGTTTGTATAGTGGAGTAGATACGTTGGAGGAGTAGCAAGGTGTGGGGTGTCCATTTGGATAAGCTTGGATCATATCGCTAAACCCCGTGAAGGTAAGTGAACTATGGCCATTAGGAGTCTTTGGCCGAATGTGGTAAGGTAGATTTTGGGTTTGATAAGTATGATTTGTACACTCAAAATGGAGATGGATAATTGTAGGTTGCCGTTGGAAACTTCGTTGGTGAACGTCACAAAACAGATGTGTAACGAACCCTCTTTCGTAGCTTAAATCGATATATGCCGAAATGCCAAAATTCTGACATTTCGAGGACTCGTGAGCATGCGAACGCTCATAGGTTAGTTAAATTCACAAAGTTCGATAATCGGGATCGTTGGAATAGGTAAGGGCACGATTTTGTGCACGATGGTAAGTTAGACCTCGAGGGGCTGAAATCGGGCCCAATGGGCTTCCGGGCCCATTTGGGGTATATTTCACAAAAAATGGAACTTGGATATATTGCTTGTTAAATGAGTAGATCTGATGTAAAATTTGGATTATGAGGGCTTCAAGGGCTATATCGGCATTCGTTGGCCAATTAGGGGTTTTGGGCCCAAAAGCCCGAATTTGATTAAGTGCATTGAAATCATTGTTTAAACACTTGGAGTTATTGATAATTGTTAATGAACATGGAGAACCCTGACATTTTGGTAAAATTACGAAATTACCCTTATAATATGAAAAATGACTTTTTTGCCTCTAGGTAAAAATGACTATTATACTCCTAGGGTTTAATCATGAATTTGATGCATGAGATTTTGATATACATGATTTGACATGATATGCAGATGATATGTATGATATGCACATGATGTATCCATATGTACATGGGTTGGGTTTTATATGAATGGAGGAAGTGCAAAAGCGCTATGCCCCAGTTTACCGAAAAGGGCTTTGCCCCATTTTATCAAAAAGGGCTTTACCCCAGTTATTAAAAGAGGCTAGGCCTCCAGTTATTGATAAAGCAGCTATGCTGCCTGTGGAGAGTTTGGTTGGGCGGGTTGATTTATTCCCCACATGGAGAGCTTGGTTGGTACGGGTGGAGAGTAGCGGTTGGTGGGTTGAGTAGTCTCCTCAAACGGGCTTGCATACATCCATTAATAATGCATGTGGCATTGATTTGGGCCTATGGGCCATACTGTTTACAGTAAAGGCTTCGGCCCAGCGATATGAATAATGAAAAGGCTTCGGCCCAGGATATGTTGAGATTGAATTTGGGCTTAGGCCCAGCAGGCTGATTTTGTTTTGGGCTCTGAAAAGGGCTTGTTGCACATTGAGTTTCCAAACTCACCCCCTTCTTTAACCTTGCAGGTGAGCCTTGATTTGGGGACTTGGAGGAGGGGATTCAGAGTGGCCACAGTGAATGCTATTGGACTTTAAAATAAGTAACCAGTTTTCTTTAGTTTATCTTAATTACTATTTATTTTTGGGTTGTAATAAGGCCATTTTAACTTTATTTCCTTTCTGGGATTGTTTTATTTTCAATAACTCTAAATTTTTTGGATAATAATTAAAATGGATAGACTTAGGGCGCGTTTTCAAAATGATACTTGTTTTCAAATTATTATAACGACATGATTATTCGGTTTATCAAAGATATCCACTCAAATGAATTTCAACTCGGTTATCAAAGTGTGGCAATGGTTGTGGGCATGTCTAGGATTGGATCCAGTGGAAGAGCTTGGTACTTAAGCAGCCTTCATGGCTCACCTCCTCTGTTTCGGATACCTATCTGGTACACAGCTTCCATTCACTTTGTTAACTTAACAAAAGACGGTTAATTAAACACTATATCGAAGTGTAGTTTTTTTTAAAACTTCAATGTGGCATGTCAAATTCGGCCATAACGTCTGGGTCAGGTTTGGGGTGTTACAGAAGGATACGGCCATAAGACACGGGCGTGTGCCTTGGCCGTGTAGCTTTAATTTATTCATGACCAAATTGGCAGAATGTCCAGGTTTTTAGACACGGGTACAGGACACGGGCGTGTGCTCTATATAAGCACGAGATTTTCCAAGTTTTTCTTAAGTTCTTGGTTTAGTCCTGAACCTCTCTAATGAATGTTTTGGGCTTCGTGAGCCCGTTTAAGGGACAGTATGCATGTGAAATGAAAAGTTTTAAATTTGAACAAAATTTTACGGCCGATTTAGTATGAAAGTGCTTGAGTTAAGTCCGATAGCACCTCGAACCCTGTCCTGATGTCAGATACTGGTGAGGGGTATTACAGTTAATGGTATCAGAGCATGGTTTAGTCGGTTCTCGGACAAACCTTGTACATGTAAGATTCTAGCTATACATGCCACAAGTTTGTGATTGTGTGATGTCTCTTGGCGCAAATGAACTATCTTGTGTAGGCAAGGTACCCTCCAACCGAGCTACATCCAGTCACGTAGATAATGATGCTAAATTATTTAGTAAAGTGCAGTTATGAAGAGTTGAAACTCAAAAAGGTACGGACAAGAATTTGTGAAATATATATGTATATATTTGTGATATGAGGAACATGGAATAGAATGTGTACATGGTATAATGAGGTTATTTATGATTGATTGATAATCCCATGGTGTACATGATAGATTTGCTCGAGTGAATAAACGTGTTTAGATAACTTACTAAAAATACAGGTAGAAAGAATGCTCATGTATACTTATTTGAATGAATATGATTGGCAAATTCGTATAGTCTGAGTATAAGTGTTAAATTGCTTGGATTAATTTACATGTTTGTAATGATATGCATACAATGATGTGTGAAATGAAAGTACAGATTGGAATATACTTATCCACGTTTGTTGGCTCTCGTATGGTGTTATGTACATGACTGGTTTGATTAAATGAATGGGATAAGTAAAGTTACTCATAATTCATATAGTGTATATATGAGTATACTTGTCTAAATGAGATAACTGGAAAGTTAGTGTAAAATAAATATGAATGCCAGTCCGTCTGAAATGAATGATATGATTTTGATGATGTTCCTATGATGATGAAAGTTGTGATAAGCTCTTTCATGCATGTTAGTATTCATACGATGTTACGTGCCTAACTCATTTGGCCTAGTGATTATGAAAAGAAAACTTTACTCGAAATGACAAAATGTGTTTATAAGTACTTCTATTTAATGATGTGTAATCAGTATGTACATATGATTGACATTTATGTTTAAATCTCTAAATTAAAAATGTCATAAATATTATGATAGCATGAAAACTGAAATGAAAGATCAAATTGAGTAGAACGCTAGAAATGAGTATGATCGTTCAATGATGAATTGATGGATAAGATCATGGTTGGACCATGGCAATGCATATGATATGTGCACCAGTGTAAGATATGTCTGAGACATGTATCGGCCACATTATGAGAGCTAGTGTAAGACCATGTCTGGGACATGGCATCGGTATTGAGACGAATGCTAGTGTAAGACATGTCTGGGACATGCATCAGTCTCGGGATATAAGCCAATGTAAGACATGTTTGGGACATGGATCGGCTACGAGATGTGTCAGTGTAAGACCATGTTTGGGACATGGCATCGGTACGGATATGTGTGCTAGTGTAAGACATGTCTGGAACATGCATCAGCCACATCGTGAAAGCTAGTGTAAGACCATGTCTGGGACATGGCATCGGCTTGATATGTGTTAGTGTAAGACCTGTCTGGGACACGGTATCGACACAGATGGACGAGAGCTAATACAAGACCATAGTTGGACTATGGCATCAAGTGAATGATGTACTCAAGACCATAAGACGTTCTCTAATTTGATAAAGGTTGGTAAGTAAAATAAGGCTAAATGTTGAAACTTTTAAACATTAATGATGATTCGAGTAAAAGAAATGAAAATTTGTATTGTGATAAGTTCACTGATGTTTGGCTAGTATTCTTATGAAATAAAGTTACATGTGTTACTAAGATATGTGAAAGTGTGTTCATAACAAGTTGGAAATTTTAAATGTTTGAATCGATGTGCATGATACTATGTTGTTGTTAAATGTGTATGTGTATGAGAATTGAAAATTTAGAGGCTTTACAATTTTCACCCCCTTACTAGAATTAAGTTATATGATGAGATTCACAAGAGATTTATAGTATAAGGATGCAAAAGTGGAACTAAAAAGTGCAATAATGGAATATTATGGGATTAGGGAGGACAAAATTAATCAGAGGAAGGATGTTAGACTTGCAAGGATGTTTGACCATGATAGATTCAGTTAAGTAAAAGTTATGGCTATCTCTCTCTTCTGAAAATTCTGTATTTTTCTTTATTCATAGGATTATGTATGGTTGTTCATTTCTAGTGAAAATTTTTATCGTATGAAGATGCTAGCAACTGTGATCCGGTTAGTTATGGTCGACATTTCTTATCTCCTTAGAATTCTATTCTAATATGTCGAAATAAAGTTGATGGCAAAGATTTATGTGACACCATTCTGATATTTCTATTGATTATGGTTTGATATATATACGGGAAATATATTCTCTCTATTATGATGGAAATCTAAAACGTATAGACGGTAGTTTCCCTCTGGTTTTCTCTGAGGGATTTTCCCGATTTTCCTCATTATTTTCTTTGGGGTTATATTCTTGAATTTCTAGTATGGTATTATATCTAGAATTCTTTATCTTGGTTTTTCCTATCATCCTTATTTTGAAAATTATCAAACCTGGCTTATCCTTAAGTGTATACTTTGACTTGCGATAATAGTATCTATTATGATTATGCTTGTGGCTCGACTATGGAAGTGTGGGGATTCTAGTATTTCGATTTATCTAATCTCCATGTAAAGAATTATTATCAGCAAAGGTAAATTAAGTTATGTGCATTTAAGTTTATTCTCTGGTCCGGGAATAATGTTGCACATTTACGACTAAGTAAACGTGCAGTCGGAAATGGAAAAAAATTGTATTCTTATAAGTATGATGTGGAAACATATTAGTTAGACTATTCTCATTCGAGAGATGTGGTTATAAGTAAAGTTGTTTTGATTGATAAAGAGAGCACGTTCATGAAGTTTGAATTGTTTGATACATGTTAGTATAGTTTCTAAATAGTTGAAGACCTATTTTCTGGTTTCTGTTACTATTATTTTAGAGTAAGACTTGAGTACCGATAAAATCTAGGTTATGCAGTGAATTGTGTAGAGAGCTCATAGTAGCATCTTGCCTATTCTCCCAAAAGATGTTGAATTGTCTTCAGGGTTAAGCCGAATATCCTATGAATTTGAGATTATTATTGTTAGTGATGACATTGAAAAGAAAATGAGAAAAAATAGATTGAATTTCATATCGGGATATCTCTCACCTCCGGGAAGAAAGAGAGATACCAATTGGTTTATGTTAGGTTGATGATGAAGTTCGCATGATTATTTTAGTGTTTACAGATATATTATTCGACAGATGTGACGAGTTATATGTCTCTAAGTTCATAGTTCCAAGAATGTCAGCCTTTAGTATTTTGAATTGAGCTCCGAGGTTTATACCACAATTATGGAAAGGAAGAGAATCCTAAGTATGAGACTGAGATGAATTATAAATTATGAAAAAAAGGTGAAAGTGATTCATGAAAGTTGAAATCAACTTCTTCTGGTAAGATTTTCGGGGACGAAAATCCCTAAGGGAGGAAGAACTGTAACAACCCGATTTTGGGCCTAGTCAGAACAGTGGTTTTGAAACCATTATTCTGAGGCCGAAAAAAATTATTTTGATGTTATTTTATGTGATATAGCATGTTTATAAAGGTGCATGAAAATTTTGGTATATTAATTTTAACGATTTCTAGTCCAATTTCGAAAAGGAACTAAATCGCGTAAAAGGTAGAAGTTGTGTTTTGATGCCTAAAGGTGTTAAATTGCTTTGTATATTGAATTTGGAGTCTTTAAAGTGAAATTAGACCATTGAAAGTGTGATGGCCGGCCAAGGGAGACAAGATTGGTCAAAAAGCCAAAATTTATGGGATATTAGGTGACTTTTTGGTAATAAAATAAAATAAAGCAAAAGTTGTCATTTTCTTTCATTTTTCTTCTTCTCTTTCATCAAAAATGGCAGCAACATGAGGCTTTGAGAGCTGAAAAATTTCAGCAACATATTTCCCTAGTATGTAAGTGTTTTTAACACCTTTTCTTGATAATTTTTACATTTTCTGAACCCCTAAAGCATTAGCTTTCAAAAGGGGGGACTATTTTGCAAAATGATTAAGAGTCTAAGGTTTTTCCATGAAAGCATATGTGTTCTTTTCTGAGTTTTTATGGAAGAATATGAGTCTTGGTAGTGTTATAAACAACTTTTGTGAAAGAAGTTTGCATGAAAACACCTAAAATGGGGTATTTTGCAAAGTTGTAAAACAAGTTTTAAATGTGTGAAATAGTTGAAATTTTGAGTTTCTATAGTTATGAAAATGGTTCATCTAGGATTAAGGAGTAAAGCAATTGAATAAAAAGTATTTTATGAGCCTAGGGGCAATTTGGTAATTTTGACAAAGTTAGGGGCAAAATCAGAAATTTTTCCAAAATGTGTCATTCGACTAATTTGATTAGTATATTGTTTTAATAAGTTAAATGTGATGTTAAAGATGATGAAAAATGAGATTCAGGCTTAGAACGTGGAAAAACGAGAAATTGATGTTTAGGCCTCTTTTACCAATTTGGTGTCAAGGTAAGTTCGTATGGCAATAATAATACAATATCATGCTTGAATTAAAATTCTTTATTGTTATGGCATTAAGTGTATGGTTTAAAATATAAGAAATTTGATGGAATATGATGTTTCTTTGAAACGAGTAAGTTGGTATGAAAGTAATTTATCAACTTCGTTATCATGCGCTTAATACTTGATATTGTACGAAATATGGATATATGCCTTTATTGGAATTGACTTGTGATGATTCAATGAAAATGTGATGATATGTTTGTTAGTATAAAACCACGTTCGAGACATGGCATCGACACTGACATGAGACCTTGTATAAGACCATATCCGGGATATGGCAATGATATGTGGATCCATGTAAGACCATGTATGGGACATGGCTTTGGTACTCTATTTAGTGTATGATAATTTCGAACATCCTTTAGCATCCCGAGGGTTCAACGGGTAATGTAATAGATGATGTGATGAAAGCCCTAAGGAGAGCATGTTAAAAAAGGTATGATTATATACTTTATTACGAGTTGGTATAGGTATGTACACTAAGCTTATGAGTAATGCCCTGATATGTGATAATCTATGATGTATATAGTATTTGGTGAATACTATGAAAAATGATTTGGTATAAGTCTTTGATACTTGATGACATTGAGATGCATAGCTATGTGTTCTTGCCATGATAAATGAGATGATGTATTAATTTGGTGAACAACAATTGTGAATGAGTAAATTAGCCTAGTGTAAATTTGAAAATTCACCAAAAATATTAGAAAGTAAATTAGAGGCTGAATAAAATATGGAGGTGGAATCACAGCCAGAGGCCTGCTCCCTCTACCATAGATGGATCCAACAACCCCGAAATTCCATAAATTCTTTAAGTAAGAAAGAAGAGTTTTCGCGGCCGGAGTCTAAAATAAGCTTTTCACTGGCTGAGACTACCTTGAAGTTCGAAGATGTAAAAAAGGGCTTTAGCTTTAGACAAACAAACCCCCTCTTCGATTAGTTCTCTAGAGTGACAGAGCAGCTCCCTTTGTTCAATCAGTTCCAGTATCAAAAAATTAGGTTTTTGCCTTTGCTTCTTAATCTCCTCCCGCCACACGTCGATTCCAATTGTTAGAAAAAGCTGTTCTCGAACAGGTAGGTATGGTGGCCTCCTTATACGCAATTTAAGGAGCCATAGCCTTAGTAAAGGAAATAGTGGTGGTCTCCTTATACGCAATTTAAGGAGCCATAGCCTTAGTAAAGGAAATAGCGGAGGCTTGGAAGCAGGTACACCGGGGCACGCCCGGAATTTTTACTTAAAACTTATTGAGTCTAGTTTCTTATAAAAGAAACCATGTAAGTAAAAGAATTTCTTATAATGAGATATTTGAAGTTGCGTGAGATAAAGTCAGAATGACTTCAAAATCCCCTCTTCTAATTTGAGAAACTGATTATGAAGTGTACAAAAGTATTTAGGAGACATAATTTATATATTTAGAATTATTAATGAGACTATTTTTAGGAGAAATAAACGAGAACATTATTCGAGTCTTGTGCTATGAGATAATTAAACTTTAGTGCAAAAGGGTTGGAACTGTTAGACAGTGAATCAGTGGTAACTTTAAGAAATAAACTGTACTATTTGGCTAAACCAAAAATACTGGCAGTTTTATGGTAGAAAGGTACATGAGTGTAGTTCCAATGAAAAGTAACGGAACTTAATTTGGAGTTTCTTAGCTCCAGATATAAATATTTTATTGACTGTTGTACAAGAAGACAACTTATCATGAACTTGAGAATATGTTGGGAACATTGATAAAAGCATGTTAATGAGTTCCTTATTGTTTTCATATGAACTTACTAAGCGTAAAGCTTACCCCCTTCCCTTTCCTTGTTTTCTAGTGTTGCCAGGTTAGCTCGTGTTGGAGTTCGTCGGAGATATTATCACACTATCAAGCTATCACCATTGGTGTAAGTGATTTCAAGTACCTTGAGTCTATGGCATGTATAGGAGTTTAAATATTTGAGTGTGTGACATATTTTTTAGCCAAATGTATTGATTTACATTAGCTATTAAGGTTGTAAACCTATTTATATATGCATGCATGTGCTATGGTCTTAAGTGATGAATTTATAATGATTACGGTATGAATGTGGTAAAGATGTGAGTAAAATCTATGATATCTATTGCATGAGAAATTGACATGATCATAACATGTTTATGGACGTTTAAGTGCCCATGTATGCCTTGTTGTATGCTATTGTAATAATATGTGTGCGTATGTTGTGAGGGTGACAAAATGGCTTGGAAAATAGCCTTGTATTTGTCCACACAGGTAGATGCACGGGCATGTGTCTAGGCCGTGTGTGACACACGGTCTGCCGTCATGGGTGTGTGACTTGGCCATGTGTCCTCTGCACCTTGGAAATTCAAGTCAGAATGCATGGTAGTGAATACATGGGCAGAGACACGACTGTGTGTCTCAGCCGTGTGAAGGACATGGCCATAGGACACGGGCGTGTGCCTTGGCCGTGTGGCTTCAATTTGTTCATGACCAAATTGGTAGAATGTCTAGGTTTTTAGACATGGGTATGGGACACGAGCGTGTACTTAGCACACGGGCGTGTGCTTTATATCCATATGGGTGTGTGGAGCCTTAAAGCATGAAATTTTCCAAGTTTTTCTTAAGTTCTCGGTTTAGTCCTGAACCATCTCTAATGCATCTTTTGGGCCTTGTAAGCCCGTTTAAGGGACAATATGCATGTAAAATGAAAAGTTTTAAATTTGAACAAAATTTCATGGCTGGTTTAGTATGAAAGTGCTTGAGTTAAGTCCGGTAGCACCTCGAACCCTGTCCCAGTGTCGGATACAAGTGAAGGGTGTTACATATAGTTTCAAAAACGAAGGTACGAGTTAGCTAGACCTAGTTGCAACATTCTCAAAAACATAAAAATGAAAAGAAACAAGTTTAAAAACCGTACCATGCAAGCCTAAAGGAGAAGACTGAAGCTCAAAAATCCCCTTCCATGGAGGTTTCAATTGTCCAAAAGAGAAATAAAGATGATACAACTTTTGTTTTATGATTTTTCTATTTTATTATATCATTTATCATTAACAATAACTATTATAAAGTATAAAAACAATGAAATTCACCTAATAATCGTCCCACATAAACTCAAATGGTATATTTACCATTTAAATCCTTCCTTTTATGACGTTTAAGCTGTAACATCCTGATTTTGGGCCTAGTCAGAATAGTGGTTTCGTGACCATAAAATCCGAGATAGAAATAATTATTTTATGATTATTTTGAGGTCTATGATATGATTGCATGATTGTGTGAAAATTTCGTGAAGAAATTTTATGCATAAAGTGCTTAAATTGAAATTAGAGACTAAATCGAATAATTTGCAAAACTTGCATTCTAGAAGTTTCTAGTATGAAATTGTTTTGAAATATTAATTAGGAGGTCTTAAATAGAAATTTTACCAATTTCTAAGTCTATGGACAAAAATTGGACATGGATGGAATTTTTGGAAAGTTTAGTAGTAAGGGCATTTTGGTCATTTAGGGGAAAAATGAATTAAAATACAAAATTAAAAGCCAATTTTGCTCATTTTCAACCCCATGGCTGAATATAGCAAGGAGAAACCATGGCTAGGGTTTTTCAAGCTTCCAAGCTCGATTGTAAGTCCGTTCTCGCCTCATTTTTAATGATTTTTACGTTTTTGGAGTCCCGGTAGCTCGATTTAGCTTATGCTAGCAATAATTTAACCTAGGGTTTATATTTGGAAAAATACCCATAGGTGAAATTTGTGTATTTTGGTGTTTTATGATAGAATATGAGGTTTTAAATTATGTTAGACAACTTGTGCTACTCGATTTTAAGCGAAAACTAGCAAAAGGGCTTAATAGGTAAAAATACCTAATAGTCATAAGTTCATGTTAGAGTGAGAATTTGATGTTTCCATAGAAGGGAAAAATGATCAGCATGTCATAAAACATAAGAAAATAGGCTGAAGTTTAATTTACGAGCTTTGGGGCAAAAGTGTAAATATGTGAAAGTTTAAGGGCAAAACTGTAATTTTTCCAAAATATGATTTTTGGGTCAATTTGAATAATGTGAGTCCTAACTAGACTATATTTTAAATGATAGAGCAAGGAAAACTGAAATTCGGACTAAAATGGGGAAAATACCAAGTTGTGGACGAAATGGTAAAAGTAGTCATTTTCGCATACGAGGTAAGTTCATATGTTAATGTTGGTAACATAGTTATTATTTTAAATGTTTTTATGTTATTTAAATGATATGATAATTATTATGAAATATTATACTCGTGATAATTGTTTGATAATATGTCAAATTATGTGATATACTTGGAAAATGTGAAATACTACCAAGTATCGGTATCGACATTCCATAGGAGATGGTTGAGACACATGATTGGGAAAAAGGTCCTGTTGAACCTTAGGAATGGATTAGGATATAAGTGACATGTCACTAGGATGTTTGGGCATCCGAACTCGTTGAGTTGAGTCCGAGTTCACTTATGGATGCGAATGTCCAAACTCGTTGAGTTGATCCGAGTTCGAGAGATGTAACTGGGCATCCGAGCTCGTTGAGTTGAGTCTGAGTTCACTTATGGATGTGAACTCCCGAGCTCGTTGAGTTGAGTCCGAGTTCACTTATGGGTGGGTTACATGGTAGCTTGGCTACATATGTAGCACTTATGTGCAAACTTTCCATGTATCCGAATTATATTCCGATGTGTTCAACGGGTAAAATTCTACTCAAGCGGAGGAATACTCGAGATGAAATGGACGTATTGGTAAGTGTTGTGAAATGAATACTTTGAACAGGTATGTACTTAACCCTCGCGTTGAAAACTCGATATAACAACAATATGGTAAGATGATAAATGAAAATGTGATATGAATGTCTCGGTGATGATTATGCAAATGATGTTTTATGTTTGCTTATATAGTTATGTTACTTGCTATTTACATGTGAACTTACTAAGCATTTATGCTTACTCCCTCCTTTTCATTCCTTGTAGTGTTGACAAGCCAGCTCGGAAATCAGAAACGGTCGGAGGCACGCTCACACTATCCGTATACCATCTTGGCATAATGGCTTGTATATTTTGAGTATGGCATGTATAGCATTATAATCATTTTGTGTATATGGTCTTATGATATGGTTATTGAGTTGTATGGAAATGCTTGGTAATGATTAGCCATTGGAATGGCTAATCATGATCATATTTGGTGTTATGTATGCTAAATTGCTAGCTAATCCATGGAAACCATGAAATAGGTAAAATTTACCATAAAATAGATTCAGACAGCAATAGTGACGTGAGTTTGAAAAATCACTAAAAATAGTAGAGATACAATTAGATGATGAATAATATATTTAATTGAAGAATTATGAGTCTATTTTTATATGGATGGAACAAAAAAGGTATATGAGTTATATTTTATGAGATGTTTAAATTTTTGTGAAACATGGCCAGAGCAATTTCTGGATCCTCTATTTTGACTTTGGAAATTCACCATAAATTTTTAAAAGATAATTAGAAGTCATGATTTATATGTAAAGATTCCTTATTGAGTCTAGTTTTATTAGAAAGAAACGGAATAGTCATTGAAACTCTGTACAGGGAGATATCTGATTCGTAATACACAGAGGTTAGAGCAGTCAAACTCTGAAATAGGGGAGACTTTAACTAATAAACTGTACTAATTTGTTCGACCAAAAATTCTATAAAAAATTAGTAAATAGATATATGAGTCTAGTTTCAGGGAAAATTTACGGAATTTGATTTCGAGTTTCGTAACTCAAGATATGAATTTTTAAGCGACTATGACGCAGATTGTTAGCTTCACTGAAAATTTTAAAAATAAATTGTTTGAGCTGTTTAAGTAATGAATTAAGTCTATTAACACCTCGTGTTCGACTCCGGCGATGGTCTTGGGTACGGGGCGTTACATAAGCCATTTAGTTTATACAATTCATTTATAACAAGAGTTTTCCATCTTTTGCAATTTAATCTTTTTTCTTAAATTAACTAGGTAAACCTTAAAATTTCTTTACAAAAAATTAATACGACCCTGATGTAACTCCATAAACGTTAACCAAACAATAAAACACAACCCCATATATCAAAATTACGGTCCTAAAACCACTGAAAAATGGGATATTACATTCTGCCTCAGCATTTGACCGGGCAACCACACTTTGATTCTTCATTCTCCAAATGACTAAGTTTCCTCCCACAAGTGTGCAATATCCAGATGTAGACCTCCTATCATCTAGAGATTCGGGCCAATCTGCATCTGTAAAAGCTTTTACCTAGATATGACTATGTATAAAAAAGAGGAGATATTTTCCTGGGGCAGACTTTAGGTAGAGTAGAATGCAAAAGAAAAATGCATATGAGACTCTCAAGGATCATGCATAAACTGATTTACCAAACTGACTATATATGTTATGTCAAGTCTAGTGTGTGAGAGATAAATTAGTCTATGAACCAATCTTTGATATCTTTCTTTATCCACTAACTCTCCTATTCCAGCTTGCAACTTATGATTACTTTCAATTGGTGATTCTATGGGTTTGCATCCCATCATACCTATCTAAGTCAAGAGGTCTAAGATGTATTTTCATTAAGATATGAAGATTCCTTTATTTGATCTAGCAACTTCAATTCCCAAGAAATATTATAACTTCCCTAGATCTTTTATTTCAAATTCTTGAGTCAATCATTATTTTAGTCGAGTCATTTCTTTCTCATTATCCTTTGTCATCACTATGTCATCAATATATACAATAATAAGAGTGATCTTACCCTTGTGATGTTTCATAAAAAGGGTATGATCAACATTGCTTTGTTGATAACCAAAAGCGATCTTAGCTTTGTAGAATCTCTCAAGCCATGCTTTGAAAGATTATTTTAATCCATACAAGGCTTTCTTCAATCTGTATACTTTCCCTTGCATTTTTACTTTATTAAATTGTAGGAATTCATTCTTCGCATCAAATTGTTGTAGGTTCCAAACAAGGTTGGCTGCACAAGATAAAAAAATTTTGATGGTGTTTATTTTGGCAATGGGGGAAAACATCTCTTGATAGTCTACTCCATAAGTTTGAGTGATACCTTTAGCAACCAATCTAGCTTTGTACCTTTCAATCAAACCATTAGACTTGTGTTTCACAGCAAACACCCATTTGCATCCCAGCAATTTATTGTCTACTGGAGCAGTTACTAGCTCCTAAGTATCATTCTTTGCTAGTGCCCTTATTTCTTCAAACATGGCTTCTTTCCACTTGGGATCTTCAAATGATTCATGCCAATCTCGTGGAATAGACATAGAGGACAAAGATAAGGTAAAGGCTTTATAGGAAAGGAATAATGAGTCATACGAGATAAAGTTAGATATAGGGTGTCTAGTACCGGATCTAACACCTTTTCTTTTGGCAATTGGTTTATCTAAATCATTAAGGGGTAACTTACTAGAAGAGGAAGATTCTTGGCACATAGTAGGTTGTATGATGGCTTCTTCTGTTCTAAGTTGCCTTGAATACTTCTTTAAATCTGGTTTCTCCAAACACCTAACAATCTCCTTTTGAATAGTAATCTCCCCCAGAGCAGTAGCTTCTCCTTGAACAATGGTGTTTTCTTAAATAAGGTTTTCAATAGTCACTGAGCAAGGTATCACTTCTCTCTCATTGTTCTCTCCCTGAAAAGGTGATTGAGTTGTACCATAATAGGCTCAGTTTCTTTAAATGTAACATCCATACTAACAAAAGTTCTTTGTGAAGGAGGATGATAACGCTTGAAACCTTTTTGTGTTGGAGAATACCCAATGAACTTGCATTTAATGGCTCGTGGATCTAATTTTCGTTCTTTTTGATCATGGACATAATAGGCACATCCAAATATCCTGGGAGGAATAGTATAATTATTCTTACCTTGTAAAGTTTCGAAAGGACTTTTGAAATTAAGGGTTCTTAGTGGCATTTAATTAATAAGGTAAGTGGCTACAAGAGTTGTGTCAACCCAGAATGGTTTTGGAAGGTTCATGGAAAGCATAAGAGATTTGGAGACTTCTAGCAAATGCCTTTTTTTCCTTTCAGCAACCCTATTCTATGAACTAGTACTGGGACAAGTTGTTTATTAAATTATCTCATAAAACTCCAAATAGGTATCAAAATTTTACTTTGTAACATTGTAAGTTCTAAAAACTATATCTTAGCATCAAATTGAGTACACACCATTTTATGCAAATATTGGAAGCATGTAAACACATCATTTTTTTTTATTTTAGTGAATACACCATAGCCATCCTAGTGCATCAATCAATAAAAGTAACAAACCACCGATTACCAGATAATGATGTATGTCGAGTTGGTCCCCAAACATCAGAATGAATAGTCATAAAAAAGAGTATTACTTCTATTATTTCTCAAATGATAAGAATTTTTAGTGTGTTTAGCAAACTCACAAGCTTCACAAAATAATGAATCAAACTAAGTCTTTGAAAATAATCCAGGATATAACTTTTCTATAACAAAAAATGATGGGTGTCCTAATCACTTATGCCACTTCATTATTTCTTGGTTCATAACCTTATTACCTCCAAAATTGGCTTGAATAGATTCACTACTGCTCTCAAACATATATATACCATCATGCAATCTACCACTCCCAATCTTCTTCCCTATTTGAAGGTCTTGGAATACATAATGATCAAGAAAAAACTCAATTTTGCAGTTTAAGGTATTTGTGATGGCACTAACAAATAAAAGGTTAATCAAAAAATGAGGAACATGTAGTATAGAGGATAGTTTAATATTGGATGTACTATAACACCCCAAACTCATACTAGATGTTATGGTCAAATCTCGGAAGTTACATAAAAACTATTGAAAAATGTTTACTTGTTTAAAGTAACTGAGTGATTTTGTTTTTGAAAAATATTTATTATAACATGAATATTTTAAAAAGGCGGTATTTTATCATAATTTCGTTTTAAGTTATTTAAACAAGGAATTTTCAATTTAATTATAACTTAAAAATGATTTTTGGATAAAAATCATTCGCTGCAAACAATAAAAAATACTTAGAAAATAAAAAATTTATAATCATGTTTAAAACCAAGTAAAATCAAAAATATTTTAAATAAACTCAATAATTTAAAAGATTTGAAATCTCATCTAGCACGCATGCGTGCCAATTTAATGTTGTAAAATAAAGAAACAACCCAATAAAATGTCCAAAGTCCAAAATAACATTCTAATAGTTTATAAACTCATTATTAGAATTCATCCGAGAAGCTCCACTGAATACCGAATCCAAGCCCTAAGTCCGAGTATTACCTGAAAGGTTATGGAATTAACGGAATGAGCTTTTAAAGCCCAGTGTGATTGTTTTAACAAATAAATATCAATATGCATATAATCATCATGCAAAATAATCAATTCTCTTTATGCACATGATCATGGAAATGCGGTACTTTATAAAATAGTTATGCAGATTTATTTTAACACATCCTACCCATCACTCAAAAATTGAGTTCCCTAGAACTTGTCTATCCAAACACTCAAATTCGTGGACAAGCCACTAGTAATGCAGATAAGCTGCTAGTAATGTGGTGAAGCCACCAGTAATGCAGATAAACTGCCAGTAGTACAGATAACTACCAATATTGTAGATAAAATGCCAGTAATGCAAACAAGCTTCCAGTATTGTTGATAAACTGCCAGTAATGTGGTCAAGCCACCAGTGATGTGGATAAGCTGCTAGTACTTCCTCCTTAGACATGTCCCACCCAATGCATGTGATATGGCCACAATAAACATATTTTCACTTTGTTATAGAATTTCACTTTTAGGCATGTGAATCATGCTAATCTAGTCATTTAACAAATAATATCACATAGGCATGTTTCGACATGCAATTTACACATTATTTCGATGTATCAAAACATCACATTTTAACATGTAACATCCTTTACCCGTACCCAAGGCCGGGATAGGATACGAGGCATTACCGAACACATACACAGTCATTCATGCAAAAACCGAGCTATAAAATTTTTCTTTAGAACAACTTCATTCATACATACACAATTTTTCCCTGATATGGACCTACGAGGCCCAAAACAACCATCGGAAGGGATTCGGGACTAAATCGAAGACTTTAGAAAAGTTTGGGAAATTTTCCCTAATATAAGTACATACACCCGTGTAAGACAGAGGACATGCCCGTATGCTCTAGAGCCGTATAACTCTTTGACTATGACATCAGCATCAATTTAGGGTCACACTGCCGTATGGCTAGACCATGTGGTCAAATAAAATTAAATGAATTTTTCATAAAAAGGTGCAGACTTCACACGGCCAGAGTACACACCCATGTGGGTAGGCTATGTCCCTCACACAGCCAAGACACACGCCCGTGTCTTAGCCCGTGTGTTTACTATTAAGCATATTGACTTGCAAAATTAGTGTGTAGGGGACACATGACCATTCAACACGCCCATGAGGCAGACCGTGTGTCACAAACGGTCTAGACACATGCTCGTGTGTCTACCCGTATGGACCATTTAAAGGCTATTTTCTAAGCCAAATGTCACCCTCAATCATTCATACATTCAAACATATTTCATAACATGCAACATGACATATTTAGATACTCAAATATTCAACACTATGGTACTCTCACATTTTCATAATGTCATCCTATTGCACATTCATTTTGTTACACCATTTAGAAGCATTCCACACCAATTTCATGCATTATCAAACTTGTTACCATAACTTCAAATTATGCATTCATGACTATAGTCATTTTAAACCATTAAGTCATCCATTATCTTTTAGCATCTAATCCATACTTTATTATACATTCACCAAGCAATAACATATCACATCACCAAGGCACTAATACATGCATGCATGTGTAATTAGATTATAACCCAATGATCAAATATAAGCCATATCACATGGCCATTACAAAATGAATCATCAACATCATATGCCTTCACAATTTGGCCAAATAGCATGACACATATCACAAAATAACCAAGTCCCCTACACATGCCATACTCAAAATAACAATTTTATTATACCCAATAATCTTTTGATAGTGTGATCGAACACTCCGATAGCTTCCAATCCCCGAGCTAGCTTGGCGGAACTACAAAGGATTGAAAGGAAAGGGGGTAAGCATTAAAGCTTAGTAAGTGCACATGAAAATAATATGCAATGGTAGTAAGCAATCAACATGCAAGGACATAATAACATATACATAAAGATTATTCATCACTTAAACCTTTTGACTTACTTATCATATGTACACATATACTCTCTCATCACAAATCATTCTTTACCAAGGTATTATTCATAGGTTTAGTGTACATACCTGTACTTATCGTGGCATATCATAAAACCATACCTCTTTAACATGCCCTCCTCGGGACTTTCATCACATCTATTGCATTACCCGTTGAACACTCAGAATACTATTGGATACGTGGAAAATTTGCACATAAGTGCCACACATACATATGTAGCCAAAGCTACCTCATAACATGTAACGCTCGCAAAGGAGCTACTCATTGGCTTACTCACAAAAGCTATTGGTCAAGGTGTAACTACATGGGCTGCTCACACAAGCTGTTAGCTATCTGACCAACTCAAGGATTACCTAGCCACCGGTAGGACACACAGGGCCATTGCCCGAAACCCAAGTACATGTATCGCATCCATAATGAACTCGAACCAACTCAACAAGCTCGGATGCTCGCATCCATAATGAACTCGGACCAACTTAACGAGCTCTGATGCCTCATACATATCACGAACCCGAACCAACTCAACGAGTTCAGATTTCTAAATTCCTAATGACATGTCACTTGTATCCTAGACTATTCCTAAGGTTCAAACAGGATTTTCCTCACTTGCACAAGGCATACTTTGTCGTACTGGCTCGTGATATCGTATGTAACGGCCAATTATCATTTACGCTTTCATAACAACCAATAAGTATATAACTCATAATAACAAGAAAACATTTATCACATAATATCAAAACATTAAAAACATACTACACACCACATTATTTGCATATGCAATTACCTCGGTACAAAATGATGGTAATCAAGCCTAATCGTCGTATACTTTATTCTTTCCTCGATCGAGACCCGATTCACGTTTTTCTTGATCTATAATGTCAAATTTAACTTGTTTATTAATCACATTATTCAAATCAATCCATAATTCATGCTTTGATAAAATTACCTTTTTACCCTTAACTTTTGACTTATTTACGATTTAGTCCTTAGGCTCGTAAAATGAAATGTATGCATTTTCTTTGTTACCCAAGCCTAGCCGAATTTTCCTTATACTCATAACTGCTGCTGCTGTCCAAAACTATTTTATTATAAATTTCACTCTTACATAATTTCATTTACTTCATTCCATCTTATCGAAAGTTCGCTCAACTATCAAGCACATTGCTCATAAATTTCCACAAACATATACCTGCACTTATTCATCATATGGTCATGTTCACATGTATTTTCACTTAGTCGATTTCTTGTTGAACTCATCGGAATAATAACAGACATATGGTTGCCTGCACATATTACCACCATTGTAACCGAAGCTATCTAGTACGCATAGTAGGCTGCACTTAGTACTACACATGCGACCAACAATCCGGTACATGTAGTAGCTTGCACTTAGTACTACACACGTGACCTAACCATCTGATACACGTAGTAGCCTGCACTTAGTAATACACACGTGATCAAAGTTGTCGGGTATGCATAGTAGCCTGCACTTAGTACTACACATGCGACCTAACTATCTGGTACACGTAGTAGCCTGCAATTAGTACTACACACGTGACTTAAAACCATCTTAAACACATAGTAGCCTGCACATAGTACTACACATGTATGCTCACAATGGATTATTTGTATCCTTTCTATTCCGAAGGTTCAACCGGGAAATTTCTCACTTTTCAACATTTAACAAATTCATTCATAGTCTATTTCGATTTGTAATTTTCATCAAATGATCATTCCATAGGTAGCCACATCTCATATAATAACAAAATATAATAACATAAAAAGAATCTATATATTATTTGCATACAAACTTACATTAGTGCAAAATATAGTAATTTTGAAATTTAGTCCTATATCTTTTCCTTTCCCCGATCAAGGTCGATTCTACGCCTTTCTTGATCTATAATAACACATTTGACTTATTAATGGCTCACATTATTCAAATTAGCTTAAAAACATACTATGACAATATTTACGATTTTACCCATAAAGTTTCACAATATTATGATTTTGCCCCTAGGCTCGGAAAATAATTTTTATTCAATTTCCTTGTATTTTAGGCCTAGCCGAACCATTTTCATAACTATGGTAGTCTCCAATTTGCACTAAATCATACACTTATACACATTTTACAACTTTTACTAACTAGTCCTTTTATGCAATTTCATAAAAAATCACTTAGTAAAAGTTGTTTATCACACTCCAAACATTCATATGCATCCGTAAAACATCAAAATACATGCATGTCATCCATGGGTAAATTTTTAAATATAAACCCTAGCTCAAAATATTAGTAGAAATAGGTAAATCGAGCTACGAGGGTCTCAAAAATGTAAAGAACATTAAAAACGGGGTTAGGATGCACTTTCTATTAAGCTTGAAAGTTGGCAAAACCCTAGCTATGGTGTTTATGAGAGTTTCGGCCAAGCTTGGTGAAGATGATACCAATTTTGGCTTTGTTTTCCCATTTTATTATTTTATTTACCAAATGACTAAATTGCTCTTCATTAAAAACTATGGTGTTTTATCTTCCTTTAGGTATTTTTGTCCAACCTAGTATAATGGTCTAATTACTATCCAAGGACCTCCACTTTAAAAACCCATTACTCACAAGTATTTAGTACCTTTGTGAACTAGAACACACATTTTACAACTTTTGCAATTTAGTCCTAAATATCCTATTGGACCCTCTATCGATAAAATTTCAAAACAAAATTTTCACACAATCATCAATCATGCCATAGACCATAAAATGATAATAAAATAAATTTTTCTATTTCAAATTTATGGTTTCGAAACCACTATTTCGTTTAGGCTCTAAATCGGGCTATCACATTGTTTCCTCATAGCCTCCTCGGTCTCCCATGTTGCCTCTTCAACCCCATGTCTTTGCCATAAAACTTTCACAAGAGCAACACTTTTGTTTCTCAATTGCTTGACTTCCCAAGCCAAGATCTTAACCAGTTCCTCACCAAAAGTCATATTCGGTCTGATTTCAACCTTTGTCGGTACAATCACATGAGAAGGATCGGATATATATCAGCGCAACATGGATACATGAAACACATCGTGAATCTTTTCTAACTCAATCAGCAAGGCCAATCGATAAGCAATAGGCCCTATCCTTTTGGTAATCTCATATGGTCCTATAAAACGAGGACTCAACTTGCCTTTACTTCTGAATCTCAAAACCTTTTCCATAGAGATACTTTCAAGAATACCTTATCACCAACTTGATACTCAATCTCTTTCCTTTTTAAATTCGCATACGACTTTTGTCTATCCGAGGCCGCTTTCAAGTGATCACGAATTACTTTCACCTTTTCTTTGGTTTCCTTATCTAAATCGATTCTATGAATCTTATTCTCCTTAAGTTCAGTCCAATACAATGGTGTACGACATTTACGTCCATACAGTGCTTTATAAGACGCTATCTTCAAGCTCAACTGGTAACTATTGTTGTAGGCAAATTCAACCAAAGGTAAGTACCTTTCCCAACTACCTTGGAATTCAAAAACACAACATTTGAGCATATCTTCAAGTGTTTGAATTACTCTCTCGGATTGTCCATCAGTCTGTGGATGAAAAGAAGTACTAAAATTTAGTTTTGTACCCAAAGCTTTTTGTAACTTCTTCCTAAACTGCAAAGTGAACCTTGGATCTCTATCCGAAATAATTGATAAAGGTACTCCATGAATCTCACAATCTCAGAAATATACAATTCAGCTAACTTATCAAGTGAATAATCAATGGGTACCAATATAAAATGAGTCGATTTAGTCAATCTGTCAACCACAACCCATACGGCATCTTTCTTTCTCGGTGTCAACGGCAAGCCTGTCACAAAGTCCATTGTAATTCGGTCGCATTTCCATTCGGGAACTAAAATTGGCTAGAGTAATCCTGAAGGTACATGGTGTTCGGGCTTTATTTGCTGACAAATCAAGCACCTCGACATAAACTCAGATATATCTCTTTTCATACCATTCTACCAATACATTTTCTTTAAATCATTGTACATTTTCGTGCTACCCGGGTGCACTGACATACCTCCGTTATGAGCCTCATGCAAAATATTATGAATCAACTCAGCATTCTTCAAGACACAAATCCTTCCACGGAACCTCAGACAACCATCAGAATCTTTCTAAAAATCTGACTCACTACTTGACTCACACTGAGCTTTCTTAGCTTGTAACTCTTTATCAGCTTCCTGAACATCACAAATCTGTTGAAGAAAAGACTTTCTGCTCAAGGCATCGACAACAACATTTTCCTTACTAGGGTGATAATCAATCACAAGCTCATAGTCTTTTAACAATTCAAGCCATCTTCGTTGCCTCAAATTCAAGTCCTTTTTGGTCATCAGATACTTAAGACTTTTATGGTCTGTATAGACATCACATTTCTCCCTAAATAGGCAATGTCACCAAATCTTCAAAGCAAATACAATGGAGGCTAATTCTGGATCATGTGTAGGATAGTTTTTCTCATGGGGCTTCAGTTGCCTCGAAGCATAAGCTACTACCTTGCCTTCTTGCATAAGCACGCAACCTAGTCCATTCAAGGACACATCACTGTAAATCACAAACTCTTTCCCTGATTCCAGTTGCACTAATATTGGTGCCTCGGTTAATAACGCTTTCAGTTTCTCAAAACTCTGTTGGCACTTTTTTGTCAATTTGAACTTAACATCCTTTTGTAACAACCACGTGATTAGAGTGGCAACCATTGAAAATCCTTTCACAAATCGCCTGTAGTATCCAGCCAAACCCAAAAAGCTTCTAACTTCATTTACATTCCTTGGCGGATTCCACTCAACAATAGCAGAAATCTTACTGGGATCCACTCGTATACCATCTCTTGAAACAATGTGGCCCAAAAATCCAACCTCCTGAAGCCAAAACTTGCTTTTACTAAACTTGGCATATAATTGTTTATCCCTCAAAGTCTACAAAATAGTTTCCAAGTGTTCAGCATGCTCTGCCTCATCTATAGAATAAATCAGAATATCATCGATAAACACTACAACAAACTTATCCAAATATGGCCGAAAAATTTGGTTCATTAAATCCATTAACACGACATGAGCATTCATTAATCCAAATGGCATAACAAGAAACTCGTAGTGGCCATACCTTATTCTAAAGGTAGTTTTAGGCACATCAGACTCTTTAACTCGTAACTAGTAATATCTAGACCTCAAGTCTATCTTAGAGAACCATCTCGCTCCTTTCAGCTGGTCAAACAAGTCATCAATCATTAGAAGAGGATTCTTATTTTAATTGTCACCTTATCTCCGGTAGTTAATGCATAACTCATAGAACCATCCCTCTTTTTCACGAATAGTACGGGAGCACCCCACGGCAAAAAGCTTGGTCTCACAAAACCTTTGTCAGTCAACTCTTGCGACTGTAACTTCAATTCTTTCAGGTCAGTGGGGCAATCCTATCGAAGTAATAGAAATAGGTGCTGTCCCTAGCATTAACGTAATATCGAATTCAACTTCTCTAATTAGAGGCAAACCTCGCAATTCCTCCGGGAATACATCCGCATACTCACATACAACTGGCACTGCTTTGATTTTCAATTTCAATTCCTTTGTATTCAATATGTAATAAGCCCGTACAATTTAGAATTAAACTTACCATTTATACATAATCAAGGCAAATAACTAAAGTAAACACCATACAGTTTCCAAATGCCTATCAAAGCATTCATCCATAGGTTAGACATGTTAATACATGAAATCATCCATTATCACAATTCAATAATCAATATAACAAGCATTCAACATTTCATTCTCCATCATATAACCAATAATCCATTCAATAACAGTACTTATCCGTATAAAAAAATTTATGCCCATTGAACCTATTAGAACTCCAAATGATACTTGGGTGATAAACATTAGTAATTCGTCAATTCATTATCATTTATGCTCTTTCGAGCCACGATCGGTAAGCTCCTCCTGAGTTGATGAATAGTAAGCTCTATTAGGCTGAAACGGTAAGCTTCATCGAGCTGAACAGTAAGGCCATACAAGCTGAAATGGTAAGTTCAATCGAGCTGAAAGCAGTAAGCTTTTCTAAGCTAATATATCAATAAGCTCATACGAGTTGTGGTGACTCCCCAACAAATGCAGGAGCTCGACCAAAACGGTAACCTTAGTGACATGTCACCCGTATCCTATGAATTCATATAGTTCAAACGGGGCTCGATAACCATTAAACTATATCAATAAGGCATTTGTATTTCAAATATATCAATTACTCAATCACAAACATTCATTTCAAATATTTTCAAATATATAAAAGCTTGATTCTAATTATATGAACTTACCTCATATTGCTCAGATAAAAACTATCGGCTATTCGTCGATCTTTCCTTTTCCCTGATCTAAACTTGATCTCGGCTTATCTTGATCTATATATTATCAAATTCAGTACATTTAGCATTCAATCTATTCAATTTAGTCCATAATTCATATTTTGGAAAATTTACACATTTGCCCCTATACTTTTGAATTTTTACAATTTAGTCCTTATCACATAAAATTTGAATTTCATGCCATTTAGTACCTATCCATGCCTAGTTAAATTTTATAGGACTCCTATCAACCCATATATTTCATTATTTCACACTTTTAACCACCACATTTTACATTTTTACAAATTAATCCCTATTTTTCCTTTTTGTCAAAAATCACTTTACAAAACTAGTTTAACTATCATCAAGCTTCCATAATCTATCATTGAACATCAAAGAACTCAAGTATTCAACAATGGCACTTCACAAAATCATGAACAAACACAATAATTAAGGCATGGGCTAGTTAGAATACAAAGCAACGATCTCAAAAACATAAAAATCATTAAAAATCGAGCAAAAATCATACATTAATTTAACATACAAAGCTTAGCCGAATGTAACCTAAAACTTTTGGCTTTTCTCCTTGCAAGAATTGGCTAGGGAAGATGATGATAACATAAAATGAATTTTTGTTTTAATTATTATAACATTTATTAACCATTTACCATTTTAACCTTAAAAATAATTCAAAATTTCATTTATGCGAAACCATTAACATCCACTAACATAGAAATGGTATATTTACCACATAAGGACCTTAAATTTAAGGTTCTATAGCTATTTAATACCAGCTAATAAAACACAAGTTTTACGCGCTACGCTATTTAGTCCTTTTTACCAAATTAAACATTTAAATAGTAAAATTTCTTAACGAAATTTTCACATAATAATTCTATCATGCTGTAAACCTTATTAAAATAATAAAATAAATATTTTTTCTTCAGATTTGTGGTCCCAAAACCACAGTTCTGATTTGACCTAAAAATCAGTTGTTACAGCTATAGTGGCGGCGGAACAATACAAAAAGGGAAGAGTGGTGGCATAGGAGAGGTCCAATGGTGGCTCAGTTGGAAAAGAAGTGGTGGAGGAGAGGAGGAAAATAATGCAAATGTGGTTGATGGCTAAAAAAAAGAAGAGAAATGGAGAGAAGAGAAAGGGAGGAGCTAGAGAGAGGGACGACAATAGAAGGATGAGTGTAATGAAAAATGATTCAATAGGTTAATTGTGTTTATCTAGGTACAATGAATCAATTTATATGGCATGAATGGAGAAAAGGGCATGTGGAGGGGACAATGTGTAACACCTGTAACTCGTATCTATCGCCAGACTAGGGTTACAGAGCATTACCATAGAAACGAAACAGTAAAACATACATTTCATACATTATCAAAAGCATATTATAAAAAAAATCATTCACATATATATCGTCCCTAAATCAGTCCCTCAAGGCCCTAGAAATACCTTAGAATTGATTCAAGACTAATTTGGACACATTTGGAAGGTTTATGAAAAAGTTAGAAAAATTTGACTACAGGAGTCACACGGCTGTGTTGCAAGGGACACACGGTCGTGTCCCAGCCCTTGTCCTCACTCGTGCAACTCTCTGAGTAGGGTGTCACGGTTGTGTCACACGCCCATGTGCCAAGCAGTGTAACTCTTGAAATAGCCCTACATGCCCGTGTGTCAGGCCATGTGTTAGGCTGTGTAACTAACTGACTTGCATGTAATAGAACCTACAGGGGACACACGCCCATGTCTCAGACTGTGTGGACATAAAATTGCCCAAAATCAAGCCATTCCCAACACCAAATCATGCATACACCTATAGGCCTTTTGTGTACATAAATAAGACATCAAAACCTTACCAAAACACACATGTATTGACCAATTCAAGAGTCTTAAATCAATTAGCCAATATGCCATTCAAGGCACCTTAATATCAATCATCCAAAACTTACCTAAACATGCATAATATACCATTTTTTCATTCATCAACTACTAGTGGAAATGCCTTCCAAAACATACTATAATCTTATCATATTCAAATTATCTCAAAACATACCACATAAGCCATTCCAAAACATGCAACATGAATAGCACAATGACACAAGTCATCAAGGCATCAAATTACCAAAACAAGATAACATTTACAACTTTTACAAGACAAATCACCAACCAAAAAATCATTATAATCCAACCTATACATGCCATTATAAACTTAGCCAAAAATGTTCAAAAACTACCAATATTTATGCTGGATAGTGTGATCTGACGAGCTTCCAAACTTATCAAGCTTCCAATTTTTTATAAAACATAGGAAAGAAACTAGCGTAGTAAGTTCGTAGATCATGAAACATAACCAACAATTTCATTTATATAACATTAAGTACAAGCATAATGTAACCCAACCACAAGCATCAACATCAATACATAAGTTAGTGCATTATTACATAACTTACTTGAATTAAACATAAAGTAAGCCATTTCCACATGAACATATATCATTTAATTCATTCATCTTTTCATGAGCATATGCATTATTCCATTCGGAAACTTACCTTCTCAATTCTTTCTCATGCCCGTTGAACCATTTAGAATATCATCGAATACCCAGGAAAGCTCACACGAAGTGTGCTTAAACATATAGCCGTAAACTTTCCTTTACATCATTGCTCATACGAGCTGTGAAATGGGCCTGCTCACACGAGCTGTGGGTTAGAATGTAAGCTACACAATTCTGCTCACACGAGTTGTGGAGTATCCACAACAAATACAGGACCTTAGCCATCAGTAGGACATTCAAGACCAACACTCGAAACATGAAATCCTGAATGGCATGTCATTTGTATCTTATGAATTCCTAAGGTTCAAACAAGACTTGATAATCATCATGCCATTTCCTTTTATATATATTGATTAATAGTATTATAAATACGTAATAACATATAATTGAATAACATGGATATATTAATCCGTACATACGAACTTACCTTGACAGTAAGGCATAGAAACGAAGTCGAACTAATCTGAGGCTTTAGCTTTTCCCCGATCTAAATCCGTACGTGGCCTATCTTGATCTAAATAGAAAAATTCAATCCATTAATATCCCTAGCATTCAATTTAGTCCACATTTTATATTTATAAAAAATTACCATTTTGCCCTAACATTTTAACCTTTTTACAATTTAGTCCTTAAGCTCATCAATTGAAATCTAAGCATTTTAATCCTCTTTTCAGTCTATCCAATTTCTCTAGGGACTTAACTCAACCTATACAAACCATCATTTCATAAATTTATAATAAAATTTTACTAGTTTTACAAACAAGTCTCTAAATACAATTTTAATCAAAAATCACTTTATAGAACTTGTTTATTTATGAACAAGGAGTCATAATCTATCATTATACATCAAGAATCACACAAAATAATTCATGGCATAACCCTCAATCTTTAACAGTTTTACAAATTGATCCCCGGGCTAGCTAGATTAAGCTATAACGATCTCGAAAACATAAAAATCATTAAAACGGGACTTAGAGTCATACCATACAAGCAAGGGACTTGGCTGAACCTTTAAACCTCAAAAATGGAGTTTATAACCCTATTTTCAATGGAGAATAATCTAAAGAAGATGATACATCTTTTCTTTACTTTAATTTTAGGTTAATTTATTAATTACTATTTAAGCTTGGTTTTTAACTTAAAAATCACTTAAATTGTGTCCATAAAAGTACACCAACATTTTGAATGGTCTAATTTCCAATTAGGTCCATTCACTTTAGAGTTTCATAGCCATTCAATACCTTTAACTAATAGAACTCTACTTTTGTACTTTTTACGATTTAGTCATTTTCACTTAATTAGTCATGCAAACATTAAAATTTCATAACGAAATTTTATTATGACCTTACTAACGTCCCGTAGAAATTAAAATAATAATAAAATAAAAATTTACTAACATCCCATAGAAATTAAAATAATAATAAAATAAAAATTTACTCGTCAAATTTGTGGTCCTGAAACCACTATTCTAATTTCACTAAAAATAGGTTGTTACACAAAGGAGCAAAAAGGAGATTATGTTTGTAAACATATGACATGTTGACTTGTTAAGAAAGGAAAGAAATCCTCCCACGCAAGGCAACAAGTGGACGGCAAAAGGGAGTATTGACCATTTAAATTTGGGAGAAAATAAATAAAAATATGGAGAGTGGGAAGACTTGAACCTAGAACCTTTAGGAATTTATTTAACTACAACAATTATTTTAAAAACATGGTGTGACATTTACTAAGAAGAAAAATTGTACCAAATGGAGAATAATGCGAGGGAAGGGATTCGACCTTAGATAATCAAGGACAACTCCACCACAACTTAATCACTAGACTTGATACCAAGTTATTGACGAATGTGCCAAGGTTATTTTAAAATATTGTGTAACCACTCTCGGTTCATTAATCCAATTTCTACTCACCCGATTTTTGAGATGTGATATGTACAGTTGACAAAACTTGATCCAGTTACAGGAGTAAAAAGTCCATTGGCTATCCTGACACTTTTTTTTGTTTGACTTGGGAAGTAGTTTAAAAAACTTTTAGTGGAGCCTGTAATGTGTCAATTCACACCAGAATCAATAATCCATGAGTCAGTATTAATATGAGTATTAAAGGCATTACCTAAATTTACAAAATTGGATGTTGGATTCTTTTTTAATTCTACCATTTTTTTTCTTTAAAAAAATAAACCACAAAAGCCAATAATAGCAATGAAGACCAAAGAGACACCAAGAAAGCAAACTGTGGTGGTCGAAGAATCAAACTCGACAGATGTGAGTTGCACGCAACGGCACATAAGCAAGTATGTCAAAGTTGTGTGTAGCGCGTGAGAGCCACGCGTAGGGAGCTTGGTCAATGGATTTTGAGGTTTCGTAGGAGATGAGATTGCAACTCTATTGAAGGGGTGATGAGAAAAAAAATAGGCCAAAAATAGAGAGTACCAAATTAGATATTCTAGGGTTTGGGAATTTCAAAAAAATAGGCTCACTAAATCTAGATTCTCAAGCTCTTGATACCATATTGATAATATGAATCCTTTTCTCTTGTATATCCCAACAAAAAAATTTACATGGATATTTATACTAAAATAATATGCATAACTAAGGAAACATAATCAATACTTTAAATTATTAATCCTAATTTTAAGTTAATCTAATTCCAAAAAATCAGTAATAAGATTAGTTGAGATAAGTTATCAACTTGGTTCAATGAACCTCAAACTGAGTTTTTCTTTTTTGCCAAATTGCAGAATTTTCTTCCAATGTGAATCTTTCAAAAAGAATTTGTCGCCAATTTGAAATATAAGATTTAAAGATTTTCCTTTCAAATCAATATAAGACAAATGTAGCCTTTAAATAATGTCAAATAATTCTGACTTTATCTTCGTCTCTTGTACTAAATTAGTTCCTACTATCTTTCTTTCAACCAACTCTGACCAACATAGAAGAATCCATCATTCACGGTTACATAAAGCTTTGTAAGTTGTCATTTTGATGCTCGATTGATAGTTATAGTTGTATGCGAATTTAGCCAATATAAAAATCTTTCCCAATTTCCCTCAAATTCAATTATCCAACAATGCAACATGTCTTTGAGTATTTGGATTCCTCGCTCTAATTGACCATCATTCTATGGGTGAAATGATGTATTTAAATTCAATTTAGTACCCAAAGCTTCATGTAATTTACCTCAAACTTTAGAGGTAAACCTTGGATACTAATCCTAAATGATAGATAATGGCACATCATGTTGTAATAGTCTGATTTAGACCCTAATCAGAATGGTGGTTTCGAGACCATGAATCTGAGTCAAAAAAATATTTTTAAAATTATTTTCTGTGTTTATTATGTGTGAATTTATATCTGTGAAATTTTCATGATTTAATTTTGTCGTTTGAGTGTCCGATTAAATAAAAGGTCTTAATCGCGTAAAATGAAAACTTGATAGTTTAATGTGTGAGGACCAAATTGTTGTTGTCTTTATAATATGAAGCATATATAATGTAATTAGGCCACTATTAATATAGGTGGACGACAACGGACATAATGTATGTGAAAGTATAATATTTTAACTAAGGTTAAATTAGTAAATTAGAAATATAAGTTAATATAATAAAACATAAAAGATAAAACATGGTTTCATAATTGTTGTTCATGATCGAAACATAAATAAGATAGAAAATAAAAAGAAAGCTAGGGTTCGGCCTTGTTCAAACTTGATTAAGGTATGTGTTTAGCTCGGTTTTTGATAATTTTTACGTTTTGGAGATCGTTGCTAAGTTATCTACAAGACCCATGCTTGAATTTTTTATTTTGGTGAATATTTTGAGTTATGCCATTGTTGAAAGCTTGTGACTTTTGTTGTTTGATGGTAGAAAATAAAATATATGTGATGGATTAACATGTTTTGTATTGGAATTTTTGATGATTTTGAGTAATGAGGACTAAATTGTAAAAATGATAAATTGAAGGACTAAAATGTGAAATAAATGAAATATATGGACTTTACGAACATGAGTAAAATTCAGCCTAACATGGGTGTATTCAAATTTTGATTTTTTTTTGTTTTGTAAAATAAGGACTAAATTGTGAAAAATGTGAAATGTCAAGGCAAAAGTGTA
Organism: Gossypium hirsutum; assembly: GCF_007990345.1. Taxonomy (NCBI): domain Eukaryota; kingdom Viridiplantae; phylum Streptophyta; class Magnoliopsida; order Malvales; family Malvaceae; genus Gossypium; species Gossypium hirsutum. Next base: position 37,421,858 of record NC_053434.1, on the reverse strand, counting down.
AATTTCCCATTTATGTGTTTTTGGGTGAATTTGATTGAATATTTGATTAAATAAGTTTCATTTATATTAATTTAGATCAAGAAAAGAGAAAATCAGATTTGGATCAGGGAAAACTAAAGTTGTCCCTAGTCGTTCCGTTCTATTTTTCATCGTCCGAGGTAAGTTTATAAGTAAATAGATGTACTTAATTTTAATTAAATGTGAATTATATATGTTGAATTGAAATATGTAAATATATATGTATTATCCAAATGTGAATAAGCTTGGTAGAAATGTTTATGAATTCGTTTTGACTGAGGTACGATGTCTAAAAGCCCAGTATGAACCTTAGGAATAGCTAGGATACACATGTCATGACATAGGATTCCGATATGTGATGTGCGAGTAAGACCATGGCATTGATATATGTGTGCGAGTAAGACCACGTTTTATACGTTGGCATCGATATGTGACTTTGATATATGTGTGCGAGAAAGACCCTATCTGGGATAGTGGCATTGATATGTGATTACATATAAGACCACGTCTGGGACGTTGGCATTGTACAATATGTGTGATTATCCGCATGTCCTATCTAATTTCGAATGGCTCATCGGCCAAAAATAGGTTGTGATCGAATGTACAAAATGAGCTAATATGATCATGTATGAATTGGTTTATCACTTACTTGAAATAAGGTAAGTAAGTTACTAATGTGAACATGTGTACCTTGTAAAATATATTCGGCCATTGCTATGTATATGCATACGATATCATATTATGATTCAAGAGTATATGTATATGTGTTCACATAATGATATTTAGCTTTGAAATTGAAAGATATTTTTTCAACACTTATATATGTGTTTTCGGCCATAAGTAAATTTATATGCAAAAGTATATGTTATATGTGAAATCATAAGATTTTAGTTTAATATGATTATGTTGGTATAATTAGATTTACTTTAAATTAATTGTTCTTGTCATTGAATAGTTTATTTGCTTGTGACTTACTAAGCTATAAAAGCTTACTCTGTGTGTGTATGTTTGTTTCTGTTTTATAGATTTTGGATCAAGTTACGAGCTCGGGGATCGTTAGCAAAATCTATCACACTATTGATTGTTTTTGGTATTTTATATGTTGAATTTTTGAGCCTATGGCATGTATAGGCTGGATTATATTTTTTGAAATGTTTTATTTTGGTTTATGTATAATTTGAGCCATGCGAAAATGGCTTAATTTCTATGTTTGAATTTGGTTAAGTTTGGTTGTAGTTTGAATCCATTTTGGTTATAATGTTATGTGCTATGAATGAATGGTGTTTGTGATAGGTGTTATATGTTTTGGAAATGGTTAATGATTTTGGATGAATATGTGGCTGATTCGGCTATGGTATGCATAGGTAAAAGTATATGTGAATTTGGTTGATGTATTTTGTAACACCCCTAACTCGTATCCGTCACCGGAATAGGGTTACGAGGCATTACCAGTCATATCACAACTCAAACACACATTCATTACATTCATTACATTCCATACTTTGAAATCAATAAACGTGCACATTTTAAAACCAAATAAGTCATATTACACAACTTAATATCCATTCACATATACAGCATTAGCAATAGACAATATGAACAAATATACCCATTTTCTCATTACAAAATTTTGCACATATGTGCTTATCAATTGAACCGTATTTGAACTCCCAATTTAAAAACATCATTTTACAAGTACATTATAGTTTTATTAGCCGAACTTATTGTCTAAATATTATGGCATTAAAACTCCTTTAATATATATATCATTCATGTAATCAAACCAAATCATTCATGACACAAATATCTTTCTTGCCATTACAAACTGAATCATATGCAAACATGCCATATGCATCATTTATAATATATTCGATTATTTATCTATAGCCGAATATGAATGTATACCATTTATCATTAATTAATAAATAACCAATTCCACGGGACCATATTAGTACTAATTCGTCTATTGAAGTTAAAAATCGAATCACAAACAAAACATGTCATATATTTATTTATACATAATTTGTGTATCATTAGTCGAATATAAACATCATAGTTTACACTTTTAAATATTTCAATATAAGCTAACCAAAACATACCAAAATCATAATCCTTAATTACTATTTAAAACTTATACCAAAATACTTAACCAACACAGTCAAGTAGCATATTCATTTCTTACCTTCACTAACCGAACCTAATAGCCAATTACCAACAATGACATATACATTACTTAACCAATTTAAACATACCATATACCGAACATACATCTATCTGTTATCTCATTACCAACTCGAATTACAAGTCCAAACATCACACCAAAACGCATCAAAGAAAAACACACCTTCTAAATTAAGCTAACTTCATGGCCTAATATGCATCATACCTTTATAACAAGTCACCTTTATAGCATAATATATAATTAAACTGATAAGGATTACAAACATTTATTTAAAATGCAAACACCTCACCAAGACACTAATCAAACTTTAAACACATGGCATATCCATTTCATATATTACTGCTCACGTTACCAATCCATATACACAACCATTTATCATATTTCATAAACATAAAAGCCGAAACTCATCTAGTTAATATCCTTCACTTATATTTTATCACTTAACCAATTTTCAAATATATTTACCCAAACACACAAAACTTATATTCCAAGTATTAAGTATATTATAATAACCTTTTACCTTATTCGGACATAATCAAATACTCATTAATGCTAAATCACATGTAATACCTTCATTAGGTATGGAAATTGAATTCCCATACATGTTTATCTATCCAATTATCATAACCAGATCACCCAAATATACGCATCCAAAATCACCATACACACACATACTATGAAACATACTTCTCAGAATATGCTTATACCATGCCCAAAAATATGCAAACATTAACTTTATTAACAAGCCATTTTTGCATGGCTTAGATTATACAAAACCAAACTATAACATTTCAAACTATAATCTAGCCTATACATGCCGTAGGTTTGAAAATTTAGCTTATAAAATACAGAAGACAGTTGTTAGTGTGATAACCCTCTCTGACAATTTTCGAGCTCGAAACTTGCAATCCAAAATCTATAAAACAAAGGTAAACATGAACACACACAGAGTAAGCTTTTATAGCTTAGTAAGTCATAAGCAAAAGAGTAACCTAATAATATCATCAATTTATTTAACTAAACCAAAGTATATTATCAATATATATATAGATCCAAACATATAAATTTCATATCATGCATTTAAATAATCATTCGCAAAAGTCAGTTTGACAAAATAATCACATAGCCAAGTTAACTTTTTATCATTAAACTTCCGAAGCTAAAATACCATTATTAACTTAATTCACATACATATAAATGTACAAGCTCATATATTACAAAAATAATTTCATACACATACATTAGACTTGTAACTGAATACATATAATCATACATGCTAATAATTTAAACTTATTTCATTACTATGCACACGGCCAAATACACTTATCTAACTCACATATAATCTTCAATTGCATTACACATAGTTTGTAGTAAGTACCAAATTTCTCACTTACCATATTTTAAATAAACAACAAACCAATTCTTACCTGGCCATCTGACCTATTTTACATATTCGAACATAACTTATCTTTTCCCAATGAACCATTCAGAATTGGATAGGACACTCGAATAATTACACAAATCATACAATGCCAATGTCCCAGACGTGGTCTTACATGTAGTGAAATATCGATGCCGTTATCCAAGATAGGGTCTTACTCGTAAACACATATTGGAATCACATATCGATGCCATGGTCTTACTCGCACCCATATATCGGAATCCTATGTCATGACATATGTATCCTAACTATTCCTAAGGTTCATACGGGGCTTTCAGACGTCATAACCCGGTCAAAACGAATTCAGAAATATAGTAGCCAAGCTTGTATACATTCAGCTATTGAAGAAATAAATTCACATATTTCATTTCAACATATATAAGTCACATTTAATCAATATTAAGTACGTCTAATTGCTTATAAACTTACCTCGGACGATGTAAAACGGAACGGGACGACTAGTCGAAAATTTTTGTTTTTCCCCGATCCAAATTTGATTTCTTTGGTTCTTGATCTAAACATATTCAAATTAAGCTCATTCAAACATATTTTCATTCAATTTAGTCCAAAAACACATATATAGGCTAATTACCATTTTATCCCTGACATTTACAATTTTTACAATTTAGTCCCTATTGTACAAAACGCAAAATACACAAAATTTCCTTATACTTATGTTGGGCTGAATTTTACCCTCTCTCAAACAAGTCCATATATTCAATTTATTTCACATTTTAGTCCTTCAAATTATCATTTTTTCAATTAAGTCCTCATTACTCAAAATCATCAAAAATTCCAATACAAAACATGTTAATCTAAAACATATCTTCCATTTTTCATCATCAAACAACAAAAATCACAAGTTATCAACAATGGCATAATTTAAAATATTCATCAAAATAAAAAATTAAAGCTTGTGTTTTGTAGTACTCGAAGCAACGATCTCAAAAACGTAGAAATTATCAAAAACCGAGTAAAAACGAACCTTGAATAAACTTGAAAGATGGCCAAACCCTTGAGAACTTATTCTTTTCTTTTTGTTTTTTCATATTCGGTGATGAGAATAATAATAAAACTTTGGCTTTTAATTATATGTTTATATTATATACTTATTATTACTTAATTTACTATTATAACCTTAGAAATAAAATTATAAAATCATATAATACATACCCATTAACATCCATTCTTTTCTCAATTGGGCAAATTGCAACATAAAGGCTTCCATTTAGGAAGCGTCTAACAATTCAGCCGATATGCTTTTAACTGTCAAATTTTTAATTTACGCGATTAAGCCCTTTTATTTAATCAGATACCTAAACGACAAAATTAAATCACGAAAATTTAAAAGATATAAATTCACACAAAATAAACACAGAAAATAAATTTTAAATATTTTTCTGACTCAGATTCGTGGTCCCGAAACCACTATTCTGATTAGGGTCTAAATCGGGTTGTTACATATTTTGTCAATGTGTTATATGTGATTTGGCATTAAAGGTTGTTTGGCTGTATCCGAACATGATATAAGTTTGTTTTGATATGTTTATTACATGGTATGTAAGATTCATGTTTTGAATATATGTCTATTTGTGGTTAATGCCTTATTCTTGTGAAGTATAAATTGTAACATGAGTTGGTTTGAAAACTATTACAGTAATGTGTTTGTAAATTCGGTTATAAGATGAAATTATATGAGATGGTTATAAGCAATTTGTGATTTGGCTTTTGCTTGTATAAATATTTTTGCATATGATAAGTTGACTTGATATATATCTCATCTTTAAATATATATATTATGGTGTTTAATCATGTGTTTCAGTTATAGAGTAATAGATGGATGTATATTGTGTTATAACATGTAATGTATTAGTAAATTAAAATGCATGTTATTTATATGAGGTATATTTGGTATATGCGTATTGTGTAAAGTAAAAATATGTATGGGTATGTGGGTTTGATAGCTATTCGAAAATAAATTTATATGTATAGGTAAACTTTGTTAGCCGAATAGATAAAAGAGTAATATGGTTTTTGTATCGGTTTTTAAATGGAACATTATTTGAATGTCATAAATGTTATGGTATACATATTTAATTGGTATGTGAAATGACATATATTGTTTTTGAATTTAACATTTGATCTTCATGAATCTTTATTTGTATTGATTAATTATATCCTTGGAAAATTATATGAACTATAGAATCGAAATATGTTAGTTTGATATTGAAAATATATTAGATGATTAACTATGCAATGAAGTCTGTTCTAAATTGTATTATGATTAGTAATACCTTGTAACCTCATTCCAGCAACGGATACAGGTTAGGGGTGTTACACATGTAGTCTCACAATCTTCAAAATATACAATTCAATTAATTTCCAAGCAAATTGTTAGTTCTCATCAGAATGATATGGGCAAAATTTGTCAACTATTACTCAAATGGAGTCTTTCTTTTTTAGTGATAACGATAACCCATTCACGAAATCCAAAGTGACTTGCTCCCACTTCTATTCAGGAATCATTATATGTTGTAACAAACTTGAGACTTGATGTTCTACTTCAACTTGTTGACACACCAAACAATTGGCTGTGTATTCAGTTATCTTCTTTTTCATGCTCAGCCATTACAATGGTTTCAAATCATGATACATTTTATTTTCACCTGGATGCATCGTATACGAACTACTGCAAGCCTCATGAAGAATATCTCTCTTCAACACTGAATCATACTGTCACACCCTAAAATGTTAAGTTTAAGTTGGAATGGTGATTTTGGGTATTAATTTGAGAAACTTACAAATTGAGCGGGTTCTTATGGAAATAAGAAGAATCGGTAAAATGGTTGTGAAAAGGTTGGATTTCAACCTTGGTTTCATTACATTTAAACTAGAAAATATATCCTAGTGGGAGACATGATGATTTTAGATATGTACATTTGGCTATTGAAATTGATATCGGTGAAGTGCGGGAGTAGTATATAAGGAAGAGGCGTTATTTTCGGTGTTGTTCTTTCATTTTTCTATTTGTTCTTCATCTTCTTCATTGGTTTGGTTTTAAGAGAGAAATATTAAGAAGCGATCTGCGTGAAGGAAAAAAGCTAAATTTTTTTCATGAGTAACTGCTAATTGATGAAGCTGGTAAGTTTCCTAACCTTTCTATGTTAACAGATTTAAGAAAAGGGAAGAAAGTTAAGTATTTCAGTTAATCCATTGATTTTGTTCCATATCAAGTAAGGTCGCGGATAATCATTTAAATGGCCTCTGCGTGCAAACAAATTATGGTTCTTATATGATGAATGGTTTTGTTATGTTTTGTCAATTTGGTTAATTTTGGTGCCTTGGCAATTTAGACAAAGTTAATATGATGTAGTCTAATTATAAGATAATTTGATAATTGTATGCTTAATTGAATTTTAAATCGATGTGTTTGCTTAAAGTAAGTGGTTGTAGGATCAAATTTCAACTAATTCTTATTTATTTGGTTGAATTGAGAATTTTGGAAATTGAATTGACTTGGATGATTGTGGTATGTTCGATGATGAATGCAAGAAATGCTTAAAGGCTAGCATTGACTAAAGGAGGGGGGATTTGATACTGCGCTTGAATGACATATTTTTACTATTTATTGTAACTAATTTTGGACATGTGTTCTACTAGTTTTGGTATGTAATTGATCATGATTTATGTAGATACAAGAATTGTCTAATTGGTCGAAGAACAAGTTAAAATGTGGACTACAAGGAAGCTTTGACACGAGAGCTCGAGTTGGTGCGAAGATGTTTAAAAGTTAGGATTATTTATTTTTATTATTTTTTATTTTGACAGATATCTCATTAAGAGATTAGTTAGGACTAGATTTATTTTAGAGAACAAATAACTTTATTTTAGGGTTTTATTAATTTAGATTATTATAGATATATAATTAATATTTAATCCCATATTAATTCTTTAGATTAGGTATTATTCTTATTTAATTAGTTTCTACATGAATCAGAGCCACCAAAACATTTATATTTTATTTGTTTTATTTTTTTCTTTAAAAAAAATATCTGTTGCACTGTTTTATTTTTATTTAAACAATACCAAGTTAAAGTTGAAAGATTTTATTTTAAAAATTGCGAATTTCAAACATGATAAATAACAAGATTTACAGCAATATTAACCGTAGCGAACACTACTATTTAGACTTTTGACAATCACATAAAACACTTGCCTCAACCCTTAATTAACCCCATTTGATACATACAAGTGTTTCTTTTTACCATGTCAGATCATATATATTGTTAATCAATTGAATATTCATATAATTAGAGATTGTATATATTAAACTTCAAATTTCAAACATACACGTTATCTTTAATTTAATAGCTGGTTAAAGTATACAATCAATCAAGGTTCTCTAGTCAAAGATAAGAACTTCTTCGTTTTGAACATGTGCATAAATAATGTAAAAGAAATCCCATTAGTCATACATTCTTATCTACCAAACTGATTAATAGTTTAATTAATATTCTATTTAGCCAAACTCATGTTGCCTTTTATGTAAACTAACAGCTAAAAGAAAATATAGTAGCAAATAACAAGGCCATCAGTTTCAGGCAATTGCATAGCAGCTCGACCAGCAGATCATCAAAACCGGTTGCTATCATGGACATGGAAGATCAGTGTAAAGGTGGCATTGTCTTTGTTCAGAAGGAGAAGGATGATCATGCAACGGGGTATCCGAACAAAGCTCGTGAATTGAAGAAAAAGGAGGAGGAGAGTCGGAGTTGCAAGTCAAACAATAGCTGGTTAACTGTGTTTTATTGCTTTGATCGTTTATACCGTTACCTGTAATCAGAAGCTTAAACCTCTGTGGTTCATTTCTAGTGTTCATGTGTTTTGCTTATTAATTTCCATTATAATTGCCTTTTTTTTAATAGTGTTCTTATTTTCTATAAATAAATAAATTCATTCCAGTTTTATAAACGACGGAAATTTCTGTTATTGAAGACATTTTTTTTATTCAATTAAAAATGAAGATTCAATTTTTGTTTAAATGTACAAATATACTTTTTTGGTATATTTATTTTTGTAATAAATCGTAGAGAAGTATATGGCTCTTTTTAAAATTTTAAAACTCCATCAAATGGGGTGAGCTAATTCTCCTTCGAACTTAACGAGATTACTTCACAAGTTATAAAAAAATTGAAGAGAAAATTTAAAATTGTGAAGAAAAAAAAATTAGACCACACGTATTTTTATTGTTAAACATTTAAATAAATAAGAGAAATCGAATTAAATAAAGGAGTATAAATATTGAATCGAATTGCTTAACAATCAAAGTGTTAAATGAAAGTGATTTGTTGCAATGAACAAACCAAAAAACGAAATAAAATAATGATACAAATGATTATTTATGCAGTTTGATTTTCTACTTTTGCGAAGTATAGCTCAATAAATAAGTTTGCTATCATTGATCTCAATACACAAGTAATTCATGTCCTATCACTCTCCTAGTATAACAACCTCATTTTTGTATCTAAAGACATAGATCACTCACCACTATATAATCTCTACGAGAACTTAAACAATAAACAAAACTTATTTACTCTCTTTGATGCACTCAAAAAGTGTTACACAATGAATAGATTAGTACTCACAATGCTAAATACAAAATTTATACAAGTATCTTAGTATATAAGAGTTTTCAAGACTTGCTAACATACTAAAGTGCAATTACTATTCATTTCTTTAAGGACTCAATTTTCGTTGGTGTTAGAAAAATTCAAATTTCAAGTCGAATTTCTTAAAACGAGCTAATCCAAAAATTTAATCGAGAAGTTTACCAGACGAATGCAGAATTAGAGAGTAGGATTATTAAATTATTATGGGAAGTGTAAAAGAAGTTACTAAGTATAATATCATGACAAATTGAAAGGAAATTTTGGCTAAAGCAGATTTGGAACTTATTGGTAACTTTGTTTTGATTCTGTTGTTGCGTTCTATTTTGGCTTGATTGGCTGCTGTTTTTTCTTATTTGATCTGGTATGGGTTGGTTGTTTCCAGCTCTTTTTATTGTAATCATTTGACTGAGAAAATTTTTTTTTTGAAAGGAAACGAGAATTGAAGGTATTAAGTGAGAGATCAAGTAAAGTCCTCGGTGTGCAATTTAACCAAAACCTTATGTGTAATTAAACCGAATGTCCTTTTAGTTCGTGGCATGAATTGATCACATCCATTGATACCAAACACATTATTAGCTATTAATTTATATTATTAATTATTATTAAAACTAATTATATTGGAAAAGTAGGAGAAAGATGAGAACAAATGCTCCTTCCCATCTCTCTCAAACGGCAAAGAAGAAAGAAAGTAAAAGAAAATTTTCAAGCTTCCTTTTACCGTGAGCTCCATTTCTATGGTTGGTGAAGTTTTCATTTTTAGATTGGGATGATATGTGTCTGAGTTAAATACTTTCCTTAGAATTAGAAATTGATAAGGTTTTAGTACAGATAGACACTGATAACACTTATAAGATAGAGAGAGAATTTGGGATAAAAATTATGCTTTTAGATAGTTTGAAGTCTCTAGATTATATTTTTAAATTCATAATTAGATTCAAATGAGAGAACCACAAGTTCTTCAAAAATCAAACATCGGGTACTAAGTAAACAAGCTGAGACAATGCATTACATGTTCTAATTGTAATGAATTCAATGTTTGGATGTGCGTGACTAACTCATTTTAATAGTTGAAACTATAGAATGTAACTAAAAACGAGGTTGGGATATTAAAGGGTAAAGAAAAAAAGCGATCAATGAGTAACGATATTTATTTGTGCTAATATAATTTGTTTTCCTTACATAAACTTATTAAATAATTAAGCTCATAAAATTGTTAATGATGAATAATGACATGAAATATGCTTATACTTTTTGAATAATGTCTTGATTTGGTGATAATATGTATGTTTATAAAGTGTAAAGCATGGAAGAGTTGACAAATATTAGTTGAAACGATGATAGAATATTAAATGATACGTTTGTTAATGCTATGTGATGATTCTTGATGGAAAATGATAAATGAATATGTAATGATTTTAAAGTTAAAGATGGTTGGTAAGTATTAAAGTGTGTATACGTGATTTTCATCATGTGATAATGGGTTAACTTATATTGATATCATGATGAGAATTAGTGTTAACGGATAAAAAATGTCCTATTAAATGATGTCGGATAGAGTTTTAAGTATAGTTGGTATGTTATAGAATTTTTTTGTGTTAAAGGATTCATTTTGGCAATTTGGGACAAATAATTCTGGTTGTTTGCGACAATTCATTCTGCCACTTTGGTGCGATTTATTTTGACACTAGATGCGCACATTATGGAGTGTTACGGGATATCGGTGCATTTATGCCCGATTATCACTTATGTGCATAATGTAGAGTGTTAAGGACTTAATCCATGTATCTGTACTTGAGTCTGCATTCGGTTACTAAGGGTTAGTATACGAAAATGAAACTTGATTTATAAGTTATATACGACTTTGTGTTACATGTATATATGGAGGGAATATTAACTTGAATACCCTGAGGGTGAACTCTTATTTTTTTTTCTGTTTTGTTATGAGTACATATAATGATAGCTTGGGAAAGTGATACGAGAAAGATCGTAAGAACATGTTGATGCAAATACCTTTACGGTATATCAAAACTTGTTACATTGTAACAGCCCGTTTTCAGTGGAATCGAAATAGTAGTTTCTGGACCACAAATCCAACTTGTGAATATCCATTTATTTATTATTTTAATGTCTACAACATGTTAGTAGTATCGTATAAAAATTTCATTAAAAAATTTTACCATTTGCATGCTTAATTCCATAAAAAGGATTAAATTTCAAAAGGTGCAAAAATTGAGCTCTATAAATTAAAGGGAGTTATTAGCTATGAGTTTAAATGGTTGGAGGTTTTATGTTGTAATTATACCATTGATATGGTTAATGGACAAAAAAGGGCATGGTTTAGTGAATTTTTAAAGGTTAAAAATTATGGTTAAAATGGTAATTAGAAAAATAATCATAAAATAAATAATAGAAAATTTAGTGCTCATCTTTATGAGCTTTCTTCTCCACTGAAATTAGGCTTGTAAAACCCAATTTTTTTAGCTTGAATGTTTGGTTCAGCTTTTGGGATTGCATGGTATGAATTTTAACTCCGTTTTTAATGATTTTTACATTTTTGAAATCGTTGTAGCTTAATCTAGCCAGCCTAGGGACTAATTTGCAAAAATGTTAAAATTCTAGGGTGTTACCATGAATGAGATCATGTGAATTTGATGTTTGGTGGAAGAAAATGAATATATGTTGTTAGATAAACAATTTTTGTAAAGTGGATTTTGTTGAAAATGTCAATTAAGGGTTAAATTGAAAATTGTAAAAATTTCATGGTGTAAATTGTGAAATAATGAATTTTATGAGTTGATAGGGACCTATATGAAATTCAGGTAGCTTGGGTTAGGGATGGAATTGCATAAATTTCATTTACTGAGCTTAAGGACTAAATTGAAAAGAAATCAAATGTGTAGGGGCAATAGTGTAATTTTTTAACATGTGAATTTGGATTGATTGAATAGCTAGTTAATAAATTTGTTAAATTAACTTATTTAGATCAATATAGATCTCAACTGGATTTAAATCAAGGGAAGGCGAAAGTTGTGGATTAGTCGATCGTACTCCTTCGTGATAGTGTCGATGTAAGTTCATAGTAATTAAATTATATCATTTGATTTCCTTATGTATTTGTATTTTATAATCAATAGTAAATTATTATATAATTATACCTCTGATTGTGCTTACGTTCCCTTTTTTACTTTGGTACCCCTAGTACTTACATGCCCTGTTCTAGTTCTGTACCCCTGATCTCACTTACGTGCCTTGTTGTATTTTGGTACCCCTGATTGCACTTACATGCCCCTGCTGTACTTTGGTACCCCTGATCACACTTACGTGCCCCTGTTGTACTTCGATACTCCTGATAGCACTCTTGTGCCATGGTTATGTTTCGGTAATATTTATTAAGTAAAATAAGGGTTCACTCATTTAATGTTAAGTTAAATAAATTTCTATGTACTTACTAAGTTTTATAAGCTTATATGAGTTTATGTGTCATTTTGTAGATTAATTTTGCTGACTTAGGACAGATCAAAAATTTGGCTCACATTATCCATCATCATTAGTAACTTTCGAACACTTTTGGGATTATGGCATGTATATGTGGCTTTAAGTATATGTATGTGTGTGTGTCTAGTTCATTTTGATATAAAAGTGAATCACTAAATTGTGTGTTTGGACACTTAGTTTTCTAGGTTGTAAATATGTATATTTTGACTCGATAAATTGGTATGCTTTGGTAAGTAAATTAAATGATATGTATATATGTAAATATGCCTAGAAGTTAGTTCATTATTTTGGCCAAATTGAGTACATGGTTGTACATGTTTTGATATAGTCATTGAGGTGCCTTTGGGCATATTGGTTGTATGTTATTATATCATAGGTATATAGTAAGAAAATGCATGATTTTGGTGCCTTGTTATGGTTGGTAATTGTTTGCAAATGTGCTTGTAGGTGCATGTCTTGTTGGGTGAGAAAATTGGCTTGGAAATGACCTATTTTTCGTCCACATAGGCAAAGACACGAGCGTGTATCTTAGCCATGTGTGTAACATCCCAACTTAGGGTCTAGTTAGAACAGTGGTTTCGAGACCACAAATCTGAAATGGAAATTATTATTTTATGATTATTTGATGGTACATGATATGATTGCATGCCTGTGTGAAAATTTCATGAAGAAATTCTATGCCTAAAATGTCCAATTTAACTTTAGGGACTAAATTGAATTAGTTGTAAAACTTTTTTTCTAGAAGCTTCAAGCATGAAATTATATTAGATCATTAATTAGAGGTCCTTATTAAGGGCATTTTTGTGTTTGGGTAAATAAAAGAATAAAAAGAGAAAAATCAAGTCAAATTTGTGTCCATCTTCCTCCTTGTGTGCCGAAATTGTCAAGGGTTCCATAGCTAGGGTTTTCAGCTTTTCAAGCTTGATTGTAAGTGCTCCCTAGCCCCGTTTTTTATGTTCTTTGAATTTTTCAAGTCCTTGAAGCATGATCTATCCATTTCTAGCCATATTTTGAGCTAGGGTTCATGTATGAAATTTGACCCATGTGTGACATGTTTGTATTTCGATGTTTAATGGAAGAAAATGAAAGTTTGATGTGTGTTTAATATCAGTAATTTTTGATAGAAATACATAAAAAGGACTTGTTTATAAAATGTTTAAAAATTAGTAAAAATGTGAAATAAAGGAAAGTGTGGGCTGATATGGGCATGGTATAGGTTTGGCTAGGCTTGGGTAACAAGGAAAATGAACACATTTCATTTTACGAGCCTAGGGACTAATTTGTAAATATGTGAAATTTTAGGGGAAAAATCATTATTTGTCCTAAATATAGTTTTTGGATTGATTTGAATAATGTGATGATTAAATGAGTTGAATTTGCTATTATAGATCAAGAAAAACAGAGTTTGGACCTAGACCGGGGAAAGAACAAGATTTTGGACTAAATCGAATTAATTGTCCATATTTTGTATCGAGGTAAGTTCATGTGTAAATATCATGTTTTAATGCTTTATTAATGTATGAGTTTCTATGTTTAATTATTATGTCGAGTGCATGAACGACTTTATGGTCAATGAAAATAACATTGTGAACGAGTTCGACGTATACGAGTTATCGAGAAAATATCGTTTGAACCTTAGGAATAATGTAGGATACAATGTGACATGTCGATAGGAATTATGAGATTATGAGCTCATGAAATTATATATATGTGTGATTATGTGAATCCGAGTGCTAGTCTTGTACGTTCTACCAGTGGCTGGGTAGCCCCGCATGTGTTGCAGGTACCTATCAGCTTGTGTGAGCAGCCCAAGTAGTTATGTCCTGACTGTCAGCTTGTGTGAGTAGACCCCTGATTAGCTTGAAAGCGAGAAATGTGTGATTGTGATATGAGGTAGCATGTGTGTAACGCCCCCACGCCCGAGACCGTCGCCGGAGTCGAGTATGAGGTGTTACTAAGCTTAATTTAACATATTTAGAACTTAGGATTATTTATTTCTACATTCACAACTTTTAAGCTACTTGCATCACAGTCACAAGAAAAATCATATCTCGAGTTACAAAACTCGAAATCAAGATCCGTAAATTTTCCCTAAATCTAGACTCATATACCTATCTACTAATTTTTTCTAGAATTTTTGGTTGGGCCAGTTTGTACAGTTTATTAGTTAAAGTTACCCCTATTTCAGGACTTGACTGGCCTGACCTCTGTTTACTACGAACCACATTTCTCTCTATAAAAAATCCATATGACTATGAAGTTTATTTCTCCTGAAACTAGACTCAATAAGGGTTCTTAGAATATAAAATAAACTACCTAATTATATCTTTAAAATTTATGGTGAATTTCTAAAGTTGGAACAGGGGATTTAGATACTACTATGACCCTGTTTCACTAAAATTCAAATATCTTCTAACATATAATTCCTTTACCTGTTTAATTTGTTTCATGTGAAACTAGACATAATAAGCTTAAATTTTATATGTATTCCATCACCAAATTCAATTGCTATGATTTTTAGTAAATTTTCAAACTCGCGTCAGTGTTGCTGCAGTATTCTGTTTATGGCAAATTTCATCCTTTTTATGAGTTTTTATGCACTAAGTATCTTAATAGTTTTCCTTAACATCAAACATAATCTACACTAACCATTTTCATAATTTATCATTATGAAATATTTTCTCAACCATTCTGTCACCATATCATAAGATCATTTACACAAAATAAGTATATTTCTATACATGCCATACTTAAATTTACAAGCCATTTACCAAAAATCTTCCGAATAGTGTGACTGAGCCTTCGACCTATCCTGACTCCTGAACTGGCTTGTCCAAAACTACAATGAGTAAGAAGGAGGGAGTAAGCATAAATGCTTAGTAAGTTCATATGTAAATAATAAATAACATAACAAACAATCAAACTAATCAACATTAGCATATATCATCAACACACTTATCACATTTTTTAATCATTTTTCATCATCTTATTACCTTATCGTGGTTGTAATCAACACTCAACCCGAGGGTTAAATACATACCTGTCCAAAATATCCATTTCTCATCACTTACCAATACGTCTCTTTTCATCTCGAGTATTCCTCCATTTGAGTAAAACTTTACCCGTTGAACACATCGGAATATAATTCGGATACATGGATAATTTGCATATAAGTGCCACATATTCAATCAAGCAGTCATGTAACCCGCCCATAAGTGAACTCGGACTCAACTCAACGAGCTCGGGCATTCGCATCCATAAGTGAACTCGGACTCAACTCAACGAGTTCGGATGCCTAGTTACATTTCACAAACTCGGACTCAACTCAACGAGTTCGGACATTCGCATCCATAAGTGAACTCGGACTCAACTCAACGAGTTCGGATGCTCAACCATCCTAGTGACATGTCACTTGTATCCTAATCTATTCCTAAGGTTCAAACGGGCTTTTTCCTCGAACACTTATCCTTGCCGTCTTCCGTAGAATGCCGAAATCAATACTCAGTAACTATTATATTTAACAAGTAGCTCACATAATTTACATATTATTTGAAATTAACCACAAAGCATACATTTCATAATGAAATTCAGCATAACACATAATTAATATCAGTAACCTAAAAATAACAATTATGCTACATTATTTACACATGAACTTACCTTGGTACCAAAATACAAAGATTTTGCAATTTAGTCCATAATCTTTTCTTTTCCTTGATTGAGGTCGATTCCACGTCTTTCTTGATCTAAAATAACACATTTAGCTTATTTAATACTCACATTATCAAATTAATCCTTAACTCAAATTTTGGCAAAATTACAATTTTACCCCTAAACTTTTGCATATTTACATTTTTGCCCCTAGGCTCGGGATTAAACTTTATTCCTTATTCTTATGTTTTACAACATGCTGATCACTTTTCTCTTCTATGGCAACATCAAATTCTCACTCTAACATGTACTTGTGACTATTAGGTATTTTTGCCGATTAAGCCCTTTTACTCGTTTTTGCTTAAAATCGAGTAGTACAAGTTGTCTAACATAATTTAAAACTTCATATTCTATCATAAAACATCAAAATACACAAATTTCACCTATGGGTATTTTTCCAAATATAAACCCTAGGTTGAATTATTGCTAACATAAGCTTAATCGAGCTATCGGGATTCCAAAAACGTAAAGAACATTAAAAACGGGGCTTGGAATCACTTACTATGGAGCTTGGAAGCTTGAAACAAACCCTAGCTATGGAGAACCCTTGAAATTTCGGCCTAATGAAGAAGATGGACAAAAATTGGCTTTTAATTTTGTTTTTAATTCATTTTAATAACTAAATGACCAAAATACCCTTACTACTAAACTTTCCAAAAATTCCTTCCATGTCCTAATTTTGTCCATGAACTTAAAATTGGTCAAATTTCTATTTAATACTTCCTCATTAATATTCCAAAACAATTTCATACTAAAAACTTCTAGAATGCAAGTTTTGCAACTTATTCGATTTAGTCCCTACTTTCAATTTAAGCACTTTAGGCATAGAATTTCTTCACGAAATTTTCACACAATCATGCAATCATATCATAATCATCAAAATAATTATAAAATAATTATTTCTATCTCAGATTTGTGGTTACGAAACCACTATTCTGATTAGGCCCTAACTCGGGATATTACAATATGGCTACATTTGAAGCACTATGTACAAGTCTTCCGTGTATCCAATAGTATTCTGAGTGTTCAATGGGCAAACTTGTGAGTTATTCAACAAGTATGTTGATGATGAGGAAATATGACAATGTGTGACGAGTTGATACAGGTATCTATGAAAAACTCATATGAATGAGCTCGGTATGTGATGAACTTTTGGTAAGATTGAAAATGTGTAAGTTATGTCTTCAAATTTAAGCTATGCCTATGAATTTATGATAACACATAAGTAAACTATGTTATGTCAATGGTATTTATGTATATGATTTTGTTTCTATTTATTTGCATGTGAACTTACTAAGCTTTTTCCTTACTCCCTTCTATTTTCATTTTTTTATAGTATCGCGAAGCTAGCTCGGGGATCAAAGGACGTCGGAGGCTCGATTACACTATCAACTAGACATTTGGTATAGTTAATCTCAACATTTTTAGTATGACATGTATAGGGACTTGGTCTTTTTGTTATATGTCATATTGGTCTAGCCAAATGTGTTGGCTTATGGAAATATTTGATTCATTTTTTATATGGCCATGTGAGATGGTTCATATTGATTATTTGGGTTGTAACCCTAATCAATTATGCATGCATGCAATGTATTATGCTTGACGTGATTGCTTGTGGATGAGATGTGTGATGAATGGCACATGTGCTAAATGAATGAATCATGGCTAATAAGTATGCACTATGGTATAATTGAGTAAATTGAAAGTAGGTTTAGCATGATGAATGAATATGAAATTGGTGTGGAATGTCAAATGAAAGCATGATGGTTTGGGATAGGAGATATGTTGACATTACAAAGGCGTGGTTTAATCATGTTTATGAGTATTTGAGTGATTAAATATACTATGTTGCATGCCATCAAAGATGAATGAGTGAATGAGCATTTAAGTCTATCAAACGGCTTGGAAAATAGCCTCAAAATGGTCCACACGGGAAGACACGGGCGTGTGTCTAGGCCATGTGTGACACACGATTTGCCTCATGGGTGTGTGATCCAGTCGTGTGTCCCTACACCCTAATTAATGCAAAACAGAATGCCCAGTGGTAAACACACAGGTAGAGACACGGGCATGATTCTTTACCGTGTGAAGGGCATGGCCCTAGGACATGGCCGTGCGCCCAGGCCTTAGGACATGGCCGTGCGCCCAGGCCATGTGAAGTTTGCACCTGATTTTGGAATTTAATTCGCCACACAGTCTGAGCAAACGAGCGTGTGACTTGGCCGTGTGACCTTATTTTTGTTGATGACATCATAGTCAGAGAGTTACACAGGTTGAGGACACAGACGTGTCCCAAGCCATATGGGCGTGTGTGACCACACAGCCTACCCATACGGGCGTGTGACTCTCCAAAATAAGAAAAATTTTCTAAGTGTCAAAAAGGTTCCAAAAGTTTTCGGTTTAGTCCCAAACCGCTCTCGGTGTATGTTTTGGGCCTCATAGGCCATTTTAAGGTACAAATTGCATGTGATTGAAAGGTTTCAAATTTGGATAAAATTTTATGGCCTGGATTTGTATGCTTGTTTACATTTAAGTCCGGTAATGCCTCGAACCCTGTCTTGATGTCGGATACGGGTAAGGGATGTTACATTTAATGGTATCAGAGCTACAGTTTACTCTATTCTTAGACTAACGTAGCATGTGTAAGAGTCTAGCTATACATTCCATAGATATTATGATAGTGTGACGACTCTTGACGATTTTGAAATATGTTTTCTTTTAGTAAATAGATCCTGACAGAGCAGTGGCGGATGATGTTCAAAGTAACGTGCCTGCACCTGCTGAATGGGCAGCACCGTCTGATAGTAGACCCCCTACAGTTAGTCCAGGAGAAAGAGGTAGGGAAGCCTTTGTAACGCCCCAAAAATCCCAAAATCTAAAAATCCCGAAATCCTGAATTTTCTTTATTTTAGATTTTGATAAAAATTGTGTTTAATATTCTTATCCAAGCGATAATTTTAGTAGGTCTTAGCTAAGGTTGAGTTCGAATTAAGGGGTAGTAGAAATTATACTTTAATTATTAAAAGAATCAGGGCTGACAAATAGGTGGGGTTTTGAATAAGTGAAGAAACAATTGGACACAAAAGGAACCTGTGGTGGAGTGGCTAAGTGACGCCACATAAGGTGTAGTGAGGTGGCGTTAGTAGCTAGCAAAGGGGTCCAAGGTTCGAATCCTAGCATAGAATTTATAGAGTTTAATTTTGGCCTTCTAGAAGGATGGAAGTAGCGTGAAGATGGACTCCAAGGGGAGTGTTCAGAAGAGAAAATTAAGGAAATGATCAAGGGGTTATCATGGAGAAAAACGAGGAAATGAGAAGTGAGGAGTAAGTGGAGCCGAATTGGGAACTTGGGCTTGAAGAATTCTGCTATAGGGCTATAAATAGGTGTCAAATGGAAGGTTGAAGCCGGTGGTCGAAACTGACCTGGCCACATTACCTAGCACATGCCCCGTGTGTACGACCATGTGGTCTACCCAGGCTCATTTCAAAATGACCCTCAAGCAACACGGCTGAGACACACGCTCGTGTCCCTGCCCATGTTGGCAAAAATAGCCATTAACAAGGCAAACTTGCCACCCCATTTTTGGGTCATACCTACAAGCATAAAACCAAACACATTTGCACTATAATTTCAGCCAATTCTAAACCCAAATCATGTATCTTCCATGCCATTTCATTATCAACAATTTCCACATTGTAGCACATATCAAAACATATCATTCTATAAGCCAAATACATACCAAAACATATGAATTATAACCTTGATATTCACATTCAATTTTACACCACATTCTTACCAATTCCATATTTAAGCACATACCAAACTTACCATTTCTCTTAGCTATTCATGTACACATCAAATATACCACAATTGCATCACATATCATATACCAAAATCAAACCATAAGTTCAAACACAAACTAGCCATATCACATGGCTAAATATATATTCATTACAAAACATATCCAAATACTTCTAGCCTATACATGCCATACTATTATATTTACAATGTCAAAAGGTACCGAAACAAGTTTCGATAGTGTGGTGACGATCCTCGATTATCACCGGGCTCCCAATAGCTACTATATTTATAAAACAATGCAAACACACATAAAGTAAGCTTTCAAAAGCTTAGTAAGCCATATACAAATAAACTTATCAACTTAAACATATAAACATCATAAAATACATATACTTCTTGGCCAAGATACTAACATATACCACATAGTTCACATACAATTCACATATTTCCAATCCATTTGCTCATATAACATATTTTCTCATAATTCTACCATATATTCACAAAGGTACATGTACTTACCTTTCATTTTCAACATAGTATACAATTCAAACGTACCTGTATAGAATATGCATTTCACATAATCGTTTGTATCTCTGAATGCCCGTTGAACTGTTCAGAATCATTATGATACTCGGATAACTAGAAAAGCTTGTACAATGCCAGCGCCCTAGATGTGGTCTTACATGTAATCAAATATCGATGCAATTGTACCAGACAGGGTCTTACACAAAATCAGATACGATGCCAACATCCTAAATATGGTCTTACATATAAATCATAAGTCAACGCCAACGTCCCAGACATGGTCTTACACAATAACACATATCGGATCCTATGTCATGACATATGTATCCTAACTATTCCTAAGGTTTGTACGGGACTTTTTGGACGTCAAAACTTTGTCTATTCTTTCTCAGATGTCTCATATTCAAAGCATGAAGCCATTCATCATTTTTCAATAACATATAAGAATAAATAAACCATTTCAAATACATTTATTTTTATATAGGCTTACCTCGTATGGAAATGAACGAAAATAAGCGACTATTCAACGACTTTCGCTTTCCCCCGATCTAATTCTGTTTTCATTGTTTCTTGATCTATATAAATTCAAATTTAACTCTTTTATTCACCAAATCATTCAAATCAATCCAAAAACACATATTTAGGGCATTTTGCAAATTAACCATTATATTTTTATATTTTGACAATTTAGTCCCTATTTCACAAAATCACAAAATACACATAATTTCCTTTTAAACATGCTTAGCCAAATTTTTATGGAGTTCAAACAAGTCCATATGTTTCATTTACTTCACATTTTAGTCCCTAAAAATCTCATTTTTACAATTTAGCCCAAATTACTCAAATTCATCAAAAATTCAAACACAAAATATACTAACCCAACACAAATCTTCCATTTACTAGCATCAAACTTCATAAAACTCATAGTTTCATCAATGGTTTAACACAAAATCATCCATAAAATAAAAGATTAAGGCATGGGCTTAGTAAAACACAAAGCAACGATCACAAAAACATAGAAATTATCGAAAATAAAACAAAACTCATACCTTAATCAAAGAGAATCAAAGTCGACCCTAGGAATCCTTTTTCTTTCTTTTTCTTTGATATATTCGACCAACATGAACATAAGATGGCCTAATTTTTATGTTTTGTTTTAATTATATTAACTTAAATACTAAATTACTTATATAACCTTAATGATAAAACATAAACTCATTTAATTCATGTACATAATAGTCCACTTACCATGAAAATGGCATAATAACAACATAAAGACCTCACATTTAATAAGACAAATCAATTAAGCACTTTAACAAGCAGCAAGTAACTTTTACATTTTATGTGATTAGGTTATTTTAACAAATTGAACACACAAATGATCAAATTTTGGTACGAAATTTTCTCACATACTAATTCACATTTAATAAGCACAGAAAATAATATTTAAATATTTTTCTAACTCGAATTTGTGGTCCTGAAACCATTATTCCGACTAGGGTTTAAACCGGACTGTTACATAAGTAGGCATTAATTGCATTCTACTAGTTCAAACTTGGGTTTCACTTCCTCTCCCTATAATTAGATAGCATCAGTAAGGCAAAATACACAACTTTGAGATACTGTTATTCTTCCCAAAAAGATTCAAAATTTATTTCTAAGTATAAATTCTATTTTCTAGGAATACAAATTCTACTGGTTTCTATAGGAGAGAGAGATTTACTTTCCTATTGAAAGTAAGAAAATTATTTTTGGTTTTGTATTTGATTTGAAATTGTTTAAGCCCATACTTAAAGTAGTTCGTAGTACGAAAATAGTGGAGAAGGTCATTCAATTGAAAGTCGAGAACGTCTAGGATCCGTCTTGCCTAAAGCACATGTACTTTTCATGAAAAGTTTATTGCTATAAATATGACAAACCAACTCAATTTTCAATTTTTTTTATTTTTTCCTTGTGAAAGAAAACTATTCTCAAATTGGATTTTTTCCAACACCTTCACCACGCTTATGCGATTGGTTTAGGCATCGGTGAATAAATAACAATATGTGATGTTTAAAGAGGCTTATAAATGTAACATCTTGAAATAATACTTGGAGAAGGAGATTCAATTAACTGAGCTTTAGAAGCTAAAATTTCACCTCGATAGTCTATAAGCTTAGCCTGTGCTTTTATAACATGACCCAAGTAAGCCTCACTCATTGGTATTTGAGCATGAGTTCATCTCTATTAAGACTATATTTTTATATATTATAATAGATATAGATAGTATGGTAGAAAGATTTATATATTTTTTTACCATACTGTTAAGTTTTTTAGGATATTAATGATTTTAATCCACTCAATTTCTTTAAAATGTGAAATTTGAATTTTTTTCCATTAAATCCTTAATAAAAAGTCATGTTTCGTAAGGCATTCAAGAAGTCAGTGGAAATATTCACACGCGTATCTTGTGTACGTCATCCTTCATATTACATACAATTTTATGAAAATTTATAAAAATATTGATAGAAAGAACTAAATACTTGCAAGAAATTTTGAGTACTGTCAGAAAAAGTGTTACGAATAGTGGCAACTGCTTCAAGCACTGAATAAGAACAATGAAGAACACAAAGATATATTTACACGTTTGATTTCCCTAGATTAGGATCTCACTTTTGCACCTAATATCTAAACAATCTCTTGTACATTGTACAAGAAGATAATATACTATCTTAGCATATTGTACAATAAGAGATAATAAACTCTTATACTATCTTAGCATATTGTACAATAAGAGATAATAAACTCTATCTCCCACTAGATTAGGATCTCACTTTTGCACCTAAGACCAAAACAATCTCTTGTAAGTTTTTCCCCTAAAAAATTAGACTAAAAACTAATTAAATCATTTGATTTTACACTCAAAGCACTTTAAATAAATGTTCCCCATTGAAAAAAATAAGTTCTCTCAAATTAGTCCATCACCTATACAAGCCTCCTCAATTTGTAATGAATTAAAACTTGCTAACATACTGGATCTATTACAATTTTCCAATAAAACGACAAGATAAACAGCTTGATTAAAATTTTTAATAAGCCCAAGATAAGTGTTGAATCTTCAGGTTATGCTTCCAAGTTTACCTAATCCCATCCAATCTTTTCAAAGTGGGAAAGTAAATTTCCTTGATCCAATCCAAACGAATCTTCATGATATGCTTCTATAAATGGTTTGAATATCATAGATGTGCTTCCACACAACCTTAATATCAACAAAGATCAATGCCTAAGGTATTTGTTACCAACATTTGCTAATACGAAATATTGCAAGATTAAATTGTGTAATGCTAGAGACCAGTGGGCATTGCTTATAATCTGCTTCATAAATCTCTCATTTAGCAAATTTTTGAACAAAACCAAATTAAGAGAACATATACAACATAAGAAACAATTTTCTCCCCCTAAGTAACTCTCCCTTAATTAAACAATCTCAACTACTAACATAAGCAACCAAACAAACCATTAAGGCTTTTGAAAAGATGAACACATCAATAATAAAAGAACCTAGAATTATATTATAGAAACTTGAATTGAAAAAGATTCACCAAATAACCACCTACATAATTATGTTCAACATAACAACCCTCGATAACAAAAATAAAGTCTAAAGTTTTAAAAAGAAAAACAACAACAGAAATGGAAACATGCCAACAACACATATCCAAAATAAATAAAAAAATAACAGAAATGGAAACATACCAACAATACATCTCCACTCCCCACTTTTGCTCAACAATTCTACCAAAGTGCCACTAATGTTGCTTGGCTAACAAGTCATTACTCAAGGCTTTATCTCGACACACATTGTCTTGAAGTTGTTGAATGGATCATTCTTGAAAAGTGATATTGACATCAATATGTTGTAAAAATCACTAATCAAAGGCTCAATATGCCTAGGGGTGCCATAATTAGTGCCAATAGGAGCAGCCAATGCTTCTTCAAGGTCAACTTCATCAACAAGGATGGTTCTAGGACTAGTCGTAGTGTTCTTCCCCTTTAGCCAGTTGTAGAAAATTTTTAATTTTGTAGGCTTATTTCATAAATTTTAGTAGGAAAACAATATTAGAATTTTGTTTATAAAGAATCCAAAAAAAATAGAGAGGGAAATGTAATACAAAGCCTAGGGTATACTCTTTTAGCATGCTTCATGATTCTTGAAATATAACCTCCTCGAGAGTGTGGCCATCTTCTTGGTAACTATTTTACTTTGGAAAATAGGAATTTGATTCTTGGTTGCTATGGAAAATAAACTATCATAGGTAGGCTTTAAGGTGGATGCTAGAATTTTTGCTGCTAGAGGCCAAGTGAGATGAACTCCATTGGTGAAAATTTTTCCTATTGAGTCGAAGGAATCATCATGTTCAACATCAGAAGCGCATGGATGAACTAGAAGCTTTCTAATTTTTATTATACCAAAGTTGTAATATATTTCCTTAGCATAAGCTTTGTGTTCTAGTTTGCTTCTTAGCTCAAACAGAATCTTGAATAGATTGGCATAAAATTCGAAAGCAACCTCTTTTAGATAAGGTTGTACACAATTCACATATTGTAACATGTCGTTCTTCTCAAGAATGACATCAATTCCTCTATTGCTAAAGCTCCTCTTGTCAATGTTCTATTCTTCAATGCAATTCTTCTTGGCAAATAACAAATATTTGTTGGTACAGGTAGTAAAGAGAAAAGTTTGTCCTTCTTGAATAGTTCATATTCTTCCTTGGACATTGTATCTATTGGCTCATCTACTTTCCTTTTTATCAACTTTTTTTCTTTTGGACAAAATAGAACATTAAGCCTTTTATTTCAGATCATACCTTCAAGGTACAACTTTTTTTAGTTGATTGTCATTATTAGACACTACCTCAAATAATGATTTTGATACCATGCTTGATTTCATTTGTAACACCCCTAACCAGTATCCATTGCCAGAATATGGTTAAGAGGCATTATTGATCTATTACAACGTATAACATGCATTTCTTATTCATGAACACATTATCAAATAAACATTAATCAACATAATCATATTGTCCCTTATAAGACTCTACGAGACCTTAAAACATGCTTTAAAGAGGTTAGAGACTAAACCGATAACATTTGAAAACTTTAGGAAAACTTAGTAAATTTCATGCATACATGGTTCACACTCTCGTGTGAACAGAGCATATGCCCCACATAGCCACTAGACATGCCCATGTCACAGGCCGTGTGGAAACAGGGCATACATACTGACTTACATCACACGGTCGAGGACACACTCGTGTGCCAGGCCGTGTGAAAGTTGAAGGGTATACTGACTTATACCACACGACTAGCCACACGCTTATGTGTGAGACCGTGTGGACCATACTGACTTTGATTCAATTTCAACACCGGGGACACACGGCAGTGTATCATGACCATGTGTCATACACGGATGAGACACAAGCCCGTGTCTCTGCCTTACAGACAAATGTAGGCCATTTATAGAGCCAATTTGCCACCCTTTTTGCACATACTTTCACAAGCTCATATAGTATCATTTTAAAACACAAATAAGCAGCCAAAAGTCATCAACCAATATGCAATCATACCATACCCAATTCCACCATATTTAATACTCAAATCAATGGCAAATACTTATTCAAATATTTATATCATCAAGCATCCAATCACAAGCATAAACTTTTCAAATTATCAACTTCAATAATACCATATAGACCCGTATCCGATGTCGGGATAGGGTTCGAGGTATTACCAGACTTAACATTCACAAACATGCAAACTGAGTCACAAAAATTTCGTCCACAGTTAAATTTGTCAAACACATGCATATCGTCCCTTATACAGACCTTCGAAGCCTAAAACATATATCGGGGTGGTTAGGGACTAAACTAAGAACTTTAGAAAGTTTTGGGAAACTTAGAGAAATTTTCATAAAACAGGGTCACACATCTGTGTGGACACAGGGACACGCCTGTGTGTCTCCAACACGCTCGTGTCCTCAGGTCATGTAACTCTCTGTTTATGACGTCAGCAAAACAAATTTAACCACACGGCCAAGCCGCACGCCCGTGTGCTAGGCCGTGTCCTCTACACGTTTGAGACACATGGCCCTGTCTTTATTCGTGTGACTAACACGTAGGTTATTTTCCAAGCCTTTTGTTACTATTAATCCCTCACATCTTTACACACATCAAAGATATACATCATGGCATCATTTTAATGATTTAACATACTTCACTAAGGTGTATTCTTAACTTTAACATGCTATCGTTCACTTATTACACGTACCCATATAATATCAAACCTAGACAGAACAATTCTATATTCATTGACCTTGTCATTCAATGACCACTTTTACCAAACTTTCATAACCATCAATTTATCAAGTAGCTTCAATCAACATCAAGTATTCATGTTCAAACATTATCAACTTATTTCCATAGTATACATTTAGCACGTGGCTATGACCATTTCGATCGGTCAGGAAGCACCCATCATGCATATATGTCATAATACCAACCATACATATCCCACAGCATAAACACACCATCGCGTCACAAGCATTAGAATTTATCATGGATAATTAGGCTTACAAGCCACAATCATTAGAAGCCACATCTCATGGTTATATACAATGAATCAATATAAGCCAATACATATGGCTAATCATAACAGCATCTATCATAAAACTAAGTCCCTATACATGCCACTCACTTGAAGACATTAAAATTCATCAATATTCCAAAGGAGGTAGCTTAATAGTGTGAGGTTGCCTCCGAAGATCTCCAACCCCGAGCTAACTTATCAACACTAAAGAAATGGAAAGGATGGAGTAAGTTTAAAGCTTAGTAAGTCCATATGAAAATAATAAGCAAATTATCAACATGATTCCATGAAACTATAATCATAATTACACTTTTACTTATTTTCTGGTCATGTTATTTTCTCAAGTCATAGTTACTAAATTATTTATATCTAAAGCTACAGAACTCCAAAATAAGATCCACAAAATTTCCCTGAAACTAGACTCATATATCTTCTTACCATAAAAGTTTCAGAATTTTTGGTCTAGCCAATAAGTACATTTTATTCATTAAAGTTACCCCTATTCTGCTGTTTGACAGCTTCGACCTTTGTTTAATAGAAATATATTATCTCATAGTACAAGTTTCGATTAATGTTCCTATCTATTTCTCTTAAAAATAAACTCATTAAGGATTTATTAATATAAATCCTAGCATATAATAATTTTTGTACAAATTTTAGTGATTTTCCAAATTTTAGACAGGGAAGCCCGAAATCACTCTGACTCTGTCTCACAAAAGTTCAAATATCTCATAATATGAAATTCTTTTGCTTACACTGTTTCCTTTATATGAAAACAAACTCAATAATCTTTAATTTCATATCTAATTCAATTTTTATGATTTTTGGTGATTTTTCAAATTTACACAACTGCTGCTGTCCAAAACTATTTTATTACAAATTTCACACTTACATAATTTCACTTACTCCATTCCATCTTACCGAAAGTTTGCTCAACTGTTGAGCACATTACTCATTAATTTCCACAAAAATATACCTACACTTATTCATCACATGGTCATGTTCACATGTATTTTCACTTAGTCGATTTTCCATTGAACTCATCAGAATAATAATAGATACACGGTTTTCTGCACATATTACCACCCTTGTAACTGAAGCTATCTGGTACGCATAGTAGCCTGCACTTAGTACTACACATGCAACCTAACTATCTCGTACACATAGTAGCCTGCACTTAGTACTACACACGTGACCTAAAACCATCTTAAACACATAGTAGCCTGCACATATTACTACACATGTGTTCTCACAATGGATCATTCGTATCATTTCTATTCCTAAAGTCCAACTGGAAAATTCCTCACTTTTCAACATTTAACAAATTCATTCATAGTCTATTTCGATTCATAATTTACATCAAATGATCATCCTATAGGTAGACACATCTCATATAATAATGAAATATAATAACATAAAAAGAATCGATATATTATTTACATACAAACTTACCTCGAATGCGAGCACGGCTATTTATTCCGATTTAGTCTATAATCTCATTCATTTCCAATCTATGCCTGAATCTCGTTTTCATTGATCTATAATATCACATTTAGCTTAATAATTAATCAAATTATTCATATGGGTCCAAAAATCATACATTTACAAATTTACATTTTGACACCTAAACTTTCACATATTTGCACTTTTTCCCCAAGAATCGTAAAATGATTTTTATCCAATTTCCTTGCATTTTAAGCTTAGCCGAATCATTTTCATAACTATAGCAGCCCCTAATTTCCACTAAATCACACTTTTATGAAAAATTTTGTAACTTTTACAAAACGGTACTTTTTGACAATTTCACCGAAAATCACTTAGTAAAAGTCATTTATTACACACCGAACATTCATTTTCTACCATTAGACATCAAAATACATGTGTGTCATCCATGGGTAAATTTTTAAACACAAACCCTAGCTCAAAATATGGGTAGAAATGAGTAGATCTTGTTACGAGGATTTAAAAAACGTAAAAATCATTAAAAAAGGGGCTAGAACGGACTTACAATCGAGCTTGGAAGCTTGGAAACCCTAACTATGTCTTCTCCATGCAAGTTTTGGCCATGGGGTAGAAGATGAACAAAAATTGGCTTTTAATTTTGTTTTTAATTCATTTTAATTACTAGATTACCAAAATACCCCTAACTTAAAAATATTCTATTTCACCCATTTCATGTCAATTTTTGTCCAACAAATTATCCAATGGTCTAATTACCATTTAAGGGCCTCCAATTTAAAATTTCATAACAATTAGACACCTTTAACATGTAGAACTCAACTTTTTTTCACTTTTTACAATTTTAGTCCTTTTGACCAAATTGAGTGCCCAAACGTCAAAATTTTCGAACAAAATTTTCACGAAATCATCCTGTGAAATTGTAGACCATAAAAATATAATAAAAAATTTTACTCTATCAGATTTGTGGTCCCAAAACCACTGTTCTGACTAGGCCCTAATTCGGGATGTTACATAGATCATTTACTAAACTCAAAATATAACCATTTGAACAACTATAAAACTTTAACCACATTTATACCAAAATATACCAAAATAAGCCATCACTCATGGCTATATATACAAAACAAAACATATACATTTATAAGCCAAATCTCATGGCTATATTCACAACCAAAGTACCATAACTAGCCTATACATGCCATCTACCATATTTATACAACTCAAAAGTACCAAGTAGATGGTTGGATAGTGTGACGTAGCCTCTGACGATTCCCGAATCTGAGCTATCTTTAAATTCACTATAAAACTCGGAAGAAAAAAACAAGGTAAGCTATAAAGCTTAGTAAGTTCATATGATATAAACTCATTTAATCACAATTATATCATTCAACAATTTAAGCATAACAATATGTAACTCTTGATTACTAACAAACCTTTCACCTTCATGTTCATATGCTATATGTAAACTTCATGACTTCTTTGGTTTAAAACTCACAATACACATATACATACCTGTATTAATCCATAACTAATTGATGCTTATACATAATATTGTTGAATGTTCGATATTTCGCACACTAAGTGCCATACCCAATGCCTCATACACTAAGTGCCATATTCAATGTCTCACACACTAAGTGCCATAATCAATATCTTTCACACTAAGTGTCATATTCAATATCTTGCACACTATGTGCTATACGTAGCCGATTTGTCGTCAAATATGATTTGAATCTCGTGTATACAATTTATGCAATATCAAAACATTAAAACCATAATTGTAATAACATTTATCACGTACGAACTTACCTCGAATACTAAAACGGTGATTTGAGTTGATTATTCGATAACTTTCGTTTTTCCCCGATCTAGGTCCGAATTCCTCCTTTCTTGATCTAAATATATTCAAAATCAACTCATTTATCGATCAACTCATTCAATTCAGTACACAAACACATATTTAGGCATTTTTACACTTTATCCCCCAAAGTTTCACTTTTTTACAATTTAGTCCTTATTTCATAAATACACAAAATTCACACAATTCAATTTAACTCATGTTTAGCCAATTTATACTTGAGTCCCTAGCAACCTATATTTCTCATTTGTTTCACATTTCAACCACGCATTTTTAACATTTATCTGTTTAGCCCCTAATTTGCATTTTCACCAAAAATCACTTAACAAAACTTGTTTAACTAACATCAAATATTCATGATTTATCATCAATCATCAAAACTCATACATATTCATCAATTGAACATTCAAAATATTTAACAGTTTTGCAAATTAGTCCCTAGGCTAGTTAGTACTAATTGCAACGATCTCAAAAATATAGAAATCATTAAAAACGAGACGAAAATCGTACCTTAATTGATAGAAATGTAAATGCCGAATGAAACCCTAAATTTTTTTCCTTTCTTCTCTTCAATTCACGACAAGGAAGAAGTTTGCATCAAATTTGATTTATTTATTTATTTATTATAAGTTTATTATACTAATTACTATTTTAACCTTAATGAATAAACATAAGTTTCATTTAATGTTTGTCCATCTTTGCCCACTCACAATTAAAATGGTCTAATTACAACATAAGGACCTTAGCTTTAAGGTTCTATAGCTATTTAATACCTTTAGCTATTAGAACAACACTTTTACACTTTACGAGATTTAGTCCTTTTTCTCAAATTGACCATTTAAACAATAAAATTTCTTAACGAAATTTTCACACATTCATGCTATCATGCTGTAAACATTAAAATAATAATGAAACAAATATTTTGACCTAAAATTTGTGGTCCCAAAACCACTGTTCTAATTTAACTAAAAATGGGCTGTTACATTATTCTTTTGGGAGTTGAAGGAAAAAAAAATGAGCTTTCTCCTTATCAAGAACTGCCTTTTCTTTTTGACATTATGGCTCTTTCTATCCCATTGGTTATCATTAACCTTATCTTTTTGAACCCAACTAAGATAGCAACAAGGGCAAGACCAGTGGTCACTCCTATAATCTTAATTTCTTCCTCTTCCACCCCAACAGGTGGAAACACAAAAATATACACACTTTTTCATGCCCTTTCTAACCCAAATTCATACAAGTTCGGTAAAATTATTGTCAAAAAATATATAATTATTATAAAATATTTATTTTGTACTTAAATTATTAAAATAATTAATTTTAATTCATTTTATAATTAATTTTGATTTATTTTGATTATTTTCAGTAAATTTGCACAAAGGGAAAAAAATAGCTCGGCAGACACTGCTAGAAGCATAAAATTGAGAAGCAATTTTGAAGCATCAAGGCGAATTACTTATTTAGCTTAATACAGTCCAAATTATGTGCATTAATTCATAATTTAATTAATTTTAATTTATATCCAATTTAATTTAGGCGAAATAAGTTTTTATTAATTAATTATGAAAAGTAGCTCAGTTGAGTTGAACCGAGAAAAAATTGAACCGACTGATTACTAGGTAGCCTAAAATCGTCCCACATGCTGACTCAATCAGCTTGTTTGACTGATTAATTAGCTTGCAAAATGGCCCTTGAAGACTTGTTCAAATTGCAAACAAACCCCTCCACTATTTGTGTCTTTCTAGATTTGCTCCTGCCTTAATATAGCAAGTTTGAAAACTTCAAACTTGCCACATGTGTGGCTGGCCGTGGGAGGGCTCTTTGGCTACTGATTTTGGCTATTTTAACAGCCTTCTCAACCTATAAAAACCTCCCTTGGCTGCTCATTTGGAACATACCTCAACTTTCTTATCTCTTCTCTTCTCTCTCAATTTTCTCTCTTCATTTCCCATCCATTGTTCTTTATTCCCTTTCAGATTGTACCTCTTGAAAAATAGTCATTCATCCACCATTTGGACCAGCACTAAATTGCTCATAGTAGCCTTAGTTCGAGAAGAACAAGCAGAGAAGGAAGAGTGGAGCAAACAAGTCAAGCCACGAAGAAACACCAGATTTGATTCTTGTTCCTTATCCTTTTAATTTTTGTTGTTGTTATGATGAACATGTTTATGAATATTTGTAATGTTGAAATGTTTAATTTAATTGATATGGCTTGAATTTAATTTGTGTTAGGTTGATTGCATTTCATCTAGTTAATTTATTAAAATTTTGTTTGTGTTGTTATAGGCCTTGGTAAGATGTTTGATTAAATAAAACCATGATTAAGTTATTCTTGCATTACAATTGTAAGGTAACTAATGAATTAATTTTTTAAACAAATTGAAATTGTAATTAATTGACACAATACTTAATCAGTGCATGTTTAATCATCTAAGGTAGCTGAAGGTTAAATTAGCAACATTATCTAACGATACATTTGCCTTGCATAACTTGCAAGATTATTGTGATTAAATTGTTTCAAGGTAGAAATACATTGTTACCTCACGTAATCTTTTATATGCTTATGACATTGAATTAATTGTTTGAATTGTCATAGATATCTGTACAAGGTTTTAATTTAATTTCATAAGTATGTATGTGCATTAACACATTTGCCTATTAAAATTTGTTTAATCGGTTGACTTGACATAGAGATACAGTCAAGAGATAAATGAATTTTGGTAGGTGAGTATGTTCATAAGTTAGCAAATTACCGAGTTGCCATGAATTTATTCGTAACAACATAAACATGAGCTTAGTATTTCTAAATTAAGAAATGTAATTAATCTAACACAGCTATGTCATCTTGATTAAATCAGCTTTTGAAATCATGCATTAAACTTTATTTTATTTATTTACTTTGTTTGCTAGCTTTTAATCACTTTTCGAATCAAAATATTTTTCTTCACCAAAGTGTTTTAAATTGGATTCATATATAATTCTTTTCACAGTCCCTATGGGTACTATAACTCGACATTTACTTGTCACTTTATTACTTGTTGCAATTGTGTACACTTGCACATTTCCGTTATTCCAAGTTTTTGGCACCGTTGCCGGGAATTATTTTAAAAAGTCATTATTTGTGAATTTGTTAGTTTTGCATTTTGGTTTATTTTTCTATTCAATTTTAACTTAAATAAATTTTCTGTGATTATTTTAGGTGTTTATGAGTATTGACTGAATTATCAATTTACTCCCTGTAGACCCTGAGATTGAATAAACTTTTCGACAGCGAAGAAGACAAGCTGGTCAGAGAATGATCGAAGAGATGAATCTCAAAAATTTGAATCAAGGAAACAGAGCAAACTCTGCTTAAAATCCTATCCTTATTGCTGATGATAGGGATAAATCTTTTTCCAAAATCGCAATGTAAATCTTGGATCTCTATCCGATATAATCAAAGTTGGCACCCTATGCAATCTAACTATCTCAGGAAAATACAACTTATCTAATTTATCAAGTGAGTAATCTGTACATACTGGAATGAAATGTGCTGATTTCGTCAGTTGATCAACAACAACCCAACTAGCGTCATTCTTTCTTTTGGCTTGCAATTCATTGTCACACTTTTGAGCTTTACAGATTTGCTGAAGAAATATCAGTTTAGCTTTTAATTCAGCCAATATCAAACCATCATCTGATAAGGCAAACTAAGTATTCATCGCCCGTAAAGAAAATAATGATTTTCTACTTAGAGCATCCGTGACTACATTCACTTTCCCTGGATGAAAATCAACCACTAGCTCATATTCTTTCAATAACTCGAGCCACCTTCATTGACGCAAATTTAGATCTTTCTAAGTCATTATATACTTTAAACTTTTGTGATCAGTAAAGATATGGCACTTCTCACTGTACAAATGATGTCGCCAAATTTTCAATGTGAAAACAAAAGCGGTGTCACACCCTTAAACCGTATCCGTTGCCAAAATAGAGTTACAGAGCATTACCAGAACTTTCAAAACATTTACTGATAAATCATGTCAATTATTGTTCATTTTCTGAGATTATTCAAAACATCCCTTAAATGGATCCTCAAGGACTAATATAAGCATTAGAATTAAATCGAGACTTAATCAGAAACTCTAAGAATTTTTCGCGACATTTCAAATATTTTCTTAGATTAAAGGCTCGTGTGGTCCAAGGGATACGCCTGTGTGACCCTAGGACACGCTCGTGCTGCGGGCCATGTTTGACCCCGTGTAACTCTCTAACTTGTGCACACGGCCATGCACATGCCTGTGTGCTAGGCCGTGTGGTTAATTTTGTTTTTCGAATTTAGGTGCAGGTTTCACAAGGCCAAGACACACTCCCGTGTTCTAGGCCATGTTGTGTAACGCCCCAAAAATTAGGCCTAGAAATATTGGGTTTGGAGTCCGAGTTTGGGTAGAAGATGGCCCGAGATAGAATTATTGATGTTTTAACTTTTTATAGGAAATTATTATCACTATTGTCATTAATTATTTAGTGTAGGATCTAAGTAAATTACGATGGATTTATATTGTGGGAAAAGGCTTGGGTTCGATTCAAGACTCTAGCAAAAAAAAATTAAATTTTATGCTACCTTAAGGAATATGGGCAGTAGGCCTTAT
Organism: Gossypium hirsutum; assembly: GCF_007990345.1. NCBI lineage: Eukaryota > Viridiplantae > Streptophyta > Magnoliopsida > Malvales > Malvaceae > Gossypium > Gossypium hirsutum. The sequence goes on along the minus strand of NC_053434.1, from coordinate 37,386,442 downwards.
TAATAATTTGGGCTAAGTTTTAACATAAACAAGCACCTGGCTCGGTGGCTAAGCACGCTAGGAGGGCGTGGGAGGTGCCTGGGTTCAAGGCACAGCATGCGCAAATGGTTGTTTTTTTTAGTACTCAGGTTGCGATTAAAATAAGGGTTAAGAGGAGTTGCGAGCTTAATCCAGCACAAGGAGTGCCCGTGGTGCAGTGGCAGCAGTGTACTGGGCACGCAGAGAGGGCGCAGGTTCGAGTCCTTGCGCGGGCAAATTCTGTTTTATTTTTATTAAAGCGGGCCAGAACTGAAGCAGGTAAGGGTTATAAATTATTGTGGCAGTATTATATCGAAAACAAGGTTGCGTCCCAGTGGCTAGCAGCGTGGGGGTGTGCCTGGAGGACCCAGGTTCGAGTTGGACCGAAACTCTTCTTAGCAGTATGATGAAGCGGTGGATAACGCTGCTGATCGGTTAGGAGTTTGAATGAAATTCAAACATTGAATTTGGCCAAGAATTAAGGAGCAAAACATGGAATTTATGTCAGGAAGGAATTGTGTCGAAACTGTTCTTTTAATTTTGGGCTTTTATGAGTTGTTTCCTTCTTGTTCATCTCTTCTTCATTAAGAACTGAACCTATCTTCTTCTACTCTTCTCTTCCTTTTTTACTCATCTTTTCTCTCGATTAAAGATAGCGTATTACCCTTAAAAGTAGAAACTAGAATTTCCTTGGAAGCCGATTGTTCCTCTTGGCCGAATCTTTTACCCTCTTTATTCCAATCTTTCAAGAGCTGGAAACCCTCAACTCTCTCATCCATTACCGATTATTTCCTCTTTTTCATAAAACTTATTTTCATCTCTTTTATATTAAAGTCGAATGTTAACCTCTCATCTACCGATAATCTCTTCTATTTTGGTAACCCATTCTTCTATTTTCTTTTTAAACCGAATTAAGCATACCTCAGAATAGGTTCTCGAAGCCGAATCATTAGATCTGTTCTCTACTCATATTTTAGGGATTTGATCTACATTAGATCGGGAATAGGAAGGTACTTGGGAATGTTTTTGGCAAGTGAATCTTCGGTAAGTGCTCAGATCTCATCTCTCTGTTCATTATTTCGGGAAATAAGAAAAGCCAAAAAACCCTATTCACATAGGGTGGCTATCGACTAAGACTAAAGGGTTATTGGTTTTGTTTATTGTTCTGTTATGAGTAAGGTGGACTAAAGGCTGTCAATCAAGGAGCATGTTGGAGGTTAAGATCTTTGGAAAGACTAGATCTAGTAGTTGAGGATTGACGAAGGTAAGTGGTTAAGGATGCCTATTGTGGCCGAATGTGGTAAGTAGTTGTTTCATAGGGTTATCATCGATTTGTAAACTAATAGCATAGTGATCGGTTATAGGATACCATGGAAGATTTCGTTGACAGTCGTAGCAAACAGGTGTGTAAACGAACACCTTCTAGTAGACTAGATCGGCAAAAGCCGAAATGCCGGTATTTTGGTATATCGAGTGCTTACGAGCGTGCGAGCGCTCGTAGGTCGGTTAAATCGGTAAATCTGATGATCGCGAAAGGTAAGATGGTTGAGTACGTGCTTTCGTGCACGTTGGTAATTTTGGGCCTCGATGGGCCGAACTTGGGTCAGTGGGCTAACGGGCCCATTTTGGTAAAAGCATGCGGTAAGAATTTTCTAGAAAAGTGATGTTAACTGTGGTAAGCATGAAACTTTAGAATACGAATGAATTACTGAAATACCCTTAGGGTGAGAAATTACTATTTTACCCCTAAGTATGAAAATTACCATTATACCCCTAGGTGCAAAATGACCATTATACCCCTTGGGTTAATTCTGTTTGAAATGCATGATATTCTGTTTTTGTATGCTATAAGCCATGACATGTATATCTATTGCATGGGATTTGGGATCTATTGATGGAGGAAGCATTCTGGTGGCTAAGCCACAAATATCTGTTCTGGTGGTTCTGCCACAATATCTGTATCTGGTGACTCTATCACATTATCTGTTCAGGCCGCTCTGCTGCAAATTCTGTGGTGTGTAGCAGAAGGGTGGGTTGAGTTGTCTCTCCACATGGTGTAAGGTTGGTACGGGGGTGTATACGGCTGGACATGGGTTGTGTTTCTGCATACATGCATAATATATGTTTTATTCTGTAATGGGCTTAAGGGCCACACTGATTTCTAAATAGGGCTATGGCCCAATTAATACTATTTCTGGATAAGCCTTAGGCCTATTAAAGCTTGAACCGATTGAGGCTCTAGTTGGGTTTACTTTACACACTGAGTTTTCCAAATTCGGAGTAGCCACGTGGGTGGCGGATGGTTAAATTTTTCCTTAAGTTATTCTTTTCAGCATCTTATTTGAATTATTTTTCTTTCAGTTATTGATTTGTAACAAGGCCGCTCCTAAGCATTTTATTTTGTTTTTTATCTCTTTATTTATAATTTAACTAAAATGGGTAGACTAGGGCTGCGCGGGTTTTATATAAAATTAATCAACGTTTTCAAAATATAACACTCGTAGAAAATAGATAACTTTAAACAAAACTCTGAAATAAAATAAACCCTAAACGGTAGAGGATAGAACTTTCACAGACTCAAAATCTGGTTTTCTTTCTAAACTTTTAATGATGATTTTACAAACTCATCTAATCGTAGTAACTAAAGAATATGATCAATACATTGTTGATGTGACACACCAGACTTGGCCGTAACGTTTGGGCTGGGATTGGGGTGTTACATTTAGCACACATGGCTGAGAACATGCCCGTGTCTCTGCCCGTGTGCTCAATTCTGAGCATTTTATTTCTCAAAATTTAAGGTGCAAGGGACACATGGCCTAACCACATACCCATGTACCAGGCCGTGTGTCACACACGGTCCAGACACACACCCGTGTGTCTGCCTGTGTGGAAAAAATAAAGCCATTTCTAGCTTCATTTTACACCCAAAATCACACCAATGACATGTACTTGAACTCATATCTAAATACCAACCACTTCAAGAATTCAAATTAAGCAAACTCTATCATTAACATGGCATATCATTACATGCATACATTTTTATAATCTTACCTTGGTATATTCCATATGTTAGGCATAATTTAAACAACCATTTAACATGTATGTAGCTACCATACTATGACATTACAAGTATATCAAAAACAACCATTAGTAGCCATTCTAATGGCTAGATTACAAACCACATATTTAAGCCATCTATGGCCAAGTTAGCATATACATGCCATTATACCAAAATGATTTTACTATATATACCCAAAATAAGCTAGTGGATAGTGTAATGATGCTCCAATGATCTCCAACCTTCGCGAGCTTTCGAGCACAATAAACAGGGAAAATAAAATCTAGTAAGCATTACATGCTGAGTAAGTTCGTATAACAGAAACTAAACTTACCAATCCCGTTTATTAAATCTAAGCATACAATATCATGTTTTCCATCCATTTGGAAAAATTTCCTAAACACATTCTTTCAATCAAACATGTTAGTCACAAAATGGGCTGTTACAAGCAGCCAACTCTAAATCATGCATCAGATAATTCTTTTCATGCGGCTTTAACTATCTGGAGGCATAAGCTATAACTTTACCCTATTGCATCAAAACACAGCCCAAATCACAAACTCTTTACCTGACTCAGGTTGAACCAACACGGATGCCTCAGTTAACAATGCTTTTAACTATTCAAAACTCTGTTGATATTTCTCAGACCACTCAAATTTTACATCTTTTTGTAGCAATCTAGACATCGGTGTAGTAATCATCGAGAATCCTTTAACGAAAATCGTCGATAGTAACCAGCTAACCCCAAAAAACTTTTGACTTTAGATACATTTCTTGGTGGTTTCTAGTCAACAACTACAGAAATCTTACATCAACTCGCATGCCTTCAGTTGAAACAATATGTCCCAAAAATCTGACTTCTCAAATCCAAAACTCACATTTACTGAATTTAGTGAATAGTTGCTTATCTCTCAAGGTTTGTAGCACAATCCTCAAATGCTCGGCATGCTCAGACTCATCTCGAGAATAGATTAGAATGTTGTCAATGAATACAACAACGAAGTTGTATAAATACGGTTTAAAAATCTGATTCATCAAATCCATAAAAGTTGCTGGAGCATTAGTCAATTCGAAAGGCATAACAAGAAATTCGTAATGTCCATACCTTGTTCTGAATGTAGTTTTCGGTACATCCAAATCTTTCAATCACAATTGATAGTAACCGGACTACAGATCAATCTTTGAAAACACTGTTGCTCCTTTCAACTGATAAAATAAATCATCTATTCTCAGTAACTGATATTTATTCTTCATCATAACTGTATTGAGTTGTCGATAATCAATACACATTCTCATTGATCCGTCTTTCTTCTTTGCAGACAACACTGGCGCACCCCAGGGCAAAAAACTAGGTCGTGCAAAACCTTTATCTATTAATTCTTGCAACTCAGCTTTCAACTCTACTGGAGACATTCTATAGAGCTATAGATATCGGTGATGTTTTCGGTACTAACTTAATAGTAAACTCAACCTCTCTAAACCCCGATAATTCTTTTGGAAACACATCCGGATACTCACAGACAACTGACACTGGTTCAATCTTAAATTCAGACACTTTTGTATCTAAAACATAAGCAAGATAAGCTTCTTACCCTTTTCTAACACATCTCTGAGCTGGCATAGATGAAATCACACCAGGCAATTCACTCAATTCATCTAATTCAATTTGAATGATTTCACTATTCTGACATTTCAATTCAATAATCTTTCGTCTACAATTCACAATGGCATCATGTAGTGTCAACCAATCCATACCCAAAATTACATTGAATTCATCAAATGGTAAAAGCATCAAATCATCCAGAAAACATTAACCCTGAATCATTAAAGGACAGTTCTTGCAAACTTTATCAACTAGAACATACTTGCCTAAGGGATTCGATACTTTAATCACAAACTCAGTAGACTCAACAGGTAAACTCTTACTAGACACCAGATTCAAACAAATATACGAATGAGTTGACCCAAAATCAATCAAAGCAATCACATTAGTGTCATAAAGAGATAATGTACTAGTGATAACATCAGGTGATGATGAATCATCACGAGCGTGAATCGCATAAGCTCTAGCAGGTGCTCTAGCCTCTGATTTCACTCTAGAATCTATCATAGTGCCATGTTTACCATTCATACTTCTAGTGTTTTGGTTTGGTCTCCCTCTAGCAGTTGTATTGCTTAATCTTGCATTCTGAGGCGTATCTTTCTCATTTAACTCAAGACAATCCCAGATAAAGTGATCTTGTGAGCCACACTTGAAACAAGCCCGGTCATTCATTTTACATTCACTAGGATGTCGTCTTCTGCATCGCTGACATTTAAGTCTATTAAACCTAGCATTACCAATGCTCGCTATTAACGTAGCTTGAGCTTTAGAACTCGAGTGTTGCTTCCCACTATCTTTATTGGAATATCCCACCAGAGCAGTCGAACGGTTATACAAATCTCGTGATTTCTTTGACGAGGATTTATATGGTTTATTCATCGATCTCTTCCTTAAATCTCTAGCCTCAAAGTTAGCTTTCCTCTTTTCTTTGCCAAGTTCTTCTACTTTACAGGCTCTGTAAACTAGTACCACAAATTCTTTCAACTCTAGAATCCCGACTAGCAATATGATATCCTCGTTCAACCCATCTTCAAATCTCTTGCACATAATAGCCTCAGTTGAAACACATTCCCGAGCATATTTACTGGGTCTCATAAACTATTGCTCGTATTCGGTTACAGTCATGCGACCCTGTTTTAACTCTAAAAACTCTTTGGGATTCTAATCAATGAATCGTTGACTAATGTATTTCTTTTTGAAATCTGCTTGAAAGAAATCCTAGGTAACTCTTTCTCTCAGAACCGCTGACACTAGGGTATTCCACCACTGATACGCAGTATCCCTCAAAAGTGAAACGACACATTTTAAACACCCAGCCAGCATGCAGGAAAGTTCATCAAAGACTCTGATAGTGTTTTCAAGTCAAAATTCATCTCTTTCAAGATCGTCATCCACATTAGCTATAAACTCTTCAGCTCTGTGTTTTCTAATCTTATCAACCAGCGGCTTATTCAGTCGGTAAAAATTCTATACCTTGAGGAGCTACGGGAATTGCTTGGGGATTAGGTGGGGTAGAGGTTGTTGAGTAGCCAGATTTGTTCGAACATACTTCATAAACAACTCATTCATCATCTGGAATAAGGCTTCTTTAGCCTCTCCTCCCTGGCTACCCGATACGGGTCTCAACTTTAACTGCACTACTCCGTGAGTGGAGGCAGGCGCATTCATTTCAACATCGTCAGCTACAGCTCGATTGGGATCCATTTACTATATGAAAACACAGTTTAAATTGTCAGGATTCATCACACTATCACAGGTTACATATGGCATGTATAGCTAGACTCTCACATACGCTACGTTAGTCCTAGAATCAACTAAACTGTAGCTCTAGTACCAATAAATGTAACACCCCTCACCCGTACTCAATGCTGAAATAGGGTTATGGAGCATTACCAAACTTATCACACATTTAAACATGCATTTCTCACACAATTAGTCAATTCAAATACAATTCATTCACAACCAATCATATTGTCCCTAATACAAGCCTACGAGGCTTAAAACATGCATTCGGGGTGGTTTAGGACTAAGTCGATAACTTTAAAAACTATTAGAACACTTAGAAAATTTTCTAAAAAATAGGGGACACACACCTGTGTCGCGCAACCGTGTCTCTCACATGGCCAAAGACACGCCTGTATCGCAAGCCGTGTGGACATTCGAAATGGGAACACATGGCTGTGTCCTGGCCCATGTCTGACCTCGTGTAACTCTCTGACTTGGGTCACATGGCCAACCCACATACCTGTGTGGCTAGCCCTTGTGCCTTAAAAATGGCCACACACACCCGTGTGCCAAGCTGTGTGCCAATTCTGTAGGGTATACTAACTTATGCCACACGGCCAAGTCACACGCCTATGTGTGAGGCTGTGTAGAGCATAATGACTTACTTTTAATTTCAACACCAGGGGACACACGGCAGTGTTCATGACCGTGTATCACACACAACTGAGACACACACCTGTGTCTCTGCTCGTGTGGACAAAAATAGGCTATTTACAAAGCCAATTTGCCACCCAAACTTCTGCACAACTACACCAAACTCTATGGTACCAAAAAATAGCATAAATAAGCAATTAAATCAACTCCAACAAAGCAATATCCATACCATTTCATTACCAACCAATACAAAACACAAATACCACAATGTGCCATTCAATTTCATGCCATATTTCACTTTATCAAATCATCAATATGGTCATTTTCTAAACATGCATTATTTTACCTAATTTCATTAACATGTTAAGTTCATTACTCAAACATTTAGTACTTATAAATACCGAATACCATCTATCATCACATCTCCATATTCAAGCACATAATAAGAGCCATATGCACAAATATATACACAATTAAACCAACCAAGTTAAGCCAACTTTCATGGCTATAAACAAACCAAAAAATTTAACATTTACAAGCCATTTCAAATTACCAAAATCATTATCAACTTATAACCAAAATAACCATAGATTCTATACATGCCATATAACCAAAATATAATCTCAAAAGTACCAAAGTGATAGTAGGATAGTGTGGTGAAGTCTCTGGATGATCCTCGAATCTGAGCTAGCTTCGAGATCACTATAAAACACGGTAAAATAAACAAAGTAAGCTTTATAGCTTAGTAAGCTCCTATGAAATAAACGAAGTTTTGATTATAAATATACAATTCAACAAATTGAATATGTCAACATGTAACTCATATTAACTAACAAACCTTTCATATAATCAATCATGAGATTATACCTATCTTTCACAAATTCCTTCAATTTAAAGTTTATACGGTTCATGTACATATCTCTACCTTTTGTATCAATCTCATACTCAACCACGTTATCATTTACCTATTGAACCATTCAAAATACTACCGGATACACAGGAAACTCATACCAAAGTGCCACGTACATAACCAATGCTATCTCAATCTCATATCACATATATGCTCACTCTCGAGCTATCAATGCGCTTGCTCACATAAGCTGTGGGTCAAGATGTAGCTACACGGTGTTGCTCACACAAGCTATCCAGTAACCACAACACATGCCGGTGTACTCAGCCACTGATAGGAGGTACAGGACCAGTACTCGGATCACAATATCACAATAACCCCTAATGACATGTCATTCGTATCCTAATCTATTCTTAAGGTTCAACCGAGATTTTCACGTTTGTCAAACCATCATCAAACATGTTCGTAGTCTCGTATTCATATTTTATGCAATATCAAAGCATTTAAAATACATTTACAGTGAAACTTACTACATACGAACTTACTTCAACTTACAAAAACGGTGAAATAGGTCAATTAGTCGAGTACTTTATTTTTCCCTCGAACTAGATTTGAACTTCATTTTTCCTAATCTATATAATATAAAATTTAGCTTATTTAATAATCTTTCTATTCAATTTAATCTAAAACACTCAATAAAACACTTTTACACTTTTGCCTCAAGTATTTCACAACTTTTACAATTTAGTCCTTATTTCATAAAATTACAAATTCATGCAATTTCACCCAAACCCATGCTAGTCAAATTTAAATTGGTCCCTAGCAGCCCATTTTTTCATTTATTTCACATTTTAACCACAAAGTTTCCACATTTCACAATTTAATCCCTAATTTGCATTTTCACTAAAAATCACTTAACAAAACTTGTGTAACTACCATCAAACATTCATAATCTATCATCAATCACTAAAATACATGCTTATTCATCAATGGAAACGTCCTCAATCTTTAAAATTTTGCAAAATAGTCCCTGGTCTAGTTAGACCTAGTTGCAATGATCTCAAAAACATAAAAATCATTAAAAACGAATCAAAAATACATACCTAATCGATGGAAATAAGAATGCCGAACCCTAGCCCTCTTTTTCTCAAGAAAATTGGTTCAGTTTTCTCTTTTGAAGAAGATGAACACAAAATGCCTATTTTGTCTTATTTAATTAACATTTTAATTATAAATTACCAAATCCACCTTAATAATAAACCATTAATATCATCCAAATGATGTCCATATTTGTCCACTTATTTAATAATGGTATAATTACAACTTAAGGACCTCTAATTTAATAATCCATAGCTATTAGATACCTTTAACTAGTAGAATATAACTTTTACACTTTATGCGATTTAGTCCTTTTTGTCAAATTAAGCACCCAAATGATAAAATTTCTTAATGAAAACTTCACACAATCATATACTCATGCTGTAAACATTAAAATAATAAAATAATTATTTTGACCTCAAATTTTTGGTTCTGAAACCACTTTTCCAATTTGACTAGAAAAAGGCTGCTACACAATTGACATGAAAGCAAGAGGGGAGTGATGCACAAGCTTCTCAAGATGTCAAAATTTAAAACAAATGACTAATTCAAAAAAATGCGTGTTGTGTCGCGCCATAGCCTTGGTATGTCACGATACAAGTCGACATGCTACCCAAGAATACCAATGCTATTTTTGTTCGTACAATCAACCTTATACGAATAACTAGGACGTGTTGAACACCTAATTTGGGTTGCCAACACTTCTATAAATAAGACATTAGGTGTTTGATGTAACTAAGTCATCCTAGACGCCTTCAAAATCCCAAATAGTTGAGAAGTAGGATTAATTTATTTTTCTTTTGGCCGTTAATAACTCTTTTTTTCCTTTGGAATCATCTTTGATTCAAGAGTTTATCTATGTTATTCAAGTATTTTAGTTTATTTGTTCTTGCATTCGATTTGTAACAGGTAGGTTTTAACCTTAGTTAGAATAGTAGTTTCGGGACCACAAATCTGAGTTAGAAAAATATTTTATTATTAATTTCAGTGTATTTGGTAAGTGAATTGACATGTGTGAAAGTCTCGTGTGAAAATTTAATTGTTTGTGTGCTTAATTTGTAAAAAGGGCCTAATCGCATAAAATATAAAAGAGGTGTGCTAGATGTTTAAGTGCTTATTTGAGTTGGCTTTCTAGAGTAAAGGTCCTTATGTGGTTATTTGACCATTGAAAGTTTGAATGGACTTATAAGGGCATGAGTTAGGTGAATTTATAATTGTTTATAAAAGGGCAAAATGGGAAAATGTTTATTAAAGTAATTTATATGAAAACAAATTAGAAAATCATGTCATATATGTGTACATCCATTGAAATTGATGAACAAAAGGATAGAATGAAAGATTTTAGGTTTCGACATATTGGAAGCTTAATTTGGGTACGTTTTTTCTTCAATTTTTGATAATTTTTATGTTTTTTAGGTCGTTGCTAAGTATACTATAAAGCCCATGCCTCAATTTCTAATTTTGTTGATGATTTGAAAATGTTTCATGGATGAATTCATGAGTTTTATGTTGTTAAATGGTGAAATAAGAAAGCTTGATGTTGAGTTTACATGTTTTGTCTTTGGATTTTAGTTGGATTTGAGTAAATTGGGCTACTTTGTGAAAATGTTATTTGGAGGGAGTAAAATGTGAAATAAATGAAATGTGTGGACTAGTATGAGTACTAGAAGAATTCGGCCAAGCATAAGTATATGCAAATTATGTGTATTTTGTGATTTTCTGAATTAGGGACTAAAGTGTCAAAATATGAAAATATGAGGGCTAAATTGTAAAATTCCCTAATATCTGTTTATAGATGAAATTTTATTAATTGGTGAATAAAAGGGTTAATTTTGAAAACCTATAGAATCAGAAAGGAGGAATTCGAAGTTAGATCGAGGAAAGTCGAAAGTTATCGAGTAGATAGTCTGAGTCGACAAATTTCGAGTACGAGGTAAGCTCGTACTTAAAATTTGATGTTAAGTATGTTTTGATGTATTTATTATACATAGGTTGTATATAATTGAATTGGATAATATGGTGATGAAACAAAAGTTTTGGCACTAAGTGTGCGATTTAAACTAGCTTGGGCACTAAGTGTGCGATTTAACTAGCTTCGGCTATTTGAGGCACTAAGTGTACGATACCAACTTAGTCTCGGTTATTTGAGATGGCAGTAAGTGTGCGGAAATATTTAGCTTCGGCTAACGTTATAGCACTAAGTGTGTTGATGTATAAAATACGAATAACTTATGGAAAGTCTTATAACATTCAACATAAGGTAAGTACAAAACTGAATAAGTACAGGAAGCTTTAGGTATGTATACTGCCTAAGTGGTAGATGACGTTATGTATATGAATCTTATTGATTTGATATAGTTATAAGGATTTAAATTGTGCAAATACTCATAGGTTATCATTTTATATTCATATACTATGAATGTTTTGAGTACGAGCTTACTAAGTTTTGAAAGCTTACTCTGTGTGATTACTGTTTGTTTTACAGTTATCATAGCTACTGAAGGCTCGGGGATAGTCAAGGATCGTTACCACACTATTGATCTCATTTTGGTACTTTTCAAAATGTGAATATTTGAAGTATGGCATGTATAGGCTAGTATTTGGGAAATATGTTTTGTGATGTATATAGTTATCCATGAGATTTGGCTAATTTGTGTTTGAACTCATTTTTGATAGTGGCTTATGATATGTGATGTTAATTTGCAATTATGGTATGTCTTAATCGGGTAAAGGAGAAGGTAAGTTTGGTGAGTTCATGGTATAAGAATGGTTGATTGGGTTGTGCATATATGCTTGATTCCTTGTTTGTAGGTTGACCCATAATGGGGTGGCAAGCTGGGTTAAACCAAGCCTGTATTTTGCCACCCAGTTAGAGGACACGGGCGTGCCTTGTGGCCGTGTAGGAAAAGTAGTATTCTCCTAAGAGCCACATGGTATTCACACACGGGCGTGTCATATGGCCGTGGCCTAAAGTCAGTAGCTAGCTAAGTATCACACGACCGTAGTACACGGGTGTGCCTATTGGCAGTGTGAAAAAGTCAGTATAGGACCTATTTTTGGCATGGCTGCTTCACATGGGCGTGTCTAGTGCTCGTGTATGACACACGGCCAAGTCACACAGGCGTGTGACTTTAACAGTTTGAAAGAATTGGTTAAGTTCTGAAAATTTTGAATAGGTTCGGTTTAGTTCTGATCTTTCCTTAAAGGTATGTTTTAGGTCTCGTAGACCATATTGATAAATAAATTGGCGATGAATACTTCTGTATTAATAATATATGATATCTGTGATTTTGAATTGGTCTGAAATTTTTTGTTTGTCTGGTAATGCCTCGTAACCCTAATATGGTGCTAATTATGTGTTAGGGGTTTTTACATTTGGTTGGTATCATTGATATGGATTAGTCGGTTCTAGGACTACCATAGCGTATGTGAATCTAGCTATACATTCCATATATTTGAAACTGCGATAGGGAATCCTAACAATGAAATGTGCTTTTATATAGCAAATGGATCCCGATAGAGCTGTAGCTGACGATGTTGAAAGCAATGTGCCTGCTCCCGTGAAAGAGACGGTGCAAGATGATTCCTAACTAGCTATGAGTAGCCGTGATAGCAAGGCTAAGTAATCCTTCTATCAGATGATGAACGATTGGTTCACCCAATATATTAGAACCAATTCGACTGTACAACAACCTCCACCCCCGGTTAATCCCCCTCAAACTTCTAATATGCCACGAGTGAATCTAGTACAAATGGGTAGACCACCAGTTAACAGGATTAAAAAATATGGAGCTGAAGAATTCCGAGCTACAACGAGTGATGATGCTGAAAAAGCCAAATTCTGGTTAGAAAACACGATAAGATTGTTTGATGAGTTGTCTTTGAGTTTCAAAGATTGTATAAAGTGTGTTGTTTCTCTCTTAAGGGATACGGCGTATCATTGGTGGAAAACTTTGACATCTGTAGTTCCGAGTGAATGAGTTACGTGGGATTTCTTCCAAGCTGAATTCCGAAAGAAATATATCAGCCAAAGATTCATCGATCAGAAACGAAAAGAGTTTCTTGAACTTAAACAAGGCCGTATGTCTGTTAGAGAATACGAGCAGGAAATTGTAAGGTTGAGTCAATATGCCCGTGATTGTGTATCTTCGGAAGCAATAATGTGTAAGAGATTTGAAGAAGGTTTGAATGAGGATATTTGTCTGCTAGTTGGTATTCTAGAAATCAAAAAATTCATGGTGCTTGTTGAACGAGCATATAATGCGGATGATCTTGGAAAAGAGAAAAGAAAGGCTGATTTTGAAGCTAGAGATGTACGAAATAGATCATCAGGCAAATCATTTCAGTCTGGATCCAAAAAGTTTAGAGATGATAGCAGTCATTCAAAGACTAGTATGGGATATTCAAACAGAGATTGCGTTAGATCACAATTGAATTATAACTCTTCAGCCACATCTGTTGCTAGTGTTGATAATGCAAAGAATGAAATGCCTGAATGTAAGCAATGTGGAAGACAACACTTTGGTGAATACTGGGTAAAAAGTAATAATCGAGCTTGTTATGGTTGTGGTTCGAGAATCCATTTTATTAAAGATTGCCCAGATTTAGCTGGAAAAGAAAATGATCAGAATCTGAGATAGAGTGGTAATGTTTCTCGTGGTAGACCTCCCAGAAATACGGGAAATGTAAGTGGTAGTCAAAAAGGAACGAAAGACACAGCTTTAGATCTGAGGCTCGTGCACCTACTAGAGCGTATCCTATCAGAGCTTGCGAGGAAGCTTCATCACTAGATGTGATTATGGGTACATTTACTCTCTATGATACTTATGTGATTACTTTGATAGATCTTGGATCAACACATTCGTATAAATGTATGAACTTAGTGAATAGTAAAACTTTGTTTATAAAGTCTACTGAATTTGTAATTAGAGTTTCAAACCCCCTAGGCAGATGTGTCTTGGTTGATAAAGTCTGCAGGAATTGTCCGTTAATGTTTCGAGACAATTATTTTCCAGTTGACTTGATGCTGTTACCTTTTAATGAGTTTGATATAATTTTGGGTATGGATTGGTTAACCATACATGATGTTGTGGTGAACTGTAAATGGAAAACTATTGATTTGAGATGCAAGAATGATGAAATAGTCAGAGTTGAATCTAGAGAATTGAATGAGTTACCTGCTGTGATATCTTCTATGAAAGCATTGAGTATTGTGAGAAAGGGTTGCAAAGCCTACTTTGCTTATGTGATTGATTCGAAAGTGTCAAAAAAGAAAGTTGAATCTGTGCCTGTTGTTTGTTAGTTCCCTGATGTGTTTCTTGAAGAACTTCTAGTATTAACTCCAACTAGAGAGGTAGAATTTTGCATAGAATTGGTACCTGGTACTAATCCAATTTCGATAGCTCCGTACAGAATGGCTCCGATCGAGTTAAAAGAATTAAAGTCTCAGTTGCAAGAATTGACTGATCGAGGATTTACTAAACCAAGTTTATCACCTTGGAGTGCTCCAATTTTATTTGTGAAAAAGAATGACAGTACGATGAGAATGTGTATAGCTTATTATCAGTTGAATAAAGTGACTGTCAAGAATAAGTATCCTTTGCCCCGAATTGATGATTTGTTTGATCAGCTGAAGGGAGCTACTGTGTTTTCGAAAATAAATTTGAGATCAGGCTACTATCAACCATGAGTGAAGGATTCAGATATTCTGAATACTGCTTGCAGAATGAGGTACGGCCACTATGAATTTTTAGTTATGCCTTTTTTTTGTTTAACAAATGCACCTACTATATTTATGGACTTAATGAATAGAATTTTTAGACCGTATCCAGATCAATTTGTTGTTGTATTCATAGATGGTATATTGATTTATTCACGCAAGGAAACTGAACACGCCGAGCATTTGAGAATAGTGCTACGGACTCTGCAAGATAAATAGTTGTATGCAAAGTTCAGTAAATGTGAGTTTTGGTTGAAAGAGGTGGGTTTCCTAGGTCATATTGTATCAGCATCGGGTATCTGAGTTGATCTGAGCAAAATTTTAGCTATTTTGGATTGAAAACTTCTGAGAAATGTTTCTGAAGTCTGCAGTTTTCTGGGACTTGCTGGATACTATAGAAGATTCGTAAAAGGTTTCTCGATGATTGCGACTCTGTTGACAAAATTGCTTCAGAAATATGTGAAGTTTGAGTGGTCTGAAAAATGTCAAAATAGCTTTGATCAGTTGAAAGTCGTATTGACTGAAGCTCCGATATTGGAACAACCTGAATCGGGTAAAGAATTTGTGATTTATAGTGATGCTTTGTTGATTGGTTTGGATGTGTTTTTATGCAAGAAAGGAAATTTATAGCTTATGCATCGAGACAACTAAAGTCGCATGAAAAGAACTATCCGACTCACGACCTCGAGTTAGCTGCTATTGTGTTTGCTTTGAAGATTTGGTGTCACTATCTGTTTGGTGAGAAGTATCATGTGTTTTCTGATCATAAGAGTTTTAAGTATTTGATGACTCAGAATGATTTGAATTTGCGACAGAGAAGATGGTTAGAATTGTTGAAAGACTACGAACTTGTGATTAATTATCACCCGGGAAAAGCAAATGTTGTTCCAGATGCTTTGAGTCGAAAATCATTATTTGCTTTGTGTGCGAAGAATGCTCATTTAGTTCTATCTGATGATGGTTTAGTTTTAGCTAAATTGAAAGCAAGACCTTTGTTTTTACAGCAGATTATCGAAGCTCGGAAAATTGATAATGAGATTTTAGCTAAACGAGCTCAATGTAATGTAGAGATTGATTCAGGATTTAGAGTTGATAAAGATAAATGTTTAAGATTTCGAGATAGGATTTGCATTCTGAGGAATCTCGAGTTTATTCAAATGATTCTGAGTGAAGCTCACAGTAGTTGGTTATCTATGCATCCAGGCAATACTAAAATGTATAATGACTTGAAACAACATTATTGGTGGTCTGGAATGAAAAGAGATATCTCTGAATTTGTTTCTAAATGCTTGATTTGTCAGCTAGTTAAAACTGAACATCAAGTGCCGTCTGGGTTATTACAACCGATTATGATTTCGAAGTGGAAATGGGATCAAGTGACCATGGACTTCTTGTCGGGTTTACCTCTATCTTCGAGAAAGAAAAATGCCATTTGGGTTGTAGTTGATCGTTTGACAAAATCAGCTCATTTTATTCTGGTTCGATCTGATTATTCGCTTGATAGATTAGCTGAATTATACATTTCTGATATAGTAAGATTGCATGGTGTGCCATTGTCTATAGTGTCAGACAGAGATCCGAGATTCACGTCACGATTTTGGAAGAAGTTGCAAGATGCTCTAGGTACTAAATTACATTTTAGCACAGCTTATCATCCACAAACAAATGGTCAATCTAAACGGATTATTCAGATACTTGAGGATATGCTGAGATGCTGCATTCTCGAGTTAGAAGGTACGTGGGAACAATATTTACCTTTGATTGAATTCGCTTATAATAATAATTTTCAGTCGAGCATCAAAATGGCACCATAAGAAGCTTTATACGGTCGTAAATGCCGTACACCTTTATATTGGACAGAGCTCAGCAAAAATAAGATTCACGGGGTTGATTTGATAAATGAAATTGAACAGAAAGTGAAAGTGATCCGAGATTGTTTGAAAGCAGCTTCTGATCATCAGAAATCATATGCAAATTTGAAAAGAAAACATATTGAGTTTAATATCGGTGAGAAAATGTTTTTGAAAGTATATCCATGGAAGAAAGTGCTTCGATTTGGTAAAAAAGGTAAATTGAGTTCGAGATTTATCGGGCCATATGAAATCATCGAGCAAGTTGGGCCGGTTGCTTATAGATTGAGGCTACCATCTAAGTTAGAAAAGATACATAATGTGTTTCATGTATCGATGCTTCGACAGTACAGATCTGATCCTTCGTATGTAATTCCTTCATCTAAGATTGAAATTCGGTCTGATATGACCTACGAAGAAAAGTCGATCCGAATCTTAGCTCGATAGGTTAAAGAGTTACATAATAAGAAAATTCCATTAGTTAAAGTGATGTGGCATCGACATGGTATTGAAGAGGCCACGTGGGAGCTTGAAGATGCTATGAAACAACAATATCCAAATCTATTTAACGGTAAGATTTCCAGGGACGAAAATCTTTGAGGGGGAGAATTGTAACAGCTCGATTTTAACCTTAGTCAGAATAGTGGTTTCGAGACCACAAGTCTGAGTTAGAAAAATATTTTAATATTAATTTCAGTGTATTTGGCAAGTGAATTGACATGTGTGAAAGTCTCGTGTGAAAATTTATCTGTTTGTATGCTTAATTTGTAAAAAGGACCTAATTGCATAAAATATAAAAGCTGTGTGCTAGATGTTTAAGTGCTTATTTGAGTTGGCTTTCTAGAGTAAAGGTCCTTATGTGGTTATTTGACCATTGTAAGTTTGAATGAACATATAAGGGCATGTGTTAGGTGAATTTATAATTGTTTATAAAAGGGCAAAATGGGAAAATGTTTATTAAAGTAATTTATATGAAAACAAATTAGAAAATCATGTCATATATGTGTACATCCACCGAAATTGAAGAACAAAAAGAAAGAATAAAGGCTTTTAGGTTTTGGCACATTGGAAGCTTAATTTGGGTACATTTTTACTTCGGTTTTTGATAATTTCTATGTTTTTGAGGTCATTGTTAGGTGTATTATAAAGCCCATGCCTCAATTTCTGATTTTGTTGATGATTTGAAAATATGTCATGGATGGATTCATGAGTTTTGTGTTGTTAAATGGTGAAATATGAAAGCTTGATGTTCAGTGTACATGTTTTGTCTTTGGATTTTAGTTGGATTTGTGTAAATTTTGGAGGGACTAAAATGTGAAATAAATGAAATGTGTGGACTAGTATGAGTACTAGAAGAATTTGGCCAAGCATAAGTATATGCAAATTATGTGTATTTTGTGATTTTGTGAATTAGGGACTAAAGTGTCAAAATGTGAAAATATGAGGGCTAAATTGTAAAATGCCCTAAATATGTGTTTATAGATGGAATTGTATTAGTTGGTGAATAAAAGGGTTAATTTTGAAAACCTATAGATTTAGAAAGGAGGAATTTGGCCTTAGATCGCGGAAAGTCGAAGGTTATCGAGTAGATAGTCCGAGTCGACAAATTTTGAGTACGAGGTAAGTTCGTACTTAAAATATGATGTTAAGTATGTTTTGACGTCTTTATTATACATAAGTTGTATATAATTGAATTGTATAATATGGTGATGAAACGAAAGTTTTGGCACCAAGTATGCGATTTAAACTAGCTTAGGCACTAAATGTGCGATTTAACTAGCTTCGGCTATTTGAGGCACTAAGTGTGCAATACCGACTTAGTCTAAGTTATTTGAGATGGCACTAACTGTGCGGAAATATTTAGCTTCAGCTAACCTTATAGCACTAAGTGTGCTGATGTATAAAATACGAATAACTTATGGAAAGTCTTATAACATTCAACATGAGGTAAGTACAAAAGTGAATAACTACGGGAAGCTTCAAGTATGTATAATGCCTAAGTGGTAGATGATGTTATGTATATGAATCTTATTGAGTTGATATAGTTATAAGGATTTAAATTGTGCAAATACTCATAGGTTATCATTTTGTGTTCATATACTATGAATGTTTTGAGTACGAGCTTACTAAGCTTTTGAAAGCTTTACGAGCTTACTAAGCTTTTGAAAGCTTACTCTGTGTGATTACTGTCTGTTTTACAGTTATCACAGCTACGGAAAGCTCGGGGATAGTCGAGGATCGTCACCATAACAAAATGTAAATATTTGACGTATGGCATGTATAGGCTATAGTTGGGAAATATGTTTTGTGATGTATATAGTTAGCCATGAGATTCGGCTAATTTGTGTTTGAACTCATTTTTGATAGTGACTTCTGATATGTAATGTTAATTTGCAATTATGGTATGTCTTAATCAGGTAAAGGAGAAGGTAAGTTTGGTGAGTTCATGGTATAAGAATGGTTGATTGGGTTCTGCATATATGCTTGATTCCTTGTTTGTAAGGTGACCCATAATGGGGTGGCAAGTTAGCTTAAACCAAGTCTGCATTGTGCCACACGGTCAGGGGACACGAGCGTGCCTTGTGGTCGTGTAAGAAAAGCAGTATTCTCCTAAGAACTACATGGTATTGACATACGGGAGTGTCATATGGCTATGGGCTAAAGTCAGTAGCTAGCTAAGTATCACACTGCCATAGTACACGGGCGTCCCTATTGGTCATGTGAAAAAGTTAGTATAGGACCTATTTTTGGCACGACTGGTTCACATGGGTGTGTCTAGTGCCTGTGTATGACACATGGCCAAGTCACACAGGCGTGTGACTTTAACAGTTTGAAAGAATTGGTTAAGTTCTAAAAATTTTGAATAGGTTCGGTTTAGTTCTGATCTTTCCTTAAATGTATGTTTTAGGTCTTGTAGACCATATTGATAAATAAACTGGCGATGAATGCTTTTGTATTAATAATATATGATATTTGTGATTCTGAATTGGTCTCAAATGTTCTATTTGTCTGGTAATGCCTCGTAACCCTAATCTGGTGTTGGTTACGGGTTAAGGGTGTTAGACGATTTATTTTTTTATTCCAATGAAGTGATTTGCTACTTCGTTCCCATTCAATATTCAACCCGTGATTATTCAAATCTCTTTTCCCGTTCGAATCAATTGTGTTCTTCACATGATTTGTTCAATTGAGATAGAGATTATGAATAACTTGAGCAACTAAATCCTTTAGGGAAGATTAACAAGTAGATAGAGATGTGATTAACAGAGGATTTAGGGTTTCTCGAGAAGGTTATTTAGTATGAATTACGGTGCTTAAACCATTAGGATCGATAACCCTAGGAAGTTATCATAGGCTAGACGAGGTCAGGAGATTAGTCGAACCGAGTAAATTGTCATTTATCCTGGCTGAGAAAGTGGGGTTGGGAGGTATCAACCAATCGATTAGTTAATTAAAGGTCAAGAGGTAATAGTTGGTTAATGGTAGCTAATCCATCCTAAAACCCTAATCTGAAGTTAGTTACAAACCTTGAAGCGATTTAATCTTCCTGATTTGTTGATATATTTTAATTCGTTTGTTTATTTTTCTTATTTATTTATTTTTCGTTATTTATTTTTTATGTCATCAAATTTTTTTATGGTTTATCGTAATATAGGAATTAATTACTATTACTTAGACTTGTTATTGTAAAAATGTTTTTATAATTTATTCAATCCTCTCTTGGGTATGATCATCGGAATACTTCCTAGGTATTTCGTTGTATAAACTATATTATAGTTTAAGCCGTGCACTGGCAGACACCACTTTTTGTAATCTCTTATATTTTTGATGTTATATTTTACTATAAATGATAACTCATTTATAGATGGTCAGGGATTAATCTTAATTGGCTTAGAAATGATAAAAACGACCTATTTGTAAAAATTGAAAATTGTTTGGACGAAGGCCTATGAAGCTGACGTGAAAATGGTCTTAAATAGATGGATTTTTCCATCTTTTTCTACAATATTCCATCAAAATATTCATTAAAATAATCTTTCCCCACCAATCATGTTATGACATAATTTATTCCTTGATCATGACACTTTCTATAATTATCTATTTCAAATAATTACCATTTTGTCCTTCAACTTTTGCTATAATACCACTCATAAGTCAGGTCTCTTTATGGTAATTTTTCACCTCTAGGCCCTTTTCCTTTTTCCTTTAATTCAATATAATCATTTTAGATCTTAATTTCTTACTTAGGCCCCAATATTTTTCACTTCTTTACAATATAGTCATTATCCCAGATTTATTTCTCTCAATATATAGACTTTTCTAAACTTTTTCAGTATTTGTCTTCACCATCTTATATGATTGAAAATTTCCAATTTCCGACTTTCTTAGATTACAACTAATTCACTATTTGTTTATCACTATTTAACATTACTGAAATTTTGTGGATGTTACATTTCTTCCCTCAAAAAATTTTCGTCCCTGAATTTTGATAATACTCTAGTAACTGGATATACTATTGTCTTATAATTTTTTTCACTCACTTACATTGCTCCTTCATATATCATATTTGTCTTAATTTTCAATGTCTTCTGAAACTATTGCATGATATAAATCAAAAGATATGTTTTTCAACATCTAAACATGAAAAACATCATGAATTCTCTTCAATGTTGTTAATCAACGCCAACAAATAACTACTGATCTCATTCATATCAGAAATCCCATATAATTCAATAAACTCTAGAGACAATAATATAATTTCTAAACCTGCCTTTTAATTTCTAAATCACTGATTCAAACTAACTATCAACCTTGAAGAAATTTTTGCAAGGCAATACTAAAATTCTAACCAAAATTTCCCATATCCTGATGTTCAAATCATGCCAAGCATCACATCAAAAGTTTTATTCATATGTTACTCTTTCCTTTCTCTTATACCCAGAAGAATTAGTAATCAAATCATCCTTTTTCAACATATTCCTGTAGTAATTTTCTTTTCTTTTATCAATGCAATACTAATATATAAATAAACAGAACCACTATTAATTGTCACAAAATAAAAGTATCAGTTTAATAAATAATATTTTTTTATCATATCACGATTATCATCTTTTCCTCCTCAAGTTCAAATGGTATAAGATCGTGGTATCATTTGAGATTCGAATATCTCTGACTACTAATGGTGCCACTTATTATTCTTGGTTGTTTGCCCCTTGACTGAACTTGATTAGTTTCTATAGGTTGTTCAATAGTATTTTCTGCCACTACTAGACAACTACTCATTAAACGATCCTTCGGTTCACATCTAAAACAAGCCCCGGTAATTAATTGACATTCGCCATAATGTGATTTGCCACAGTATTCACATAATGAAATAAGTCATCTTTTTAATCCCTCAGTACTAAAAATTGATGTGGTTTGTTGACTTTTTCTGTCTTGTCCTTTTGATATCTGTCCAAAAGAAGAAGTAGGATTTTCAGGCTCTCGAAAATCTCTTATTTTCTTTGTTGCAAATAGAACTTCAGAACTAGTGATTAATCCTTTTCTAGAGTTCTTGTCTTATTTTCTATTAATTAATTTTTCTATTCTTTGTGCTCTTTCGACCAGAGATGATAGCTCTTGCAAATTTAAATCCATGATGCATATGTAAAGATTTTCATTTAGCCCTTACTCAAATCTCCTACACGTATCAGATTTTGTAGACATAAGCTCTTGAGCATTATCATTTAATCTCAGAAATTCTTTTTCATATTTTGACACACTCATTTGATTTTGCATCAATTCAACAAATTCGTACTCCTTACTTTCCAAATATATTTGACCCACAAACTTTTTTTTAAACTCTGATATGAAGAAATTCCATGTAATTCATTCAACTAGACTCATACTATTTACAATAGTCCATCATTGATATGCTTCATCTTAATAATGACACAACACATCTCAACTTGTCTTCATCTAAACATTGCAATTCTTCAAATAATCTCTAACTGATTTCTTACCAATACTCACCATAGTAGGATCATCTTCTTTCTTACCTCTAAATTCTTCAGCTCCATGTTTTCTAATTTTCTCAAGAGAAGATCGTTGATTTAAAATAGAAACTTGCAATTAAGGCCACAGTTCTTATATAAAAGCGATAGGAGGTGAAGGAGGAACTGGATGGACATTATTTCTCATAAATAGTTGAAGAAACTGGGTAAATGTTTGGAAAACAGATTCGTGTGCTAGTTTTCTTTCCCTATGAAACTCTTGTCTTTGTTCAAATCTTGATCTTACGGGCTTTTCTGGCTCATTCTAGGCTGGAGATGATGGTACACTTTCTTTTCTGTTAGGGTTAAAAGCCTTACTTTCTACTTCTTCACTCGTAGCATCTCTAGTATTTCGAGACATCTTCAATTCTATATCACATAATTTAATTTCATTAATAAACAAAAATCACATCTCATCACATCAATATATCAAATGACATATACCTCTAGACTCATTTTCAACCTTAGGATGAAAAAACCTAGGCTCTGATACTACTAAATGTATCACCCTTATACTTGACTTAATCATGGGGTCAAGGTAAAGGAATGTCACATTTGATGCCAAAGCAACCATGGTCATGTACTATTAAACTAAACCTTTTACAAGGAATTTTTGCTATTGTTAACATATTATACACATATTACAGTTGTACTAAATAAATCCAGATAGATATTCATATAAGAAAATTGTTTCATATGAGAGGTATCGATACCTTTGCTAACTGTATCGATGCATTGACTTGGGTATCGATACCTCTGCCAATGGTGTTGATACATTAACTTGGGTATCGATACCCATGTCAAGTATCAATACCATTTTGAGTTTTGATGCTTGAAAAATTCAAAAAAATACTTTAAGTATCGATACTTAGGTCAAGGTATTATACGTCCTCTTAAGTATTAATACTTTTACCTTGGTATTGATACCAAAATGAGGTTTGATGTTTCATTTAAAACCAAGGATTATTTACCAGATTGGTTCCTCATATTTTACCTATTTTAGTACCTATTCAGTTGTCAAATTAAACCAAACCAATTCACATATCAATTATACATCTCAATTCCAAATACTCATAATCTAACATGTTACTCATAAACTTGTAAAATATACCATACATTTAAACAAGTATAAGTTTCACTTAAGTCCCTCAATTTTTTCAACCTTTAAACATACCTAGGTACATGCCATTTACCAAAATAAAACAAAGAAGGAACTTTACTCATTCCTCGGATCCGTTAATATGATGAGATGCATTGCCACTAAGCTTTAAGAAACTTTCTTCTTTTGATCTTTATCTATGCTTATAAAACACGCGTTAAGCTATTGCTAGCTTAGTAAGTACAACTAAAGTTCAATTAACATTTTAACTACTATAGAATCTGGATTTATATTTTTTGATCATTTCCATAATTTTAATTCAGAACATGAACACATTAATATCTTTAACTTACCATTCAATTATTACATCTTTTTTTCTATTTCTTATTCTTCATCAAATCACAATTTGATCCCTTTCAATACATTTACTATTTTTACCTTTTCATTTAACAAACATTGTATTTCACCTTTTAACAGAGTCCTAGTAGACTAAACAAAACACATAGGATATTCGAAATAGTACGAGACAATGCCAAAGTGTGTAATGGGACAACACCGAAGTACGTAAACAAATGGCGTGCTAAATTTCCTTAATGGCATGTCATTTATATCCCCTAATTCTTATCTCATCTACTTGGGCATTCATATTAGAGTCAATTATATTTTCACATTTCAGAAAAGAATTCAAATACTTTACATTATTTCCTTGTAGCAACACTCATATAATAGTATTTTTCACTTTCAATAATATTTGTACCATATTTCACTTCTTAATAGTATTTCCATAATTCACTACAAATTATTATATATATTTTTTACATATCACTTTTACACATATTACATTTTAATCTTTTTCTTTCTCATGATTCATTAAGTATTATCATAACATTTTCATCTCATTTCACATATCATTTGTTAACATATTTCACTTCATTTACTCACATACTTATAATAATTAGAATTTCATCAATTATTTTATGACTTTTACAATTTAGTCTTTTTTTTCTTTCAATCTTTCTCGTTTTTCTTTATTTTTCACGTAATTTAACAACTTAGTAAATAAAATAAAATCATCACTTTCTCATTTTAAATTATTATCACATCTTATTCTTCAGTTATGTGGCATGTCAGCTTATATTTAAATATCATGTAAAGACTTTTACTCATCTAATTAGCTTAACAATTAACAACTTATTTAAAGTAGAGTTTTTGAAATCAAACCCTTTCCTTTGTTTTCTTCTTCTTCTTCTTCTTTTTCTTCTTCCTCCTCCTTTGGCTCCTCCTTTGCTTTAATTTTCCACTGGTATCTAACTTTCCTTCACTTGTTCTTCATTTTCCATAATAAAACATCATAATCCATGTTCTTCTATTGAAACTAACATGAATTTTAAGAAAAGTTAATCATTCTTACCTTAATCACTTATATTCAACACTAACCCTTATTTTCTCCCTCCTCTAAGACATTCATGGATGCACTTCTTATGAAATTTAGGTGGCTACTACACTTTTCTAATGATTTCACTCTCTAATCATGAGAGAAATTGGAGGGATTAAGCTTAATTGGCTTAGAAATGGCAAAATTAACCTATTTGTAAAAAATAAAAAAATTAAATGGAGGCATATAAATGTGACATGAAAATGGTCTTAAATAGATGGATTTCTCCATCTTTTTCTTCAATATTCCATAAAAATATATCATTAAAATAATCCTTAAAATGAAAATTACCATTAGCCCCACCAATCATGTTTTGACACAAGTTAGTCCTTAATCATTACACATTCCATAATTATCTATTTCAATTAATTACCATTTTGTCCTTCAACTTTTTTTATAATACCACTCATGGTTCATAACTCTTTTTGGTAAATTTTTACCTCTAGTCCCTTATCTTTTTTCCTTTAATTTAATTTAACCATTTCAATTCTTAATTTCTTACTTTGACTCCAATACTTTTCACTTTCTTACAATCTAGTCAATACCCTGAATTTATTTCACTCAATCTATAAACTTTTCCGAACTTCTTTAGCATCTGTCTTCACTATCTTATAACACTGAACAATTCAATTTCTGACTTTTTCATATTACAACTGATTCACTATTTATTTATCACTATTTCAAATTCTTGAAATTTAGGGGATGTTACACTTATTCATGTTTCTCTCAGAATCCAAAGACTTAGATCTCAACCTCCCTCTAAAGTTTGTAATGTTTTTCTTGCATCTTTTTGTTAGTAATAGTGTAACAGCCCGATTTTAGCTAAATTGGAACAGTGCTTTCAGAACCACAAATTTGAGGTCAGAAAATTATTTTAATATTATTTTTGATGATTACAACATGTGAGTATATATGTGTAAAAATTTTGTGTGTTAATTTTATAGTTTAAGTGGTTAATTTGATCGCATAAAATGCAAAAGTTGCATTCCATTAGTTAAAAGTGCCTAATTGCTATGGCTTAATACATGAAACGTCATTATGTTGAAATTAGACCATTGATAGTGGAATTTGACATAAATGGGTATTAAAATGGATGATATTAAATTTTTATAACAAGGTTAAATTAGTAATTTGGCTAATAAGATTATAATAAATTAAACAAACAAATTCAATGTGTTTGTCATCTTCTTACAGCCAAATTTTGAAGAGAAGAAAAGCTTTTATTCAGGGTTCATTCAGCCATGCTATGTTGGTCATTTAAGGTATGGTTTTTATTCCGTTTTTGATGATTTCTATGTTTTTATGATCGTTGCTTTGTATTCTAGCTAGCCCGTACCTTAATTTTTAGAATGGATAATGATTTTGTAAAGTGCCATTGATGAATGCTTGAGTTCTTGAATGTTTGATGATGGAAAATGAGTATTCGTTGATAGATTATCATGTTTTGTAAAGTGTTTTTTAGTGAAATTGCATAAAAGGGACTAATTTGTGAAAAGTGTAAAATGTGGGGTTAAATCTATGAAATATTGATAAATATGGGCTATTATGGAGCTTATAGATATTCGCTAGCTTGGGTTTAGTTGAAATTGTTGTAAATTATTTTTTTATAAAATAAGGACTAAATTGAAAAGTTGTGAAAGTTTAAGGGCTAAAGTGTAAAAATTCTCAAATGTATATTTTTGGATTAAATTGAATGAATAGGTGATTAAATGAGTTAATTTTGAATACATATATATCAAGAAAAGTAGAACTTGGACTTAGATCGAGGCAAGAACAAAGTACTCGATTAATCTACTAGTTTCGTTGTTTCTACGACCGAGGTAAGTTTGTAGGTGTTAATTTCCTCATGAATGAATGCTATGCTTTGATATTGCATAAAATGTGTTTATGAGATTGCGAATAATGTTTGAATTGTGAATACGAATATACAGAAGTGTTCAACGATGAAATCGACAAGCGAAACTTTCCAGTTAAACCTTAAGTACAGTGATGATGATAATGTAATTTCATTAAGTTAATGCATTGGCTACGGGCCAAGATATCAGCACTTCGGGTGTGAATAGTACCTTGATTTAGCTACGGGTCATGGTATAGGTATTTTGAAAGGAGTTACCTTGATTTGGCTACGGGCCATGGTATAGGTACTCTGGGATAAGTTACCTTGATTTTGCTATTGGCCATGGAATAGGTACTTATCAATTATGATTCGTGAGAATCCAATTTCTATTCCTAATGATTTAACGGATAAATAAATACCATGGTTGAGAAAGAGGTTAATACAAGGTCATATGAGTATGTACGAAACCTATTCAAGTACCACATTGAGAAAGTTTAATGAAATGGTATTTATTTATGTTTGAGACATGAATAAGGATTGTGTTAATGTAATGTCGATTTGGTAATGTACAATTGAACTATATTATTTGATGAATTGAATTGCTTAATTATGAACTTACTAAGCTATGAAGCTTACTGTGTGTTATTTGTCTATGTTTTATAGATAGTCAAAGCTAACTTGGACTCGGGGATCATCAGAAGCATTGTCACACTATCGATCATTTTGTTGGTACTTTGAAAGGTTTGTATATATATGGTATATGGCATGTATAAGCTAGTGCCATTTTGTTATATTTTGAGCTATGATGTTAGTCATGTGATTTGGCTTGTTTTGGTATGTTTGATATAGTTGTGGATATAGTTAAATGGATGTTAATTTGGTTAATTATCAATGTTTGAAGAATGGTAAATTTTGATAGTTTTGGTATATGGATTTGGTATATTTGTATATGGAAATTAGTAGTTGAATTGGTTGATGATATATAGCTTGAAGTGTGATTGATTTGGCATGTTTTTGGTTGCCTAAAAAATGTATTGAAATGGTGTTATTTTGGTTGATTTGTATGCTTATGAATAGGGTGGCAATTTGGCTTTACAAATGGTCAATTTTCATCCACACGGGCAGAGACACTGGCGTGTGTCTCAGTTGTGTGCGACACACGGTCATGTTACACAGCCGTGTGTCCCCTAGGGTAGCCCTATCAATTAAGTCAGTATACCCTACAGGTTTGACACGGCCAAGACACACGGGCGTGTCTACTGGCCGTATGTGTTACACGGACTCAAACATGGGTGTGTGTAGCCATTTCAAAGG
Source organism: Gossypium hirsutum (assembly GCF_007990345.1). Classification (NCBI taxonomy): domain Eukaryota; kingdom Viridiplantae; phylum Streptophyta; class Magnoliopsida; order Malvales; family Malvaceae; genus Gossypium; species Gossypium hirsutum. The sequence goes on along the minus strand of NC_053434.1, from coordinate 37,358,147 downwards.
GTACTGGGTTAGACACATGGGCGTGTGGTCGGCCGTGTGACCCAAGTCAGTATCCTCCTTAGGTTTCCCACGGCCATGACACACAAGCGTGTCTTCAGCCGTGTGGTACAAGTCAGTATGTATGCCTTACTTTCACATAGTCTGTGCTACGGGCGTGTTTGGTGGCCGTATGAAGCACACAGCCTGTTTACACGGGCATGTGACACGGGCATGTGACCTATGATTTCATGAATTTTTTTCTAAGTGTTCGAAAATTTTTATATGTGATCGGTTTAGTCCCGAACCACTCTTAAGCATGATTTTAGTCTCGTAAACATATTTAAGGGACTTTGTGTATGTGAATGAATGATATGTGATATTGAATGTTGATAAATGTTATATTGTCCGGTAATTCCTCTTAATCCTATTTTGGCGATAGATACGAGTTAAGGTGTTACATTTTATTAGTATCAGAGTTACGGTTTAGTCGATTCTATGACTAACGTAACATGTGAGAGTTTAGCTACACATGCCATATATATAAACTACTATATTATGATGATTCCTGACAATTAAAATGTGTTTTATATAGCAAATGGATCCCAAAAGAGCCGTAGCTGGCGATGTAGCGAGTAACGCACCTGCTCCTGCTCAAAGGGCAGTGTAATCTGACTCTAGATCAGTGACAAGTAGTCATGAGGGAGAGTCTAAGCAAGCCTTTTAGCAAATGATGAATGAGTGGTTCACTTAATAAATTAGAACTAATCTGGCTACCCCACAATCTCCACCCCATCTGTTCCTCAACAAGTCCCAGTTGTGCCATAAGTGATAGATCCAATTCAATTGAGTAAGTTGTCAGTGGATAAGATACGTAAGCACGGTGCTGAGGAGTTCCAAGCTACCGTTGATGATGTTGAGAGAGCTAAATTTTGGCTTGAGAACACAATCAGAGTATTCAAGGAATTATCTTGTACTCCTGATGAATGCATTAAATGCGTTATATCATTGCTGAGAGATAATGCATATAATTGGTGGAAAACCTTAATATCTTTAGTTCCAAGGGAACGGTTCACCTGGGCATTCTTTCAATCTGAATTTCGAAAGAAGTATAGAGCCAAAGATTTCTTGATCAAAAACATAAAGTGTGACAACCCTAAATTGACCCTAGTCGGAAAGTGGTTTCGGGACCACTAAACTGAGTCATAAAAATAATTAACCATCATAGTTGATGCTTATTATATGTATATATGCATGTGTGAAAATTTCATGTTTGAATTTTGTTAATTGTAAGTGAATTTTATTAAATAGGACTTATGTGAGAAAATTTAGAAATGTGCTAGGCAAATGTGAAGTGGCCTATTAATGCATGTTATGAAAATGATGGGTTTGCATGTCAAATTACCCAAAATTTGAGCTAGTGGCCAGCCATGCTATGGGGTGAAACATGTTGTGAACATGTTGTGTTAGTGTGTTATGTTAGAAAGAATAAAATAAAGGGTTAGTAATTAAGTAATGAAAAGAGAGGGGTGATGAAAACAAAGTTGTCTCATCCATGCCCCCCTCCCCCCATTTTGCCATACCTAGAAGAAAAAAAAAGGGGGCTTCATCCTCTTTGTTCTTCTTGACCGAAAAATCAAAGGAAGAAGAAAGGAGTTCTCTTGCTTCATGTTCGGTTGGATGAGGAGTAGGAAGAGGTAAGTACCTTGAAATTCTTGGAAAATTTTGTATGAAGAAGGTGGTTAGTTCAAGTTCTAATCATTCCATGGCTTAAGTTTTGATTGTTAGGAGGTTTGATATTCGGCCAAGTAGTTGGAAGCTCTTAGTACATATATTTTTCTTCTTTCTTGAAGGTTGAAATTTGGGTTGTTCTTAAGGAGGTGCCGAGTGTGGTCATTGAAGGGCCTTGAGGGACAATATGTGTGGCTTGGGTTATAACATTCGGCCATGGTAGGAAATGGAAGTGGTAGATGGTAGTAAATTGTGATGGTTTAAGGAAATTGTAAGTAGTTTGAATAAATGAACAATAATAACAACAAATCATCTAGTGAATTGGTGTAGTGGCCGAATTTTAAACTAGGAAGTTATTGAGTAATGTGTGTGTTTTAAGTGATAGAATTGAGTGAATGCTTGGAATGTGATATGTATGAATTATGTGTATTAGCCGAGTTTTGAACTTGAAACAAATGGTATGTAGTCAATACAAGTAACCATATTTGTAGGAAGTATTAAGCATATAATTGGCCTCAACATAGACATGCATATTCGGCCACATGAGGTAGATTTGTGTTGTATGTATTCGGTTAAAGGCAAGCACATTGATGCTTTTATCTTGACTTAGATAATCGGCTCAAGGAGAATTTGTTAAAATGTTTAGTCAATTGATATTAGGTTAATGATGTGTGTATTCGGTCATCAAGGTGCACATGAGGAAATGTTAGATTAATTGTATTAAATTGCTTAATGTGATTAAAAATGCGTATGACCATTTTGTATTTGAGCTAAAGGTGGCCATATGACCGATCAAATTCATTGTCATATTCGGCCATAAGCTAGCATAATGAGACTTTAATAAGTTAAATTTGTTTGAATAAGCTCAAGAGCTTAGAGGACCAAAGTTGGATAAGGGAAAGGAAAAAGGGATCGAATAGCCGTCAAAATCGTTCGACAACATCCGAGGTAAGTTTTCGAGTAATGAAACTTAGATTATGATTCGATTAGATTATGTTATAAGCAAATCAAAATCATGCCCTTTGTATGTAGCTTTTGAGCTGAAAATGATAATGCTTGATAAGTGACTTGTGTTTGAATTCTAGTTACGAAAGTGAAATATTGATGTGTCATGATTTATTGATATGTGCATGGATATTCGGATTGATAACCGGGCTAAGCCCGAAGGCATTTGTGTGAGTTACTATAACCAGGCTAAGCCCGAAGGCATTTGTGCGAGTTACTATATCTGGGCTAAGTCCCGAAGGCATTTGTGTGAGTTACTATAATCGGGCCAAGTCCCGATGGCAATTGTGCGAGTTACTATAACCGGGCTAAGTCCCGAAGGCATTTGTGCGAGTTGCTATAACCGGGCTAAGTCCCGAAGGCATTTGAGTGAGAAGCTATATCCGGCTAAACCCCAAAGGTACTTGGTTTGGGAATGAGCGATCTTGCTGTAATAAATTCAATTAATACGCTCGTAAAATCCCGACGATAAGGTACGTTTCGTATATGCATTGGAGTAGTGATTTCGTTTAAATATTATCCGCTCAGTCGATTAGTGAGCTTTCGGGCCTTTGGTTAAGTTGATCCCTTATGTATGAATATAAGGGTTGGAAATGTGAAGTAGGACTGATTTTTGAGAATATGTGTATATGAAATTATCCGTTTAGTTATATGAATGCTATACTTCAGTTGTGCCTAATTTTATTGCTCAAAACTTACTAAGCATTAAATGCTTACTCCGTTCTTTAAATCTCTGTTTTATAGATTTTGGTTCGTCAGCTATCAGACTCGGGATTGTCGAAGTCGAAGTCGTCCACACTATCAAAGCCCTTTTGGTACACTTTTGGTTGAACTCTGAAAATGGCATGTATAGGACTACCCTTTTTGTTGTTGGTCATGTACCCTTTGGTTTTGTATAAATTTGGATAGCTATGCGAAAATGGCTTATATACACTTTGAGCATAGCATATAATCATCTTGTATGTTGTTCATTGAGAGGTATGGAAATTTTTGGTAACGATTAGCCATTGGGAATGGTTAATTATGATTATTTTGATGCTATGTATGACAAACTCTAGTTGATTCATGGAAAACCATGAAATAGGTAAGGTTTACCTTAAAAACAGATGCTGACAGCAGCAGTGGTGTGGATTTGAAAAATCACTAAAAATAGTAAGAATGGAATTAAATAGTGAATAAATTATGTAATTGAACCTTGATGAATCTATTTTCATAGGGAAGTAATGAAACGATCATATGGACAGTATTTTATGAGATTTTAAAGTTTTCGTGAAAAAGGGCCAGAGTGATTTCTGGATTCCCTGTTCGGACTTAGGAAATTCATTATAAATTAACCAGAGATAGTTAGAAGTCATGCCATATATTTATAGATTCCTTTTTGAGTCTAGTTTCTTTAGAAACAAACGGCATAAGTATTGAAGCCCTGTACAGGGAGATATATAAGTCGTAATGCATGAAGGTCAGAGCAGTCGAACCTTGAAACAGGGGAGACTTTAACTAATAAACTGTACTAATTGGCCTGGCCAAAAATTCTAGGAAACAATTTGTAGATGGATATATGAGTCTAGTTTCAGGGAAAATTTACGAAACTGATTTTCTAGTTTTGGAACTCAAGATATGATTTTTAAGGTGACAGTGACGCAGTTAGCCAGCTAGTCTGGAAATTTTTAAAATTGGACTGTAAAAGTAAGGGAATTAAGTCTGTTAACCCCTCGTGTCCGACTCCGGCAACGGTCTCGGGTACGGGGTGTTACATAAAGAGTTTCTGGAATTGAAATAAGACCGAATGACTGTCGCTGAGTACGAAACAGAATTCGTATGATTAAGCAAGTATACCCGGGAATATGTTTCTACCGAAGAGATCATGTGTAAACGATTCATTGATGGATTGAATGAAGACATAAAGCTATTAGTTGGGATTTTGGAAATCAAAGAATTTGTTGTATTAGTTGAAAGGGCTTGTAAAGCCGAAGATCTTAGCAAAGAAAAGAGGAAAGCAGATTCAGAGGCTAGATACACCAGAAAAAGATTGATGAGTAAGCCGTATTAGTCTTCATCAACGAAATCCAAAGATTTGTATACTCTCCCAAATGCTTCGATGGAATTTTCGAACAAAGATCATGCTAAACAACATTCTGGCTTTAAAGCTCAAGCTACATCAGTAGCTAGTGTTGGTAGTGTAAGAGACAACAAACCCGATGTCAGCAGTGTGGGCGACGAAATCTCGGAGAATGCTGGAGCAAAATAAATAAAGCTTGTTACAAATGTGGATCGTTGGATCATTTTATGCAGGATTGCCTAGACTTGATAAAAAAAGATGATGTTCAGAACATGAGGCCGAGTAATACTGTAAACAGGGGTAGACCACCTAGAAACATAGGGAATGTGAGTAGTAGTCAGAGAGCGACTAAAGACTCTATTGTGAGGTCTGAGGCGAGGGCACTTGCACGAGCCTACGCTATTCGCACTCGTGAAGAAGTTTCATCTCCAGATGTTATCACCGATACTTTTACTCTTTATGATACTAAAGTTATTACATTGATAGATCTAGGATCAACTCATTCATATATATGTGTGAATTTAGTATCCAGTAAGACTTTGTGTAACACCCTAAATTTGGGGCCTAGAAGAGTTGGGCTTTGAGTCTGGGATTCGGATAAAAGAAAACCTAAATAATTAAGAAGTTTTAAATATTATCGTTTAAGAAAAAAATTGAATTAAATTACTACTAGAAAATTTTTACTGTATTTATTATTACGAATATTTTAAATTTTTATGAAATTTTAATTAGTATTATGAGATAAAATTATTATTATTAGAAAAATATTACTGTATGTATGTTTGAAAAATTTTATGAAAATTATTATTACTTACTGTATTATTGATATTTGAAATTTTTATTATTGGATATATTTATAAAAATATTGTTGTTTTGGTGTTTAAACTCTAGGAAAAAAATTGTTTTAATTTTTGCCTCATAGAGGGAATCTGGGCATAAGGCTTATAAAATAAATTGGGCAAGACTTGACATGAAGAAGCGTAACCTGGCCCAGTGGTTAGCATGCTAGGTAGTGGGAAGGAGAGCTGGGGTTCGACTCCTAGCATGTGCAAAAGTGTTTTATTTTTCTTTATATCAGGGAACGACGCAAGGAAGCCTTATATATAGTTGGGGTTAAAAGGTAACACAAAGGGAAGTTCGGTCCAGTGGCAGAGGCGCTGGGAGTGTGGTATAGTGCCTAGGTTTGAGGGCTAGTGCATGTAAAGGCTTGTTTTTATTTTAGAAGCTAGGTCACACTAAAGTAAGGTTTAAGAATAGTTGCGACCGAGTTATGCTACAAGGATGCTTGTGGTGCAGTGGTAGTAGGGTGTTAGGAGTTCCATAAGGGCACGGGTTCTAGTCTAGGCGTAGGTATGTTTTAATTTTATATTTTTAAAATGAACGGGACTTCAGCAGGTAACCTTTAAGATAAAATGTGACGGTATATTGTTGAAAGCAAACGCGCGTCCTACTGGCCAGCAACGTGCTGGGCAACCTGGAGGTCCTAGGTTTGAGCAGCGTTACGCGCAAGAGAGTGCTTCTTTTTGCTGTTCGCGCGTGGGAAGGGCCATATGGGATTGAAACTCTACCAGAAACAGGAGGACTCAGCTGAGAGGTGGACTGCTGCTAAACAGTGGAGAGTTTGAATTTGGCCATGAATTAAGGAGCTAAGGAAGGAATTAAAATTGGAAAAGGACTTTTGTGCCTATTTAAGAACCCATTCGGGCATAAGCATGAGGTGCTGATTGTTTTTATTTTGGGGGGCCTTCATGAGTTATATCCTTCTTGGAGGTTTGGGATATTTTTTTTAGTATGGTAGCCAATTCTTTCCTTTTCTATTTTCTTTCCTCGAAGCCAAATTCTATTTAAAACAACTTTTTCTTCTCAAATATTGGTTGCCGATTACTCCTTTGGTTGAAACCATATCTCCTTTCCTTTTAATCTTTCAAAAGACCGAACCTCTAATCTTACATCTCTTCCTCTACTGATTGTCTCTTCGATTGTGAACTTATCGTCACCTATTTTTCTTTTAGATCGCAAAAGCCATATTCTAGGATAGATCCAAAAGCCGAAAAGCTTCATATTTTAGTGATTCGAGAATTAATATTTAGATTTATTTTCTACGCACGTTTAAGTCAGATTCACAATGAATCTGGGGTAGAAAGGTATTTGGAACGTTCTTCAACGAGTAGATCTCTTGGTAAGTATTCAAACCTTCTTTCCATTCGTATCTTGTGGTTTAAGAAAAGCTGAAAACCCCTATATACATAGGGTGGCTGTCGACTAAGGCTGAAAGGATTTTTTTTGGTGTTATTTTGTTTGTTGGTGCTAGTGAGGATTAAAGGCTGCCGATCGAGGAGTGTGTGAAAAGCTTGGATCATCGGAGTGACTAAATCTAGATCTAGTCATCAATTTCGGCAAAGGTATGAACTCTAGGGCCATTATGGAATATGTAAGCGATGATAATAGATAGTTTTCGATTTGGTTTAAATATTAGATTGATCTAATCTATAAGCAGTTGATTATAGGAGAAATCGCGTAGGAGATCTCATCAAGGAATATCGCAAATCAGGTGTGTATTGAACACCCTCTCATAGTTCAATTCGATAAAAGCCGAAATGTCGAAATTTCGGCATTTTGTGGGCTTGTGAGTGTGCGAGTGCTCACAAGACGTTTAGAAATCATTAGATCTGAAATTGCAAAGTGGTAAGTTAGTCGTGTGTGAAATTTCGTGCACTTTAGTAATTGGGCCTCGATAGGCTAAAATTGGGCCCAATGGGCTTACGAGCCCATACGAGAAAAAAAGAAGATAATAAAAAAATAGGCAATAAAACTTACGGGCCGATAAACTGGTCATAAAACTTGAACTAAATGGGCTTAAATTGCTAGTGGACACTGTAGGGCCCATTAAGGGTTTTAAGGCCAAATGGCTAAAATTGTGAAATTGAGATAAATAAATTATTGCGATGACAAATGGGCTAGTAAGGACCGTAACATTCATGAGAACCCTTAAAACTGATAAAATTACTGAAATACCTTTATAGGTGGAAAATTTACAGATTTACCCCTATGAGCAAAATTACTGATATACCCTTAGGGTTAAGGTTGACCTGATTGCATGTTTGACTGTTACTATTTACTGCATGCCATGTTATTATTATCTGATGCATGGGACTAGGTTATTGATAGAGGAAGTACTGAAAGTGGCTCGTCTACGTACTGGAGGTTTTGCCTCAACTTACTAATATTTGAGCAGCTATGCTACAACTGTGGAGTGCAGGGCTGGGTGGGTTAAGCTATTCCCCACATGGAGTGTAGAGCTGGTATGGGTGGAGTGTAGCGGTTGGTTATAGGCTGGGTTGGGCTTGCATACATGAATATGTCTGTTCTGTTCTGGAATGGGCCTATGGGCCATACTATTATTGGAAAAGGGGCTAAGGCCCAGTTTACTGTATTTTGAAAAGGGTTTTGACCCAGTACCCACTGTTATCTGAATAGGGCTTAGCCCCAATGGGCTTGAGCTAACTTGGGATTTGGATGGGTTTTCCATACACGCTGAGTTTTCCAAACTCACCCCCTTTCTCTTCCATCCTTATAGGTGAGCCCTAGTTGGTAGACTTGGAGCTGGGCGGGATTCAAAGTGGCCACGAAGATTAAATTTCTGGTTTTTTTTTAAATAAGTTTCAATTAGCTTCCTTTTAAATTTCGCATTTATTTTTGATTATTTCTATTTTGGTTAAAGTTGTAATAAGGCCGCTCTATTATTTTTATTTTGGGTTTTTAAATTACTTAAATCGTTTTCAACTTGAGATTCACATCACTTAAATTGATTCCTTGAAATTGGTTAGCTCTAGGGCGCGTTTTTATCAAAAATTACTTGCCTCAAAACAACACGATAACCGAGCAAAGCTTCCGCAACGTAAATGTTTTCAAAGGAATAAATATTTTAAATAGACTTAACTTGTTGTTCGTAGACAAGTAATAAGCTTAAGGTGTGGCAATGGATGTGTGCATGCCGAGGATTGGATCATGGAAGAGCTAGGTACTTAAGCAGTCTAATTGACTCACCTCCTTTTTTCTTGAATCCTACCTGGTGCATAGCTTCCATTCACTTTAATTTAAAATGAAAATATTCTTTAAACACTAAGAAAGATTTTTGATAAAACATAACTTCTCTAGTAACGCTTCAATGTGACAAGCCAGATCCGGTCGTAACATCTGGCCCGGGTTTGGAGCGTTACACTTTGCCTGTAGAGTCGACTAAATTTGTAATTAGAGTTTCAACCCCTTAGGCAAATGTGTGTTGGTTGATAAAGTGTGCAAGAACTATCCGTTGATGATTTGAGATTTTTGCTTTCCGACTGATTTGATGTTGCTGTCATTTGATGAGTTTGATATAATTTTAGGTATGGATTGGCTAACGTTGCATGATGCTGTTGTGAATTGTAAAAGAAAAAGTGATAGATTTGAGATGTCAGAATAATGTGATTATCCGAATTGAGTCAGATGATTTGAATGGCTTGCCATTAGTGATTTCGTCAATGTTGGCTCAGAAATATGTGAGAAAGGGCAATGAAGCTTACTTTGCTTATGTGCTAGATACGAAAGTGACTGAAAAGAAGATCAATCAGTACTACTTGTGTGTGAGTGTCCAGGTGTGTTTCCTGAAGAGTTACCGGGTTTACCACCAATCCGAGGGGTTAAGTTCGGTATTGAGTTAATGCCGGGTACAATGCCGATATCGGTAGCTCCGTACAGAATGGCTCCGACAGAGTTAAAAGAATTAAAAGCTCAATTGCAAGAATTAACTGCTAGAGTATTTGCACGACCGAGTTTCTTGCCCTGGGGTGCTCCCGTATTGTTTGTGAAAAAGAAAGATGGCACGATGAGAATGTGTATAGACTACCAATAGCTTAACAAAGTGACGAATAAGAGCAAATACCCTCTACCGTGAATTGACGATTTGTTTAATCAATTGAAAGGGGCTATAGTGTTTTCGAAAATAGATTTGAGATCGAGTTATTACCAGTATCGGGTTAGAGACTCTGATGTGTCAAAGACTGCATTTAGAACAAGGTATGGTCACTATGAATTCTTAGTTATGCCTTTTGGACTAACGAATGCACTTGCTATCTTTATGGACTTAATAAACCAGATTTTCAGACCGTACCTAGATCGATTTGTCATTGTATTCTTTGATGATATTTTGATTAATTCACGAGATGAAACTGAACATGCCGAGCATTTGAGAGTTGTATTGCAAACTCTACGTGATAAACAGTTATATGCAAAGTTTAGTAAATGTGAATTTTGGTAGTATGAGGTTGGTTTTTTTGGGCATATTGTGTCAGCATCGGGTATCCGAGTCGATCCGAGCAAGATTTCTATAATGATGGATTGGAAGCCTCTGAGAAATGTATTCGGAGTCTGCAGTTCTTTTGGATCAGTTGGTTACTATAGACGATTTTTGAAAGGCTTTTCGATGATTGCGACTCCATTGAAGAGATTTCTTTAGAAAGACGTAAAGATTGAATAGTTTGAAAATGTTAGAAAAGTTTTGATCAGCTAAAAACTCTTTTGACTGAACCTCCAGTGTTCGTACAGTTAGAATCGTATAAAGAGTTTGTGATTTATAGTGATGCATCATTGAATGGTATGGGCTGTGTTTTGATGCAGGAAGGAAAAGCCATAGCTTATGCCTTGAGACAGTTGAAGCCGTATAAAAAGAATTACCCGAATTACGATTTAGAGTTAGCAATTATTGTGTTTGCGTTGAAGTTTTGGCGTCATTATCTGTTTGGTGAGAAATGCCATGTTTACTCAGATCACAAGAGTTTGAAATATTTGATGACATAAACAGATTTGAATTTGTGATAGTGGAGATGGCTAGAATTGCTAAAAGATTATGAGCTAGTGATAGACTACCATCTAGGAAAAGCAAATGTTGTTGCTGATGCTTTGAGCCGAAAATCCCTATTTTCTTTACGTGCAATGAATACTCAGTTAGCTCTATTTGATGACGGCTCAATTGTAGCTGAATTGAAAGTAAGACTGTTGTTTTTACAGCAGATTTGTGAAGCTCAGAAAGTTGATAATGAAATGTTAACAAAACAAACACAATTTAATTTGAACCCTGATTCAGAATTTCAAGTTGATGGTGATGATTGTTTGAGATTTAGAGGCCGAATAAGTGTTCCGAAGAATTCAAAGTTGATTCAGATTATTTTGAACGAAGCACATAGTTGTAAAGCCCCAAATCCCAAAAACCTTGTTAAAATTATTTTTCATGTGTTGTGGCGTGAAAGTTGTCTGCTTTAGTGGTTTAGTACTTTGGGAGTATCTGGGAAGTCAAGGGTTCAAGCCTTGGCTTGAGCAAATGTTTTCTTTTTAAGGTTGAACCCCCACTCTTGGTTAGTATCGTTATATGCGGAACTTGTTTAAAGTATGACAAAGTGAGCATGCTAGCCTAGTGGTAAGGGGCGTGTTACTGCAGCTAAGAGACTTGTGTTCGAGTCCTGCTGTACGCAAAGGGTGTTTATTTTGCTGCTGTTCCGTGTAAGTGATTGAATGGTGGTGAGACTTTGATTTAGTGGGTGATTGGAGTGTTTGAGGGAGAGTGGTGTGTTTGGCTGAATGTTAGGGGTTATGAAGTTGTTTGAATTGGTCAGTTGTGGGATATGTGGAGTTATTTTGGGAGAAAATACAGGGTGGTTGAGAGGTGCGTGGGTAGTGTACGGAATGTGGGAACTCCTTGGTACCAATTTGGTCTTTGGCATTGATTGCCGAAATTATCTGGGTTTCCTCTCTTCTCATTTCGGCTGCTAGGTTGTTTTGGAGAGTTTCTTTTGTTGATCTCTGTTTGTGCCAATTAGGCAATTCCTTTCTCCCTATTCGGTGTCGAAATATTTCTGCTTCACCTTCCTTCTAACTTTGCGGAACACTCTTCTCCTCTTTTATGTTTCTCTGATTCTTTTCCTTTTCAAGTGGCTACCTAGACAAACACCCATCCCATCTCTTTCTTTTTGCTTCAGGTGGTGGCGAGTGCTTACTGATCTTTTTGGGCTCGGGTGCTCAGTTTTTCTACTCTCCCTTAATTGTTCTCTATTGGTCTAATACTGGTAGGGAATCCTTATCTTACTTTTGTTGTTTCCCTTTTGGGTTTCTCTTTCTGAACATCATTGTTTTATCTCTTTCTTAATACCGATTACCCCTCCTTCTTCCATTTACTATTTAAGTTTAATTCTCATTTTGATTTGGAGAACGTCACGATACTAATTTGCAGTCAGCCCTATCATTATGCTAAATGGTATAGAGTTGTTGTAAAGATTCTTAGGTTCCTTTACAAAAGGTGATATCAGCAGTATGAAAATGCAGTGGAGACTATATTATATTTCATATTTGGGTGTATTAACAAAAAGGGGTTGTGGTTTCTGTAGGTGGCGTTTGAGGTTGTTTTGGAACGTTTTTGAAAAGCTAAGGGGGTGATTGCAGTTTGTTTTGGTAAGGAAATATGTTTGATCTGGGACTTTGTTAGTTGTTTAAAGATAGAAGTCAGGTAACTGAATAGGTGTTATGTTGATTTGGTTCAGGTACAAGAGCATTAGGAGCAAGGTTCACTTCAAACGCTTTAGGTGTTTGAACACTACTATTGGATGTAAAACTGCTAAGGCTGAAAAGCTGAAAAGCAGAAAGGCTGAAAAGCCGAAAAGTGGGTAGATGACACCACACGGGCGCCAAGCTGTGTATCAAGACATGGCGTTGTGGTCAATGAGATGGCAATGAGTGTTTTCATGGGCCGAAATGACATTGGGCCACTTTGGGTTGAACTGGGTCATGCAGGCCCAATGGGCAGGGGCCTCATACGGAAAAAACACACAAAGTGTGGTAGATTGTGGGCCAGGTTGTGTAAACTACACGATGAAGTCCATTTCTAGGCTAAATGGGCCATATAGAGGTATAGGCCCACATGGGCCATATGGAGGTATAGGCCCACATGGGCCCTTAATATGGGCTGAAGGCCCATTATCACTGTTTGACTATTAAGGTTGCATGGGTCGCCTAAGACTACTATGGACCAACTGTTGGGTAGGTGAGTATGCTTAGACCCTATACTGATGAAATGACCATTATACCCCTATAAGGCAAATTGACTGAAATACCCCTATATTATGTATGACTGTTTTTTAGCATAACATTTCTGCATACACGTATGATATTATGTTGCATCACATGGGGTGGGATATATGATTTTGGAGGAAGTGTACTGAAAGGCTACAAGCTTATTACTGGAAAGTCTGCTACAAATACTGTTTTAGTATCGAAATCAGTATGACTTGGTGTGTAAGGTTAGGTGGGTCAATTTTATCCTCACATGGTGTGTAAGGCTGGTACAATGATGGTGTATAGCGGTTGGATTGGGTAGGATTCCTTGTTTGCATACTGTACTGAAATGGTCTCAAGCCCAGACTGATAGTATTACTGAAAAAGAGGCCCTAACTGGAACTAACGGGCCTAGGCCCAGATTGCTTTTACTTAGATTGTTTGTTATTTTGGGATTTCAAAAACTGAGTTTTCGTAAACTCACCCATCTGTTGTCTGTGCAAGAAATCCCTAGGCTTAGACGAATCGAAGCGACAGAAGACTCGAAGGTGGCCACTCAACGTAGTTAATTTATTTAATATACTTAATTTAGATTTTATTTGGTATTGGGTTTTCGTTATGTAATAAGGCATTTTAAAGCTTATTTTAATTTGGGGGATTTAATTACTTTAATTTTTTCTATTAGTAATAGGACTCGTATTTTCAAGAAAGCACAAACCAATATTTTTTTCCTGAAATCATCACGCTTATGCCACAAGTTTTAAAAGCTTCCTCAACAAACACTATTTTAAAATTGAGAAACTAGCGTAATTAATATGTTGCTTAAATAACTTGAGTTTTCACAAGGAACTAGTCATCCTAACCTTTTATGTGGAGTGCAAAGAAGTTTTTATGAAAAATAGATTTTTGTCAATTTGTGTTTTGAAAAACACTCTAATGTCACATCACATATTCGGCCATAATGTCTAGGCCAAGTTTGGGGTGTTGCACATAGTAGTCGTTTATCTGTTCATCCGGGAATTATGAAAATGTATAATGATTTGAAACAACTTTATTGGTGGCATGGTATGAAACGTGACATTTCAGAATTTGTTTCTAAATGTTTGATTTGTCAACAAGTTGAAGCTGAGCATCAAGTGTCGTCTGGTTTATTACAGCTGAATATGATTCCCGAGTGGAAATGGGATAGAGTGACTATGGATTTTGTGTCAGGATTGCCCCTGTCTCCTAGTAAGAAAGATTCAATCTGGGTTGTTGTTGACCAGTTGACAAAATCATCTCATCTATTCTTGTGCGTACAGATTATTCGCTTGATAAGCTTGCTGAGTTGTACATCTCTAAGGTTGTGAGATTACATGGAGTACATGTTTCTATTGTTTAAGATAGAGATCCGAGGTTCACATCGAGGTTTTGGAAGAAATTGCAAGATGCCCTGGGTACAAAACTACACTTTAGTACTGCTTTTCACTCGTAGACGAATGGTCAATCTGAGCGAGTTATACAGATACTCGAGGATATGTTGAAATCTGAGTTCCAAGGTACGTGGGAAATGTATTTTTTGTTGATTGAATTTGCATATAATAATAGCTTTCAATCGAGTATTAAAATGACATCGTATGAAGCTTTATGCAGTGGGAAATGTCGAACACCTTTGTACTTGACTGAACTTAGCAAGCATAAGATTCACGAGGTTGATGTGATTAGAGAAACTAAAGAAAAAGTGAAAGTAATCTGTGATAGTTAGAAAGCAGCATCAGATCATCAGAAATCATAAGCAAACTTGAAACAAAAAGATATTGAGTTTCAGATCGGGGATAGAGTGTTTTTGAAAGTATCGCTGTGGAAGAAAATAATTCGATTTGGTCGTAAAGAGAAGTTAAGTCTGCGATTCATCGGACTATACGAGATTATCGAGCGAGTCAGACCAGTTGCTTATCGCTAGCATTGTCATCTAAGTTAGAAAAGATTCACAATGTATTTTATGTATCGATGTTAAGAAGATACAGATCCGATCCTTTGCATGTTTCCCCGACCGAAGTTGAGATTCAGTCAGATTTATCACACAGTGAAGAACCAATCCGAATTCTAGCTCGTGAGATCAAAGAGTTGAGAAATAAAAGAATAGCATTAGTGAAAGTAATATGGCATCAACACGGGGTTGAAGAAGTTATGTGGGAATCCAACGATGCTATGAGAAAGCAATATCCAAACCTATTTGCTGGTACGATTTTCGGGAACGAAAATCCCTAAGGGGGAGAGTTGTAATAGCTCGGTTTTAGCTAAATCAGAACAATGGTTTCAAAACAAAAAATTTGAGTCAAAAAATTATTTTAATATTAGTTTTGATGATTACAGCATGTGAATATATATGTGTAAAAATTTCGTGTGTTAATTTTATCGTTTAAGTGGTTAATTTGAGAAAAAAGGACTTAATCACGTAAAATGCAAAAGTTGCATTCCATTAGTTAAAAGTGCCTAATTGCTAAGGCTTATTAAATGAAAGGTCCTTATGTTGAAATTAGACCATTGATAATGTAATTTGACATAAATGGGCATTAAAATGGATGATATTAAATGTTTTATAATAAGGTTAAATTAGTAATTTGGCTAATAAGATTATAATAAATAAAACAAACAAATTCAATGTGTTTGTCATCTTCTTGCTGCCAAATTTTGAAGAGAAAAAAAGCTTTTATTTAGGGTTCGTTCGACCATGCTATGTTGGTCAATTAAGGTACAGTTTTTGTTTCGTTTTTGATGATTTCTACATTTTTGTGATCGTTGCTTTGTGTTCTAGCTAGCCCGTACCTTAATTTTTGGAATGGATAATGATTTTGCAAAGTGCCATTGATGAATGCTTGATTTCTTGAATGTTTGATGATAGAAAAAGAGTGTTTGTTGATAGATTATCATGTTTTGTAAAGTGATTTTTAGTGAAATTCCATAAAATAGAATAATTTTTGAAAAGTGTAAAATTTGGGGTTAAATGTGTGAAATATTGATAAATATGCGCTGTTATGGAGCTTATAGATATTCAGCTCACTTGGGTTTAGTTGAAATTGTTGTAAATTGTGTTTTTATGAAATAGGGACTAAATTGAATAGTTGTGAAAGTTTAGGAGCTAAAGTGTAAAAATGCTAAATGTATATTTTGGATTAAATTGAATGAATAGGTGATTGAGTGAATTAATTTTGAATACATATAGATCAAGAAAAGAGGAACTCGAACTTAGATCGAGGCAAGAACAAAGTACTCGATTAATCGGCTAGTTTCGCTGTTTCTATGACGAAGGTATGTTCGTAGGTATTAATTTCCTTAT
This sequence comes from Gossypium hirsutum, assembly GCF_007990345.1. Lineage (NCBI taxonomy): Eukaryota > Viridiplantae > Streptophyta > Magnoliopsida > Malvales > Malvaceae > Gossypium > Gossypium hirsutum. Next base: position 37,341,978 of record NC_053434.1, on the reverse strand, counting down.
AAATGAATGTCATATGCTTTGATATTGCATAAAATGTGTTTATAAGATTGCGAATAATGTTTGAATTGTGAATATGACTATACAGAATTGTTAAACGATGAAATCGACAAGCAAAACTTTTCGGTTAAACTTTAAGTACAGTGATGATGATAATGTAATGTCATTAAGTTAATGCTTTGGCTTCGAGCCAAGATATCAGTGCTTCAGGTACGAATAATACCTTGATTTGGCTACGGGCCATGGTATAGATATTTTGAGAGGAGTTACCTTGATTTGGCTACGAGACATGGTATAGGTACTCTAGAATAAGTTACCTAGATTTAGCTACGGGCAATGGTATAGGTACTTATCGATTATGATTCCTGGTAATCTGATTTCTATCTGTAATGATTCAACGGGTAAATAAATGTCGTGGTTGAGAAAGAAGTTAGTACGAGGTGATACGGGTATGTACGGAACCTATTCAAGTATTACATTGAGAAAGTTTAATGGAATGGTATTTAATTATGGTTGAGACATGAATAACGTTTGTGTTAATGTAATGTTGATTTGGTAATGTGCAAATGGTTGAACTATATTATTTGATGAATTGAATTGCTTAATTAGGAACTTAATAAGCTTTGAAGCTTACTGTGTGTTATTTGTCTATGTTTTAGATAGTCAAAGCTAGCTTGGACTCGGGGATCGTCAGAAGCATCATCACACTATCGATCATTTTGTTGGTACTTTAAAAGCTTTGTATATATATGGAATATGGCATGTATAAGCTAGTGTCATTTTGTTATATTTTAAGCTATGACGTTAGTCATGTGATTTGGCTTGTTTTGGTATGTTTTCCATAGTTGTGGATATAGTTAAATGGATGTTGATTTGGTTAATTATCAATGTTTGAAGAATGGTAAATTTTAATAGTTTTGGTATATGGATTTGGTATATTTGCATATGGAAATTATTATTTAAATTGGTTAATGATATATAGCTTGATATATGATTGATTTGGCATGTTTTTGGTTGCCTAAAAATGTATTGAAATAATGCTATTTTGGTTTATTTGTATGCTTGTGAAAAGGGTGGCAATTTGGCTTTACAAATGGCCTAGTTTTGTCCACACGGGCAGAGACACGGCATGTGTCTCAGTTGTGTGCGACACACGATCATGTTACACAGCTGTGTGTCCCTTGGGGTAGCCCTATGAATTAAGTCAATATACCCTACAGGTTTGACACGGCCAAGACACATGGGTGTGTCTACTGCCCATATGTGTTACATAGACTCACACACGAGCATGTGTAGCCATTTCGAAGGGTACACAGGTTAGACACGCGGGCGTGTGGTCAGTCGTGTGACCCAAGTCAGTAACCTCCTTAGTTTTTCCACGGGCGTGTCTTCGATCGTGTGGTATAAGTCAGTATGTATGCCCTATTTTCACACGGTCTGTGCCATGGGCATGTCTGGTGGTCATGTGAGGCGCACGGACGTGTGACCTATGATTTCATGAAATTTCTTCTAAGTTTTCATAAATTTTTATATGTGATCGGTTTAGTCCCGAGCCACTCTTAAGCGTGATTTTAGGTCTCGTAGACCTATCTAAGGGACTTTGTGTATGTGAATGATTGATTTGCGATATTGAATGTTTGATAAATGTTATATTGTCCAATAATGCCATGTAATCCTATTCCAGCGACGGATATAGGTTAGGGGTGTTACAAATGGTATGTACCTAGGCCTTTAGATGAATCTCTTGTTTAAAAGGTTCAAGTGTTGGTATTTTGAATGCTTCTTTTTATTTGGTATATGTGGTTACTGCATTAGTCTCTTGGACTCTTTTATTCTGAATTTTGGTGAAGGATTTGATATGTTTAAAATATGTTTTACATGTTTCAAATACTTACCTAGCGATACTTTTATTTAATCAGCTATATAAAGTGAACCAATGTGTTTTAGACTTGTTCCCAAATGAAAATTATATGGGAAATGATTTAGTGAAATGTTATACATGTCTAGGAGAATATAAGAGACCTTCTGCATATCTTGGAATGTTGTTTTCCTACAATTTTACACTTGTGTATTGATAGACCAATAGCATGTCTCGAGATGTAAATTGTGAAGTCTCGAGATATGGTCACATTGTGTAACAACCTGATTTTAGCTAAATAGGAATAGTGGTTTTGGAACCACAAATCCAAGGTCGGTAAATTATTTTAATATTATTTTTGGTGTTTACAGTATGTGATTTTATATGTGTGAAAGTTTCGTGTGATAATTTTATCATTTAAGTAGTTAATTTGACTAAAGGCTTAATCGCGTAAAATGTAAAAGCTGCATTCTATAAGTTAAAAGTATCTATTTGCTATGAGGCATTAAATGGAAGGTCCTTATGTTGATATTAGACCATTAAAAGGGTGAGTGGACAAAGATGACCATCCATTATGTGTTTAATAATGTTTATAACCAATGGTATTTTAGTAAAATAGTTAATAATGGTTAATAAATAAAAACAAATTGAAGTTTGTCCATCTTATTATCATCTTGGCTTAATATTAAGTAGAAAAAGAAACCATTGAAACTTTCTAGGGTTCGAAACTTGTGAGCTTCAATTGGTAAGTGTTTTGAGCTCGATTTTTTATATTTTTACGTTTTTGAGATCATTGCTTCGAATACTAACTAGCCCATGTTTGAATTTTTGAATTGGTTGTGGATTTTTTGACTTGCCATTGTTGATAGCTTGAGATTTTTGTGGTTTGATGATGAAAAATAAATCTTTGTTGCTAGATTATTATTTTTAATTAAGTGATTTTTGACAAAAATGTCAATTAGGGATTAATTTGTGAAAATGTGAAAATGTGTGGTTAAATGTGTGAATAAATGATAAATATGGGTTTCTAGGGGTACTTTGGTAATTCGGCTAAGCATGGATTAAATTGAATTGTGTGAATTTGATGTATTTGTGAAGATGTACTAAATTGAATAAATGTGGAACTTTAGGTGCTAAAATGTAACAATTTCCAAATTGTGTGTTTTTGATAAAATTGTTTGACTTGGTGATTAAATAGATAAATTTTGAATACATATAGATACTGAAAGAAAGAAAACAGATCTAGACTGGGGGAAATCGAAAGTTGACGAATAGTCGATCTAGTTCCTCTATTCTGACTACGAGGTAAGTTCATATACAAATGAATGCCTTTAAATTGATTTACAAATGTTTATTAGTCATTGAATTGCCATGAATGTTGAACGAGCAAATACGAGCAAGAATCGATGAAGTTACGATATCCAAAAGTCTCGTACAAACCATAAGAATAGTATAGGATACGAGTGTCATGACATTAGGATTCTGAGATGTGATATCGTCTAAGACCATGTCTAGGACATTAGCATTGATTTGAGATTACGTGTAAGACTATGTCTAGGACATTGGCTTCGTATATGATTTCGTGTAAGACCCTATCTGCGATAGTGGCATTGATATTTGATAACATGTAAGACCATATTTGGGATATGGCATTGTATGAGTTTACAAGCTATCCAAGTATCCTTATCAATTTAGAACGGCTCAACGGGTAATATTGAGAATGGAATGAAAATAGGAATAAGTATCCTATTCAGGTATGTATGGAATGTATATGTTATTCAAGAATAAAAGGTGAGTATGTTTATAAATGATAATATGTGAATTTCATAAGAATGAATGGTGGTTAAATGCAAGGGCATTAAGAACAAGTGAGTTAGATGTGAATTATGAAACTTGTGTATGTGATTCGCTATGGATTCCATGGATAAATTGGCTTATATTTATCTTATGTTTTAATTTTATTTGTATATGGCTTACTAAGCTTTAGAAAGCTTACTTTGTATGTGTTTTTCATTTTTTTATAGATTATTGGAGCTACCATGAGCTTGGGGATCGTCATCACACTATTGAACGATATTTTGGTACTTTTGAAGCTGTAAATATTAATGTATGGCATGTATAGGCTAGTGATATTATGATATGTGTTATGTGTATTTCTTGCCATGTGATATGGCATGAATATGATTGAGATTATGAAATTGGTTTTTGGTATAAACTATGTGATGGAAAAATGATATTTGATATATATATGGTCTTGCATGAATGGCCATCATGGTATGATTTGGTAGTTGATATGGAAAGGTTTTGATATGATTTTGAGTTTGATTAAATGTTATTTGAGACAAATGGATTGGTATGACATTAGTACATGAAATTGGTATGCTTTGATAGGAAATTGAGTATGAAAATTGATTGGTGATATCGTGGAAAGAACTATATATGTTTGAGTATGGTTTTGGTTGTTGTTTAGTCATGAATTATGCTTTGGTTGATGCTTGTAGGGATGACCCTTTTTAGGGTGGCAAATTGGCTTTTCGAATGGCCTATTTTTGCCTATACGGGCAGAGACACGGGCATCTATCCCAACTGTCATGTTTCAGGTCGTGTGTCCCCTAGGGTACCCTTTTGAATTAAAGTCACTATACCCTATAATTTTGACAGTTTAGACACACGGGCGTGTCTACTGGCCGTGTGTGGCACAAAGGCTGGCACATGGGCGTGTGGTCGGCCGTGTGACCCAAGTCACTTTAGATTTCACACGGCCTGGCACACGGGGATGTCCTCAGCCTTGTGGTTCAAGTCAGTATATATACCCTATTTTCACATGGCCTATGATACGGACGTGTTTAGTAGCCGTGTGAGGCACACGGCCTGTTCACACGAGCGTGTGACACTTTAATGTTTGACAATTTTCTAAATTTCCTTAAGCTTGTAACTGTTATCGGTTTAGTCCCGAACCTCTTCTAAGCATGATTTAAGGTCTCGTAGAGCCTTATAAGGGACATTGTGAATGCTTTGAATGGATTTTGATTATAAATGCTTAAATGTATGTGAATGAGGTGTGTTATTCGGTAATGCCTCGTAACCCTATTTCGGCGACAGATATGGGTTAGAGGTGTTGCACATTGTCTTAAGAGTACATAAAACTTGGAGCTAAATTAAATATCCTTCAGATGTTGAGACATGGTCATATTGTCTTGATATGTAAAACTTTGAAGAAAAAATTGAGATATATGGGAGACATGTCTCGAGACATGACTTTGTTGTCTTGAGATATTGTCCTGCATATGGCCATTTTGACCCAGGTTTCGTGGTCCGTCCCTTTTTTATTGTGTCTAACCTTAGTTTCTTATTTGTGATCCTATTTAAGCTCAATTAATAAGCATTGCATGTTTTAGTTTCCACACTTTTGTATTATATATTCAATAGTTATTCTAATTGTTTATTTGAGTTGCTTCAGCAACAAATGTGGTACCTTGTTTTTGGATCTTCTAATCGGGTCGAGTGTAGAATGTAACAACCAATTTTTTGTCAAATAGGAACAGTGGTTTCAGGACCACAAATCCAAGGTCAAAATATTTATTTTATTATTTTAATGCCTGCAGTATGATTGAATGATTGTGTGAAAGTTTCATTAAGAAATTTTATCGTTTGAATGCTTAATTCGGTAAAAAGGACTAAATCGCGTAAAATGTAAAATGCATATTCTATTAGTTAAAAGGGTTTATTAGCTATGAAATTAATTAGCTTATGGATTTATGTTGCAATTATCCCACTATATTAATAAGTGGATAGGACATGGTTTATGTGTTTTTAAAGTTTAATTAGTAAGGTTAAATTCGTAAATCAATAATTAAGTTAATTAAAATATGTAATAATAATGTATCATCTTCTAAAAGTGTTTCTTTCACTGATTTTGAAAAGAAAAATAACCATTGTTAGGGATTTGAAGTTCAACTACTTCTTCTTGCTTGCATGGTATGTGTTTTTAATCAGTTTTTAATGATTTCTATTTTTTTGAGATCGTTGTAAGTAGTTCTAGCTAGCCCAGGGACTATTTTGCAACTGTTAAAGATTTTGAAAGCTTCCCTTGATGAAAATATGTGTTCTTTGATATTTGATGATGAAATATGAAATCTTGTTACTAGATTTACATATTCTGTAAAGTGATTTTCAGTAAAAATGCAAAATAGGGATTTATTTGTGAAAATGTGAAAATGTGTGAAAAGTTGATAAATGTGGGCTGCTAGGGGCATTACAATAATTTGGCTACCATGGGTTTATTTTGAATTTCATTAAATTGTGATTTTATGAAATAAGGACTAAATTGTAAAAGTGGTGAAACATTAGGGGCAAATGTGTAAATGTGCTTAAATGTGTGTTTTGGATTAAATTGAATAGAGAGATTATTAAATAAGTTAATTTTGAATATATTTAGATCAAGAAAAGCAAAATTCGGATCTAAATCGGGGGAAAATTAAAGTTATCGACTAATCGACTTATTTCATCGTTTTCACATTCGAGGTAAGTTCGTATTTGATAAATTTCATTATAAGTGTATTTTAAGTGCTTTGATATTGTATATATTGTGAATATGAGATTTCAAATAAGTTCGAAAATGACTCAATGGTAATTCAGTAATCAAAATCCTGGTTGAACCTTAGGAATAGTTTAGGATACTAGTGACATGTCATTAGGGGATACATTGAGTTGGCTTCAGGCCATGATATTAGTGCTTCGGGTGCAAGTTATACCGATTTGGCTTTGGGCCATGATGTCAGTACTTCAGATATAAGTTACCTTAATTTGGCTTAGGGCCATGGTATAGGTACTTAGTGTGCAAGACTCCTGACTTTATTCCAAATGGTTCAACAGGTAAATGAATGATGTGGTTGAGAATGAGATTTTTACGAGATGGTACAGGTATGTACATAAACCATATTAACTTTGAATCAAAGAATTGGTGAAGAAAGTATATAGTTTTGTGAATGAGTAATTGAAAGGTTTGTTACTTAATGTGAATTCAGGTACTTATAATCAATTGTTGAATTATGTGGTTATGAGTATATTGAGTTTATTTCATACGAGCTTACAAAGCTTTATAGCTTACTTTGTTTATTTTTCACATGTTTTATAGTGAATTCAAAGCTAGCTCGAATTTAGGATCGTCGGAGATTTCATCACACTATCCTATAATTGATTTGGTACTTTTAAGCTTATGTTTTGAGTATATGGAATATATAGGGACTTTGGTCATGTTGGTTATGTTTTGGTAATGATTTTGGCCATTTGAATTCGCTTGTAAATGTATATATCTTGGTTGTATATAATAGCCATGAGAGTTGGCTTATTTTGAGTTAATTTTCTTGTGTATATGTGTATGTGCCTATAATCATTGTTATGTAAATTGAGGTTGGTTTTGTGATGCTTATAAATAGTAGGTGTTATGGAGGTTGAATGTTGATATTTGTAATGTTATTTGCTAGTGAATCAAGGTAAAGAATGCATGTTTTAAGTAGAAATATTGATGATTTAAGTTTATGAGATTTTGGGTATATTTTGCAACTTATATGTATTCAGATATGTGGTATAGATTATGCATGAACAAGGTTTGAATTGGCTAGTTTAAATGCCTATTTATGCTATGTGATGGTGCAAATTGATGTATTGTAGGTATATTCAAATTGGGTGGTAATTTGGCTTGGTAAATAGCCTATTTTTCTTCGCACAGGCAAAGACACGGGCTTGTGTCTGAGCCGTGTTCGACACATAGTCATGTTAAATGGCCGTGTGTCCCCTGATGTGGATTTAGAAACCAAGTTAGTATGCTCCACACGGCCTCACACACGAGCGTGTGACTTGGCCGTGTGGTATAAGTCAGTATACCTTATAGGTTTGACACGGCCTAGGACACGACCTGACACACGGGCGTGTATGGCCATTTTTAGGGCACACGGGCATGTGTGTTGACCATGTGACCCAAGTCAGAGAGTTACACGGGGTCAGACATAGGCTGGGACACGGCTATATACTCCCATTTCGAATGTCCACACGGCCTATGACACAAGCATGTCTATTGGCTGTGTGAGACACACGAGCAGGCCATACGGGCGTGTGTCCCCTGTTTTGAGAAAAAAATTCTAAGTTTCGTAAAAATTTCTTGAGCTATCGGTTTAGTCCCAAACCACTGCCAATGTATGTTTAGGGCCTCGTAGGCTCGTATTAGGGATGAAATATTTAATTGTGATTGAATTGTTTATGAATTGATTTATTTTAAGTGAATTGAATGTTTAAATGTTATATAAGTTCGGTAATGCTCTGGAACCCTATTCCGGCATTAAATACGGGTGAGGAGTGTTACATTTATTGGTATCAAAGCTACAGTTTAGTCGATTCTAGGACTAGCATAGCGTTTGTGAGAGTCTAGCTATACATGCCATATATACACTATGATAGTGTGATGAGTCCTGACATTTTAAAATGTTTTCATATAGTAAATGGATCCCAATCGAGTTATAGCTTGTAACAGCCCGATTTTAGCTTAAATCAAAACAGTGGTTTTGAAACCAAAAATTAGAGGTCAAAAAATTATTTCAATATTATTTTTGGTGTTTATAGCATGTGACTATATATGTACGAAAAATTCATGAGCTAAATTTATCTTTTAGTAGCTCAATTTGAGAAAAAGGACTAAATCGCATAAAATGAAAAAGCTGCATTCTATTTGTTAAAAGTATCTATTTGATATGTTTTATTAAATCAAAGGTCCTTATGTTGTTATTAGACCATTGATAGTGGGAATAGACATAAATGGGCATATATTTGATGATTAATTAGTTTAATAAACAAGGGTAAAATGTTAAACTGTGTATTAAAGTAATTATTAATAAAATAAAAACAATTTGATGCTTAATTGTCATCTTCCTCAACCAAAAATTAAAAGAGAAAGAAGCTTTAGAAGCATTTTAGGGTTCGGCCTTTGTTGTTCTTGATTGAGGTGTGTTTCGAGCTCAGTTTTTGATGATTTCTATGTTTTTGTGATCGTTGCTTTGTATTCTAGCTAGCCCATGCCTTAATTTTTGAAGTTGTCAATGATTTTGTGAAGTGCCATTGATGAATGCTTAAGGTTTTAAATGTTTGATGATGAAAAATGAATATTTGTTGATAAATTTTAATGTTCTGTAAAGTGATTTTTGACAAAAATGTCAAATAGGGATTTATTTGTGAAAATGTGTGGTTAAATGTGTAAATAGATGACAAATATGGGCTGATATGTGCACTAGGAAAATTTGGCTAGCTTGAGAAGGTATTAAATTGCATGAATTTTGCGTATTTGTGAAATAAGGACTAAATTAAATAAATGTGAAACTTTAGGGCTAAAGTGTAAAAATGCCCAAATAGGTATTTTTGGATGAAATTGAATGAATAGGTGATCAAATAAGCTAAATTTGAATTCATATAGATCAAGAAAGAAAGAAATCGGATTTAGATCGGGGGAAACCAAAAGTTATCGAATAGTCAATCCAGTCACTCTATTTCGACTACAAGGTATGTTCATATGCAAATAAATGTCTTTAAATTGATTTATAATTGTTTACTTGTCATTGAATTGCTATGAATATTGAACAAGCAAATACGAGCAAGAATCGACAAAGTTATGATATATGAAAGTCCCGTACGAATTCTAGGAATAGTATAGGATACAAATATCATGACATTAAGATTACTAATATGTGTTTACATGTAAGACCATGTCTGGGACATTGGCATTGTATTGTGATTATGTGTAAGACTATGTCTGGGACATTGGCATCGTTATATGATTTCGTGTAAGATCATGTCTGGGACATTGGCATCGATAAGTGATAACATGTAGGACCATATCTGGGATATAGCATTGTATGAACTATGTGTGATTTTCGAGTATCCTTAACAATTCTGAAAGGTTCAAAGGGAAAAGTCAAGTCGAGAAAGAATGTGTAAATGAGTTAAGAGACTCAGGTAACGTATCAGATTCATAGAAGTATAGAAAAGTGAGGGATTTGATGAATTCACTTATAAAATTGAATATGTATACATTTGGGAAGGTTTGTAAGCTTATATGTGTTTACTCATATTGATGGAAATGATGTTGATTCATGTGAAATTTTATTTTTATATGGCATACTAAACTTTTAAAGCTTACTTTGTTTGTTCTTCCCTTGTTTTATAGATAATTGAAGCTAGCTCAGACATTGGATATCATCAGGAACTGTCATCACACTATCAACTACTTGTTGGTACTTTTGGATGCTTTGTAAATATGGTATATGGAATGTATAGGCTAGTGAGTTGATGATATGTTTTGAGTTGTGATATTAGCCATGAGATTTGGCTTGTAAATGTTGGTGTGTATTTGGCCATTTGAGTTGGCTAGATTTATGAATTTGGTAAGTGATATATAATGTATATATACTGCCTTGTGTTTTGGCATGTTTGGTATGGTTGTTGTGATGGTTATATGATTGCTCAATTAGCAAATTACCAATGATGTTCCTGGTTGAGAAATGGCATGTTGTGGCTTAGTTTTAAGATGATGAATTGTTATATTTTTGTGATATGAAATAGTTAATAAGATGGTGAGAAAATGCATATAGAAGTTAAGGTTATGTTATGTTGTTTTGGCATGATTTTGATTATGGATTTGAATAGTGAAATGGATGGATTTTAAATAGCATAAAATGTGTATGAAATGGTCATTTTTGGTTGCCTATTGTATGTGAAAATGATGCGAAATGAATGCTTTTAGGTACATGAAAGATAGGTGGAAAAATGGCTTAAATCAAGCCTATTTTCCTGCCATACGGATGAGCGCACGGGCATGTGACTCGACTGTGTGACCCTTGAATCCTAGTTAAAACAAGTCAAAGAGTTACATGGCTTAGACATACGGGCATGTCTATTGGCCGTGTTCGGTACACGGGCTGGCACATAGGTGTGTGGCCTCCATTTTTCCCACGGCCACGGCACATGGGCGTTTCTCCAGCTGTGTGGTGCAAGTCAGTATGTATGCCCTATTTTCACACGGCCTGTGACACGGGCGTGTCTGGTGGTCATGTGAAGCACACGACTGTTCACACGGGTGTGTGAACCCTGTATTCATGAAAATTTTCTAAGTTTCCCGAAGATTTCAAATGTTATCTATTTAGTCCCAAACCTCTTCCAAGCATGTTTTAAGGTCTCGTAGAGCCTTATAAGGTACATTGTGATTATGTTAGAATAATGTTTATGTGATAAAGGATTCATGTATGATAGATGTATGTTGTATGATGTAATTGATCAGTAATGCCTCGTAGCCTTATTCCGGCGACAGATACGGGTTAGGGGTGTTACATAGCTGATGAGGTTGAAAGTAATGCGCCAGCTTCTGCTCAAGGGACAGTGCCTTCTAAATCTAGACCTGTATTGTGTAGCCAGGGAGGAGAGGATAAAGAAACCTTCTTCCAAATGATGAACGAGTGGTTCACTCAATATGTCCGAACAAATCCGGCTGTTTAACAACCTCCACCCCCACTTAATCCCTAACCGGTTCCTGTAGCTCCACAAGGTCTGGAACCCTTGCGATTTAACAAGCCACCTGTTGATAGAATTTGAAAGTACGGGGCCGAAGAGTTCAAAGCCAACAATGATGATGATCCCGAGAGAGCTGAATTTTGGCTTGAAAACACTATTCGGGTATGTGATGAACTGTCGTGTATCCCAACTGAGAGTTTAAAGTGTGCCATTTCTTATTGAGAGATACAGCGTATCAATGGTGGAATACACTAGTATCTGTGGTGCCAAGGAAAATGATTACCTGGGATGTAACACCCCTAACCCGTATCCGTCTCGGAACAAGGTTTCGGAGTATTACCAGAACATTCAGAACATTTTTCAATTAATTTATGTAAATTACTATTCATTAACCGATATCATACATATTGTCCCTTATATGAACCCTCGAGGCCCAAAACGAGTGTTGGAACTAAATCAGGACTAAATCGGGAAGTCAGGAAATTTTTAGCGAAATTCCAAAAATTTTCCTAGGTGCAAGGCTCACAAGCCCGTGTGGTTAGGCCGTGTACTACGCATGCCCATATCTCTAACTCGTGTAACTCTCTGACTTTTAAAGCATAATAAATTGAAGTCAGACGGCCAAGTCACACACCTGTGTGCTAGGTCGTGTGGCAAATTTTTATTTTTGAAATTTAGGTGCAGTTATCACACAGCCGTGTAACAAGCCTGTGTCTCAAGCTGTGTCAACCACACGGTTCAGACACACACCCGTGTCTCTACCCTTGTACACAATTCTGAGCATTCTGTTTCTCATTTTTAAGATGCAGGGGACACACGGCTAGACTACATGCCCATAGGACAAGCCGTGTGTCACACACGACCAAGACGCACCCCCGTGTGTCTGCCCGTGTAGACAAAATAAGGCCATTTCCTAGTCTTGTTTGTCACCCAAAACTTATCATTTTCATTCGCTAAAACTCACCAGCATATATCCACCAATCCAACATCATATTCACAAGCAATTTGACATCAATCATATAGTATTATCTCATGTATCAATAGATATAAACTTACTCATGTCATAAACTCATATGCTAACACAATTTCATCGAACCAACACATAATAAGCCCTTAAGTGATTATTAAAAAATCACTTTAAAATAGCCAAACTTAGACCATCATTAGCCACTCCAATGGCTAGGTTACAAAACAACCATAACAAGCCTTCATTTGCCCACTAAGCTTATACATGCTACTATACCAAAATGAAATTTCTATTTATACCAAAATGAGATAGTGGATAGTGTGATGATTACTCCGACCGACTTCCAACCTTCACGAGCTTTGAGCACTATAAAATAGGGAAAATAAATGGAGTAAGCATTTTATGCTTAGTAAGTCCATATAATGGGAAATAAACTTACCGGTCTTATTTATTAACATAAGAACACATAAATACATATTCCATCAATTTTAGGTAAGTTACCTAAACACATACACTCATTCAACAAGTTAGTCACATAATCTCCTATAAATATCAAGTAAACAAAAATGAGCTCATCACATTACAAAATTTCATCAATTTCACCTTTCCACTCTGCAAGAGTTTTTTCCGATGAATTATTGAAATCTCGATGGATGCTTGGGTAATATACACATGTGCAAAAGTACCCATTGGGTACATAATGAAAAGGCATACCCTTAAGTTGTACATTTTACCGTAGGATTACCTGTCCAGGCCAAATCCTATCCGTAGCATATGCTCTAAAGAGCTTAATATGGATTACCCGTCCAGGCTAAATCCAATTTACAACCTAACTCAAGAGGGCTTACATTAGAATTACCCGTCCGGGCTAAATTCTATTTGCAACATATGCACTATTATTTTCAACCCATCATATTCGACCGGAACACAATAATTTGTCTGTATTGCACAACTTAAAAAAATTTCATTATGTAGATATATCATCTCACAGATAACAACACAATCATACAATTCAATTCAAGCATATTAACATACATCTTTAAGTTACACGAGCTTACCTTGAAAATGGTTGGTTTTTGAATTTCAACTAATCCAAAACCTTTTGCTTTCCTCGATCTAGTTTCGTAGTTGGTCTTTCCGGATCTATATGGATAAATTTAACTATTAATCTATCACATTTCATATACATTCACATTCTATTGCATCCTGGCACAATTACCATTTTGCCCCTATCTTTTTCAAAAAATTCGATTTCGTCCCTAGGCTCGAAAAATGAAAATCACGAAATTTAACCCTCTTTCCAAGCCTAGCCAAGATTTATAAACAACATTTATAGCACACAATTTTCACAAATTTTAGAATTTTCCATGGGTTTTTACCGTTTTTCATTTTAGTCCCTGAATCAAGTTTTCATCAAAAATTACTTTGTAAAAGTTGTTTACCCATGAATAACTTTTCATTTTCTACCATAAATTTCTAATTTTCAGCATATTCATCCATGACCCAAATTTCATACCTTGATAACTTTTCAAATTATTCCCCTAAATAGAGAGATTAGACTATCCCAGTTTCAAAAATATAAAATCATTAAAAACGGGACTTGATTTCATACCTTTTCAAGCTCGGTAAGTTGTCTTCCTCTCTCCTAGGATTTCTATAGAAATTTTGGGGAAAATGATATGAAATTAGATAAATGTTTCTTTTTATTTAATTTTCATCTTTTAATTTTGGTGATTTCCAATTTAATCCTTTGCCTTTTTTTTTCACGGATGAGTCATTAAAATATCTGTTAACTACTCTTCAATGGTCTAATTACCATATAAGGACCTTTAGTTTTGAATTTCATATCTATTTGATACCTATAGCTACTAGAATCTAACTTTTGCATTTTATGCAATTTAGTCCTTTACCTAATTAACCACACAATCGATAAAATTTTCGTATCAAAATTTTCATGTGACCTTCCTATCATGATGCCAACCATAAAATAAAATAAAATAATTTTTATTTTTAACTTGGATTTGTGGTGTAACACCCCTTACCCATATCCGACACTAGGTTAGGGTCTGAGGCGTTACCAGGCTCAAACATAAAATTCATACAAAATCGAGCCATAAAAGTTTGCCCAAATTAAAACCATTCATTAACATACATATCGTCCCTTATATGGGCCCACGAGGTCCAAAATATACATTGGGTGTGGTTCGAGACTAAACCAAGAACTTTTGGAACTTATACAACATTTAGAAAATTTTCTTATTTTGGAGGGTTACACGCTCTGTGGCTTGGGACACGCCTGTGTCCTCAGCCCATGTAACTCTCTGTTTATGACGTCATCAACTAAATAAGATCACACGCCCATGTTCTTAGGCTGTGTGACAAATTAAATTCCAAAAATCAGGTGTAGACATCACACAGCCGAGACACACAGCCATGTCCTGAGGTCGTGTCCTTCACATGGTTGAGACACACGGTCGTGTCTCTACCCGTGTGTTTACTACTGGGCATTATGTTTCGCCCATTTAGGGTGCAGGGGACACACGGCCACAACACATGCCTATGGGCCAGACCGTGTGTCACATACAGCCTAGACGCATGCCCGTGTGTCTACCTGTGTAACACATCACACCCGTACCCTACGCTGGGACAGAATACGAGGCACAACAACTCTTAAGCACATGTAGTCAAACGTTTACGAGTCATCAAACTTGGTAAATTTTAAAACTTTTCCGGAACATGTCTAAACTTCATTAACATGGACTCAAGAGACCCCAAACATCCATCGGAACCCATTAAGGGCCAATTCGAGTCCTTTAACAAACTCTAGAAAGATGACCATAGAAACAGGGCACACGCCTGTGTGGAACGGCAACACACCCATGTGGCCATTAGGAGATGGCCATGCTAAAGGCCCCTATGGTTTACATGGCCTAAGCACGATGGGACATGCCCGTGTCCAGAGCCCATGTGAATTAAATTCTAAATTCGAACCTACAAGGGTTTTCACACGGTCTGACACATGCCCGTGTCCATGGCTCGTGTCCCTCACACGGCCATGACACACCTGTGTCTATAAGCCTTGACATTCTGTTTCTAATGTCAGCATCCAATTAGGGGCACACGGCCGAGGCACAATCCCGTGACCAGAGGTCGTCTCCTCCACACGACTGAGACACATGGCTATGTCTCTACCCGTGTGTTTACTACCATGTAGATTGACTTGAAATTTTTACGTGCAGGGGACACACGGCCGGACAACACACTGATGGGGCTGGCCATGTGTGAGACACACCCCCGTGTGTCTACTCGTGTGCACAAAAATAAGGCTATTTACCAAGCCTCTTTGCCACCCTTACTTACTTTAACCTACACAAGATCAACCAAACCAATACAAGCATAACATATATATAACCAAATCGGCCACAACCATTAGAAACTTGCATCAAATGCATATAATAACAATTAACATTACCCAAATTTAATGGCCTATAGAAAATGAATATCACGTCCATCATATGAGCCAACACTTGTGGCAAAACTAACAAGACACTAAACTGAATATTCGAGTCCCTATACATGCCAAAAATCAAAACATTTGAACTAGCTATACTAAAGCTTTAGGTGATAGTGTTATCAATGCCTCCGACGCATCTTGATCCCCGATACTAGCTTGATGGCACTATAAGAAAATGGAAAGGAAGGGAGTAAGCATAAAGCTTAGTAAGCTCAGATGCATATCATAAACAACATGACTCAATAGTTAAAATAAAACAAAGTTTTATAATCTTAACTTTCTTATACACACTCTTACCACAAGTACTTAACATATTGGAATCTTTACTCAAGAGTTTTATGTACATACCTATATTAACTCGTAACACAATTGCGTAATTCCCATCATTGACTTAGTCGTTGAATAACTACCGACTTACCCGTTGAACACTCGAAATGTCATTGGATATTCGGAAAACATACGCATAACACACCATATGTGGCCACATGCTACCTTATTTAACACATCACATATTGCTCGTTCTCGAGCTAATCACAGGCCTGCTCACACAAGTTGACAGTCAAGACGTAGCTACACGGGCTGCTCACACAAGCTGACAGGTACCCACAACACATGCCGGGCTACCCAGCCACCGGTAGAACGTACTTGACTAGTGCCAGATTTATATAATCACATATCACATATACAAATGAGTTCATAACCACATAGTTCCTAGTGACATGTCACACTATATCCTAATCTATCCCTAAAGTTCAAACGGGAATTTTCTCGTAGACTTACCTTGAACAAACTCGGTCACTTAGGCAATCACATATTTCATGATAAAAGAGTTAACACATACTCCCGCATAATGACAAAATATTGTAACTTACCTTCAAGGGTGGGAATTACAATTCATGCAACATTTAAGCATTTATATATGTGAACTCACCTCAGTACAAAATTTGTAAAAATGAGTCAAGTCCTCATTCACCTAGTTTTTTCCCCGGCCAAGGTCCGTTCCTTGTTTTTCTTGATCTAAAATGATAAAAAAATTCACTAGTTCAATCCTCACATTAATTAAGACATTATATATACCACATTTTGGCAAAGTGACCATTTTGCTCCTAAGCTTTCGTAAAATTATGATTTTACCCCTAGGTTCGTAAATCGATTTTCATCAAATTTTCTCACTAATTAAGCCTAGTTCAATTCTCTTTATACAAGAAACAGCCCACAATTCCAATTATTTCACACATTTAGTAACTATTTTATAAACTTTACAGAATGGTTCCTTTAGGTGTTTTCATGGAAACTACTTCACAAAACTTGTTCATTTAACCACCATAACTCATTTTATTCCATAATATATCAGTAAACATCGCAAAAGCTTTCATGAAAAAACCCTAGACTTTCAATCTTTTTGCAAAATAGTCCCCTCAATAGCTAAATTAAGCTTTAGGAGCTCTAAATACATAAAAATTATCAAGTAAGGTTATCTAAATCACTTACTTTGATGGAGAATGGCTGCAATTTCAAGCTTCCAAAAACCCTCAATTTGCTGGTATTTTTGTTGGGGAAGGAAATGAGAAGAAGATGATATTTTTTTCTTTCTTTTATTTTTATTTTAATCAACTAAGTCACCAAACACACCTAATATTGGCCTTTGACCTCTCTTGTCCCCCTATTGCCGGCCACTCTCCTAAAAAGGGTCTATTTTCCCTTTAAAGACCCCCAATTATGGTTCTTTAGCTATTTGGTCTATCTATCAAGTAAAATAGAACTTTTACCCTTTATGTGATTTAGTCCTTTTTCGCGATTCAGCTTATAATCGTTAAAATTTTTTCATCAAAATTTTCATGCACTCATAAAATCATACTATAACACTTAAAAATATTTTAAAATAATAAAAAGAATTTTTTGATCTCGGGTTTGTGGTCCCAAAACCACTGTTCGATTAGCCATGAAATCGAGCTATTACATTTCTCCCCATTAAGGATTTTCGTCCCCGAAAATCTTACCAGTGAAAAGGTTTGGGTATTGATTTCTCATAGTCTCCTCAGGCTCCCAAGTGGCCTCTTCAAACCCATGTCTATGCCATAGTACTTTCACAAGTGCTACACTTTTGTTTCTTAATTGTTTGATTTCCCGAGCTAGAATCTTTACCGGTTCCTCACTATAAGTCATGTCCGGTCGAATTACAACTTCAGTTGGTGAAATCACATGCGATGGATCTGATCGGTATCGGCGTAACATATACACATGGAACACATCGTGAATCTTCTCTAACTCAGATGGTAAGGCTAACTGATATGCCACTGGCCTTATCCTTTCGGTAACCTCATATGGTCGAATAAAATGTGGACTCAGTTTGCCCTTCCTACCAAACCTCAGAACTTTCTTCCATGGAGACACTTTCAAAAACACCTTATCACCGACTTGAAACTCAATCTCTTTCCACTTCAAATCAGTGTAGGATTTCTATCTATCCGAAGCGGCTTTCAAGCAATCACAGTTTACTCTTACTTTTTCTTTGATTTCCTTGACTAGATCGACTCTGTGAATCTAACTCCCTCTGAGTTCAGTCTAATACAAAGGCGTTTGGCACTTACACCCATACAGAGCCTCATAAGGCGCCATTTTCAAACTCGACTGAAAACTGTTATTATAAGCAAATTCCACCAGCGGCAAATACCTTTCCCAACTACTTTGGAATTCTAATACACAACACCAGAGCATATCTTTCAAAACTTGGATTACTCTCTCTAACTGACCATCGGTTTGCGGATGAAAAGTAGTACTAAAACTCAATCTTTACCTAAATCCCCTTGAAGCTTCTTCCAAAACTGCGATGTGAATCTCGGATCTCTATCCGATATAATTGACCAAGGTACTCCATGAAGTCTCACAATTTTAGAAACATATAACTCGGCTAACTTATCGAGTGAGTAGTCAGTGCATACTGGAATAAAGTGAGCTGACTTAGTTAATCGATCCACCATGACCCAAACAGCATCTTTTTTTCTTGGTGACAACAGTAGTCCTCTTACGAAATCCATGGTAATCTGGTCTTATTTCTACTTAGGAATAGTCACGGGTTGAAGTACCCAGAGGGTACTTGGTGTTTGGCTTTCACTTGTTGACATATCAAGCATTTTGAAACAAACTCTGAGATATCCTTTTTCATACTCGACCACCAATATAGTCTCTTTAAATCATTGTACACTATGGTACTTCCCAGATGGACTGACCAATGGCTACTATGTGCCTCGCTTAAGATCTTCTGAATCAGTTCGTTACCTTTAGGAACACAAATCCTATCTTGGAACATCAAGTATACATCAGAATTAATTTGAAACTTGTTTCTACACCCGATTCACATTGAACTCTTTTGGCTTACAATTTGTTGTCACATTTTTTAGCTTCAAAGATTTCTTGGGAGAACATCAGTCTAGCTCTCAATTCAGCTAAAATAGAGCTATCATCCGATAAAGCTAACTGAGTTTTCATAGCCTTTAATGAAAAAAAGGATTTCCTACTCATGGCATCGGCGATCACATTCACCTTTCCTGGATGATAGTCAATCACTAACTCATAATCTTTTATCAGCTCTAGCCACCTCCGTTGCCACAAGTTTAACTCCTTTTGAGTCATCAAGTACTTCAAGCTTTTGTGACCGGTGAATACCTGACATTTCTTGCCATACAAATGGTGTCTCCAAACCTTTAACGTGAATACAATGGTGGCTAGCTCCAAATCATGGGTCGGATAATTTTTCTAATGTGGTTTCAGCTGCCTCAAGGCATAAGCTATCACCTTGCCTTCTTGCATCAGTTCACATCCGAGACCATTCAATGATGTGTCAATATAAACTACAAATTCTTTGCCCGATTCAGGTTAAACTAAAACCATTTTAAAACACTGTTGGCATTTTTCTAACCATTCAAATTTGACATCCTTCTGTAACAGCTTCGTCATTGGAGTAGCGATCATGGAAAATCCTTTAACAAACCTTCGGTAATAGCTGGCTAAGCCCAAAAAGCTTCTAACCTCAGATACATTCCTCAGAGGTTTCCAATCTACAATGGCCAAGATCTTACTGGATCAACTCGGATCCCATCACCAGATATGATATGTCCTAGAAATCTCACTTCTTTAAGCCAAAACTCATTCTTCCTAAATTTAGCATACAATTGTTTGTCTCTCATAATCTGCAACACTGTCCGTAAGTGATCGGCATGTTCAAACTCACTACAAGAATAAATCAAAATATCGTTGATAAACACTACAACAAATTTATCCAAATAGAGTCGAAAGATGTGGTTCATTAAATCCATGAAAATTGTAGGGGCGTTCGTTAATCCAAAAGGCATCACTAAAAATTCGTAGTGACCATACCTCATCCGAAATGCAGTTTTTGGCATGTCTGAGTCCTTAACACTCAATTGATAGTAACCTGGCCTCATGTCTATCTTGGAAAACATAGTGGCTCCCTTCAGTTGGTCAAATGAATCATCGATTCTTCGTAAAGGATACTTGTTCTTAACTGTAACTTTGTTGAGTTGTCAGTAGTCTATACATAATCTCATCAATCCATCCTTTTTCTTCACAAACAGCACTGAAGCACCCCATGGAGAATAACTAGGTCTCACAAAACCGTTGTCAGTTAATTCTTATAACTACACTTTCAACTCTTTTAACTCCGTCGGAGCCATCTTATACGGAGCAATCAAGATGGGCACCGTACTAGGGATTAACTCGATACCAAATTCAACTACCCTAGTTAGGGGTTATACGGGAAATTCTTCCAGAAACACGTTCGGGTACTCACATACCACTAGCACTGACTCAATCTTCAATTCGGATACTTGAGTATTCAACACAAAAGCAAGATAAGCTTCGCCCCCTTTTCTCAAATATCTCTCTGCTGTCATAATGATATCACTACTGACAAGTTATCTGGTTCACTCGGTTCAACCTGAAGAACATCCCCACCTTTGCATTTCAACTCAATAGATTTTCTTCCACAATCCACTACAACACCATGGGAAGTTAACCAATCCATACCGAGGATTACATCAAACTCATCAAATGGCAATATCATGAGGTCAGCTGGAAAACAGTGGTCTCTAATTGTCAAAGGACAATTTCTACATAATTGATCAACTAACACATGTTTGCCTAACGAGTTAGACACTTTTACCAAAAATTTAGTAGACTCAACTAGCATGTTCATACTGAGTACCAATTTCATGCAAATATATGAATGGGTGGACCCCGGGTCAATTAAAGCAACAACAGATATAGCATGGATAGAAAAGGTACCCATAATCACATCGTGAGATAAAGCCTTATCGCGAGCGCGAATTGTATATGTCCTCGCAGGTGCTCTATTTTTAGGCCTCCCAGCTGGGGCATTCTTACTATTTGCTCCACTTCCCGAATTCTTCTGTGGCCTTCCTCTAGGAGCAGTGTTGTTGGACTTCGCACTTTGGGATTTCGCCTTCTCAACTATCTCAGGACAATCCTTTATATAATGCTCGTGGGATCCACATTTGAAACATGCCTGGCTATTCATCCAGCACACACCAAGGTGGCATCAGCCACAATGTTGACACTCAGGCATATTAGATCGAGTATTGCCCACACTCGCTACCGAAGTAGTCTGAGCCTTATGTCCTGAAGACTTTTTCCCTTGGTTTCTAGATGAGAATCCAGCTGAAGCCCTCAATCGAGTGTTAAATGCCTTTGATTCCTGAGAAGAAGACTGAATTGATTTACCCTCTATCTCTTTCTCGAGTCACGAAACTCCATTTTAGCCTTTCTTTTCTCCTTGGTCAATTCTTTGCCTTTACAAGCTCTCTCTATCAGCACTACAAATTCTCTTACTTCAAGGACACCAACAATCAATCGGATGTCTTCATTTAATCCATCCTAAAATGTCTTACACATAATGGCCTCGGTCGATACACATTCTCAAGCATTCTTACTAAGTCTCGCGAACTCACGCTCATAATTTGTCACCATCATCCGGCCTTGTTTTAACTCGAGAAATTCCTTTCATTTTTGGTCGATGAATCATTGACTAATATACTTCTTCCAGAACTCCTCTTGGAAGAAGTCCCAAGTGAATCTCTCCCTTCGTACAACTGACACGAGGGTGTTCCACTATACCGAGTCTCTTAGAAGTGATATGATACACTTCATGCACTCATTCGATGTACAAGACAATTCATCAAATACCCTAATGGTATTCTCAAGCCAGAACTCTACTCTTTTAAGATCATATCTTTATTAGCACGTAACTCTTCGGCTCCATGCTTCTAGATCTTATCTACTGGGGGTTTATTCAACCTCACGAAATCCATACCCTGGGTACTACAGGGACAGGTTAAGGAATAGGTAGGGGTGGAGGGGGTTGAGCATTCGAGTTCGCTCGAACGAACTTCGTGTACCAATTATTCATCATGTGGAGAAAGGCCTCCCGAGCCCCTTCTCCTCCTCCCTGACTATCCATGGGAGATCTATTATCAGTTGGCACCCTACCTTCAGCGAGAGCAGGTGCGTTACTCTCAACATCATCTGCCATTGTTCGATCGGGATCCATTACAATATGAAAAACACAAATTAGATTTCTCAGGAGTAATCACACTATCACAATACATATATGACATGTATAGCTAGACTCGAATACATGCTACGTTAGTCCAAGAACCGTCTAAACTGTATCTCTGATACCAATAAATGTAACACCCCACACCCATACCCTACACTGGGATAGAATGCGAGGCGCTACAACTCTTAAACACATGTAGTCAAATGTTTTGGAGTCATCAAGACTTGGTAAAATTTAAAACTTTTTCGAAACATGTCTAAACTTCATTAACATAAACTCACGAGACCCCAAACATCCATCGAAACCCATTCAGGACCGATTCGGGTCCTTTAACAAACTCTAGAAAGATGACCTTAGAAACAGGGCACACGCCCGTGTGGCCATTAGGACATGGCCATGCTAAAGCCCATGTGGTTCACACGGCCTAAGCATGATGGGACACACCCCTGTCCAGAGCCCATGTGAATTAAATTCTAAATTCAAACCTACAAGGGTTTTCACACAGTTTGAACACACTAGAGTCCATGGCCCGTGTCCCTCACACGGCCATGACACGCCCGTGTCTTAGCCCGTGTCTAAAAACCTTGACATTATGTTTCTAACGTCAGCATCCAATTAGGGGCACACGGTTGAGGCACACGCCTGTGGCCAGAGGCCGTGTCCTCCACACAGCTAAGACACACGGCCATGTCTCTAACTGTGTGTTTACTACCATGCATACTGACTTGAAATTTTTATATGTAGGGGACACACGGTCGGACAACATGCCTATAGGGCTGGCCGTATGTCACACACAGCCTAGACACATGTCCGTGTGTCTACTTGTGTGGGAAAAAATAAGGCTATTTACCAAGCCTCTTTGCCACCCTTACTTACTTTAACCTACACAAGATCAACCAAACCAATACAAGCATAACATATATATAACCAAATCGGCCATAACCATTAGAAACTTGCATCAAATAAATATAATAACAATTAACATTAGCCAACTTTAATGGCCTATACAAAATGAATATCACGTCCATCATATGAGCCAACACTTGTGGCTAAACTAACAAGAGACTAAACTAAAGATTTGAGTCCTTATACATGCCAAAAATCAAAACATTTGAACTGGCTATACCAAAGCTTCAAGTGATAGTGTGATCAATGCCTCCGACGCATCTTGATCCCCGATACTAGCTTGACGGCACTATAAGAAAATGGAAAGGAAGGGAGTAAGCATAAAGTTTAGTAAGCTCACATGCATATAATAAACAACATGACTCAATAGTTAAAGTAAAACAAAGTTTCATAAGCTTAACTTTCTTATACACACTCTTACCACAAGTACTTAACATATTGAAATCTTTACTCAAGAGTTTTACATACATACCTGTACTAACTCGTAACAACATTGCATAATTCCCATCATTGACTTAGTCATTGAATAACTATCGACTTACCCGTTGAACACTAGGAATATCATTGGATACTCGGAAAACATAAGCATAACACACCATATGTGGCCACACGCTACCTTATTTAACACATCACATATTTCTTGTTCTCAAGCTAATCATGGGTCTGCTCACACAAGTTGATAGTCAAGACGTAGCTACACAGGCTGCTCACACAAGCTGTCAGGTACCCGTAACGCATGCTGGGCTACCCAGCCACCGGTAGAACGTACTTGACAAGCGCCTAGATTTATATAATCACATATCACATATACAAATGAGTTCATAACCACATAGTTCCTACTGACATGTCACACTGTATCCTAATCTATTCCTAAAGTTTAAACGGGATTTTTCTCGTAGATTTACCTTCGACAAACTCAATCACTTAGACAATCACATATTTCATGATAAAAGAGTTAACACATAATCCTGCATAATGACAAAATGTTGTAACTTACCTTCAAGGGTGGGAATTACAATTCATGCAACATTTAAGCAATTATACATGTGTACTCACCAAGATACAAAATTTGTAAAAATGAGTTTAGTCCTCGTACACCTTGTCTTTTCCCGGTCAAGGTCCGTTCCTCATTTTTCTTGATCTAAAATGATAAAAAAAATCACTAGTTCAATCATCACATTAATTAAGACATTATATAAACCACATTTTGGCAAAATGACCATTTCGCCCCTAGGCTTCCACAAAATTATGATTTTACCCCTAGGTTTGTAAATTGATCTTCATCAAATTTTCTTACTAATTAAGCCTAGCAAAATTTCTTTTATACTAGAAATAGCCCACAATTCTAATTATTTAACATATTTACAACCTATTTTATAAACTTTACAAAATGGTTCCTTTAGGTGTTTTCATGAAAACTACTTCACAAAAATTGTTCATTTAACCACCATAACTCTTTTTCTTCCATAATATTCAGTAAATATCTCAAAAGCTTTCATGAAAAAAACCTAGAATTTCAATTTTTTTGCAAAATAGTCCCCTCAATAGCTAAATTAAGCTTTAAGGGCTCCAAAAACATAAAAATTATCAAGTAAAGTTATCTAAGTCACTTACTTCCAAAGATGGAGAGTGGCTGCAATTTCAAGCTTCCAAAAACCCACAATTTGCTAGTATTTTCAGTGGGGAAGGAAATGAGAAGAAGATGATATCTTTTTTCTCTTTCTTTTATTTTTATTTTAATCAATTAAGTCACCAAACACACCTAATATTGACCTTTGACCTCTCTTGTCCCCCATGGCCAGCCACTCTATTAAAAAGCTTCTATTTTCCCTTTAAAGACCCCCAATTATGGTTCTCTAGCTATTTGGTCTATCTATCAAGTAAAATGGAACTTTTACCCTTTATGCGATTTAGTTCTTTTTTCACGATGAAGCTTACAATCGTTAAAATTTGTTCATCAAAATTTTCATGCACTCATAAAATCATACTATAACACCTAAAATAATATTAAAATAATAAAAAGAATTTCTTGGCCTTAGGTTTGTGGTCTCGAAACTACTATTCTGATTAGCCCCAAAATCGGGCTGTTACAACCTGTGTGGACAACTTTGAGTCTATTTTCCAAGCCAGTTGCCACCCTTATTTGCACAAACATATACATGACTTCAAGGTCACTTCACATGGTAAAATTGAGCACTTAAACATACACAAACAAAACATGATTATGGCATTACCATGTCAGTTTATACATGCACGAGACACCATACTTTATCAAGCCCATCTTACCAATTCTCACTTAAGTCATGGTTATCATCATATTAAACAAATCCCTATTAAATCTTCAAGCATTTATAGCCAAAACACATCTCATCACATACACACAACCACTAACACATCACAATTGCATGGGAAAATGTATGCTTGAATAAATAGGCTTACAACCCAATAATCATTATAAGTCATATCTCAAACGTGTAATTTTCTTGAAAACATTTATTATTTCGAAAACCCATTTTCCTATTCTAGCAATTGGAGATAATAAAACAAAAACCTAATTAGGAAAATTAAAACTCTTAAATGGCCTTATTACATAAATAAAAACCCAAACTAAAATTTTGAAATAATTAAAATTCAAATCCAAATAACAATATTCATGTGGCCACATCTAAATCCCTCGTAGCTCCAAATTGTCTATGTTTGGGGATTACCTATACAGTTAAAAGAAAGGGTGAGTTTGTGAAAACTCAGTGTGCAATCTCTTAACAGACAATAGAAATCAGAATATACAAAATAGTTTGGGCCGTAGCCTTATTCAGTAATAGAGCAGCTTGGGCCCAAGCCCAAAACAGAATCAATACAGAGCAAATAAGTATCCTAACCTAATCCAACAAGTACACCACCCATACCAGCCAACACACCATGTGGGGATTCGATCGACCCATCCAGCCAACACACCAATAACGCAGGGAAGCTGCTAATAGCAGAAAATGTGGTGGAGCCACTAGAATCAGAATGTGTGGCAAAACCACTAGTATAGAACTTCCTCCAAATTAGACCCCAACCCCATGCAGAATGTCATGTCATAAATATATTGTGCATACAAAAGATCATACTCAGACATAGTCATACGTATACCAAATACTCATTAGTCAACCTACCTCTAATGGTATAATGGTTATTTCGACAATTAGAGGTAAAAAGGTAATTTTACCCCTCAGGGTTTGGCCATTTAGCTAATTTTGGTGTCTAGGTACATATTACGACCTCTTAGAGGGTCTACCATTGCCTCGAGCAACTTAGATAACCTACATGCCAGAAACCGAATATGGGCCCACACGCTCGTGTGGCCCATCTAGCCCAAATTTAGACATGGCAATGCGAGCTTCATATTCCAATCCATTAACTGTCTCCTACTGAGGATTTTACCCGTATGGGGCTCACAAACCCATTGGGCCCACACGGCCCATTTCGACCCATCGAGGCCCATAACAGCCCAGGTCCATGGAAACACACGTGGTGGCCTTTTCAGCCTATTGCCTATGTTTTGTGGGTTCAGATCGCCCCACGTGCGTTCGGATGCTCGGAGGCCTCGAATGCTGACGTTGCGGCATTTTGGCTTTTCAGCTTTTGTCGAATCACAATTTAACGGGGGTTTGATTACACACTTCTTTTGGCTTTGACAATAATTGATTGGTGTACGATTACACACCTATTCGCGAAAGCCTACGAACCACCCCTTGAACACTAACCTACATCATCCAAATTAATTATTGAGTCTTAGAATTGATAATATTCTTAAGAACTAAGACCACGATCTAAGAGTCATCACCTACCACGATTAGATGATCTGGACAAATCCCTCTGAAATCACCGGCCAAAACAACCCTTGTACCCTGGCAATTAACTGCACCATAATGGTTTCTTGTTAAAAGAATTTTTCCCTATAGCCTATTTGAATATTTGGTCAATACCAAAAAACAAGGTGTCGAGTTTACCTTAAATGAATGATGAGAGATAGAAAAGTTTTAAAGGCTTCAAAATCATCTTACTCCACTGAGATCCCTAGAACCATCGCATAGTGCAACACGAAGAACGAATAAGAATTAAAATTAGCATAAATAAGAGGGAAACATAACATTCGGCTTCCCTAAAAGCAAATTTTCAATAAATAGATTGAATACATACAAAATTAACCGAATAGCAAAAGGGGATCTTACGAGTACTTACTGATTACTAAAATATTTATGAAACCGATACCACCACATTAGAGCGTACCGAAACAATCCCACAAGATCGAGTGGCAAACAAGAAACTGAAAGAGAAGAAGAAGAAGGAATGGTTGGCTTAGAGAAAAACAAAAGAAAGATTTAAATGACTTAAAGAGAAAAACAAAATAGACTATATTCGGCTATCTTGAAAAGAAAAGAAATAGTAAAAACGGTAAAGAAGAAGTTAAGAATGGGGAATTCGAAAAGGTAACAAGAATGTAACCTAAAGACAATGTCGACAAAAGTAAAAGAGTCCAAATGATCACCTGTGAAAATAAAACTATGGAGAAAAGAAGCCACAAATGTCAAAAGAACAAAACCTGAAATGTCAGAGAGGAAAATCGGCTCCTACACACTCACAAATTGCCGAAAAAGTACAAAGTGAGTTCCCTAGCCAAATTTGCACAGTCAAATTCCCCAATTCAGCTACAACTCTTTCCCTCTCCAACTCCAAGATTTTCTCCACTTATCTCTCCACCTTTTCCTCCTCCAAATCCCTAACAACCAACAACTTATCCCATGATACTCTCCCTTTTTTACCAAGTTTACAACTACTCCATAGAGTTCGAATCCACCACAAAGACTTGCTACCCAAGTAGCAAAATAAAATCCCCTTTCTTACCATGGGATTCGAACTCCTGCTCTCACCATGGCTAGTCACGCCCTTGCTTCCAAGCCACAAGATCTCTTGTATCACAAAACAAACACAACTTAATATATGCCCTATAAGCTAACATCCAGGTTTGCAAAGAACAAAAGTCAAAATTTTTCCAAAGGCCATACTTGAACCTAGGCTTCCTAAAAACCCCCAAACATACCCAGATTACTTGACCAACAAAGAAACATGATATTTACTTCAAATTTTACAAAATCGAAGACCCTAAATTTTTGGGGCGTTACAGTAGAACTCCATTGTATTGGACAGAGCTTAGTGAGAAAAAGATACATGGAATTGACTTAATCCGTGAAACAAAAGAAAAGCAAAAGGTTATTTGAGATAGTTTAAAAGTAGCCTCAGATCATCAAAAGTCTTATGCCGATCTTAAGTGAAAAGAAATAGAGTTCCAAGTTGGTGACAAGGTATTCTTGAAAGTATCTCCTTGGAAGAAAGTTCTCCGGTTTGGCCGTAAAGGAAAATTGAGTCCACGATTCATCAGGCCATATGAGATTACTGAAAGAATCAGACATGTTGCATATAGGTTAGCATTACCACCAAAACTTGATCGAATTCATAATGTTTTTCTTATATCTTTGTTGTGACGGTATCAATATGTTCCTTCACATGTAATTTCTCTAACAGAAATTGTGATTCAGTCTGATATGACTTACATTGAGGAACATATTAAAATTTTTGCACGTGAAACAAAAGAGTTAAGAAATAAAAAGGTAGCATTGGTAAAAGTTCTCTGGCAACGACATGGAATTGAAGAAGCTACTTGGGAACTGGAGGATACCATAAGAAAGAAATGCTCGAGTCTTTTTACTGGTAAGATTTTCGAGGACGAAAATTCTTAAGGGGGAGAGTTGTAACAACCCATTTTTAGTGAAATCGAAATAGTGGTTTCGAGACCACAAATCTGAGCCGAAAAGAAAATTTATTTTAATATCATTGCATGGTTTGCTTTACGATAGGAATGTCATATGAAAATTATGATAAGAAACTTATATCGATTATGTGCTTAATTATGGAAAGGACCAAATTGTATAAAATGCAAAAGTTAAATTCTAGTAGTTAGAAGGATCAAAGAGCTACGAACTTCAAAACCTAAAATCTTTATATGGTAATTCGACCATTAAAGAAAAGTTAGGAGATATTTTTTATGAATCAGCCATGGAAAATTAGAAAATGGTAAGGACTAAATTAAAGTGGAAAAATTAATGGATGATAAATAATTAAATAGAAATATTATCATTTTATATCATCTTCATCCCCAAAATTTGCATGGAAACCGTCGGAGAGAGAAAGGAAACTAATCAAGCCTAAATATGTATGTTTTATTGTCTCAGTTTTAGTAATTTTTATCTTTTTGAGATGAGATAGTCTAATCTATCTATTTTGGGATTAATTTGAAAAGATATAAAAGTATAGAAATTTTGCCATGGATGAATATGCTGAAAATTTGATGTTACAACTCAATTTCGTTGAAATCGGAACAGTGGTTTCGGGACCACAAATCTAAGTCAAAAATAAATTAATTTTTATTTTATCATATGGTTCGTATTATGTTACAAATGTCCTGTGAAAATTTCGATGCGAAAATTTTATCGATTATGTGCTTAATTAGGGAAAGGACTAAATTGCATAAAATGCAAAAGTTAAATTCTAGTAGCTATAAGGATTAAATAGCTATGGAATTCAAAACTTGAGGTCCTTATATGGTAATTAGACCATTAATAAAAAGTATGTAGATTTTTGGTGACTCATCCATGTAAATTTAGAAAAAGGGTAATGACTAAATTGGAAAGTGAAAATATTTAATTAATTAAAAGATGATAAAAAATCATCTTATTTTTATCATCTTCTTACCCAAAAAATTACATGGAAACCTTAGGAAAGAGAAAGCAAGATTTCTTGGCCAAATTGGGTAAATTTTCTTGTCCCGTTTTTAGTCATTTTGATATTTTTGAAACCAGGATTGCTTAATCTATCTTTTTGGGGGATTAATTTGAAAAGTTATCAAGGTATGAAATTTGGGTCATGGATGAATACGCTGAAAATTAGAAATGTATGGTAGAAAATGAAAGGTTGTTGTTAGATAAACAACTTTTACAAAGTGATTTTTGATGAAAACATGATTTAGAGATTAAAATGTAAAATTGTGAAATTTGATAAAAAAAATGCTGAATTTTATGAATACATGTGCTATAAATTTGTAATGGGATTTTGGTTAGGCTTGGAATAGGGAGTAAATTGCACAAATTTTATTTTCCGAGCTTAGGGACAAAATGAGAATTTATGGAAAAGTTAGGGGTAAAATGGTAATTTTGCTTAGGATGAAAATTAAGTCCACTTGAATGTGAAATATGGTAAACTGTTGTTAAATTTACTCATGTAGATTTGGATAGACCAAATTCAAAGCTAGACCAAGGAAAGAGGAAAATGTCGGATTAGTAGATTTTACGTACACGAACATTGTCGAGGTAAGTTCGTGTAACTAAATTGTATATATTTTTATGCTTGAATTAAATGTTGTGTTTGTGAATTGTATAACTGCTATAAATATGTGAAATGATCACATACTCGCTAAAGCCCAATAAATGAAAGTGCTCGAACAATTATAATGCCCGACAAATGATAAATGATAAAAATTTTAATTTTATGCTTGAGTTGAATGTGAACATTTGGATTGCATAAATGCATAAATATATGAGATTGACCACATGCTTGATAATGCTTGAAAGATGCTAAATTTTGTTTGAATAAATGAAAAATTAATGGATATGTGATTTTAATTTTATGCTTGAGTTGAATGTGAACATTTGGATTGCATAAATGCATAAATATATGAGATTGACCACATGCTTGATAATGCTTGAAAGATGCTAAATTTTGTTTGAATAAATGAATACGGTCCTGCATTTGTTGCAGATGGGATTTAGCTCAGACGAGTAAACCTATTGATCTCATGATAGAAAGGACTTAGCTTGGACAGGTAATCCTAATATGAGTCCTCTCGAGCATATGTTATGGATTGGATTTAGCCCGGACGGGTAATCCAGATCAAGCTCTTTAGAGCATATGTCATAAAAAGGATTTAGCCTGGATTGGTAATCTTGTTGTATACATGTGTGTCTCGAGATTGCACTCTCTGATGTAGTAAATTGGACATGAATTGACGAATTCTAATTTGTACACCTCGAGTGTACTTGTAACAGCCCGATTTTGGGTCTAGTCGAAACTATGGTTTCAGGACCACAAATTCGACACAGAAAAATTTATTTTTATTATATTTTTATGGTCTACATTTTTATGGAATGATTTTGTGAAAATTTTGTTCAAAAAATTTGACTTTTGGGCACTCAATTTGGTCAAAAGGACTAAATTGCAAAAAGTGCAAAACTTGAGTTCTATAAGCTAGAGGTGTCAAATTGTTATGAAATTTTAAATTGAAGGTCATTAAATGGTAATTAGGCCATTGGTTAAGTTGGTGAAGAAAAATGGACATGGTTAGGAATGTTTCTAAAGTTTTTCATTAAGGGCATTTTAGTCGACCTGTGGCATACTGACTAACTTTACCTTCAGAACTTGAAAGATTCATAATCTCTTTCACATGTCTATGTTACAACAGAACCAATTTGACCCTTCACATGTTATCTCTCTGAAAGATGTTGAGATTCAGCCTGATATGTCATACAGTGAATAACTTATCAGAATTCTAGCACAAGAGGTGAAAGAATTGAGAAAAAAAAACATAGCTTTAGTGAAAGTTCTTTGGCAATGTCACAGAATAGAAGAAGCCACATGGGAACCTGAGGAAGCTATGAGAAAGCAATATCCGAACCTCTTTTCTGGTAATATTTTCGGGGACAAAAATCCCTTTAGGGGGAGAGTTGTAACAACCCGTTTTTAGTGGAATCAGAATAGTGGTTTCAGAACCACAAATTTGAGGTTAAAAATTTATTTTATTATTATTTGATGGTCTACAACATGATAGTGTTACCGTATAAAATTTTCGTTAAGAAATTTTACCGTTTGCTTGCTGAATTTGATAAAAAGGACTAAATCGCATAAACTGTAAAAGTTGAATTCTAATAGCTAAACGTATTAAATAGATATGGAACTTTAAAGTGGAGGCCTTATATGGTAATTAGACCATTAGTATGTTAGTGGATAATAATAGCTTGGCATATTGTGTAATTTTTAAAGTATTTAAAGGTTAATTAAGTAAATAAGTAATTAAAGTTAAAATTAATTGAAATAAAAGCCAAGTATCATCTTTTCTTCTTTCTAAAATTAATTAAAATAAAAGCCAAGTATCACCTTTTCTTCTTTCTTCAACTGATTGCGAAGAGAAGAAAGCCATTTTTGTTGAAGCTACATTCGGCCACTTTAATTACTCAATTAGATATGCATTTTTGTCCTATTTTTTATTATTTTTATGTTTCCAAGATCCTTGTATCTTAATCTAGATAGCATGGGGACTAATTTGTAAAATTGTTAAACTGTTAGGGTTTTACCATTGATGAACATGCTTGAATTTTGAAGTTTTGATGATAGAAAATGAATGGTTGTTGTTAGATAAACAACTTTTGTAAATGAAATTTTAGTAAAATTATCAAATATGGACTAAATTAAAAAATAGGAAATATTATATGGTTAAATTGTGAAATAATTTAAGTATAGTGCATGCTAAGGACCTATTTGACATTCGGCCATGGTAGGTTATGGTGAAATTGTGTAAATTTCCATTTTTATGAACTAAGGACTAAATTGCAAAGAAATTAAAAGCATAGGGGAAAATAGTAATTTTTTGAAAAATGTGTGTTGGACTAAATTGAATGTGAAATATATTGAATTGGATTAAATTTATTCGTATAGATCCAGCCAGACCTCATACGGAGTTAAATCGAGGTAAGGTGAAAATCTTGGATTAATCACCTTCGTATCTACATATACTGTAATTGAATTATATGTATGTGATTTGCATTATTGTCATATATGAATATTGATCACATATTCGACGACGTACGACAATTACTGAGTACCGTTTGAACCTTAGGAATTCATAGGATACAAATGACATGTCATTAGGGTTACCGATGCTCATCTCAAGAGAGCTTACCAATATTTAGCTCACATGAGCTTACCGATATTCAGCTTGTATGAGCTTACCATTTATATCTCGTAAGAGCATACTGATTCAGAGCTTGTATGAGCATACATGTACAGGAATTTACAGATTATAGATCAGTACACCTTGTATATGTTACCCTAGTATCCAACGATATTCTAAATGGTTCAACGGGAAATATTCTATTACAAGATTATATGATTTTGATATGAACTACTACAGGTAATTACATAAAATACTTGGAAATGATGTTACATGACATATATTGATATATGAAATGAATGATACATGTATATGAAATTTAAATATGTGTTGAGTTCATCCATGAATATTGGATATTATATGTTCTTTATATAGCTAACATGTTGGTGATTATGTGTTTAGGCTTTTGGCCAATTTGGTTGGGATATGCTGTGTTTACTTATCTTAATTGTGATTAAATGGTAAGTTAAATTCTATGTTATATGAACTTACTAAGCTTAAATGCTTACTCTATGTTATTTTCTGTGTTATATAGTGATTCGAAAGCTCATTTGGGTTGGAATCTTGTCAGAGCTATATCACACTATCCATCGGCTCACTCGGTACTCCCGATTGTTTAATTTTGGTTATAATGGCATGTATACGTTGTTTTGGCTAATGTTAGCCTATATGTGTTTTGTTGAGATTTCCCACTTATTTGGCTTGTGTTTTGGCACATTTTGTTTGTGCATAATTGCCTTATATTGTTGATGTGTGGCTTGATTTATGGTTGAATTATGAAAGGTAAATTGGTAGTCGAATATGCATACGTTTTATAATTTGGTGTGAATTGGTGATTTGTTATGGAAAGCATATATGTATATTGAGTTTTGAATGGCTTATTTGGTACCATTTAAGAAGTTCTGGTATGTTTTCATAGGTAGGCTAAGTGGCATGAAATGATGCAAAATGGCTTGGTAAATTATTGCCTTATTTGGTTTAATGGTGTACATTATTATACATGTTTGCATATTGACATTTGAGGTGCCTATGGGCATATTGGTTGTATATGAATATACCATATGTTTAAAGCTTGCTCATGCTTGTTTTGGATGCTTGATTAAAGCTAGTGTATGTGTGCATTTTTAAGTGTAGGTTGGTGCCAAATAGAGTGAGAAATGTGGCTTGTAAATTGGCCTATTTTTGTCCACACTAGTAGAGATACGGCTGTGTGTCCCCTGTAGGTTTGAAAAGGTTGTAAGTAAGGCTGTTACATGGCCTGGCACACCGGCGTGTGGCTTGGCCATGTGACCTTCGTTAGTGATTTACATGGGTAAGGAAATGAGCTGGGACATGGCCGTGTGTCCTTATTTTGAATGCCCACACAGCCTAGCCATATGGCTGTGTGACCCTTGTAGTTTTGAAAATTTGCAATGTTTTCTAAAAAATTCTATGAATTTTCAATTTAGTCCCGGCTTGTTTCTAACGCGTATTTAGGGCATATAGGGCTCGTATAAGGGACAATATGTACAATTTTAATTAGTTTTATTATGAATATTGATAAGTTATGAAATGTCAAAATTTTGTTTGTTTGTACTGTAAACTCCAGTAATACTTCGTAACCTTGTTTTGACGACGGATACAGGTTAGGGGTGAGACACATATGGTTAAATGAGAAGGATAATGAGGATATGGGTGAGGATAATGAGGAGATACCTTTTGAGAATGGTGAAGGGAAGAAGACACATAAGTTAGATTGTCAAGTACAAAGTGGGTTTGTACATGAAAGGGTGGTTAAACAAGGAGAACAAAGAGAAACTTTTTACAATGAACACATATCAATGGCTGGCAATAGGCAAACCGACCGGACACAATGAAAATCTTAATTTGGAAGGTATACTGTTTAGGGAGTCCACGGGACGTTAGAAGACTTCAGCATATACTAAAAATATATAATCCCCAAGTTGTCTTCTTCTTGGAAACAAAATTAGACAACTTTCATAAAGAAAGGGTTAGGCGATGGTGTGGGTTTCATTGTGGGGTTGATGTAGCGACAATTAGTACAAAAGCGGGGTTAATCTTTGATGAACAAATGATGTTTCAATAAGTTTAAGTTTTTCAAATAGCCACGTTGATGTTAATATTAAGGATAATGAAGTTGGATCAACTTGGCGAATCACGGGGTTCTATAGAGCACCGGAGGCTCGTGAAAGAAATTAGGCATGGAAAAGATTGAGGCATTTGGGAAGAGAGCAAGTTATGGCATGGCTAGTTTGTGGTGATTTTAATGAGATTCTTTACTCTTTTAAAAAGGAAGGGGGTTTGCCAAGGGATGAAGGACGTATTGAAGAACTTAAGAAAGCTCTGAATAATTGCCGATTGGAAGATGTGGGTTTTGTTGGTAGATGGTTTATGGAGCGTGGTAACCTTTCTGAAACAATTTTTAAAAAATGGCTTGATAGAGGGGTTGTGAATAGTGAATGGATCGATTTATTTCCTAAATACTCAATTCCGTATTTGGCTCATTCTTTTTCTGACCATTATTCTTTGTGTTTTCAAACTAAACAAGAGAGGTTGAGTTGAAGAAGGGAGGGCTTTAGATTTGAAACATGGTGGAGATGTCTTGTGAGGGGGAAGTTAAGAGGTTATGGACGATGAGTAGAGGAGGGGTGATAGAGAGATTAGAGGCAGTAGGAAAAGGACTACAAAGGTGGGCAATGTGAATTAAAAAAATGTGAAGAGTGTCGTCTAGAATGTTAATTTCCTAAATTGAAGAACTGAATGTAATGGAGAGAACATATGAGAATTTGGAAGAACCGATTGATGTCAAAATTCTCTTAAATATGGAAATTGAGAAAGAAGAACGATAGTGGGAGCAACGAGCACAGAGGAATAGGTTAAAAGAGGGTGATAAAAATAAAAAAAAATCATAATTATGCATCCCAAAGAATAAGAACAAATCGGGTTGAGGAAATTGAGAATGAACAGAGACATATAACTATGGACAAAAGAGCAATAAAGGATATTTTGAAAACTTGATTTCTTCAAGAGGAGTCAGAAATCCTAAGTACTTTTTATTTGGGATTAAGGAATGCATTTCAATTAGTATGAATAAAAACCTAACTAAAGACTTTACTATGGAAGAGATTTTTCTCGCTCTTAAAAGCATAGGGCTAACCAAAGCTTTTGGGTGTGATGGGTTTCAAGCACTTTTTTCCAAAAGTATTGACACATTGTTAGGCAAGATATTGGAGAATTATGTCTTGACATTTTAAAGAATGAAGGCCTAGTTGATGAGATTAATTTGACAAATATTGTCCTCATTCCTAAAGTAGCAAGTCCAACAAACCTCAACAATTTTCGCCCTATCAACCTTTGTATAGTTATTTACAATATTATTTCAAAGGCAATGGCTAATTGACTTCAAACAGTACTGAACATTTGTACTAATAAAGCTTAAAGTGCTTTTGTGCCATTGATAGAGCCCAAAGCGCTTTTGTGCCAAGAAGACTCATTATAGATAATGTTCTTTTAGCTTATGAATTAATGCATTCGTTAAAACAGAGAAGATTGGGTCAGTATGGAAGTTTAGCTCTAAAATTGGACATGAGTAAGGTGTATGATAGGGTGAAGCGGTCTTTTTTTGGAGAAAGTAATGAAGAAGCT
Organism: Gossypium hirsutum; assembly: GCF_007990345.1. Classification (NCBI taxonomy): domain Eukaryota; kingdom Viridiplantae; phylum Streptophyta; class Magnoliopsida; order Malvales; family Malvaceae; genus Gossypium; species Gossypium hirsutum. The sequence goes on along the minus strand of NC_053434.1, from coordinate 37,304,902 downwards.
AGGATTTGCAGAACAATTTGTGTCCTTAATCATGCAATGTGTTACAACTGTAACTTATTCGGTATATTTGAATGGGGTGAGAGGTGAATGTTTCAAATCAATGAGGGGATTACGAAAAGGTGATCCCTTAAGCCCCCTACTTATTTTTAATTTGCGGTGAGGGCTTAACCTCGTTGATGAGGTTAACAGTTCAGAAAGGTACTATTAAAGGGACAAAGATATGCTGCAAAGGCCCTACTATTTTGCATCTTCTTTTTCTTAATGATTGTATTTTATTTGGGGACGCCACAGAAAGGGGAGCCCATAATCTTAAGACTATTTTATGAAAATATGAATTTTACTCTAGTTAATGCATAAGTTTTGATAAATCAGCGGCTTTCTTTAGTTCAAATGTTACGGAGCAAAAAAGGGAACAAATAGCGAATATTTTGGAAGCCCGAACCTCATGAAATTTATAGAAATATTTAGGGCTTCCAAACATGGTAGGGAGGGATCAAAAAAAAAACTTTCTAGATCCTTAAAGATAGGATTGCTTGCAAAGCTGAAGGGTGGAGTACAAGGTTCTTGTCAATTGGGGGTAAGGAGGAGTTTATGAAAGAAGTATTACAGGCAATTCCCACCTAATCTATGACATGTTATTATTACCAAAATCTTTTTTTGTAGAACTAAAAAACATTATGGGACGATTTTGGTGGCAAAAATGACATGATAAACATAGAATCTACTAGTGTGATTGGAGGAAACTTTGAGAGTTGAAAGAAGATGGTGGAATGGGCTTTAGATGCTTATCAAAGTTTAACGTGGCTTTGTTAGCGAAACAAGGTTGGCATTTAATTTGTTATCCAAATTCATTATTAGCAAAGTCATTGAATGTTAAATACTACCCAAATTCAGATTTCATACAAACAAGGCTGGGAAACTTACCATCATATACCTGGAAAAGTCTATGGTTGGCTAAAGGACTCCTTGGGAAAGGGATGTGCTGGCGTGTTGGTTCATGAACGAGACATGGGTCCCGGGTATTGATGAATATAAAATCCAGCATATTGAAATTGATTAGAATTTAGTCTATGTCTCAGATTTGATAGAACAAAACTCAAATTGATAGAGGGAAGAGTTAGTAAGAAGTACCTTTCACCCGGATAATGACAAGAGGATCCTATGCATTCCTCTCCCTCTTGAGGAAGAAGTGGATAGAATGGTATAGTGAGGAAAAGCTTCAGGGACTTAGATGATGACAAGAGGATTCTATGCATTCCTCTCCCTATTGAGGAAGAAGTGGATAGAATGGTATGGTAAGGAGAAGCTTCAGGGACTTACATGGTGTGGAGTGGTTACAAAAATTTATTACAGGCCAACAGATCAACAAATTTACAATCACATCAGAATTATTACAAAACTATGTACAAAAAGCTATGGATGGTAGAATTGCCTTCAAAAACGAAAATTTTTGTATGCAGAACTGTTAATAAATTTCTTCCAACTTTCTTTAACCTATATTAACGAAGACTAGGAAACACAGCTAATTGTCTAAGATGCTTAAATAGTACTAAAATGATTGTTCATGTGTTTCAAGACAATCCATTTACAGCTGAAGTATGGTTCAGATTGGGTATCAGATGGACCTTGGAACAAGAATAATTACAGTTTAAAGACTGGGTGCAGGTTTTATTTGAAAATAAATATTATTATCAAATAAAAATAATTGTGTGTGCAATTTAAGGGTTATGTGTAAAACCCCTAACCCATATCCATTGCCAGAATAGGGTTAAGGAGTATTACCAGAGTTTGTAGAACAAATACAATTAATTTATGTCATTTACTATTCATATCCAAAATAAATCATAATTCAATCATGTTGTCCCTTAAATGGACCCTCGAGGTCTAGTTTATATATTAGAAACAAGTTAGGACAATATCGAAAACTCATAAAATTTTTCGCGAAATTTAAAAAAAAATTTCTTAGGTGGAAGGGACACACGACCATGTGGTCAGGCTATGTGGCTCACACGGCCAAGTGCCACGCCCGTGTTCAAATTAGGGTAGCTACTAACTTGGGTCATGCAGCCAGCCACATGCCCGTGTGCTAGGTCGTGTAGACAATTTAATTTTCAAAAATTAGGTACAGGATTCAGATGGTCAAGACATACGCCTATGTACTAAATCATGTGTCACACACAGCTGAGACACACGCCCGTGTCTTTGCCCAAGTGACCAATTCTAAGCATTCTGCTTCTTAATTTTTAAGATACAGGGGACACACGGCCAAACCACACGCCCGTGTGCATGGTCGTGTGTCACACACAGTTGAGACACACGCTCGTGTGTCTACCAGTGAGGATGAAAATAGGCCATTTTTCTCACCCAAATTGTCATCCACCTACATGAACATATAAGCATATACACCAATGAATTCTAAACATTAAAACCAAGCCAACATAAATATTATACATGATATGTCATCATCTGTATTCAAACTACCTTTTTTTAAAAAAAAGACATATATGTTTACCATAATTCAATCTAACCATACCAAGCACACATATATTAACCATATTATAATCTCAAGTATATATTCACTAAATATACCATTACTAGCCATTCCAATGTCTAGATTACAAACAACCAATTACATGCCAACATTGATCAAGTTAGCCTATACATGCCATTATACCAAAATAAATTTGCTATTTATACCAAAACGTGCTGAAGGATAGTGTGATGATGCTCTGACCGATTCCAACCTTTATGAGCTTTCGAGAACTATAAATCAGAGAAAAGAAAACTAAGTAAGCATTTTAAATGCTTAGCAAGTTCGTATAATAGGAATTTAACTTACCATATATTTACATTTATGATAAGCATACAAAAATGCAACCAAGTAATTTGGCTAATATCCTAAAAACACACAACTTAACTAATCATGTTAGTCAACTAATTCACATAATACCAAGAACATGGATAAGCTCATTGTTTAATAACTTTCATATACATATACTTTCCATATCATTATTCCATATTACACGTACATTTCTATGACAAATCATTTCAAGTTCAGTTTAGCCATGTCAAAACTTTACCCGTTGAATTTATTTGAAATATCGATGGATACGCTCATGTAGTACACTTAAAAGTGTACAAAACTGAAATCTATCAATTCATATACTGGGGTACCCAATTAGTTACACAAACTTACCTCGTCACTTATTCGTATACAAAAATCTACTAATCTAGCATTTTTTCTTTTCCTTGATCTAACTTCGTATTTGAGTTTTCCAGATCTATATAAATAAATTTAATATCAATTTAATTCATTTCATACTCAATTTAACTCAATTCACATCCTAGGTAAAATTACCATTTTGCCCCTATACTTTCCATAAATGACGATTTCGTCCCTAGGCTCAGAAAATGAATTTCATGCAATTTTATCATTATTCCAATCCTAACTGAAACTTACAGCACATATTTTCATAAAAATCAGAAATTTTTCATGAATTTTAAATCTTTACAATTTAGTCCCTAAATTACAATTTCTTGAAAATTCACTTTACAAAAGTAGTTTATCTATCAACAACCTTTCATTTTCTACCATAAATTTCAAATTTTTAGTTTATTCATCCATGGAAAAATTTCAATACTTTAATATCTTTTCAAATTGATCCCCAAAATAGATAGATTATGTTATTTCAATATAAAAAATATTAAAATTACTAAAAACGGAACATGATTACTTACCTAATTAAGCTTGCTTGATTTTATTTCTCTTTCGTAGGGTTTCCATAGAAAATTTGGGGAAGATGATGAAATAAGATGATATTAGGCTATTATCATCTTTATTTATTCCAAATTCCAATTTAGTCCTTTTCTTCTTCTAATTTTCCATGAATGATTCATCATAAATATCTACTAATTTTTTAATGGTCTAATTACCATATAAGGACCTCAATTTTTGAATTCCATAGCTATTTGATACTTATAGCTACTAGAACTCAACTTTTACATTTTATGCAATTTGGTCCTTTCGATAATTGAACATGAAATCTGTAAAATTTTCTTATCGAAATTTTCATACATCTTTCCTATCATGATGCAAACCATGCAATAATTTTAAAATTAATTTTCTTTTCGACTAGATTTGTGGTCCCAAAACTACTATTCTGATTTCACTGAAAATGGACTGTTACATTATGGGCAGCCAAAAATAAAATTGTTCGTGAAAGTAAGATACAATCAGAGGCAAGCTTGGTGCAATTCATTACAGAATATGTGCGAGAGATTGAAGGAGTGAACAAGAAAGAACTTGTTAATATAGTGGCAAAGGAAAACTAGAAGCCCCTAGAAGAACCGAATGTTAAAATCAATTTTGATACTACATTTGACAAACATAATAAAAAGTCATATACATGGATCGTTGTTAGAAATTCTTCAGGTCATGTTTTGAAGGTTAAGACTTACAATAATAGGCACATGCCTACGGAATTTGCAGTAGAGCTTCTAGCATGCGTTTAGGGATCAGATTTGAAGCAGAGTCAGGATTTTTAAGGGTTGAAATTGAAGGTGACACGTTGGCTATAATTAAAAAAGAATACTAAGTGATAAAGATGTAGATTTAAAATCAGGGCTTTTATTTCTAATGCAAAAAGATTAAGGAACAACTTTATTTCTTGTAGATTGAAGCATGCAGGGAGACAAATAAACAAAGTAGCTCATTTAATTGCAAAATAAGGGTTAAACGTGTGCGAGAATACTTATCTAGCTTTTCTAGTTAGGTTGCAAGGTCTGTTGAAGAGGAGGAGGTTGTTGAAGAGAGGATGGTAAAATCAAAGGAACCTTACAGATTTGTTTATAAGGAAATTTTGATCTAAATGGCTAAAGGAAGTGTTTTGGGTTTCTAAGAAGGAAATGACAAGAAAATGAAAAGGTATCCTAGATTCAAAGTTTTTTAAAGTAACAAGAACAACTAAATTAGCATGCAAAATTCGCACATTACAGATATGCCTTTGATTTGAGGAGAGTTCGAGTTGTACGATAGTTTTCTTCTTGAGTTTGAAGAGACAGAATGCTGAAGAGGGTGATGGATTGTCAAAAAAGGAGACTGGTTACGAATTGTTTTCTTTTAGGGTTTTAGTTGGATAGAGTGTTTTTAGGATTGTGCTCGTTTAGGCTTTAGGTTCTTAGGAAAGGTAGGTTTTGTGTGAGCTTTGTTTCAAGCTTAGGGCACGTTTGGTTGGGGTGAATGGAATAGGGCTGTAATGGAATAAAGATGTAATGGAATATAGCTGTAATGGAATAAAGCTGTAACTAGTAATTCAATTGTTAGGTTAAATGGAATGGAATAAAGCTGTAATAGTATTCTTGTGTTTGGTTGAATGGAATGGATGTTATAATCGCATAAGGAAAATGACTTAAATGACCAAACTACCCTTAGTAGAATATTTTAGTTAGATGATTATTGTTATTATTATTAAATTTTAATAAGATTATTACTAAATATAATTTAATAAAAATAATTATATAATTTAATAATATTTTAACATAATTATTATTAAATATAATTTAATAAAATAATATATAATTTAATAACATTCTTAATATAATTATTTTTAAAATATAAATTAATAAAAATCATAATATGTAGTATTAGAAAAATAATATATAACCTACTTTATTATTTTTAAACTATAATGCATATTTAATGTGCTAAAATATCATTAACGAAACAAATAATTTAATTATCTTCTAAACTAAAAAGTCAAAGATTAGAAATAATAAGTAGCTTGAGAATTATATTTTACATCCAAATATAATGTTCATATATTAACTTGCGAATTATCTTGTGGATTATCCAAACATAATATTTTACATCCAGTTGCGAATTATCTTGCAAAAATGGTTCATAGCAATAAGGACGCTTTAGAATTGTTTGAACAACCTCTAAGAAGGGTTTTGGTTTAGGATTATGTGATTCCTATGTTATGTTTTATTATCACCAAAAATATATATACTAAATGATACAACACCCCTGGGATCAATGATTATTACGGGTCAAAAAAAATCTAAGAAGAGCAAACACATAGCCGACAAGAGATTAATCTTTGTTATGATATTCCACTGAATTACAATGATTTTAACATCATTGATATTCATTTGAATGGATTTGATTACACCATTGTAGGGTAATATGCGAATGTCCAATCTGCTGATGAACAATGTACCAAAGAATCCAAGAGTAAGTGTTGTTGCTCTATGATTTGGGATACCATTCCAGTGTGACTCATTATACATCGATGGTGTCCCATGATTACAAAATGATCAAAAAACCAAACATAATATGATGTTTTTATGATTGAGTGAAACGTTGAATATCAATGACAGAGGAAAAATCAAAACCACAAAATAATGATCTATTATCATGCAAAGCAGCTGCTTCTATTTGAACCCAACAAAAAGGACTACTCAAAATCAAACCTACTACATTCTACAAATTGTTCTAACTTGTTACATAAACCAAATACACAAATAGTAGACATTGAACAATTCTAACCATAACACCATATGGCATTTAATTTCTCAAAAGTGCTACACAAAACCAAACCTATAGAGATAGTGAACAGTTCCAACCATAACATAAGAAATACTAGTATATGACAACTTCACATTTTGTTGAATTCATTGGTACCCTTAATAGTAAGATCCACAATTCATCTTTTTCAAGCAGGTTAACCATTCTTAATACGAGCTTCACTAGAACCATTACATGGTTCAAGAAATAACCAATCATTTCAAACGCATATTTGCTTTCATCAACTCCAGAAATTTTGGTCTCCTTGACATGAAACGATAAACAAGAAAGTATAAGTAATGGCCTTAATCCTTCTTTACCATCAGCCTAAACTCCCACACAAAATTAAAAAGAAATGTTAGTTGGTTTGTATGCTACAATTTTTTATATAATTATTGATAAATGAATAAGAGCACTTAGAGAATTCTTCATACCAGATCTAGAATAAGGGTCTTTAGATTAAGCACATTATGTACAAACTCCAAAAGCTGCACCCCTTTCCGATAAGGATGGTATCTAAATACCCTTGGAAAAATGAAGTTAAAACTCTACATCAGACCTATGGACTGCACAAACTAAAATAAAAGTAACTAAATGCCTTTAGTTAGATATTATGAAATTAAGTAGAGTTAGTAGTAAAATAAAAGCAGCTAAATACCCTTGTTTTACTATTTTGTTCTCTGCATTTTGGTTGTAGCAATTCTTACAAGAAATTAATTGAACCAGTGGGAATAAAAAAAAATCAGAAGCAATCAATGGTATAAATGAACACCCAACATTCCAACACCAGGAAACATGTATACTATGAAACATCAATTCTATAGATGCAACCAGTGGTATAAATGAAACATATAGTAAAAAAAATTATATTACCAAACCTTAGAAAGATCAACAGAGTTTAGAATCAATAATTTACAGCGAACAAATTACTGTTTTAAGTAGACAAAGCCCATTAAAGCATTAACAGCTTCAGCTAAAATTACATAATTCGATTCCATACCATACACTAAACTAAAATGAAGATCATGTGAATCCAAACTGATAGAAAGTTTAAGAGTGAGCTTGGATGGACGGTGCATTTACCTGCTGTTAGTGTAAAAATAGTGGTGGCGGTGAGATTAGATACTGTAGCGATACTGTAGTGTGAGACAAAAAGTAAGCTAAACGCACCGCACCGCACCGCATCGCTGCCCCAAACCCACCCTAAGTTAGCAGACTCCAAACAAAGTTTCTAAGCAAGCCAAAAGGCATTAAAACTAGAACCAAGACAAAAAATAAAATGCCCAGCAAAAGAAGCAATCTCAAAAATGCAAAATAGAAACCCTTCCTGGAAATTAATTAGATAGTGAATGTATAGAAGGAGAAAGAGATTTTTATCTGATATCCTTCTGTCATTTTCCTCTTAAAACCTGTATAGATCTAGTGCATTTGAAATTTGGGTCCGAATTAAAACTTACTAGTTCTTAGATCCTACAAGACGACCCGAAGAACAGTTCACTTCTTTTTTCAATGGATTAAGCTATCAAGAATTTCCAATTTTGTCAATATATTGAAGAGAAAAAGAGTTAAAGAAGAAGAGAAAATGCAGATCGGGTTCGGAGGAAATGGGATTAAAAAAGGTTTAAATTGATAAGTTAGGAACTTGTTGATATTATAGTGGAAGGAACAAGCATGAAAAAGAAAGGAAAAGATTTCAGACGTGAGAAATAAAGGATAATAGTGAAGGTAAAATTGAAACCTTTAGCTAATTTCTTACCCACCCATTCCCTGACTCATCATTCTGTGGGAAGACCACCGAATGGTAAACAACATTTTTGTCCTGAATAAGCCCATATGGAATAGGGCTGTAATAGCTTATTACAGCCAACCAAACAATGGTTTAGTGATGGGCCCACTGAATTGAGCTGTAATGCATTGGTATTATAGCCAACCAAACATGCTCTTAGGCTTTTATTTTTTCTTTTTATTCTTTAATAAAGATGCAGGCTAGGTTCTTTTTAAAAAAAAAAATTGAATGTAAATATAACTTTTTCGAATCTGCCTTGAAAATTACTTAGAACATGAGTTAAAAGTTTCAGGAAATCTTTTATTAGCAAATGTTCACATTTTACCGACTCATTTGGTTAGTCTACATGAAACTTTTTATCAGCATCTGCCTAACCCGGTGTCAACCGACTATCTTTTGGCTGCCGAAAAGTCAATACTGATGGTTATTTTGTCTTTTATCGCGCTTATAAATGTCTGTAAAAATAAGAATTTTTGTAGTGAGTTTGATTCAAGTTAATTTTTATATAAAAATAAAATTATTTATAAATGAGTTATATTCTAAAAAATGGTTTATTCGTTTTAAAAGGGTATGTTAATTTTCAAAAAAATAAACTTATTTTTTATTAAATTATTTTTCATTGATCAAGCTATTTTTCATAAAATAAATAAAGAAAATCGTAACAAATAGTTTTTGTAAATTATTTTCCTTGAAAGAAACATACTCTTACTTTATTCAAAAAAGATTTATTCAAAAAATAAGTTTTTTTTATTTTTTTCTGAATAAATTTTTAGCATAAACAAAAAATCAAATTATTTAATTAATTTACTATACTATCATGAGGACGTCAATTTATAGTGAAAAGCGGAATCTAAGGTCAATTATCGAGCATGAATAAGTGTTCAACGGGTCATCAACTTTAATATTGGACGCTTTTGTGTTTGAATTGTTTTGGGTAATAATTGTGATATGAGAAAGTGCAAGGAAATTATTTTTATAACGAAAAAGTAGAAAGGAAAACTCTATCTGTATGCATGAGTCTGTATATAATATTCTTAATCTTATCTTAAATGAATACCTTGATTATACTAAAAAATTGAAAATAATCCACATAAAAGAAAAGCTTTAATGTGTGTGTAATATATTGCATGCTTGATTGATGATTGGATGTGGATGGACTGTGTTTCTTGGAACTTCATCCCAAAGCAACAGAGATGCACAAGAAAAATCGGCATGCGAAATAAAAACAAGATAATCAATTAACATCGTGTAAAATTAAATTAATTAATTATTTTTTATATTGTTCTTTTTCATCCCTTCATATATTTTTTATATTAATATTTTTATAATATAATTATTGAATTTATAAATATAATTATATTTTTCATGTATGTAAATTTTCGAAGCGATTCGATATTTCTATCATATTAATTTAAAATAATAAATATAATAATATTTAATTAACAATGAATTTTTTTTACCTAATACAAATAATTGAATATTTTAATTTACATAAAATTTATTATATATAATTTATATAAATAGAATATAAATTTAACAATTAAACCATTAAAATTAAAATAATAATAAAAAACGTAAAATTAAAAATATCTTTAAACAATTAGATAATATATATTTCTTTTAATGTCCTGGTCGTAGTCTCCAATGATTATTGGATCCCCCCACACATTCCTACTCCAAGAAAAGCTATTTCCTTGAAATACACCCTTCATATATCAATTTCTCCGTATCTAATTTTGGCATGCAGGGTTTCATTAAAGCCATACTACTGCAAATATTATTTGCGGTGCATATAGTCATAGTCATAGTCATAGTCATGGTACAGTGTAGATATATGTTTCTACTTTTTGTTCTACAAGTTTCGGTTGCTTGATTTTGCATTGATTAAGAAGGAATATATATACACAAAGTAGACAATATAAATAGAAACTATCCTATAATTAGGGAATTACAACTAATTATAATATAGAAAAAATTTGTAGGAATTAATTTTCTAATATGCCCGTTCAAGATGGAGCTCCAAAGGAGACATCAATCTTGACCCTTAAATTTTGGAAGCGGTTTGATAAGAACATTGGCAAATGATAGGCAATTGCCACATGTTTCATGCGTGAATGAAAGACTGGATTAGAGCAGAGAGGTAGGTGGCACCATCATTGTCACAATAAATAACAGGCTGTGTAGGAAGAGTAATTCATACACGGATGGAGTGAAATTTATTAAATTTAAGTCATTGAAGTTGTCAATTTTCAAGCTTGGGAAATCAGCATACTTGCGATGACTTTTTGAATGGGGACCTGGTATTTCTAGGTTGAAATGTCTTCATGGAGTATGAAGATCTATCTCTTAGCTTCAAAACGCAAATTGAATCACTCGATTTTAAGTTTGGGAGCTCAAGTTATAACCGTTTTAGTAAAGCCTGTACGAGTAAAATTTCTGGACCGGATTATGACAGAAATTACGAGTTTTGGGCTATTAATTCGAGTTTAAATCATATTGGGTTCAGGTTTTGCAATTAATTTTTATTATATATGCGCCCAATATTGTGTTTATCAGCTTTTATTATTTTATTATTGTATTTTTCTAAAATTTTAATTATTATTAAGTAGATCAAGTTATTTAGGAGTTTTATGTTAACAAGAAAATTTAGTTTAAAATTACTTTATTTTTAGATTAATTAGAGTTCTAGTATACTTAAGATTTTTATTTAGATTTATTTAGCTCGCCTATATATAGGCATTTGCATTGTACATAAAGGAACCGATTCATTATTAATCAGCTTCTCTTTTGAGTTAATAAATTCTCTTTGAGTTTTCTTTTTAAGAAATTTTCTTGAGTTTATTTTGGAAGAGTTTTAACAATCTGTTTAGATTGTGGGGATCATCTTCCAACTTTTTCTTGCCAAGGTTTCTATCTTAAAGGGGAAATTAGAGTCACTTGAAGGGGGTTGTGTATTCTCCATGTTTCTAAGGCTTCTTAGGGCTTCTACATATTACGTTCAATTTGTAATATCCTGAATTAGGGATTAATCGGAATAGTGGTTTCGTGACCACAAATCCGAGATAGAAATAATTATTTATAATTATTTTGATGATTATGATATGATTGCATGATTGTGTGAAAATTTCGTGATGAAATTCTATGCCTAAAGTGCTTAAATTGAAAGTAGGGACTAAATCGAATAAGCTGCAAAACTTGCATTCTAGAAGTTTTTAGTATGAAATTGTTTTGGAATATTAATGAGGAGGTCTTAAATAGCAATTTGACCAATTTTAAGTTCATGGACAAAATTAGGACATGGAAGGAATTTTTGGAAAGTTTAGTAGTAAGGGTATTTTGGTCATTTAGTTATTAAAATGAATTAAAAACAAAATTAAAAGCCAATTTTTGTCCATCTTCTTCATTAGGCCGAAATTTCAAGGGTTCTCCATAGCTAGGGTTTGTTTCAAGCTTCCAAGCTCCATAATCAAGAGAAACGAGATTCAAGTCGCGATCGAGGAAAAGAAAAGATTGTGGACTAAATTGCAAAATCTTTATATTTTGGTACCAAGGTAAGTTCATGTGTAAATGTAGTAACATAATTGTCATTTTAAGCAATTTAATGTTGTTTATATGATATGATGCTGATTATTATCATGAAATATTATGCTTTGTGGTTTTTGTTGAATAATATGTAATTATGTGAATTACTGGATGAGTATGAACTACCACCGAGTATCGGTTCCGATATTCCGTGGAAGACGGCAAAGATGTGAGATCGAGGAAAAAAAGCCCGTTTGAACCTTAGGAATAGATTAGGATACAAGTGACATGTCACTAGGATGGTTGAGCATTCGAACTCGTTGAGTTGAGTCCGAGTTCACTTATGGATGCGAATGTCCGAACTCGTTGAGTTGAGTCCGAGTTCACTTATGGATGTGAACGCCCGAGCTCGTTGAGTTGAGTCTGAGTTCACTTAGGGGCGGGTTACATGATTTCTTGATTACATATGAGGCACTTATGTGCAAATTATCCGTGTATCCGAGTTGTACTCCGATGTGTTCAACGGGTGAAATTTCTAGTGAAATGGAAGAATACTTAAGATGCAAGTGATGTTTTGGTAAGTGTTGTGAAATGGACACTTTGGACAGGTATGTTCTTAACCCTCGGTTGAAATTAGATACAACAACGATAAGGTGGTAAGATGATGAATGATGTTTAGAAATGTGATATATGTTTTGGTGATACCATGCTAAAGTTGTTTGGTATATTTGTATTTTTATGTTACTTGTTATTTACATATGAACTTACTAAGCATTTATGCTTACTCCCTCCTCTTTATTTACTGTAGTTTTGAACAAGCCAGCTTGGGAATCGGGACGGGTCGAAGGTTCGATCACACTATCCAAAGGACTTTCATCTGGGTAAATGGCTTGTAAAACTTAAGTATGGCATGTATAGCAATATACTTATTTTGTGTAAATAATTTTATGATATGGCCATGTTTGGTTGAGAAAATGTTTGATATTGATAAGTCATGGTGATGGCTAATTTAGATCATGTTCGATATTATGGAAGTTTAATAGGTTATCTAGTTCATAAAAAATTCATGGAAAGATGAAACTTGCCTTAAAACAGAATATTGCTGCAGCAATGACATGAACTTGAAAAATCACTAAAAATAGTATAAATGGAACTAAATAATGAGTAAGTTATGAAATTAAATCTTAATGAGTCTATTTTCATGTTGATTGAAAAAACAGGCATATAAATTATAGTTTATGAGATATTTAAACTTTTGTGAAACAGAGCCAGAGTAATTTCTGGATCCCCTATTCTGACTTTAAAAATTCATAATAAATTTTAAAAAAATAATTAGAAGTTTTTCTTTATATTTACAGATTCCTTATTGAGTCTAGTTTTAAGAAAAACAAACCTCGTAGTCATTGAAATTCTGTATAGAGAGATATCTGATTTGTAATACACAGATGTCAGAGTAGTCGAACCCTGAAATAGGGGAGATTTTAACTAATAAAATGTACTAATTGGCCCAACCAAAAATTCTAGAAAACAATTAATAATTAGATATATGAGTCTAGATTTAGGGAAAATTTACGGATCTTGATTTCAAGTTTCGTAACTCGAGATATGATTTTTCTTGTAACTGTGATGCGGGTAGTTAGAAAGCTGTGAATGTAGAAACAAATGATTTGAAGTTCTTAATTTGATAAATTATGTTCGGTAACCCCTCAAGCTCGACTCCAGCGACGGTTTCGGGTGTGGGGGCGTTATATTTAGTGGTATCAGAGCCAGGTTTAGTCAGTTATCGGTCTACGTGTTGTATGTACGGATTTTGCATTACATGCCATATGTATGAATTGTGATAGTGTGACAACTTCTGACCTTTTTAAATGAATTTTTATATAGTAAATGGATCCCGATCCAGCTGTGGCAGATGAAGTAGAGAGTAATGTGCCAGCTCCGGCTGAAGGGGCAGCGCCGACTGAAAACCCACCTCCTACTGTTGGTCAGGGAGGAGGAGAAAGGGATCGGGAAGCCTTTCTCCAAATGATGAGTGCATGGTACACTGAGTTCGTTCGCACGAACCCAAATGTACGACCTCCCCCACCTCCCTCAATTCCTCAACCTATGCCTCCGATGCCTCAGGGAGTGGATATGATAAAATTTCATAGAACCCCCGTTGATAGAATTCGTAAACAAGGGGCTGAAGAATTTAGAGCAAATATTGATAATGATGCAGAGAAAGCAGAGTTCTGGCTTGAAAATTCTATCCGGGTATTTGATGAATTATCTTGTACACCTGAAGAATGTTTGAAATGTGCTACATCTTTGTTGAGAGATTCAGCCTATAATTGGTGGAAGATTTTGATTTCGGTGGTACCGAAAGAGAGGGTAACCTGGGAATTCTTTCAAGAAGAGTTTCGGAAGAAATATATTAGTGAAAGATTTATTGATCAGAAATGTAAAGAGTTTCTTGAGCTGAAGTAAGGTAATATGACAGTCTCAGAATGTGAAAGAGAGTTTGTTCGATTGAGTAAGTATGCCAGGGAATATGTTCCTACAGAAGCCAAGATGTGCCGACGATTTGAAGACGGGCTCAACGAAGACATTAAGGTATTTGTCGGGATCCTTGAACTGAAAGAAATGGTAGTACTGGTTGATCGAGCTTGTAAGGCTGAAGAACTACTGAAGGAAAAGAAAAAGGTAGAATCTGAAACACGAAATTGGAAGAAAAGACCAATGAGTAATGCATCTTCACAGCAACCCGGAAAGTCAAGAAATATGAATCCTCGTTCCCAAGTTTCAGCTGGGCAATCATATGGAAATTTTAAGAAGCAGAATGTGGGCCCTAAATCTCAGACTACTTCTGCGGCTAGTTTGGGAAATACGAGATTTGTTAAACCCGAGTGCCAGCGGTGTGGTAGAAATCATTTTGGTCCGTGTAGAGCAAATGAATGTTTTTGATGTGGTTCTCCGGATCATTTTATTAGAGACTGCCCAGAGAGAGCTGAGAAAGAAAAATTTCAGAATGTAAAATCTAGTGGTGCAGACTCGAGGGGAAGGTATCCGAGAAAAGCTGGAAGTGAAACAAGCAGTAAGAATGTAGCCAGAGATGTAACAGTTAGATCTGAAGGAAGAGCTCTAGCTACAACTTATGCTATTAAAGTGCGTGAAGATGCTTCCTCACCCGATGTGATTACCGGTACATTTTCTCTTTATGATACTAATGTTATTGCTTTGATTGATCCCGGTTCTACTCATTCATATGTATGCATGAAACTGGTGTCTAGTATGAATTACCTGTCTAGAACACAGAATTTATGATTAGAGTGTCGAATCCACTAGGCAAATGCGTGATAGTTGATAAAGTAAGCAAGAAATGCCCTTTAATAATTTGGGGCCATTATTTTTCGGCCGACTTGATGTTGTTGCCGTTTGATGAATTTGATGTTATTTTGGGTATGGATTGGTTGACATTGCATGATGCTATAGTAAATTGCAAAGAAAAGATTATAGAATTAAAATGTGAAAGTGGTGAAATCTTGCGGGTTGAACCAGACAAATCAGAGGAAATATTTAGTATGATTTCTTCAATGTCGGCTCAGAGATATTTGAGAAAGGGTTATGAAGCTTATTTGGCGTATGTAATTAATACAAAAGAAGTTGAAAAGAAAGTTGAATCAGTGCCGGTTGTGTGTGAATTTGCGGACGTATTTCCAGAAGAATTACCAGGTTTGCCTCCAGTCAGGGAAGTAGAATTTGGTATAGATTTGATACCGGGAACAGCTCCGATCTCGATTGCTCCATATAGAATGGCACCAACAGAGTTGAAAGAATTAAAGTCGCAGTTGCAAGAGTTGACTGATAAAGGCTTTGTGAGACCGAGTTTTTCACCTTGGGGTGCTCCCGTGTTATTTGTGAAAAAGAAGGATGGTTCTATGAGATTATGTGTTGATTATCGGCAGTTAAACAAGGTGACAATCAAAAACAAGTATCCATTACCGAGAATTGATGATTTGTTTGATCAGCTAAAAGGAGCGGCATGGTTTTCAAAGATTGACTTGAGATCTGGGTATTATCAGCTGCGAGTGAAAGAGTCAGATGTGCCTAAACTGGTTTTAGAGCAAGGTACGATCATTATGAATTTTTAGTTATGCCATTCGGGTTGACGAGTGCTCCTGCTGTGTTTATGGACTTAATGAATCGCATATTTTGGCCATACCTGGACAGATTTGTTGTGGTGTTTACAGATGATATTTTAATTTATTCAAAAGATGAGACAGAGCATGCCGGGCATTTGAGGATAGTTTTGCAAACTTTGAAAGATAAGCAGCTGTATGCTAAGTTTAGTAAAAGTGAATTTTGGCTCCGGGAAGTTGGATTTTTGGGTCATATTGTTTCAGGTGATGGTATACGGGTTGATCCTAGTAAAATTTCAGCCATTGTTGATTGGAAACCACCGAAAAATGTAACTGAAGTTAGGAGTTTCTTGGGGCTAACTGGGTATTATCGGCGGTTCGTAAATGAATTTTCTATAATTGCTACTCCTATGACTAGACTACTCTGAAAGGATGTTAAATTTGAATGGACGGATGAATGTCAACAGAGTTTCGAAGAATTGAAAAAGTTATTAACTGAAGCACCAGTGTTGATACAACCCGAATCAGGTAAAGAATTTGTGATGTATAGTGATGCTTCTCTAAATGGTTTGGGGTGTGTCCTCATGCAAGAAGGAAAAGTGGTGGCTTATGCTTCGAGGTAGTTAAAACCTCATGAGAGGAATTATCCTACTCACGATTTGGAATTGGCTGCAGTGGTGTTTGCTTTGAAGATTTGGCGACATTATTTGTATGGTGAAAAGTGCCGAGTATATACTGATCACAAAAGTCTTAAATACTTGATGTCACAAAAAGACTTGAATTTGAGACAGCGAAGATGGTTAGAGTTATTGAAAGATTACAAGCTTGTTATTGATTATCATCTGGGAAAAGCGAATGTGGTTGCCGATGCTTTAAGCAGAAAGTTGTTGTTTGCTTTGAGAGTTATGAACACTCAGTTGAAAATGTCAGATGACGGTTCGATTCTAGTAGAGTTAAGAGCAAGACCGATGTTTTTACAAGAGATTTTTGAAGCTCAGAAAAATGATCAAGATTTGCTAGCCAAAAGAAAACAGTGTGAAGCTGATACGGGATCAGATTTTAGAATCGGTTCTGATGGTTGCTTGATGTTTAAAAATCGAATTTGTGTACCGAAAAATGATGAGTTGATTCAAAAGATTTTGCATGAAGCACATAATAGTTTTTTGGCGGTTCATCCGGGCAGTACGAAGATGTATAATGACTTAAAGAAAATGTACTGGTGGAGTGGAATGAAAAGAGATATTTCCGAGTTTGTATCAAAGTGCTTAGTTTGTCAACAAGTGAAAGCTGAACACTAGGTACCTTCGGGATTACTTCAACCTATTATGGTTCCTGAATGGAAATGGGATCGGATTACTATGGATTTTATATCAGGGTTGCCGTTAACTCCAGGGAAGAAAAATGCCATCTGGGCAATAGTTGACAGACTGACTAAATCGGCTCATTTTATTCCGGTACGTACAGATTATTCTCTTAATAAGTTGGCTGAATTGTATATCCGAGAGATTGTTAGACTTCATGGGATACCTTTGTCAATCATTTCGAATAGAGATTCGAGGTTTACCTCACGGGTTTGGCAAAAGTTGCAAGAGGCATTAGGTACAAAGTTAAATTTCAGCACTGCCTTTCATCCACAAACTGATGGACAATCAGAGAGAGTAATTCAGATTCTTGAAGACATGCTCAGATGTTGCGTATTGGAATTTCAAGATAGTTGGGAAAGGTACTTACCATTGGTAGAATTTGCTTATAATAATAGTTATCAGACAAGTTTGAAGATGGCACCTTATGCAGCATTATATGGTCGTAAATGTCGGACGCCATTGTATTGGACTGAACTCAAGGAAAGTCAAATTTATGGAGTTGATTTAATAAAAGAAACCGAAGAAAAGGTGAAAGTGATTCGAGATTGTTTGAAAGCTGCTTCAGATAGACAGAAATCTTATGCGGATTTGAAACGAAAAGAAATGGAGTTTCAAGTTGGTGATAAGGTATTTTTGAAAGTGTCTCTATGGAAGAAAGTCCTTAGATTTGGACGAAAGGGCAAGTTAAGTCCGCGTTTTATTGGACCGTATGAAATAATTGAAAAAGTTGGACCGGTAGCATATCGGCTAGCATTACCACCCGAATTAGAGAAGATTCATGATGTGTTTCACGTATCTATGTTACGTCGGTATCGTTCGGATCCTTCACATATAATTTCATCGGCAGAAGTTAAACTACGACCGGATATGACTTATGAAGAATAATTGATTAAGATTTTAGCTCGAGAAGTCAAACAACTAAGAAATAAAAGTGTTGCACTTGTGAAAGTGTTGTGGCAAAAGCATGGGGTAGAAGAGACTACATGGGGACCTGAAGAAACTATGAGAAACCAATATCCACACCTGTTTACCGGTAAGATTTTCGAGGACGAAAATCCTTAAAAGGGGGGAGAGTTGTAATATCTTGAATTAGGGCTTAATCGGAATAGTGGTTTTGTGACCACAAATCCGAGATAGAAATAATTATTTTATAATTATTTTGATGATTATGATATGATTGCATGATTGTGTGAAAATTTCGTGATGAAATTCTATGCCTAAAGTGCTTAAATTGAAAGTAGGGACTAAATCGAATAAGCTGCAAAACTTGCATTCTAGAAGTTTTTAGTATGAAATTGTTTTGGAATATTAATGAGGAGGTCTTAAATAGCAATTTGACCAATTTTAAGTTCATGGACAAAATTAGGACATGGAAGGAATTTTTGGAAAGTTTAGTAGTAAGGGTATTTTGGTCATTTAGTTATTAAAATGAATTAAAAACAAAATTAAAAGCCAATTTTTGTCCATCTTCTTCATTAGGCCAAAATTTCAAAGGTTCTCCATAGCTAGGGTTTGTTTCAAGCTTCCAAGCTCCATAATCAAGAGAAACGAGATTCAAGTCGCGATCGAGGAAAAGAAAAGATTGTGGACTAAATTGCAAAATCTTTATATTTTGGTACCAAGGTAAGTTCATGTGTAAATGTAGTAACATAATTGTCATTTTAAGCAATTTAATGTTGTTTATATGATATGATGCTGATTATTATCATGAAATATTATGCTTTGTGGTTTTTGTTGAATAATATGTAATTATGTGAATTACTGGATAAGTATGAACTATCACCGAGTATCGGTTCCGATATTCCGTGGAAGACGGCAAAGATGTGAGATCAAGGAAAAAAAGCCCGTTTGAACCTTAGGAATAGATTAGGATACAAGTGACATGTCACTAGGATGGTTGAGCATCCGAACTCGTTGAGTGAGTCCGAGTTCACTTATGGATGCGAATGTCCGAACTCGTTGAGTTGAGTCCGAGTTCGTGAGATGTAACTAGGCATCCGAACTCATTGAGTTGAGTCCGAGTTCACTTATGGATGCGAACGCCCGAGCTCGTTGAGTTGAGTCCGAGTTCACTTAGGGGCGGGTTACATGATTTCTTGATTACATATGAGGCACTTATGTGCAAATTATCCGTGTATCCGAGTTGTACTCCGATGTGTTCAACGGGTGAAATTTCTAGTGAAATGGAAGAATACTTAAGATGCAAGTGATGTTTTGGTAAGTGTTGTGAAATGGACACTTTGGGCAGGTATGTTCTTATCCCTCGGTTGAAATTAGATACAACAACGATAAGGTGGTAAGATGATGAATGATGTTTAGAAATGCGATATATGTTTTGGTGATACCATGCTAAAGTTGTTTGGTATATTTGTATTGTTATGTTACTTGTTATTTACATATGAACTTACTAAGCATTTATGCTTACTCCCTCCTCTTTATTTACTGTAGTTTTGAACAAGCCAGCTCGGGAATCGGGACGGGTCGAAGGTTCGATCACACTATCCAAAGGACTTTCATCTGGGTAAATGGCTTGTAAAACTTAAGTATGGCATGTATAGCAATATACTTATTTTGTGTAAATAATTTTATGATATGGCCATGTTTGGTTGAGAAAATGTTTGATATTGATAAGTCATGGTGATGGCTAATTTAGATCATGTTTGATATTATGGAAGCTTAATAGGTTATCTAGTTCATAAAAATTCATGGAAAGATGAAACTTGCCTTAAAACAGAATATTGCTGCAGCAATGACATGAATTTGAAAAATCACTAAAAATAGTATAAATGGAACTAAATAATGAGTAAGTTATGAAATTTAATCTTAATGAGTCTATTTTCATGTGGATTGAAAAAACAGGCATATAAATTATATTTTATGAGATATTTAAACTTTTGTGAAACAGGGCCAGAGTGATTTCTGGATCCCCTGTTCTGACTTTAAAAATTCATAATAAATTTTAAAAAAATAATTAGAAGTTTTTATTTATATGTACAGATTCCTTATTGAGTCTAGTTTTAAGAAAAACAAACCTCGTAGTCATTGAAATTCTGTATAGAGAGATATCTGATTCGTAATACACAGATGTCAGAGCAGTCAAACCCTGAAACAGGGGAGACTTTAACTAATAAACTGTACTAATTGGCCCAACCAAATATTCTAGAAAAAATTAGTAAATAGATATATGAGTCTAGATTTATAGAAAATTTACGGATCTTGATTTCGAATTTCGTAACTCGAGATATGATTTTTATTGTAACTGTGACGCGGGTAGTTAGAAAGCTGTGAATGTAGAAACAAATGATTTAAAGTTCGTAATTTGATAAATTATGTTCGGTAACCCCTCAAGCTCGACTCCGGCGACGGTTTCGGACGTGGGGGCGTTACACTATTGTTCCATCTATTGACTTTATTTTCTTCTTTATTATTCTAATATTTGATTTCATTATTCTATTTTATTAATCTTAGTTATTTATTTTTCATTGTTCTCTTTATTTTTATCTGACTTGGATTCCTTTGCATTCCAGGTTGTGTTAGAATCCAAGTTTCTTTTTGAACGTCTATAGCCCTAAGTCAAATCCGCAACTTAGACAAACTTTACGATCCGCTTCCGCATTCATCTGCCTCATTCATTATCATCTGGTATCAGATTTGGACATTTTAGGTGTTCTTTTTGTTCTTATACACTGATTTCCAACAAACAGCCTCAAAATAATTTTTTTAACAAGACAATTTTTGGAAAAAAATATTTTTCAGTGGTTAAACGTTTTTCAAACGATCTAAAATTTTACATATTGTTTCTTGGCACTATTTTAGAATATAAAAAAAATATTTTTCACAAAAAAAATTTATTGAAAAAATATAGGAAAAAGAAAAAAGAAAAATAAAAAAATAATGTGCGTTGAAATTTGTGCTGAAATTTTCCAAATCAAATATATATTATTTAAAGAGGCTCCAGTTTAAATTTTGTGATTTTTGGAAATCAGGAACACCTCGAACGATGTTTGTCAAGTTGCTTCAAAATTTTTTGGGTTTTCAGGTTTCAACAATTTTCATTGACTTGGCCTTAGGTTTTCATTTATTTTTACTTTTTATTGTTTCGTTACATATTCTAACGCTTTATTATTTATTGTGTTAGTAGGTTAAAGCACGTTGCACATTCCTTCATCCATGCAACACAGTTCTTTGGTGTCTAGTCGATTTTGGACTCATAGTTCTATTAGGTTTGCTCTATTAGTTTATTCTAATACATTATGATTGATTGATATAGATACTTTAAAAAGACTCACAAGATTAACTCTTACCTCATTGAGAATTTAATTTTATTTCTAAGTGTATAAGGTGAGGTTTGCTTAATTTTTATTTTTTTTTCCTTTTGAGTGTTGTGTTTTTTCAAGCTTCCACAATTACTCATGACACTCATAATCGTAAAAATCATGATGAGATACCATCTGGTGACAAAGAATAAGATATTACGTTTCAGAATATTATGGGGATGACTAATTTGACTAAGTATCAAACGAAACAAAAAGAGAGCATTAATCAGCTTACCAATCAAATTCAAATGCTAACTCAAATTGTTGCTTGTTTGGAGGCTTCTTTGAACCGATGGTTTCGTGCTCATGATAATGATGATAATGGGGATTATGCACAGCTTTGCATTTGTTCTAATACTGGTAGACGAGGATATCGTCACAATGATGAAACTTTGGGTATTTCTGATCGAGGTCAACCTTCTATAGCTAAACCAAAGTTCAACATTCCACCATTTCGACGGAAGAATGATCCATATGCATATTGTGATTGGGAGGATAAAATTGATATCATGTTTCATTGTTGTAGATATCTAGAGGAGAAAAGTTCCATTGGTGACTTGTGGATTTTCAGATTATACATTGAGGTGGTGGATTCAACTTGGAATTAATCGTTAAATAAACCATGAAAGAGTAATTGAAACATGAGACGAGTTGAAGCAAGTGATGCAAAAGCGTTACGTTCCTTGTAACAACCTGGTTTTGGCCTTAGTCGGAGCAGTGGTTTTAGGACCACCAATAAGAGGTTGAAGAATTAATTTTATTATTATTTTGGTGTCATAGTATGGTTATATTAGTCTACGAAAAATTTGGTGAACTAATTTTAGCGTTTGTGAGCTTAACTGCAAAAAATGACTAAATCGCATAATGTGCAAAAGTACTGTTTTGTTAGCTAAAGGTGTAAATTGACTATGAATCATATTGTGGAGGTATTTAAAGGGAAAATAGACCCTTTTTAGAGAGGTGGCTGGCCATAGGAGACAGAGGGATAGAAAAGTCGATGTTAGGCGAAAATTTGGTGGCTAAATTGACTAAAAAGAAATAAAATAGAAAAAGAATGATATCAGCCCTTTCACCCTTTTTTTTTCATTGAAATTCTTAAAAAATAAAGGTTCTTGGAGCTTTAAATTTTCATCCAAGCTATCCTCTTGCAAGTAAGTCAATTTGAAGGTTATTTTTGATAATTTTTGTACTTTTGGAACACTTATGGCATGAGCTAGCGAATGGGAGGACCGTTTTGCAAAATGGATGATAGTCTAGGGATTTGCTATGAAAGGATTTATGATGTTTGCTGAGTTTTTATGGAAGAAAATGAATCTTAGTTGTGTAGTAAACAACTTTTGTGAAAGAACTTCTCATGAAAACCCTAATAGGACCATTTTGTAAAGTTTGCAAAAATAGAGAGTAATGTTGTGTAATAATGGGAATTTTGGGTCACTATAAAAGTAAAAAGGGCTCAGCTAGGCTTAAGACTCGAAGAAATTCGATAAAAATTGATTTTCGAGCCTAAGGGTAAAATGGTCATTTTGTGAAAGTTTAAGGGCAAAATGGTCATTTTGCAAAAAATGTAAACTTATGATTTCTTAATTTATTTAGAGATTAAATGAGTAAATTTTTATTATTTTAGATCAAGAAACATGAAAACCAAACTTGGTCCGGGGGAAAGCCAAGCAAGTAGAGTAAATCGACTAGTCGCCTACATTTTGTGATCTGAGGTAAGTTGTATGTTAATAATGCAACTATATTGCTATGATGTATGAATGAATTGATATTGCATAAATTGTTTGATTGTGATTATGAGAATGCATGTCAAGAAATTAATGTAGTAAAGACTTCCGATTGAACATTTGGAATAGACTTGGATATTCGTACCATGACATTGGGTGGTATGTGAGCCACTGTAAGACTTGTCTGGGACATGCATCGGCCATATTATGAAAGCCAGTGTAAGACATGTCTGGGACATGCATTGGCATTGAGACAAGAGCTAGTGTAAGACATGTTTGGGACATGCATCGACCTTGGGATATACAAGCTAATGTAAGACCTGTCTGGGACATGGCGTCAGCTTATTGTGTGTCAGTGTAAGACTAGTTTGGGACATGCCACTGACACCAATAGATGAGAGCCAGTGTAAGACCTGCCTCAGACATGGCATCGACTTCGACATATGAAAGTCAGTGTAAGACCTGTCTGGGACACGGTATCAACTTTAATGTGCTAGTTAATGTAAGACCATGTCTGGGACATGGCGTCGACATCTTATCCCATGTTCGGGGCTATTGAGTATCTGGTAATATTTCAAATGGTTCAATAGAAGATTCATGATTTATATCGAAATGAGAAAAGTTATGACCATGTAGTGAGTGATACATGTACCTAATTGAAATGTATGAGATATGGGCTCAATATATGTCATATGAATTGTATTGGATGGTGATGAGTAAGTTGTACTTATGTCTATTTATTGTATACATAGACAAGCTATGAAATGTTATTAGTATATTGTTGTATGAGAATTAGTTGATGTTTATTTTCATGCAAGTTACTAAGCTTTATGCTTACCCCTTTTCCTTTCCATTTTCTTATAGAGCCCCCAAAGTAGCTCAAGGATCATTGCCTACGTCAAAGAAGCCAGTCACACTATCACTTGAAGCACTTGGTATAGTTAGTTCTTTTACTTTGATTATGGCATGTATAGGATCTTTTAATTTTGTTTTAGTGTCACATTGTTTGGGGGCCAAATGTGTTGGCTTACTTTAGTATTTGACTCATTTTGTATAAGGCCATGAAAATGGCCAATATTGAAGTTATTTTATGAATACAAGAAGGTCTTTCATGAATGAGAAATTGTTGGTATAGTGGACCATATGAATTTCAATGTTTGGATAGCAAAATGCATGAATTGGTTGCTTAAACATATGTGAAATGTGTAGATATCTTAATTATGGTTGCTCGATTGAGAAATTATGTCATGCTAGACTTTGGTATGATGGAGGGTATTATACTGCGTTTCAAGGTGGCAAAAAGGATTGGTAGATAGCCTTATATCATCCACATGGGTAGACACACGGGCAAGTGTCTAGGCCGTGTGTGACACACGGTCAGTCCCATAGGCGTTTTGTTTGACCATGTGTCCCCTGCACCTTGAATTTGCAAGCCGGTATGCATGGTAGTAAGCACACGGGTAGAGACACAGCCGTGTGTCTCAGTCGTGTGGAGGACGCGGTCTCTGGCCATGGGCATGTGCCTTGGCTGGTGCCCCTAAATTGTTGCTAACATCAGAAACAGAATGTCAAGGTCGTGTGAGGTAGAGGGGCCATGGACACGGGCATGTGTCCGGTCATGTGAAAACTCCTGTAGGTTCAAAATTTGAATTTAATCCACACAGGCCTTTGGCACGGCCAGGTCAACAGGCCACACGGGCGTGTTGCCCTTCCATACGAGCATGTGACCTATTTCAAGTGACATTTTCCAAAGTTTTCATAAGTAATTGAATTAATCCCAGACCATTTCCAAAGTATGATTTGGGCCTTGTAGGCCCATATTAGGAATCAACACACCCTGAAAGGAAAGTTTTAATTTGACCTAGATTTTACACTTCAGAAAATATTGAATGTATGCGTTTAAGTCAGGTAATGCCTCGTGCCCAGCTCCTATTTTGGACTTGAGTAATGGGTGTTACATTTAGTAGTATCAGAGCTATGGTTTAGTCGATTCTAAGACTAACCTAGTGTGTGTATGAGTCTAGCTATACATGCCATAATTGTATATTGATAGTGTGACGATTTCTGACGAGATAAATTGTGTTTTTATATATATAGTAAATGGATCCTGTCATAACTACAGTAGATGACATGGAAAGTAATGCACCGGCTCCCGCTGAAGGGACCGCGCCCATGGATAGTAGGCCCGTGACATTGAGTCAGGGAGGTGGGGCTAGAGAAGCTTACCTCCATATGATGGACATTTGGTACTCAAAGTTTATTCGTGCGAATCCGAATACTCCACCTCCCCCACCTCTCGTAATTCCTCAACCAATTTGTAACAGCCTGATTTTGGGCCTAGTCAAAACTGTGATTTTGAGACCACTAAACCGGGGTTGGAGAAATTATTTTTATATTATTTTATTTGTTGTGGCATGATTATATGAGAGTGAAATTTTTGGTAAATTAATTTTAATGATTGCTTGCTTAATTAGAAAAAAAGACTAAATCACATAAAGGGTAAAAGTTCTATTTTACTTGATAGACATACCAAATAGCTATAGAGCATGATTGGAGGTCTTTAAATGGCAATTAGACCCCCTCCAAGAGGCATGGCCGGCCATAGGGACAAGGAAATCAATGGGTCAAATGGTTAGGTAATTTGATGACCTAATTTTGACTAGAATGGAAATTAAATAAAGAGAAAGATATCATCTTTTTCTACCATCTTTTCCATTGAAAATTCAGCCATTTTAGGGGGTTTTGAGCTTCAAAAATTTCAGCCACTCAGTACTCTTGCAAGTAAGTGACTTTGATGGCTTTTCTTGAAAATTTTTACATTTTTAGAACCCTTATAACATAAGCTTTCAAATGAAAGGACTATTTTGCAAAATGGTTTAAAGACTAGAGTTTTGACATGATGGTAGACATGTTGTTTTCTAAAATTTTATGGAAGAAATGAACTATAGTTGTGAAATAAACAACTTTTGTGAAGAGATTTCTCATAAAAACCCTAAAAAGGACCATTTTGCATAAGTTGTAAAATAGGTGATAAAGATGTGAAATATTGAGAATTTTGGACTGCTTCTAGTGTAAAAAGTAATCAAATAAGCTTAAGATTTGAAGAAATTCGAGAAAAATTGATTTTTAGACGTAGGGGTAAAATGGTTATTTTACAAAAGTCTAGGGGCAAAATGGTCATTTTGCCCAATTTTAAATTGTTTAGTATGTAGTTTAATAAAATGATTAAATTCATAAATTTTTATCATTCTAGATCAAGAATTACAAAATTTGGGCCTAGACCGGGGAAAAGTGAAGCAAGTGGACTAAGCCGAACTAGTCGTCTACATTTTGTAATTCGAGGTAAGTTGTATGTAAATAATACAACTACATTGATATTATATGTGCTTGAATTGAGATAGCATGAATTTCTTGTTTGTGGAAATAATCATGTATGATGAATATTGGGATAGTAGAACTCCTATTTGAACATTAAGAAATAAATTGGATATTCAGGCCATGACATTTGGGACATTTGTATGCTAGTGTAAGACATGTCTGGGACATGCATCAGCCACATAATGAGAGCCAGTGCAAGACCATGTCTAGGACATGCATCGGCCTCGAGATGTAAGCCAGTGTAAGACATGTCTGGGACATGCATCGGCTACGAGATGTGTCATTGTAAGACCATGTCTGGGACATGGCATCAGCCTCGATTTCGATAGTCAGTGTAAGACCATGTCTGGGACATGGCATCACCTAGATGGATGAGCCAGTGTAAGACCATGTCTGGGACATGGCATTGGCATTACACCCTATGTTTGAGGCTTAATAAATATCCGATAGCATTCTAAATGGTTCAACGGTGAGAGTCACAGTTTAAGTTAAACAAGGAAAGTATAACCATGTTGTGAGTGGTACAGGTACCTATTTGAAATGTATGATATGTGAGCTCAATTTATGCTATGTGAAATGTATTGGCTAGTGACGAGTAAGTTGTGCTTATGCCTACTTAAGTACTATGAGCATGATGATGTATGGTAAAGTTGTTATATTCATGTCATGCAACTTACTAAGCTTTATGCTTACCATATTTCTTTCCATTTTCTTATAGTGCAGCCTAATTAGCTCGTGGATCAACAGACATCGGAAGCATCGATCACACTATCAATCGATGCACTTGGTATAGTTAGATCTATTTATTTTGATTATGGCATGTATAGGACCCTGACTTTATAATTTTGTGTCAATGTTAATTGGCCAAATGTGTTGGCTTATTTTAGCATTTTGATTCATTTTGCATAAGGACACGAAAATGGCTAAACTTGAAAGTTGTTATATGAATACAAGAAGTTATTTCATGAATGGGTAGTTTGTTGGTTGTTTTAGTAAATATGAAATGTGTAAATGCCTTAGATGTTGTTGTTGGATTGACAAATCATATTATGATGATCTTTAGGATGGTGGATGTTGTTATTTTGTATTTCAGGGTGGCAAAAGGCTTGTTAAATAGCTCTATGTTGTCCACACGGGTAGACACACGGGCGTGTATCTAGGCCGTATGTGACACATGGCCATCCCCGTGGGCGTGTTGTCCATCCGTGTGTCCCCTGCACGTAAAAAATTCAAGTCAGTATGCATGGTAGTAAACACATGGGTAGAGACACTACCATGCGTCTCAACTGTGTGAAGGGCACGACCTAGCACACGGGCGTGTGCCTTGGCCGTGTGACCCTTAAGGATTGCTGAAGTTAGAAACAAAAATCAAGATTTTTAGACACGGGCTAGGACAATGGCATGTCATGGTCGTGTGAGAGACACGGGCCATGGACATGGGCATGTGTCAGGCAGTGTGAAAACCCCTTTAGGTTCAAATTTAAAATTTAACTCACACAGACGTGGGACATGGGCGTGTCCTTAGAGGCTTAGGCCGTGTGTGTCAAACTGGCCATTAGCACGGCCGTGTTTTAATGAACATACGGGCGTGTCCCCTGTTTCAAGGGATTATTTTTCTAAAGTCGGTTAAGGACCTGAGCCAGTCCTGAGTTGTTCTCAATGGATGTTTGAGGCCCCGTAGGCCTTTGTTAAGGAGTTTAGTTAAAGTTTTAAATTTGATCAAGTTTTAGATGACTCGAGAACATTGAAAAGCATGTGTTTAAGTGTGGTAACGCCTTGTATTCCATCCCGACGTAAGACTCGGGTTTGGGATGTTACACCATTCTTATAGCTCATCAAGGAGAAGAAATGGCTAGAAGAGAAAATCCTCTAGTAGACAGAATCCGTAAGCATGGGCTGAGGAATTTCGGGCAAATATTGATAATGATCCAAAGAAGGCCGAGCTTTGGTTGGAAAATACTATTAGGGTATTTGACGAATTATCGTGACCGCCACAGGAGTGTATGAAGTGTGTAATGTCACTCCTAAAAGATTCAGCCTAACAATGGTGGAATACTCTCGTGTCAGTGGTACCAAGAGAGACAGTAACTTGGGATTTCTTCCAGGAAGAGTTCTGTAAAAAGTACATTAGTCAAAGGCTCATAAATCAAGAGGAAAGAATTCCTTGAGCTAAATTAAGGCCGTATGACGGTGACTGAGTACGAGCGTGAGCTTATAAGGCTCAGCAAATATGCGCGAGAGTGCGTATCTACAGAAGCCATTATGTGCAAGAGGTTTGAAGATGGTCTGAACGAAGACATCCATTTATTAGTTGGTATTTTAGAGCTGAAGGAGTTTGTGGTACTTGTCGAGAGAGCTTGTAAGGCTGAAGAATTGGCCAAAGAGAAGAGAAAAGCTGACATTGAGTCTCGTGACTCAAAGAAAATACAAATGGGGAAATCACACCAGACCTCATCCAAGAGATGGAGAGAGTTTTCTACTCGATCAAATGTGTCAACAGGATTCTCGAGCAGAAACAAGAACAAATAGTACATGACGTTTAAAGCTCAAACCACTTCAGTAGCAAGCGTGGGTAGTACTCGACCGAATAGACCAGAATGTTCACAATGCGGCAGATGTCATTTTGGTGAGTGCCGAGGAAATGAAAGAGGCTTCTTTAAATATGGGTCGTTGGATCATTCTATTCATAGTTGTCCTGAAATGGTCGAGAAAGACAAGGATCAAAGCGTGAGATCGGTAATACTCCTTCAAGAGGTAAACCGCATAAGAACCCGGGAAGTGGGGCCAGTAGTAGAGGTGTGCCTAGAGAAGCTGCTGTTAGGTTAGAGGGTAGAGTGCCTGCAAGGACTTATGCTATACGTGCCCGTGAAGAGGCAGAGTCTCCCGATGTGATTACAGGTGCTTTTTTTATCCATGATATATCTGTTGTTGCTTTGATTGACCCGATGTCTATTTGTATGAAACTAATACCTCGTACGAATATGCTAGTTGAATCCACTGAATTTTTTGTGAAAGTTTCCAACCCTTTAGGCAATCATGTATTGGTTGACCAAGTATGTAGAAATTGTCCTTTGACAATTAGAGGTCATTGTTTTCCGGCTAACCTCATGTTATTTCCATTTGATGATTTTGATGTAATCCTTGGGATGGATTGGTTGACTTCTCATAGTGTTGTAGTGGACTGTGCGAGAAAAGTTATTGAGTTGAAGTGTGAAAGCGGGGATGTTCTTCGGGTTGAATTGGGTAGAACGGATAACTTGCCACTGGTGATATCGTCCATGTCAATAGTAAGATATTTGAGAAAAGGATATGAAGCTTATATCACTTTTGTATTGACTACTCAAGCATCTGAATTGAAGTGGTATGTGAGTTCTTGGATGTGTTTCCAGAGGAATTACTTGGATTACCTCTAGTGAGGGAAGTTGAATTTGGGATTGAGTTAGTCCCCAGTACAGCACCTGTCTCGATTGCTCCATATAGGATGGCTCTGACGGAGTTAAAGGAGTTGAAAGTTCAGCTACAAGAGTTAACGGATAAAGGTTTTGCGAGACCGAGCTATTCTCCGTGGGGTGCTCCGGTACTCTTTGTGAAAAAGAAAGACAAGTCAATGAGGTTATGTATAGACTATAGAAAACTCAACAAAGTGACAGTGAAGAACAAGTACCCCTTGCCAAGGATCGAAATTTTTTTTGACCAATTGAAAAGAGCAACCGTGTTTTCCAAGATAGACTTGAGGTCCGGTTATTATCAACTCAGAGTAAAGGAGCAAGATGTACCGAAAACCGCGTTCAGCATAAGGTATGGGCATTATGAGTTCCTCATCATGCCCTTTGGTTTAACGAATGCCCCGATGATATTTATGGACTTAATGAACAGCATTTTCCAACCATATTTTGATAAGTTCGTCATCATTTTTATCGATGACATATTAGTTTATTCGCATGATGAGAGTGAGCATGCGGAACATTTGAGGATAGTTTTACAAACCTTAAGAGATAAGCAGTTGTATGTCGAGTTTAGTAAAAGAAAATTTTGGCTATGGTAGGTCAGATTCTTTGGACACATTATGTCGGGTGACGGGACTAGAGTTGACCCGAGTAAGATCTCAGCTATCGTTGAGTGGAAACCACCGATGAGTGTGTTAGAGATATGAAGCTTTCTAGGTTTGGCTGGGTATTACAGAGTATTGTAAATGGATTCTAAATAATAGCTACTCCGATTACAAGGTTGTTACAAAAAGATATCAATTTTTAATGGACAGAGAAATGCCAGTAGAGTTTCAAGAAACTAAGGACCTTGTTAACTGACACCCTAGTTTTAGTGTAGCCGGAATCGAGAAAAGAGTTTGTGGTATATAACGACGCCTCCTTGAATGGATTCGGATGCGTACTCATGCAAGAAGGTAAGGTCATAGCTTACGCTTCGATACAACTGAAGCCACATGAGAAAAACTACTCGATGCACGATTTAGAATTGGCCACCATTGTGTTCGCGTTGAAAATTTGGAGACACCATTTATATGGCAAGAGATACTGAATATTTACTGATCATAAGAGTTTAAAATATTTGATGACTCAAGAGGAGCTGAATTTATGGCAACGAAGATGGTTGGAGTTGATAAAGGATTACGAGTTGGTGATTGACTACCTCCCCAAGAAGGCGAACGTAGTCGCCGATGCATTAGGTAGGAAATCATTGTTCGCCTTAAAGGCTATGAATACTCAATAGATCGTGACTGATGATGGTTTGATTCTAGCTGAGATGAGAGCTAAACCGGTGTTCCTTCAAGAGATTTGTGAGGCTCAGAAAGGTGATAAGGATTTGTAAGCTAAGATAGCTCAGTACGAGACAGGAAATGAATCAGAGTTTCGTATTGGTACCGACGGTTGTATAATGTACCGAGATAGGATTTGTGTACCTAAGAATGATGAGCTTGTTCAGAAGACTTTATGAGAAGCACATTGTGGTTGCTTATCTATCCATGCAGATAGTGTGAAAATGTATAACGACTTGAAGAAGATGTACTGGTGACCGGGAATGAAAAAGACATTTCGGAATTTGTTTTCAAGTGTCTAATTTGTCAACAAGTGAATACCGAACATCAAGTACCTTTAGGTTTACTTCAACCTGTGATGGTTCCCGAGTGGAAATGGCACCGTGTAACCATGGATATTGTGTCAGGGTTGCCTTTGACGCCAAGGAAAAAAGATTTCGTTTGGGTCGTTGTTGATAGATTAATAAAGTCGGCACATTTTATACCGGTGCGTACTGACTATTCCCTTGAGAAATTGGCTAAGTTGTATATTTTCGAGATCGTGAGACTTCATGGAATACCCTTATCGATTATTTTGGATAGAAATTCGAGGTTTACCTCATGATTTTTGAAGAAGTTGCAAGAGGCGTTAGGAACAAAACTGAATTTTGGTACGACATTTCACCCGCAAATCGACTGTTAGTCAGAAAGAGTGATTCAGATCTTAGAAGACATGTTGCGGTGTTGTGTTCTCGAGTTTCAAGGTAGTTGGGAAAAGTACTTACCGTTGGTAAAGTTTGCCTACAATAATAGTTATCAGTCAAGTCTGAAAATGGCGCCTTATGAGGCTTTGTATGGGCGTAAGTGTTGAACGCCCTTATATTGGACCGAACTTAAAGAAAATCAGACTCACGGGGTTGACTTAGTCAAAGAAACCAAAGAGAAAGTTAAGATGATTCGCAACTGTTTGAAAACTGCTTGGGATAGACAGAAATCCTACGCTGATTTGAAATGAAAAAAATTGAGTTTCAAGTCAGTGGTAAGGTGTTTTTGAAAGTGTCTCCGTGAAAAAAAGTCCTTCTATTCGGCAGGAAAGGTAAATTAAGTCCGCGGTTTATTAGACCTTATAGGGTGACTAAAAGAATTGGACTGGTAGCATACCGATTAGCCTTGCCTCGTGAGCTAGAGAAAATTCATAATGTGTTCTATGTATCGATGTTGCATTGCTACCGATCTGACCCCTCACACGTGATTTCACCAGAAGAAATTGAAATAACCCCGGATATGACCTATGGTGAAGAATCGAATAAGATTTTGGATCGAGAGATCAAGAAAATGAGGAATAAAAGTGTAGCACTCGTGAAAGTTTTGTGGCATAGACATGGCTTCGAGGAAGCCATATGAGAACCCGAGGAGACTATAAGAGATCAATACCCAAACTTATTCACCGGTAAGATTTTCGGGGACGAAAATCCCTAAGGAGGAGAATTGTAACAGCTCGATTTTGGGCTTAGTCGAAATAGTGGTTTCAGGACCACCAATCCAAGGTTGAGGAATTATTTTTATTATTATTTTGGTGTCATAGTGTAACACCCCAAACCCGAGGCCGTCGCCGGAGTCGAACACGAGGTGTTAACAGACTTCAAACCACTTAAAAAAAATTTCCCAGACAAGCTGCCAGTCTGCGTACTAGTCGCTTTAAAAATCATATCTTGAGTTATGAAACTCGAAATCCAGTTCCGTAAATTTTCCCTGAAACTAG
Source organism: Gossypium hirsutum (assembly GCF_007990345.1). NCBI lineage: Eukaryota > Viridiplantae > Streptophyta > Magnoliopsida > Malvales > Malvaceae > Gossypium > Gossypium hirsutum. Next base: position 37,271,614 of record NC_053434.1, on the reverse strand, counting down.
ACTCATATTCTCATCTACATATTTTTTTGTAGAATTTTTGGTCAGGCCAATTAGTATAGTTTATTAGTCAAAGTCTCCCATGTTACAGGGATTGACTACACTGACCTTTGCGCATTACGACTTGGATATCTCCCTGCACAGAGCTTCAATACTGATTCCGTTTGTTTCTATAGAAACTAGACTCAGAGAGGAATCTATAAATATATGGCATGACTCCTAATTATCTCTGGTTAATTTATAATGAATTTCAAAAGTCGGAACAGGAATCCAGAAACCGTTCTGGCCCTGTCTCACGAGAACCTAAATATCTCTTAACATACTATCCATATGATCGTTTCGTTACTTTCCTATGAAAATAAATTCATCAAGGTTCGTTTACATAATTTATTCATTATTTAATTCCAATCCTACTATTTTTAGTGATTTTCCCAAATCTACATCACTGCTGCTGCCAGCATCTGCCTTTAAGGTAGACTTTACCTATTTCATAGTTTCCATGATTCAACTAGCCCTTTTAGCATAAATAGCACAAATTATGATAGTGATTAACCATTCCATACCAAATGATTATAACATTATGCTCAAACATATATAAGCCATTTTCGCATGGCTATATACATTAACCAAAATATTCTTCCACCACTAGTCTATTTTATACATGCCATAAGATAATCCAAAACATAGCAATACCAAACAGTGGATAGTGATAGTGTGACTAGTTGCTGACGATCCCCGAGCCTGTAGCTTCGCAATGAGATCTATAAAACAGAGGAAACAGAGTAAACGGAGTAAGCATTACAATGCTTAGTAAGTTTTAAGCAGTGTCAACAGATAACAATCAAATTATAACGTAGTTGTTCGTATTTTTATTTCACTCTTCCTTCTGGCATACCATCCCTTTACCGAATATGCACATCTCATCATATACAATAGGCAGATAAACTTTCACATAAAAGTCAGCTCATGTGACATAGATATATCGTATGATTTCACATCACCTCTCACACTGATCCGATGTCACATAATCATAGGAATAGTCTCATAGATTGCTCTCGTATGCATCACATAACTACCTTATGATTTAGTGCAAATCAAGCTCACATATAAACTTGGAGTACATACCTGTTTAACCTTTCGCATTGAATATATTTATAAGCAATTCTTATTACGAAGTCTTACCCGGACATAATCTCCACACGAAGTTATCGGGTCTTACCCGGACAAAATTCCCACACGTAGTCATCAGGTCTTTAGAGCTCGGATATAGTACGAGCACGAAGCTTACGGACATTAATCAGTGATAATATTCTCGCATAAAGCCTGCGGGGTTTTAACCCGGATATAGTACTGACACAAATGCCCTTCGGGACTTATCACATTTATGCACTTTCACATCCATCACGTTGGCCACTCGGCCCCGTCACATATATACACTTTCACATTCATCACATCGGCCATTAGGCCTTATCACATATATACACTTTCATATTCATCACATCGGCCATTAGGCCTTATTACATATATACACTTTCACATTCATCACATCGGCCATTAGGCCTTATCACATATATACACTTTCACATTCATCACATCGGCCATTAGGCCTTATCACATATATACACTTTCACATTCATCACATCGGCCATTAGGCCTTATCACATATATACACTTTCACATTCATCACATCGGCTATTAGGCCTTATCACACATATACACTTTCACATTCATCACATCGGCCATTAGGCCTTATCACATATATATACACTTTCACATTCATCACATCGGCCATTAGGCCTTATCACATATATACACTTTCACATTCATCACATCGGCCATTAGGCCTTACTATCATTTCATATTCGAATACTCATACACTTACAATATCACGATTTAGAATTCAAGTATGGGTTTAATCAATAGCTTATGAGCAAATAAAACAAGTTTATCAAGGTTCACAACATAATCTCAAATTCAGCACAAGCTGTTTTTCCTGAGCAATAGTCACTAAATTATTTATAACTGGAGCTACAAAACTCCAAATCACTTTCCGTTAATTTTTCCTGAATATATACTCGTATATCTTCCATCCATAAAATTTCCAGAATTTTATGTTTGGCCAATCAATACCAGATTTTTCTTAAAGTTTCCCCTGTTTCACTGTTTGACTAATCTGACCACTCTTCACTACTAATCAAATTTCTCATTTTACTGAATTCAAAATGTGTTGTATTTGATTTAATTTGAAACTAGACTCATTAAGGAGTCTAAGCATATAAATTTTATCTTATAACCATTTTTGTAAAATTTATAATGATTTTCTAAAAACAGAACAGAGGATTATAGTGTCATTCTGCGCTGTCTGACACAACTTTAAGTATCTCATTATCAGAAATCCCTTTGCTTACACGGTTTCTTTTATAAGAAACTAGACTCATTAAGCTTTAATTTCATGTCTCATTCAGCCTCTAATTCAAATCCATAAATTTATGGTGATTTTCTAAAGTCACGTTACTGCTGCTGTCCTAAGCAGACTATTTCAAATTACCCTTGAATTCCCAAGCTCAAACACTTAAGAACTTACCATTTGAGCTTAGAACATATCATGGCCACATCATATCTTATTAAATCAACTCATCATGTCCTATTATAATTGAATTTACTCAACGTTTACTCACTTAAAACTTACCTCGGATGTGGTCGAACAATTTCGGCGGCTATTCGATCACTTTTTCCTTTCCCTTATCCAACTGTGGTCCTCTAAGCTCTTGAGCTAATTCAAACAAATTTAACTTATTAAAGTCTCATTATGCTAGCTTATGGCCGAATATGACAAGGAGTTTGATTGGTCATATGGCCACCTTCTAGCTCAACTACACAATGGTCATATGCATTTTTAATCACATCAAGCAATTTAATACAATTCATTCGAACATCAAAAGAAAACCTCAAGGTACTTAGCCCATATATACTTTAGGCATTAGAGTCACATATATATATGGAATCATGAATCAAACTCAACACTTTAGCTAATATTCCCCCTTGGCCGAATTTTCTAAGCCAAGACAAAAGCATCAATATGCTTGCCTCTAACCGAATACATGCAACACCAATCTTCTTCCTATGGCCGAATATGCATGTCTATGTTTAGGCCGATTATATACTTAATACCACACATAAATGGCATACATTTTACTAACTAATGCATTACATATTATTTAACCATGTATATCACCAATCAATTTCATCACAATTTCACTTAAGCCTATTCTCAATACAATACATCGTGCTCAAATCATTATTCAAGTTCAAATTCGGCCAGCACACATATACATACTAGCAACTATGTATTAACATTGCATTTCATACTATAACCGAATGTATAGCTCATCGAAATATATTTATTCATGTTCCCTTAACACATATTGGTCAACTAGATCATGCATTATTCTTTGGCACATTTGGTCATTAAAGCAATCACCTATTTAACTTTCAAGCATTTTTATACTAACATTTCTCCCAAGGCCGAATTTATATACAACCTTTAGTACTCATTTAAAGTTTATATTTTAAGTAATTAATATACACAATATTAACCAAATATCCATTTACTAAGCATTTTAACAAATTTTCCTTCAACTATCCACACATTCGGCAATCACATAATCAAACACTAAACCTTAACTTCCAAGCCAAAACAACTAGCAAATTCAACACATCCAACATAAATTTCCATGCTAATGACATCAAAACAACTACTAAGAATTTCAAGCTCCTTGGCCGAATTTCAATCTTCCAAAATAACAAAAATTTGAGCCATGAAATAGGTAGAATTCAAACTAACCATTCAATTTATGCATGAATTTCCAAGAGTAGCATTGTACATACCTTGATCTAGCAATCTCCTTAGCTGAAAATTTTAACAACAAAAGGAAATTTCCTCTCCACCCTTTCCTAGCTACGGCAATGGAGGAATAAACCAACTTTGGTTTCTCCTCCCACTAACACATTATTTTTATTACCCATACTCTTTTATTCATCTTTAATTCATCTAATACATTTTTTTATTACATATTTCTCACCACTAATAAATATAATAATATTAACCCATGCATATAATGCCCATACTTATAAGCTTGGCCGGCCACTAGCATTAAAAGTGGCAAATTGGCATGCAAACCCACTTATTTGCATCATTCAATAATTAATCACTTAAAATAAGCCACACATATATTCAAAGCTTCTCACATAAGTCCTTTTTATTTAGAAACACATTCAAATTGACAAAAATCAAAGCATTCAAATTTCACACATGCATGATCACATATTTTAGACATAAAATATTATATTCAATTATTTTTGCAACTCGGTTTAGCGGTCCCGAAACCACTTCCCGACTAGGGTCAAATTAGGGGTGTCACACATAGTATGATTATATTAGTCTATGTAAAATTTTGTGAAGTAATTTTAGCGTTTGTGACCTTAATTGTGAAAAAGGACTATATCACATAAAATGCAAAAGTCCTATTTTGTTAGCTAAAGGTGTAAATTGACTATGAAACATATTGTAGAGGTCTTTAAAGGGAAAATAGACCCTTTTATTAGAGAGGTGGCCGGCCATAGGAGACAAAGGGATAGAAAAGTCAATGTTAGGTGAAAATTTGGTGGTTAAATTGACTAAAAAGAAATAAGATAGAAAAAAAATGATATCATCCCTTTCGCCCTTCTTCACCGAAATTCTCAACAAAATAAAGGTTCTTGGAGCTTTAAAATTTCAGCCAAGCTATCCTCTTGCAAGTAAGTCAATTTGAAGTTTATTTTTGATAATTTTTGTACTTTTGGAACCTTTATGGCATGAACTAGCTAATAGGGGGACCATTTTGCAAAATGGATGACAGTCTACGGATTTTCCATGAAAGGATTTATGATGTTTGCTGAGTTTTAATAGAAGAAAATGAATCTTAGTTGTGTAGTAAACAACTTTTGTGAAAGAACTTCTCATGAAAACCCTAATAGGACCATTTTATAAAGTTTGCAAAAATAGAGAGTAATGTTGTGTAATAATGGGAATTTTGGGTCACTATAAGAGTAAAAAGGGTTTAGCTAGGCTTAAGACTTGAAGAAATTTGATAAAAATCAATTTTTGAGCCTAGAGGTAAAATGGTCATTTTGTGAAAGTCTAGGGGCGAAATGGTCATTTTTCCAAAAATGTGAACTTATGATTTCTTAATTTATTTAGAGATTAAATGAGTGATTTTTATTATTTTAGATTAAGAAACACGAAAACCGAACTTGGACCGGGGAAAGCCAAGCAAGTAGAGTAACTCGACTAGTCGCCTACATTTTGTAATCCGAGGTAAGTTGTATGTTAATAATGCAACTATATTGCTATGATGTATGAATGAATTGATATTGCATAAATTGTTTGATTGTGATTATGAGAATGCATGTTAAGAAATTAATGTAGTAAAGACTTCCGATTGAAAATTTGGAATAGACTTGGATATTCGTACCGTGACATTGGGTGGTATGTGAGCCAGTGTAAGATTTGTCTGGGACATGCATTGGCATTGAGACAAGAGCTAGTGTAAGACATGTCTGGGACATGCATCGGCCTCGTGATATACAAGCTAGTGTAAGACCTATTTGGGACTTGGTGTCAGCTTGTTGTGTGTCAGTGTGAGACCAGTCTGGGACATGGCACCGGCACCAATAGATGGGAGCCAGTTTAAGACCTGTCTGGGACATGGCATCAGCCTCGATATATGAAAGTCAGTGTAAGATCTGTCTGGGACATGGCATCGGCCTCGATATATGGAAGTCAGTGTAAGATCTGTCTGGGACACAACATCGACTTTAATGTGCTAGCCAGTGTAAGACCATGTCGGGACATGGCGTCGACATCTTATCCCATGTTCGAGGTTATTGAGTATCCGGTAATATTTCAAATGGTTCAATGGAAGATTCATGATTTATATCGAAATGAGAAAAGTTATGACCATGTAGTGAGTGATACAAGTACCTAATTGAAATGTATGAGGTGTGGGCTCAATATATGCCATATGAATTGTATTGGATGGTGAGGAGTAAGTTGTACTTATGTCTATTTATTGTATACATGGACAAGCTATGAAATGTTATGAGCATATTGCTGTATGATAATTAGTTTATATTTATTTTCATGCAACTTACTAAGCTTTATGCTTACCCCTTTTCCTTTCCATTTTCTTATCGAGTCGCCAAAGTAGCTCGAGGATCATTGCCTACGTTGGAGAAGCCAGTCACACTATCACTTGAAGCACTTGGTATAGTTAGTTCTTTTATTTTGATTATGGAATGTATAGGATCTTTTCATTTTGTTTTAGTGTCACATTGTTTGAGGGACAAATGTGTTGGCTTACTTTAGTATTTGTCTCATTTTGTATAAGGCTATGAAAATGGCCAATATTGAAGTTATTTTATGAATATAAGAAGGTCTTTCATGAATGAGAAATTATTGGTATGGTGGACCATGTGAAATTCAATGTTTGGATAGCAAAATGCATGAATTGGTTGCTTAAACATATGTGAAATGTGCAGAGATCTTAATTATGGTTGCTCGATCAAGAAATTATGTCATGCTAGACTTTGGTATAATGGAGGGTGTTATATTGCGTTTCAGGATGGCAAAAAGGCTTGGTAGATAGCCTTATATCGTCCACTCAAGTAAATACACGGGAATGTGTTTAGGCCGTGTGTGACACACGGTCAGTCCCATAGGCGTGTTGGTCGACCGTGTGTCCCCTACACTTCGAATTTGCAAGTCAGTATGCATGGTAGTGAACACATGGGTAGAGACACGGCCGTGTGTCTAAGCCGTGTGGAGGACACGGTTTCTAGCCACGGGTATGTGCCTTGGCCGTGTGCCCCTAAATTGTTGCTGACGTTAGAAATAGAATGTCAAGGTTTTTAGGCACGGGCGTGTCATGGCCGTGTGAGGGACACGGGATATAGACACAGGCGTGTGTCAAGCAGTGTAAAAACCCTTGTAGGTTCAAAGTTGGAATTTAATCCACAGGGGCCTTCGGCATGGCCAGGTCAACAGGCACATACATAGGGTCCATATACATGTTTATTTTTAAACACCACCCTTTAAACCCTCTAGCTCTACTTACAAAAGACTCTCATAACTAAAATCCATAAGTCATCCAATTCCACCATTTCAATAAGTATTTTATACCAAATCTAATAACTAAATGTTATTAATGAGATTCATACCAAGACCGAGTATTCATTAACAACCAAAGCATATATTCAACAATTTAACAATGTGTTTAACCTCCACGGCCGAATAGATCCTTTCTATTCCATTTAACTACCATAAATTTAAAGTATTTAAATCAAGTTCATGAGTTTCTAATTTCGTTACTTCAACCATTCAAAGCCTATCTAATTTCTCAAATAGATTTCTAATACAAGAATTAAGCCAACCTACTAACCTTAACACCCACATTTGGCAAGTGACCACACACACACTCTCATAACCGAATTTCCATATTACTAAAATCCTCAATACACATATTCCCCTTATTCAACTTCAATTTAAGCTCCCAACTCATAAAACATAAGGAATAGAAATCATCTTCTAAGTTTCCTACCTTAACCGAATGCCCAAATCACCACAAGGATCAAAATTCACACATGGGCTCAATCAAAGACCTATCCATCAACTAAAATTTCATAAAATCTCAAAGAATTTACCTAAAACTTACCTTAATTAAGCAAGTAGAAGACCAAATGCCTACTTCTTTTCCCCCCTTTTTTCTTCCTTTAGTTCACGGCAAGAAGAACAAAAACATAACCAAAATTTTTTCTTTCTTTTATATAAAGTAATAACCACTTAACTAAAATTTAATACATATTTTAATATATGCCATCATCATGGCCGGCCACTATTAACAAAAAGGGGTATTTGACATGCAAAACCATTATTTTAAATACATGCTTTAATAGACCCTTATAGATTAACCTATCACATTTCAAAAATGTCACACATAAGTCCTATTAACTAAATTCACATGCAATTTACTAAATCGAAGCTTAAAACTTTCACACATTCATATTCACATATAATAAACATAAAATATGACGGCTAATTATTTTTATGACTCGATTTTGTGGTCCCGAAACCACTTTTCGACTAGGGTCAAATTAGGGGTGTCACAACTCTTTCCCCCTTTAGGGATTTTTGTCCTCAAAAATTTCTACCGATGCATAGTTTAGGATAACGTCCTCTTATTGAATTATATCCATATAAACATTAGCTCATCGATAGCAATTGTAATTCATTACTGATTTCGCATCGATCTATAAAATCATTTTCTTATCTTAAAACAAATACATAAACATTTCTACAAGTATGCACATATATCTCATTTTCTTGATTTCATAAGCAATAATCACTTAATTTAATTCACAAATGCATTTCAAACACATATTAAGCACATATTAACATGTATAATTCACATCATCAACCCACATATTTCTAACCCACATTTTCATTCATGTATAAGCTGTAACCTGACCGAAACATATACTCAAACATCCCAATAAATATCCTTTATAACTCCATCATATCTCACTATTCAACTTAACCTATTTCCAATAGAAAATCAACTTCCACCTACCTGAACATTGAATTCATTTAGCACATTCAATCACCGTTAACGATACCCGTATACAATCGATTTGGCATAAAGCCTCATATAGTATACCGGCATGAGATTTATTTTAGCACATAACCCATATATCCAAAATTATCAGCATTCATCAAAAATTTTACAGACTTTCAAATGTCGAACTTAATCGAAATAATTTCTTGAACATGATTAACAAAAATAGGGGTCATTTAGCAATAGCACATATGGCTTCATATACCAAGCATCCCATAAACTAAATCTGTAACACATTTATAACATGAATTCATTTCTTAACAACATATCCACCATCTTAAATCAATGCCTTCGTTCCATACGAGGTCTTACATGAATCTTGTTTTACTCACTTAATGTCTACTGACCGATCTCGCACACATAGTGCTCGGTTGAAGAACTCGCACTCTTAGTGCCTCTAATCATTTGCACACATAGTGCCCCTATTCATTTGTTGTTACACATTGAAAGGACTTAACCAAGTCTATAAACATCATGTATGTACACTTTTAAACATATCCTTTCATTTAAATTTGAATTCGTATAGTAATGAACACTTAAACTTTGCTCAAATTACCGGCACGAAGCCTACTAGGCACGAAGGCCCGAATACACATCACCAGCATGATTGCTCTTCGGGACCTAGCTTGGATATAACACCAGAACGAATGCTCTTCGGGACTTAACCCTGATATAACTCTAGCACGAATGCTCTTTGAGACTTAGCCCGGATATAACTCTAGCACGAATGCTCTTCGAGAATTAGCACGGATATAACACCAGCACGAATGCTCTTCGGAACTTAGCCCGGATATATCACTAGCACGAATGCTCTTCGAGACTTAGCCCGGATATAACACCAGCACGAATGCTCTTCGGGACTTAGCCCGGATATATAACTCTCAATTCTCATGTACATATACATATATAACAATACACATTAGTATATCATTTACATTACTTGAATAGAAACACAACATGCTTATCGACCATTCAACTTTTAGTTCCATAGCCACATACAAAGATCACATTTATAGTCGTAACACTATTTCAAAATTGCATCACTTATACCCTTATAATTCAATCCAAATCAAAATTCAAATACGAGTACATGATACGTACCTGATCAACTTAATAATTTAAGCATATCCAAGTGAAGTTATATCGCAAATTCTCATAGTCAGAAGCTTGCTAAAGCTCGATCGGGATCAAAATTCATTACAATACAACAAACACATTTTAATAGAAAAAAATCATCACACTATCATTTTATCACTTTATGGCATGTATAAATAGACTCACGCGTGCTACGTTAGTCCTAGAATCGACTAAACCGTAGCTCTGATACCAATAAAGTGTAACACCCCTATCCCGTATCCGTCGCCGGAATAGGTAAAGGGCATTACCGGACTTGAAACTCATATTAGAACAGTAAAAATTTTGATTATTATTTTTTTTTTCAAATAAAGAACATTCCTTTAGATAGATACTAAAGACAGCCAGAGATACAATTTAAACTTCTATAAGTACACATTTAAAAGATGCCATTTTCGCATGGCTTATATACATTAACCAAAATATTCTTCTGCCACTGGTCTATTCTACACATGCCATAAAATAACCCAAAACATAACAGTACCAAGCAGTGGATAGTGATAGTGTAACAAGTTGCTGACGATCCCGAGTCTGTAGCTTCCAAATGAGATCTATAAAACAGAAGAAACAAGGTAAACGGAGTAAGCATTACAATACTTAGTAAGTTTAAGCAGTGTCAACAGATAATAATCAAATTATAACACGGTTGTTCGTATTTTTATTTCACTCTTCCTTTGGGTATATCATCCCTTTACCGAATATGCACATCTCATCATATACAATAGGCAGATAAACTTTCACATAAAAGTGAGCCCATGTAACATAGATATATTGTATAATTTCACATAACCTTTCACACTAATCCGATGCCACATAATCATAGGAATAGTCTCATAGATTGCTCACGTATGCATCACATAACTACCTTATGATTTAGTTCAAATCAAGCTCACATATAAACTCGGAGCACATACCTGTTTAACCTTTCGCATTGAATATATTTATAAGGAATTCTTATTGCGAAGTCTTATAGCTTTAAACTCTACTCGAATTATCGGCGAGACCTTTAGCTCAGATGAAATCTCCAGACGAAGTCAGCGGGTCTTAAATCCCGGATTTACATCACAAAGTTTCATGCATATTTATTCACATGTTACAGCATTCACATCGACTATCATATTTGTAATTCATTTGCCTCATCAAATATCTAATAAAACACACCTTCCACAGTTTGTCATTTGGCCACAATATATATATACACTTTCACGTTCATCACATTGGCCATTCGGCCTTATCTCATATATACACATTCATCACATAAATTCTGAATCAAAATATAAATTTTCATATATTCACATCACAATTATCCAAATATACTTCATATACCACATAAACTTTCATGTATACACTTTACCTTGGCTGAATCTACATCTATCATTTTCCAATGATAATTCAATTTCAAGCCATACTATCATTTCATATTCAAATACTTATGAACTTACAATTTCACAATTTTAATATCAAAGATCCATCTAACACTCATATATCATTTATAATGTCACAAATTAGAATTCACGTATGGGTTCAATCAATAGCTTATGAGCAACTAAAACAAGTTTTATCAATGTTTACAACATAATCACATATTCTCTACAAGCTGTTTTCCTGAGCAACAGTCGTTAAACTATTTGTAGCTGGAGCTACAAAACTCCAAATGATGTGCCGTTAACTTCCATGAAAATAGACTCGTATATCTTCTATCCAAAAAATTTCAGAATTTTTGGTTTGGCTAATCAATACCAGATTTTTCTTAAAGTTTCCCCTATTTTACTGCTTGACTATTCTGACTACTCTTCACTAAGAATTGAATTTCTCATTGTACAGAATTCAAAATATGTTTCGTTTATTTTGTTTGAAACTAGACTCATTAAGGAGTCTAAGAATATAAATCTTATCTTATAATCATTTTTTTACGATTTATAATGATTTTCCAATACTGCACAGGGGATTTCGGAGCCATTCTGACTCTGTCTCACACAACTTTAAAAAATCTCATTATCGGCAACCCCTTTACTTACTCGATTTCTCTTATACGAAACTAGACGCATCAAGCTTTAATTACATAATCTATTCAGCCTTTAACTCAATTCCCACAATTTATGGTAATTTTTCCAAAACACACTACTGCTGCTGTCCCAAGCAGATTTATACAAATTTACTCTGTAAAGTTCTCATTCACATATTTAAAACATAATATCATATATGCCATCATTTAGAAAAGTCATTGACCTTAACGTATATACTTAATTCATATTCATCCCATTTAAAAACTTAAAACTTACAAAGAAATCAAACTCAAATACTTAAGAACTTACCTCGGAATTTGTCGAACGATTTCAGTTAGGTAGCTTTTTCTCTTATCCGAAATTGTCCCTATGTGCTCTTAAGCTTAATTGAGTAAATTAAGTATATCAACTTCATATACCTCACTTAATCAAAGCAAGAAATACAATTATCCTCACTATCTCACACATATACGTTCAGGCAATCATTACTATGTTACAAGTCAAGCCTAGCTTAGGCTAGATCGAACATATATAATCTTTAACTCAATTTACGAATCAAGACATATTAGTTATCAAAGGTTGACCATGATACACATAGTGAGCTCCATTTCTTTAACTCACATTTGGCACATAAAAGCATACACAAATTTTCCACACAAGCTAGTATTTTAGCAATTAATATGATACGAGTTAAACCAAAAGTTTACAATAAAATTATAAGGTACATACATAGGGTCCATATACATGTTTATTTTTAAACACCACCCTTTAAACCCTCTAGCTCTACTTACAAAAGACTCTCATAACTAAATCCATAAGTCATCCAATTCCACCATTTCATAAGTATTTTATACCAAATCTAATAACTAAATGTTATTAATGAGATTCATACCAAGACGAGTATTCATTAACAACCAAAGCATATATTCAACAATTTAACAATGTGTTTAACCTCCACGGCCGAATAGATCCTTTCTATTCCATTTAACTACCATAAATTTAAAGTATTTAAATCAAGTTCATGAGTTTCTAATTTCGTTACTTCAACCATTCAAAGCCTATCTAATTTCTCAAATAGATTTCTAATACAAGAATTAAGCCAACCTACTAACCTTAACACCCACATTTGGCAAGTGACCACACACACACTCTCATAACCGAATTTCCATATTACTAAAATCCTCAATACACATATTCCCCTTATTCAACTTCAATTAAGCTCCCAACTCATAAAACATAAGGAATAGAAATCATCTTCTAAGTTTCCTACCTTAACCGAATGCCCAAATCACCACAAGGATCAAAATTCACACATGGGCTCAATCAAAGACCTATCCATCAACTAAAATTTCATAAAATCTCAAAGAATTTACCTAAAACTTACCTTAATTAAGCAAGTAGAAGACCAAATGCCTACTTCTTTTCCCCCCTTTTTCTTCCTTTAGTTCACGGCAAGAAGAACAGAAACATAACCAAATTTTTTTTCTTTCTTTTATATAAAGTAATAACCATTTAACTAAAATTTAAGACATATTTTAATATATGCCATCATCATGGCCAGCCACTATTAACAAAAGAGGTATTTGACATGCAAAACCATTATTTCATACATGCTTTAATAGACCCTTATAGATTACCT